>NC_086268.1:1731027-2331027 GCF_021018805.1 Prinia subflava
CCTATTTATTTCTATTTTTCCCTATTTATTTCTATTTTTCCCTATTTATTTCTATATTTTTCCCTATTTATTTCTATTTTTTCTATTTATTTCTATTTTTTTTCCTATTCATTTCTATTTTTTTCCTATTCATTTCTATTTTTTCCTATTTATTTCTAATTTTTCCCTACTGTTTATTGCTGTTTTTGTTTATCCTTTTTGGGGAATCACGACCATAATGCTGTTTTCTTGGGGGGGATCAAATGGGCACAGGATTTCTGCATTGGGATTGGATTTCTGTGTTAAAAACCAAAAAAAAACCACCAACCCTGAAGCCTGGTTATTCTGAGATAATCCTGCAAAACCAGCTGAATCCCAATTTAAATTTAAACAAATGAGGATGAAGGCCAAAGAGAGCCCAGAATTTACTCAAATCCCACGGACAAGGCAGTGACTGGAATTATTTCCACTGTATGTTTGCAAAGGGAATGCTTTACAGATAGAGGGATTAAAATTAAATTAAAATAAAATTAAAATTAAAAATTAAAATTAAAAAATTAAAATTAAAAATTATAATTTAAAAATTAAAATTAAAAAATTAAAAATAAAAAATTAAAAATAAAAATTAAAAACAAAAAATTAAAATAAAATTAGAATTAAAAATTAAAATTAAAAATTAATTTAAAATTAATTTAAAATTAATTTAAAATTAATTTAAAATTAATTTAGATTATTTAAAATAAAATTAAAAATAAAATTAAAATTAAAATTAAAATTAAAATTAAAATTAAAATTAAAATTAACATTAAAATTAATATTAACATTAAAATAAATAAAAATTAAAATTAAAATCCCCTGTTTCTGAGGGAGGAGGCGACGTGGGGAGTCAAACCCCAAAGTTTATTTAACCAGCGAGGGAACGCAGCTGGGGTTTGCTGGGTTTTAACAGACAAATGGAAATAAATAATGTTGGGAGGAAAGAAAAATAAACTTCTGTGCTGGAACCACGTGAATGTCAGCGGGATTGAGCTCAGCAAACACAGCCCGGCCCCGCGCCGGCTTCTGCAGAATTTTATCAGCTTCAAACATCTCGGGCTGGAGCGAGAGCAGCGATTCCAGAGAAACAGAGAGGTCACCGTGCCTGGAGGGGTGGGGACAGGGAGCAGAGAACCCCAAACAGAGAGAAAATAACAAAAGAACCCACCCAAAATTGAAAAACCCAGCCCTTAAAAAAAACCAAACAAAAAATAACAAAATAAACCCACTCAAAACTAAAAAACCCAACCTATTAAAAAAAACCCAAAACAAACCCCCCCAAAATTAAAAAACCAAATCCCCCCCAAAAAACAACAAAAGAACCCCCCAAAACTAAAAAACCAACCCCCCAAAAAAACAAATAAAAAACAACAAAATAACCCCTCCAAAACTAAAAAAAACAACCTCTCCAAAAAAAACCAAAAACCAACAAAAGAATCCCCCCAAACTAAAAAACCCAACCCCTCCCAAAAAAAACCAAATAAAAAACAACAAAAGAACCCCCCCAAAACTAAAAATCCCAGCCCCTCCCCAAAAAAAAACAAACAAAAAACCTCAAACAAACCCCTATAAAACTAAAAAACCAAATCCCCCCCAAAAAAACCAAACAAAACCCAACAAAATAACCCCTCCAAACTAAAAAAACCCAACTCCTCCCAAAAAAAAACCCCAAAAGACCCAAACCCCCCAAAACTAAAAAACCCAACCCCCCCCAAAAAAATCCCAAACAAAAAATCCCAAACAAACCCCTCAAAAACTAAAAAACCCAACCTCTCCCCCAAAAAACAAAAACCAAACAAAATAAGTCCCCCAAAATTAAAAAACCAAATCCCCCCCAAAAAACAACAAAATAACCCCCCCAAACTAAAAAACCAACCCCCCCAAAAAAACAAATAAAAAACAACAAAATAATTCCCCAAAACTAAAACTACAACAAAACCTTCACGCTCTTCTCAGCTTCTAAACTCTGCTTAATTTGATTTTTTTTTCCATGATGTCCTTTCTGTTGTGAGCTCAGTAGTAGCAGAATATAAAATATTTTATATAAAATAAAAAAATATATAATTAAAAAAATATATAATTATATATATAATTATATATATTAAATATATATATGTAATATATATATTTTATATATATATATATATATAAAAATATAAAAGACCAGAGAAAACCAAGTTAGTGCATGAAATAAATGAATTTATTGCCAGGAAGGAGCAGTGCAGCGACCTACGAGCGATGCAATTAATGGATAACTGAATCTGCTGGAGAAGCAAGTTCATCTCTGAATATATTGAATAAATGATATTTACATGGATAGTTTATTACTCTGTCCTTTCACCTGAATGCGTCCCATGACTGAAAGATTAATGCTGTGTTATTAAATGAGAGTTTTCTATGCTTTTTTAAGAGAAAAATCAGGTTTTCTTGTGAGGAAATTCAGGTTTTCTTGTGAGGAAATTCAGGTTTTCTTGTGAGAAAATTCAGGTTTTCTTGTGAGAAAATTCAGGTTTTCTTGTGAGGAAATTCAGGTTTTTTCCTGCAATTGCTTATGGATGTTGCTCTCTTCCTTCAGCACTTCATCCTCGTGGTGTGGGATTTTTTGGTTGGTTTATAATGAAAATAAGGAGCTGGATCTGTCCCTTCAATCCCACAAATTGATGCCAGAAGTTCCTCCTTAATTGTGTCCAAATGAATAAAAAGTTCAGTGAGAACTTCTAAATGTTCAAACAGAAAAGATGAGGAGTGATGGGGGGACAGAGAGAAATAACCAGAGAGGAAAAATATCTATAAAATCTGGGATAAAAAGGGGAAAAAAAAGGTTATTAAAACATGGGGGAAAGCTTAGGAAGGAGGTGGATGAGAATAATGTATTATACACATATTTTTAATGAAATACTGAAAGATGATGAATTATTACCTCTCAATCAGACTAGAGGAAATAAAACAGAGAATTTTTCAGCTGTTCAGGGCTATCAGAATCAGAGGATACAACCCAAATCCCATTGGAATTAATTCCAACACCGCCACTTCTCAAAATTAATTCACCTTGTGCAACGTAGCTCTTGGAGCTTAACTTCAGCAAACCCCACAACACGAAAATAAACTTATTTTTTTAAAAAGAAGCAGATGCAAAGGGTTCATTTAAATTCCCCAAAGATGCTCAGTACTTGACACTGGACCCTGCAGTGGTTTCAAGTGGGAATTTCCCATTTTCCTCAACAGGATCAGTGGAGTTTTTTGGGTTTTAGGACCTGTAAAAGTCGAATTGCTCCCTATGTAGCAAACAGGGAAGTTTCATAGAAACCAGCGAACTCGCAACCAGAAGTCAAAATTAAATGAGAGTCAGTCTGGGAAGAAGTAATTCAAAATAAAAATTGTCTGGCTTGTATTAATTCTACAGAATAACTTGATTTTCTGGCAGTACAGAATCATTTCAGCTCCTTGTTATGCTCCCAGCTTTATGTAAAAGCTTCCAAAGCTGTTGTTATAGATTTAAATTTTATAAAGATATAGATATCTTTATAATAAGATATAAATAAAGATATCTATTTATATAGATATAAATTTTATAAATTTTATTAATTTTATTAATTTTATTAATTTTATTAATTTTATAAATTTTTTATTTTAAAATTTTATTTAAAATCCTCTGTTAGATCTATTAAAAAGGAGCTGATTCGAAATGCTTCGTCCCAGACTCCACCCACAGTCCACTATAGGTGCAAAATTCTGATTGCATCAATTAAAAGCTTGATTTTTGTTGAAATAAAACATGCTCAGCACGATGTTTTATCTTGGAGGGCTTCCACCTTGAGACTGCCCTAAAGTGTGACCTCTCCAGCCTGGCCAAACCCAGAGCCAGACTGCAGAAAATATTAAATATAACTCTGACCTCCAGAGCTCGTGTTTGAAATGACTGAGATTCTCAGTCTGAACGTGGAATTTGGAGTTGGATTTTAGGCCCTGGATGGTTCAAATCTTTTTTTTTGGGCTAAACACCTGCATGAAAAATCAGCAGAGCTTCAGACCGCAGGGCAGCCACACCTCAGACCTGAGCAGAGAAACACAAATTTGTGAGAAAATGAAGAATTAATTCTTCCTGGAGCACCGAACACTGAATTCCTGGTGAGGATTCCCCTCATTTCTCAGTTTGCTCCTCAGTTCTGGGTGCAGGTGGGATCTCCCAGCAGTCAGTTCATGATAAATAGAATATATTCTGTATTTTACTCTGGTTATTCTGGTGCAGCAGCCGCAGGTGAGGAGAGTTCTCAGCATTTCCCTGGAAGGCAGCAAAGCAGCAAAGCTCAGCTCAGCCCCAGCCAGGTGTTCCTGCTAAAGCCATAAATAAAGGATTTATTCCCCCATTTTCTGGCTGGTTTAGGAAGGAGGTCTGCAAGGAAAAGGAGCTCTGGAATAAATCCAAAGGCTGGGATGAGGTGCTGAGCATCTTCCCCATCAGCTCCACACTCTGGAAGTTTGAACTCAGGGATTTTGGGTTTTTTTCCACCCCAAATAATTCAGGGAAGGGCCTGGGCTGAGCTGCTGAGTCACAAACACCCCCCAGGATCCTGAACTCCACCTCCCACCACAAAATACCTCTGAGGAGGACATCGAGGAGCTCCGAGGACGGCGAGGAGCAAAGCTCAGGTAAATTCTCTGCTGCTGGGGGAGCACCCAGCAGGCTGCAGCTCTGTACAGGGGAGGAGAGCAGAACAGACAATTTCCAGCTGAACTGGACTGAAAGGTTTTTTTTTTTTCTCTGCTGTGTTGTCTCTCCTGATGGGAGAACCTCAGTGGTTTGAAATGAGGCTTTAAGTCTGTATTTCTAATTGAAATCTTGTTCTGTGATTTATTCCATGTACTGTGGTGGGAACTCTTATCTGACAGGGTCAAAAATGACCTTGGGAAAGACAAAAGAGCTGTAACTTTTTTTTTTAAATTTTTTTTTAAGCATTGAGTATTTGTTTAATCCTGAAATATAACCCTGAAATTAGACACTGCCTGTGTAAAGCACCCACAGTTACCTCTTGAAGAACATCCTGTGCCTGGGGTTGGTGAGCCTGAAGGAACCACATGAGCTCTGTGTTCTCCTCGAGTTTGGTGGAGGTGTGACACGAATTCAGGACCTGCAGGTGACACCAAATCCTGTGGCTGCACGAGGACAGGAACACCTCAGCCAGGGCAGAGACCCTGCTGGGATCCTCACCTGCAGCTGGGGCTTTGCTCCCATCTGGAGCAGGCACAGAATTCCCTCCAGGATTTGCTCTTTCCGTAGAGAGAGGAACCTCCCGGTGCTGCTGTCCCTGGCAGTGCTCTGGGATTCTGCCACCAGCACGGTGTGGGCAAGGGCAGCGCAGTGCAGGGGAGTCAAACCTGCAGGGAAAAGTCACATCCAGACCCTCTGTCTGCAGTAAATCTGTATTTATGGATTTGATTAAGGGCAGCGCAGTGCAGGGGAGTCAAACCTGCAGGGAGCACCCAGGGAAAAGTCAAATCCAGTTCCTGATCCCCTACTTGGAGTAAATCTGTGTCCTCTGTCTGGAGTAAATCTGTATTTGTAGATTTTATTAAGGGCAGTGCAGTGCAGGGGTGTCAAACCTGCAGGGAAAAGTCAATTCCAGTTCCTGAACCCCTGCCTGGAGTAAATCTGTATTTGTAGATTTTATTAAGGGGCAGCGCAGTGCAGGGGTGTCAAACCTGCAGGGAGCACCCATGGAAAAGTCAAATCCAGACCCTCTGTCTGGAGTAAATCTGTATTTGTAGATTTTATTAAGGGCAGTGCAGTGCAGGGGTGTCAAACCTGCAGAGAACACCCATGGAAAAGTCAAATCCAGTTCCTGACCCCTGTCTGGAGTAAAATTATATTTGTAGGTTTTATTAAGGGGCAGCGCAGTGCAGGGGTGTCAAATCTGCAGGGAAAAGTCAAATCCAGCTCCTGACCCCTGTCTGCAGTAAATCTGTATTTATAGATTTGATTAAGAGCAGCCCAGTGCAGGGGTGTCAAACCTCCAGGGAAAAGTCAAATCCAGCTCCTGATCCCCTGTCTGCAGTAAATCTGTATTTATGGATTTTATTAAGGGCAGCCCAGTGCAGGGGTGTCAAACCTCCAGGGAAAAGTCAAATCCAGTTCCTGACCCCATCTGGAATAAATCTGTATTTATGAATTTGGGATCTGGAGCAAGCCCCTGCTCTTTCCCTCTTACCACAGTGGTCAGGCAGATCCACTTCCACACACACCCCGCTGCTCTTGCAGTTTTTCAGGACCTGAAATAAAGAATATCCAGGTGACTCCTGACCTCTGGCAGTGCCAGAACCCCCTCTCCTCCCCCAAATCCCCGCGCAACCACATCAGAGCAGAGCTGCGAGGAAACCCCGGGTTATTTTAAACACCAGAAGGTGAATTAATTACTTTTACACCACTTTTAGCCCGGTTTACCTGCAGGACTCGCAGGTAGCCGTTCTCTGCACACAGGTGGAGGGCAGTTCTCCCCGAGCCGTCCTGCTCGTTGACGTTGGCCCCCAGGGAGATGAGGTCGCCCATGATCAGGTGCTGGTTCTTTTCTGCAGCAAGATGTAAAGCAGTCTGAGAAGGGAAGAAGGGCACAAAGTTGCAGTGAAAGGCAAAAATAGTTTAAGGACAGCAACATTTTTTAAACAGTGAAGAGGAGAGTTGGAATTTTGGGGCTCTGTTCCCATTTGTGCTCCATCATTCCCTCCTCACTCCCGTTTTCCCTTCTTTTCCAGGACAGCAGGACGATGCTTGGTGCTTGGTTGGGTTTGAAAGAGGGTTGTTTGTGTTTAAAAATTAAATTTTTCGTGGCGAATCAGCCTCCTACCCTTTTCTCCGCATCCTTCTCGTCGATCTTGTTGAGGGATGCAAATCTCTGAGCCAGGGCAAAAGTCAGAGCTCTCCTTCCCTGGGCAACAGCCTTGTGCAGCAGCCTGGAAGAGAACTCGGTTGGGAACCATCAGGAGAGAAAGGAGGGCTCAAAACACCCCAAGGAGTGCTCAAAACACGCCAAGGAGTGCTCAAAACACGCCAAGGAGGGCTCAAAACACGCCAAGGAGGGCTCAAAACACGCCAAGGAGGGCTCAAAACACCCCAAGGAGGGCTCAAAACACCCCAAGGAGGGCTCGAAACACCCCAAGGAGGGCTCAAAACACCCAAAAAGTGTGGTTAGAACACCCCAAAGTAACAGGGAGAGTGTATTTTAAAGCATAAATGGTGGAAAATACTGAAATATTTGGATATTCAAGGGTTTGTTACTCTCTATGGTACCAGGGCAGTTGCTGGTTTTGTCTGCCAGGATTTCTTGCTGTCACCCCATTCCTCTCCAGGAGCTAATCCAGGATTCCTCAATCCCTGTTTGTACGGGGGAAAGGTGTGAGATCCCTAAAAACTCAGAGAAGGGAAACGCCCGCTCTTAAAAGGAAAATTTCCAGCCTGGAATTGAGTCCTCAATTTCCTTTGTGTGTTCAGTCCCAACTACTGAGAACAGTACAATTTTCAAAAATGTACTAGCACATAAAAAATCTAGTTTCTACTGAATTTCATCCCAAAAAGATTATTTTGGGTTGGGTTTTTTTTTTTTCCTTGTAAATTTTCAGTGTGTCTTCCTTTCCTCAGGGAGGAAAAATTAATGCAGGCATTGATTGTACTTATTTATTTGTTCCTCCCTTATCTTGTAGCAAAATATCCTTAAATGTTGCTGAACAACTCTGGCACTTTTACTGCCCCTGGGGTTTTTTGGGGTGTTTTTTTGTTTGGTTGGTTTAATTTGTTTTTTTTTTTAAAAAAATCAGTTTTCCTAGTACTTCTTTTGCTTGATTTTCATTTTCTTGTGAATCCCTACACCTACCCCTCATGTTTAAATATTTCAGCACCCTGAATTTATCCTGATATCAGCTGTAGTTCAGGAATATTACTGCAAATCTGGAGCATTTTTATTTCTAATATCTGCCTAAAATTCTGTGTATTGGTTCAAGTTTGAGGTTCCCCTTGAGCAGAGAGGCTTTTGATCAGAGGTCAGAGCAAAGTGACATCCCCAGGGGACAGAAATCAATGTATTTTGAGAGAAAAATCGAGGACCTGTTGCCATTCTCATCAGGAGCCAGCAATTTTTCCTCTGGGATGTTCCTCAGCAAATTTTCCTCCCTGTGCAGCTGGAACTGGAAGAAGGAGAGGGCGGAGAGGTCCTGCTGGGGGAAGGGAACTGGGCTCAGCCTCAAACGTCCCTGCACATCTGGAGAGCCCCTGGGAGCTCCCAGCAACATCTGGGCTGGGCTGGGGAGTGCAGGAGAGTCCTGGGATGGAGAAATCCTGGAGAAACCATCCAGGGATGGAGAATTCCTGGGGAAACCTTCCTGGGATGGAGAATTTCTGGAGAAACCATCCAGGGATAGAGAATTCCTCAGGAAACCGTCCTGGGAAGAAGAATTTCTGGAGAAACCATCCTGGGATGGAGAATTCCTGGGGAAACCTTCCTGGGCTGGAGAATTTCTGGAGAAACTGTCCTGGGATGAGGAATTCCTCAGGTAACCGTCCTGGGATGGAGAATTTCTGGGGAAACCTTCCTGGGATGTAGAAATCCTCAGAAAACTGTCCTGGGAAGAAGAATTTCTGGAGAAACCATCCTGGGAAGAATAATTTCTGAGGAAACCTTCCTGGGATGAAGAATTTCTGAGGAAACCTTCCTGGGATGAAGAATTTCTGAGGAAACCGTCCTGGGATGAAGAATTTCTGGGGAAACCATCCCGGGATGGAGAATTTCTGGGGAAACCATCCTGGGATGAGGAATTTCTGAGGAAACCATCCTGGGATGAGGAATGCCTCAGGTAACCATCCAGGGATGGAGAATTCCTGGAGAAACCATCC
Source organism: Prinia subflava (assembly GCF_021018805.1). Taxonomy (NCBI): domain Eukaryota; kingdom Metazoa; phylum Chordata; class Aves; order Passeriformes; family Cisticolidae; genus Prinia; species Prinia subflava. Next base: position 1,739,921 of record NC_086268.1, read on the forward strand.
TGGGATGGAGAATTTCTGGAGAAACCTTCCTGAGATGAGGAATTCCTCCGGAAACCTTCCAGAGGGCTCAGGAGAGCGTCCTGCCCCCACCAGCTGCTCCCCTTCTCCCCCGTCCTGGAGATCATCCCCGGCGAGCATCTTCGGCTGCTCCCCTGCTCCCCTCGGGGGGAAATCTCTGCCTGTGCTTGGTGCCAACCTCCCGCTGCCCCCGCTCCTCCCCAGCCCTTCCTCCGCGGATCCGCCGCGATTCCCTGCCAGGACCCGCCCGGCGCGGGCTCCTCCCTGCGCTGGCTCTCCTTCAGATCCTCCTGCAGCACCTCCACCAGGATGTCGAGGTCCTCCAGGCCTTTGGGGCTCTGCCCGGCGCTCTGCTTGCCCTGGAACAGCAGAGCAAAGGGGAGGGAAGCAGGCATGAAGTGTCCTGTTCTCCCTGGGTGCTGGCACGGGAATTCTGCCCCCGGAGCCTGGCACGGCGGCGCTCGGGGTGTTCTGCATACCTGTCTGAGCTGTTTCTCTGTATAAGGGTGAGCTCTCCTCTTCTCTGCTGGAAAAGGAAAAAAAAAAAGGGAAGAAAACTCAGTTCAGAGCTGAGGAGAGGCACAGGGAGAGCAGAGATTCCCGTCAGTGCTGCCCAGATAAGGATGGATAAGCCAGGCAGGGTGGGCTGAAGGGCACTGCAGGGACCCCTGACCACGGGGCAGGGGGGCTCTGGCTCTTGGGGGGCCTCACAGTGATGATCCCACCAGAAAAGGAGGCTCTGCTGCCAAGGGAGGCGTTTCCAAACCTGTTTTTCCTGAGGATCCTTTGGTTACCGTCTTCACTGCGGAGGCTTCCTGAGGAGACAAAACCACCCAAGTTCAATGTGAGATGCTCAGGGGAGGAGGAGGTGAAACAGTGGCAAATATTGCAACAGGAACAGTGAAATTGCCTCTGTGCTGTGGGGTTTGCTCGGTGGGGGCTGCAGGTAGAGAGATTTCCAGGAGTGGGTGGTTCATGGCAGATTTATAAAGATCTTTACAGCAGTTTTCAGCTCCTTGGGCTGTTTTTGCAGGTTCTGCAGCAATATTTTCACTGTTTATCGGGCCGTCTTTACCTTGGCTGAATGATGTACAGCATGGACAAGTTCCTGCTGTCACTGCCTTAGAACTGCCCCTAGCCCAGCCCTCATTCTGTTCAAAATTTGGTTTATTCTACCAAAAGCATTGATTTGGTAGCTGGAAGGGGCAGCAGCTGTGGGTGTGAGCCCTCCAGAGCACCCAGCGGGCTGTGGCTGTGTGCTCCAGGACGCTGCAGCCCTCCAGGAGCCCTCCCAGCCTCGGGAATTTCTCACCTTGCTGGGCTCCAGGCCTTTGGAAAGTCGGATTTTCCTCAGCAGTTCCCGCACCGGCATCTTCACTCTCACACCCATGTAGCGCTTCTGAGGGGGATCAGAGCTAAGTTCAGAGTCTGGAAAAGTCACAACACGATGCTGAAGGTGACACAATTGTCTGAGCTGTTGGAGAGGGGTGGCAGGGTGAGGTCAGCCTGGGAGCGGGCTCTGATTCCCGTGTTCATCATCAGCTTTGGGACATTTCCACATCTCCCTGCCTGTTCCTTGGCTCTGCTCGATAATTTCCCTTTCATGAATTCCTCCTCAGTTTTCCTGAGGAGCACGGATTTGCTTTTGGGGAATGTATCAGCAGAGCTTCACTCTCTACCCCTCTTACGTTCTGATTTTCCTGTGCTGTGGTAAATCTGCCTGTGCAGTTTCCCGTGGGTTGTTAATTGTTATCAGTGCAACAACCAGGAGCAGAATTTGTTCCAAATTAAGGCAGGGATGCTCTGTCCAGTGGCTTTCCCCCGTGGCTCTCGGTGTGCTTGGAAGTTGTGCTGTGATTCAAAGGGAAACTGATTTTCTGCACTGAAATGAAACATTTATTTCAGGATATGCCTCGTTGTCCAAACAGGCTCTCTCTTTGTCAAAACAAGCTGCTCTGGGATTGTTTGTGTTAGGTTTCCTTGCATCTGAGGCCTGCATCCCCAAACTTGAAAGACTTGCCCAGATTAGGAGCTTAAATCCCCTGGCTTTTGAAATACCTTTTATGTAACCCTGGCATTCACCTCCTCTCCTTGTGTATCCCCCTCCTTGGAATAACTTTCATATCAAATTCATTCAGCGACAGATATCAGCATTAAAAAATGACAGATTTAATGCATCAGAGCAGGGTTTTCCCAAAAAAATTCACCGTGGAGAAAGCCACAGCTCCAGGAGAAGCCTGAGCTTTGGGAAGCAGAGCGTGGGATCTGAGAGCAGGGAGAGGCTCTCTGTTCATGGCAGGAGGAGCAAACACAGCTCAGCACAAATCACAGCAGCCTGGAATGAAAGAGGAGCATTGGGCCAGCAGCTCGTGGTGCTGTTAAACAAAACAGAGGAGCCTGAACCGAAATTCCTGCCCCAAACCTGCTGGATGTGGCTGGGCCCTGTGGAGGGAACCAGGGGAGCTCAGCAGAGGGAACGGGGCAGCTCCGGGGTGCAATCCTGGCAGGGGAAGCAGCCCCACAAGATGTGGGTTTTGTTGTGTGGTTTTGTTTCTCTTCCCCACCCCAGGAGAGCTGACAGCCCTCCTACAGGAGGGAGGCACATCCCCAGCACCAAATGGAGCCTTGGGAATGGAGCTGCTGCTCCGTGCTGGGATTTCTGGCACTCCTCAATATTTAACCTGTCGCTGAATAATCCAAACACTGAGACCTCGGAAAGCAGAGTTTGTTTCTCAGACTGTCCCAGAAATTATTCCTTTTTTTTTTTCATAGATCAGGGTTTTGACAATGAATAATTTACCGTTTGTAAAATATTTGAAAGGTTTCTTTGAAAAGCTTTGGAAGACACCAGTAGGATTGCTAATATGTTGTTATCTGGGAAGAGTTTCCAGTGAGGGATCAGATATATCTGTCATGGGTTAACACTGGCCAGATGTTAATGCACCCATGAATATATGGGGGGTTTTTTTAACAACTACTGTGGGATGTGATCAGGAACAGAGCAGAGCAGGCTTAAATTTTGAAAACAAAAGAAACTAAAACTTTATTACATTACATAAGAACAGAGACAGAAAACTCTTACACAGAGACAGTGAGGGATCAGATATATCCTAGAAATGAAGGACTCTGTGCAGGCAGTGATTCACCAAACACACCTCCCCGTGACTTTGAAATGTTAATAACCCAGGAGGTCACATCTCTCACCTTGCTGTTAGCTCAGAACCAAACTCAGCCACTCAGAATGCAAATGAACAGCAAAACACTGGAGATGGGCAGAAATGATGGAAAATTTGGCATCCTTTGGAAACCAGAGCACAACCAAACCCAGCCCAGCCTGAGGAGGGGAATGTGCTGAACATCCCTGCTGTGACCTGGCTGGTGCTGCTCAGAGCCCCAGGGCTCCATCAGCTGCTGCAAAAGCACGAAATAGCAAACAGGAACAAAGATTTTTCTCTTACCAGCAGGAGCAGGCGTCCCTGGAGGTTTGCAGGGAGGAGGAGGAGGGTGGATCTCGGGACTGGACAGGTTCAGCTCGGTTAATCCAGAGTCTGGCAGGGACGGGCTCTGCTGGAAGCAGCTCTTGGGGCTGGCGGTTTCCCCGGGCAGTGGAGAGCCCTGGCCGGGGCTGTAGCCACACACTTCACTCTCACTCATGTTTTGGCTGACAGGACTCAAGCAGACTGTTTGCAACATCTCCACTGTGTGCGTGTGCAGGAAAAGATGAAAGAGAAGTGGGGAGGAAAAAAAACCTTGTTCGGTTGTGTTCGGAAAAAAAAAAAAAATTAAAAATCAATCCGGTATCACATGGAGACCACGGCAATGTAATTAATCCTTCAATGTAATTAATCCTCCAATGTAATTAGCCGAGTCCAGCTTCCCTCTTGTCTTTGGAGCAGCAAGTTCCAGCAGGGAAGGAATGAAAGCAGCCTTGGAATCCCAGCAGGCACTGGAAGCAGCTTTTGAGTTTCTTGGCTGCGGTTCTGCTTTGCTCTTTATACTCGGGTATGGTTTGGAGGATGGCAGCCTGGGAAGGCTCCACCCTCTTTCCTGACAATCCTGAGCAGCTGACAAAGAAATGAGTTTTCCCAAGAAAAAGTTTAACTGCAAGTGGATTTTTTATTTTTTTTTCCTGCTGTGCGCAGCAGAAAAAAATTAAATTGTGATTTCCTGGGAAGGGAAAAGCAACTTCTGACTTAGGGTTGTGCAAGTGAGTAAAGTAGGAGATCCTTAATTAAATGTTTTGGGAATTGTCGAAAGTGGTTTTCAGCTGGGACAGGGTGGGTGCTGTTCTCAGAAGCTGGTGCAGAGCTGGAGGATTTTGGATTTAGGAGAACATTTTTGATAACTGATGCTGCAGTGCTTGCTCAGTTGTGTTTCCCCCAAACCGAGGAGTTTTCCCAGGCAGGAGGAGCAGAAGCAGCCGTGAGGAAGCACAGCCAGGAGAGCTCCCCATGGCCAGAGGGACACCCTGGGCTGTAAAAATTCCTGCCCAGTATTGAAACTGGGGAATTGAGGCACCGATTTCAGGGCAGCAGCCATTGGGAGATCACCTTGTGTTTGTTGTTTTAATTGAGCTTTATTTATCTCCCTCTCCCCCTCTCTCATTTCATTCAATTATTTCATTTATTAAACTGTTCTTATCTCAACCAGGACTTTTTTTTTTTTCCCTTCTCACAGCTCTCTCCCCATCCTATCAGGGAGAGGGGTGAGCTGGTGACCGGGGGGTATTTGGTGCCACAGGGGTTAAACCATGACTAATGAGGACACTTCTTATAGGAAATCTATTTCCTTGTCACAATCTCGGTGTCAGATCTAAACTCCATGCCCATGTCCCTGGGAAATGTATTTCACCCTGTGGGCTGTGCCATTTCTCCTGAACAAGCAGATCTCTCTCTTAAGTACCTAGATTGAAAAAAGGATTGCGATGTTATCAGCTGCATCTTCTTCCCTGGAAAACATTCCAGATTTAATCCCAACCAGAATCATCTTTGACATCAGAGAGCAGCCAGACTTTCTGGGGCAGGTTTAGAAGAAGAACATCACATTTGTGTTATAATTTAAGCTGGGCAGTGCCTGCTGTGCCTGGCCTGAACAATCCCATCTCCTCCTTTCTCCGCACTGGGAGCAACAACCCCAGGCTCGGGGATGTTGAAAGGATTATTCAGGTATTGATGAAAGGAGATTTGATGCTTGTAGAACAAGAACAGCATCAGATCAGGAGCTGATCTGCATTGCAGTGGCTCTTCCCTGGCTCCCTGCCCCACAGATTATTGCTGCCAATTAATGGAGCAGGGAGCAGGAATGGATAAGGGAGAGGCAGGGCTGGAGCTGGGGTTCACCTTCAAGGGCAGCCCCCCGTGATCCCCCCGTGATCCCCCCCGTGATCCCCCCCGTGATCCCCCCCGTGATCCCCCCTGTGACCCCCCTGTGACCCCCCCTGTGACCCCCCCTGTGACCCCCCCTGTGACCCCCCCTGTGACCCCCCTGCGACCCCCCTGCGACCCCCCTGCGATCCCCCTGCGACCCCCCTGCGATCCCCCTGCGATCCCCCTGCGATCCCCCTGCGATCCCCCCTGCGACCCCCCTGCGATCCCCCTGCGACCCCCCTGCGATCCCCCTGCGATCCCCCTGCGATCCCCCCTGTGATCCCCCTGCGATCCCCCTGCGATCCCCCCTGCGATCCCCCTGCGATCCCCCTGCGATCCCCCCTGTGATCCCCCCTGCGATCCCCCCTGTGATCCCCCTGTGATCCCCCTGCGATCCCCCTGCGATCCCCCCTGTGATCCCCCTGCGATCCCCCTGCGATCCCCCTGTGATCCCCTCTGTGATCCCCCCTGTGATCCCCCCTGTGATCCCCCTGCGATCCCCCCTGTGACCCCCCCTGTGATCCCCCTGTGATCCCCCGTGATCCCCCTGTGATCCCCCCGTGACCCCCCCTGTGACCCCCCCCTGTGACCCCCCCTGCGACCCCCCTGCGATCCCCCTGTGATCCCCCTGTGATCCCCCTGTGACCCCCCCTGTGATCCCCCTGTGACCCCCCCTGCGACCCCCCTGCGATCCCCCTGTGATCCCCCTGTGATCCCCCTGTGACCCCCTCTGTGACCCCCTCTGTGACCCCCTCTGTGACCCCCTGTGATCCCCCTGTGATCCTGTGATCTCCCAGGGATTAAACCCACACTGAGCCAACATCCCAGTGAATTCCTCAGTGTGTCCAAGGGAGGGGATTTGTCGGATCCTTTTTCACTTTTTCTTGTGCTCTGCGTGTCTGACACAGAGACAGCCACAAAGGGAATCTGCTTCCTCTGAGGACACCTCCTGGGACAAATATTTTCCTTCCATTTCATCTGGAGTTTTTTTTCACCTTTTCCTTATTGATCCCGTGAGTCAGGGACAAGCTGGAGCCAGGGTGCAGCCCCTCAGTGCCATGGAATCCTGTGTTATCCTGTAAATATCCTGTGCAAATCTCTGGGATGAGGCACCAGCTCAGGAGCTCCTCCAGGCTCGCAGAGGTGGGAGAATTTGGCCTCCTACAAACAGGAAATCACTGCAGTGACTCACTGCGTTTATTGGGCAGTAAATCTCTGCTGAGATTCCTCCTCTTTCTATTCTCCTCCACGCTCCAGCCCAGAGGTTGGGTCATTTTATCTTCTTGTTCAGAACTTGTGATTGCATTCACAGGACAGCAGGAATTGGCCTGGGTTTGGTACAGGCATTGACCTACATTGATAAGGAATTAACTTTTCTGTGGTACAGAAAGGACCAAAATGCAGTCTGCAGCCAGGAGAAGTGGATTTTCAGTTCTAGCAACAAAACCCCTTGGAATGTGGACACTACAAGGTCTCCAAGGCTTTGTGTTTGTTTAACTGGGAATTCTGTGGTTCTGCTTCCAACCTCAGCAGGTACTGACACTTTCAAAGAATCCTTTGTTGCTCTAATTTCAAACAGCCCTGATGAGTCTTGCTCTGTAAACAAGCACTGCTGGCTATGAGCTGTCCACCTCCAGCTCCAGCCCTGGCTGTTCAATAGCAATTTTCAGTTTGGACCCTCTAATAATGCTGCATCGAGTCCTCTTTTATCCACCGAGGCAGGGCAGGCTCCAGCTTGCACAGGGACATCCCAAAAATGACTTTCTAGGATTTGTAGGTGCTGCTTCACTCAGTGCCTCCAGATTCCCACAGGAAGTTCCCTATGGACAGAACTGTTTAATTTATTACCCAGTGAAACCTGAGCTGAGGAAAGTGGTTTTCTTACCCAAGAGTGTGGAATATTTTCATTGTCTTCCACAGTTTTAGTGATTTCTGCTTTTTTTAAACACACTTTATGCTTCTATTCTAAGAAAGGGAGAAGTTTTCCAGCTTTGAAGGTGTAAGAAAAGAGGATATGAAAAGAGGGTCAAGCCAGGTTTGGCATAAACAGAGCTGAGCTTTGAGGAAAGGCAGGTCTGCACTGCAGGAGAAATCACACGCCAGATTTTTTGTGCTGGGGGGGTTTCTTTTCCCCCTTTGTGCTTTCCTGATGTCCTGATTAATTCCTGATAAACCGATGTAAGGACTCTGATTCCTGCTGTCACATTTCCAGCAGAAGTGGCCGTCCCCTCTGAGGTTCCAGTGCCAAAAACCTGTGAGGATGAGCTGAGCTGCTTTTCTGCCTCTCTGGAGGGTGAATCCTCTCCCTCTGCCCTCCTCCCTTGTTCCTGCACGTTCCCTGCACACACCCACATTAACAGCGTTTGCTGGGGGAGTGTTTGTCTGTCTCTCCCTTTGGATGCCACCTCTGGACCCACCTGACTGAAAACTCTTTGTTGCAAAAGGTTTCCTTTATTAAAATCCTCTTTTGCATATTGCGAGGGGGTGGGTTTGATTTGCGCCGATGGAGAAAGGCAGGAGGAGGCTCTCCAGCCACCGATGAGGTGACAAACAAAATATCAGGAGAGGTTTTAAAGTTCATCTTTAAAGAGAGCTGTGCACATCTAAAGGTGAACACAATCCTGTGTCAATAAATCCTGAGCTGGATGGACGAGGAGTGTTTAAAAGGCTGAATAATGAAGTTATTTAAAACCAAGAGCTGCAGTGGGATCTGGGTGGATTTTCCCCCGGGAGGGTTGTGGAGGCTCCATTTGCATGGAATTGCTGCAATTGAGATGTGACAATTCCGGTGGTGGCGGTGGCAGGGGGTTGTGACATCGAGGCTGGGTTTGTCACACGCTTTCAGAGTAAACATCCACCTGATTAATTAATTTATTAATTAATTACCTGTGCCAGGACCGCCGTGGGGTCACCTGGGGTGGCTGGGGACAGCGTCCCGTGCTGGGTGATGCTTCTCAAAGAAACATTTGCTGGGGGAGCTGAAAATCCCTGCTGAGGGCAGGGGGGCACAGCTGGGAGGATCCCCGGGGTCACCGAGGCTGGAAATGTCCCCAAGGTCACCAAGTGCCATCCCCAGCCTGTCCCCCAGCCCAGAGCTCTTGGTGCCACCTCCAGGAATTCCTCGGGCACCTCCAGGGATGGGCACTCCGAACCTCCCTGGGCAATTCCAGTGCCTGGCCACCCTTTCCATGGGGAAATTCCTGCTGGTGCCCACCCTGAGCCTGCCCGGGTGGGGTTTGGGGCTGCTCCCTCTCCTCCTGTCCCTGTCCCCTGGGATAAGATCCCAAATCCCCCTCTCCTGTCAGGAGCTGTGCAGAGCCTCAGGTCCCCCGATCCCTTTTTCTCCAGGCTGAGCCCCTCCCCAGCTCCCCCGGGAGTTCTCCAGCCCCTCCACCCCAAAGGTGACTCTGACAGTGCCACTGTCCCTCTTGTCACACCGAACAATCTCCATTGTTCCATTTCCAGGAATCACCTGCCCCTGACTCATCCCTCCTGCTGCTCCATGGTTACCTCCAAATGTTTGCCTCGGATCCAGAGCTCCCAGGCCATGGCAGGGCTGGCATGTTCAGACTATTTTTACCTCCCTGAAATGTTCCACCGTGAGCAAATTCCTCTTGTGTGGGGCTGCTGTCTCCCCTCAGAGGGAAATCGAGACGTTTTCCAGAGTTTTCACCTCTTCAGACCAGGACAGGCACAGCTCTTCTCCCCTGGGACGTAATTTCCTAATTTTTATGCAGTGATCACATGCAATTAGTTGTTGATGACTTCTCAGCCATGCGGTCTTGAACTGCAGGTGATTAAAGGTGAAGGAATTATTTTAATCTGCCCGGTTCTGATGCCTTGAGGCGCCTGGGGATGGGATCTGGTTTACTCCTGGTGCAGCCCTGAGAATTATCAGCCTCTCCTCGGACTGATGCGGTTGTGGGCTTGATTTTTGGTGGATTTCTGGGTAGGTGAGGAAGAAAAGGAGCCCTTTGGAGGGTAGGAGGGGTTTGCTGATGTTCCACATTCAAACTGTGCTGCTCAACCTAAAACTGCCCCGTTCTGTGCAGCAACAGTGACCTCCCCTGGGCAGGAGAGCTGCTGGTGCTGGGTGCTGCTGGTCCTGTGGCAGATCCAGAATGGAATTATCACCCAAAGGGATCGGATCCCCCAGCCCCAAAAGGATCGGATCCCCCAGCCCCAAAAGAATCGGATCCCCCAGCCCCAAAGGGATCGGATCCCCCAGCCCCAAATGGAATTATCACCTCATCCTAATGGAACTGGTCATCCAACCCCAAAGGATATAAAGCACGTCCCAGCTTTCCAAATAACTCGGGCTCAACCTTTTTATTCATCACTTTTCTGACAGAGCTTTTCACCAGTCTGTGCTGCACAAATATTCAGGTAAAAGTTTAAATTTAGAGGCCTAATAGAAGTGGAAGGACAAAAGGGATAAATATTATTATTACTGGAGGGTTTTGATGGCTTTTCCTTTGTGTGCTTCTCACTTTAACCCATTTTTCACTAAAAAAGTTTTTACTCAAAGAAGAAAAAAAAATTCAGATGATTTTTTTTTTTCCTGATTTCTTTGCCAAAACAAACATTTAGGAATCATCTGTCTGTGGTTTCAAAGGTGTTTCCTCAGCTGATCAGTGCTGGATTCTTAGCAGAGTGTGGTTCTTATCCCAGAGCACCTAAAATGTGAGGAAAACTCATCCCAGGCTGCTGCTGGATGCAACTGATGGAGCCAAACCTGCCGGTGGCTGCAGGGAGGACTTGGCTGAGCTCAGAGAGGAATAATTTCCATTTTGTGGTGTTGGAGGGGGCTCAGTTACAGAAGCTGCTCTGCATTTGCAGCGTTGGGGGCTCACATCAGAGGATGGGTGGATTGGATGTGTTTTCAGGCATCAGGGAATCCTCCTGTGTTTTCCTTGAGCTTCTCATCCTTCCCCAGCCGAGTCACCCTGGCATGAGGGGGAGATTTCCTCATTCCATGATAAAACTGCCCCTCCTCCAGTGCTGGAACTCGCAGGGTCTGGCTCTCCACGTGTGTCCTGTTACCTCACTGCCCACTGGAAATCCGAGTATTTTTATTTTTAGCTACAATTACTTTTAGCTACCAAGGGAGGGAGAGGAGTGGTTTGAGATGTTTCATTCTGCTGAGTCCTGGGGCCACGTTCCTGTTAAAAATTAATGGGAATTCTCAGAGTTCCACCCCAGAACAGGCTCAGGGGTGTTTATTCTTGGCATTATTTTTCATCCTGATGCCTCTAGAAACAAAGTGCATTCAGCTCCTAAATTCAGAAATGAGCAGTGATGGAGGAACAATGGTTCTCTTCCCTCGGGCTGCACTGGCTGCATGGAAGCAGACGGAAAAAAAAAAGAGAATTAAACCCACGGCGCTTCTGGGGGTTTTGCTCTTGAGATGAAAACCAGACATTTGTGCAGAGGAATTGGCCACATCCATTTGTGTGTGCACGGGAGAGAGCTGAAATAAATGTTAATATTGTATTTGCAAGCTCTGAGAGGCACTGAGGGTTCATCTTTCGAATAAATAACCTTCAGCTGGGGAGTGCCAGCATCAGCTGCAGCTCCAGGGCACCGGGGGAAAGGGATTCCAAGCTCAGCATTTCCTATTCCTTCAGAAATGCAGATTTTTTTAGGCTACCTAAAGTGTTCTGGGAGTTTCTGTTATTTGGATTGAAGGAGATTGGAGCAGAAAGCGCAGGGAATAAAAATTGCAATAATTAGTTTTGGCTTTTGACACAGGTTGTAAAATATTTTTGTAAAAAAACGAAACTGAATTTTAATTTGTGACAAGCAAAACCAGGTCGAGAAAATCGAGAGGGAGGGAGATAAAAAGCTGGTTTTATATCCCAGGCTGTGTCACTAGATGGTGCTGGGAATCAGACCAAAGGCAGCAAAAAACCCCTCAGAAGATCCCGAACAAGCTCAGCAAAAATGGAAATAGAGGAGGGGGCGTGGAAATCGAATGTTGAAACAAATCTGATGTACGAGCATGATGTGTGAGGACTTCCCTGTGCTTTGAAACGTGCAGAACACGGCAGAAATCCGATTTTTAACGCTTTCCCCTCCGTGCAAAGTCGATGTCTCACATTTGTGTTGGTTTCTGACAGCTCCACTGGGAGCTGGGGCAAAAAGGGAGTGGAAGGGACAGCGCAGAAAATGGGGCTGGTTCTGGAAAATCTCAGGTGAAAGAGATTTTGTGACCTCACAGAAGGTGGGATTTAAATGAGAGAATTGTAGAACACACCAAGGCCCAGGAAATGTCCCCTTTTTGTGTCCCTGCAGCTCGCTGGGTGTGAATTTAATTTCCAATAATCCCAATTATTGGAAATTCCAATTCAATAATTTAATTTCCAGCTCCTGGCTCAGCAGAGGACAAACTCAGCTTTGGGATGCTCAGGGTTAACGTTTTGGGAGGCAGAGCCACAAAAACACTTTTTTTTTTGGAGTCTTGAGTTTCTCCACTGACAGTTGGGTGTTTTTAGGGCTCGTTTATCTGCTTTGTTATTGGGATACAATGAGGTGGCTGCCAGCCAGGCCAAACACGGCAGATTCCAGCTCTTGCACAATAAATTCACCTTCCAATTCTGCCCCTGACAGGCTCCAGCACTCGGGCTCTGCTCCTCTCTTCAGCAGCTCAGAGAGCTTTTCTTGCTTAATTGAGATTTTGCACATGGACAAAATGGGGAATTTGGGCCCCAAACCCCTGATATTTCATTTTTTTCTTTATTTTTTTAAAGTCTTCTCCCTTCATTTGTGTCCTGCCTGGCCTGAGTGGGCTGAGCAGGGTTTATAAATCAGATTTTTGTCATTTTTCTGCCCATTCTCAGGGCTGGCAGGGATGTGGTGGAGGATGTCACGTCAGGTTCCTCCCTGGTGGATTTTATCCTGTCCCTGGCCTGGCAGGGATTCAGGGAAACTCTTAAATCAGGAATTTTGGGGCTGGCCTGACATTAACCACGAGCTGAGCAGTCTGAGCTGGGTTCTGGCACTGTTTTTGTTCCTGGGATTCAAATATTCCATGGGATTGCTGCGTGCAGCAGCCTTGGGATGGGGCTGGTGCTGAGTTTGAAAATCTGAGCCCCTGGCAGACACCAAAAATTTGGTTATTCTCCACTGAGATCATCTCTGCCCAGAGAGGGGACAAAACACCAAAATGCAAATTATTTATATCATATATAAACCCTAAGGTGCCTGGATTAAAGCAATATTTCCACAGTGGGCTGTGGGGGAAATATTTCTATTATTCACAATTTTATTCCTGTTACATAGAATAACATTTATTATTTATTTATATAATAATACAAATATAATATACAATAAATATAATATACAATAAATATATAATAAATATATTCATATAATTATATATTGCTAATAATTATTATTTTAGAGTAACATTTATATTATATATAATATAAAAATATATAATGCACACACATACATACATATATAATATATATAACACATATACACATATATATGTATATAATATATTTATATGTTACAATAATATATTTATATAATATATAACATGTTTATTCTATAGAACAAATAGAAATATTTCTATTTTTCACAATTAAATTCCAATTACATATTTTAAAACACAATTCAGTCCCTTGGTGCTGAATGTCTTTTTTGAAGGGGATTTGAGCCACTTGTAATGATCACTGATGGTATTTGCCAGAAAATTTATGTATTTGCCAGAAAATTTATATTTCTGCAGCCAAACCCTCAGCAAAGCTCTCATCCCAAAGCAAAAATCCAGGTAAGAAATGTTCCTAAATGCCAATCCGAGCCTGTTATCCAGCCAGGGCAGCTGAATAAAACCAGAATTAAAATGGGCCAAATTGAAATTGCTCTGTTTTAACTGCACATTGGCAGCGGGAAAATTTGCTTATTTGGGGTTAATAATTAAAGCCCTACATCAGTGAGGAGAAGGAAAATAAAGGCCCTAAATCCATTTGAGCCCTCTGAAAATCACAAACAACAATGGGGTTTATGTGGGGTCAGGTTTCGGAGCCCTTTTCCCATCCACACGAATTAATTTCACTGCCAGTGGCCTCCATCCAAATTCCTGCAGCATCAGGGAAACGACTCCCACCGAGCTCAGTGAATGCTGCAGAAAAACGGGGAGAAATTTTATATTGAGGCACAAAAATGCTGCTTATTCTGTGCCTGGCTGGATGTGGGGACAGGGAAAAGACAAAGAAAAGAAGAATTTGGAGATTTGTGAGGAGAAACAGGAGAGAGTTCCCCAAATCTGCTCCTGCAGGGGTGGGGAAGGGCAGGGTTGTTGTCAGTGCTTGGAAAATGGTTGCATTTTGCCTGAAAAAGGAGTAAAAATCACAGGATTGAGGTGGAGGATAAACAATCACAGTAGTTTTATGTGACTGTTTATCCTCCACCTCAAGCGGTCGCTCGGAAGGGACAAATAATTTTGAGTTCAAGAAAAACACAAAGCAAACCCCCCAAAATTTTTCTGTGGAAATGGAATTTAATGGGATTCTGGCTGGTCTGAGAGGATGCAGCACAAAAATCCCCGTGCTCCTCTGGTCAATATTCAAATTAAGGATACCCCAAATTAACTCTTAATTCTGAAATTCCATCTTTGCTGGGGTCTGAATAAGAGGAGAACCCACCCTGTAAAACTTGCTGTTTTCTTTGTGAAATGTTGTGTATTTTATTGCCTTTTTGGTTCTCTTTGGTCATTGTGACAGCTGGTATTTACCTCAAAATAAGGAAGTACATCCTGTTAATCTGCAAGGCTGAGAAATGAATTCAGAGTGTTAAATTCCTCTGCAGGGGGAGAAATGAATCTCCAGGAGCTGCGTGTGCCCAAAATTCTGGGACAGAATTTTAAAAGCCAGGGCTTTGTTCCACTGAGCTGAGGCACAAAATTTAAGGAGAAACATCTCACCAAAGCCAGGCTGCTGCTCTTAAATAGATACATTTTATAAAAATGAGTTTGTTTGCTACGGGAGAGATTTCCTTGGGATTATTCTCGTTTTCATTTGCTTGAACCATGAAGAAATAAGTGATTGCTGTCAGCTTTTGAGGCTCAGCCTCTCTGCTCAAACCAGTCCAACCTGGGCATTGTTTGGGTTGGTTTCTTGCCACGTGTTTGGTTTTTTTTATTATTATTTTATTTCTATTCTTCTCCAGCACTCAGTTCCCATGAAAGTGCCAACATCTTCCCCCCCTCCTTGTTGGGAGTTAATATTTCATTAGCATAAATCATTTTGTGTCTTCTGACCTAATTTTTCCATGGCTACAAGGCTGCATCTCATCCTGATTTGTTGGGGAAATTCAGCACCACTTCCTTCTGCTGTCCCCAAAGTTCCTGCTCCTAAAAGATTTAACTCTTTAACATCAGAGATTTTACCTTTTTTTAGCAAAATCCTTTTAGCTGAGGCACAGAAAAATGGGAACACACTCCCCAAAAATCTGAGATTTTTAGGGCCAGAGGATGGAAATACCCATAAAACCAGGTTTAATTCACATTAAAAAAAAAAATCATAATTCTCATTTCAAAGCACAGACTGAGCTGTTAAAATTAAGGAATCACTGATTCCAGCAGGGCTCTGCTGACTGAGCCAATACAGGGAATGCATGGAGGGCTGAATTCCTGCAGGAAGCGACACCTTGTTCCCAAAAAATGACATTTATCATTTAGCTGAGGAGGAAGATGATGCAATTTTCTAGGATGTGCAACTGGCTGAGGGTGAATTTGGGTAGGGAAATGAGAAAAATGCAAAAATGCAGGTGTTGCTTGGAATTTGTTCCTCTTTATCCAGGGTTAAGAGGCTAATGGAAAACACGGCTCACACAAGGGGGATCTTGGCTAAGAAAAGAAAAAAAAAAAGGGAAAAAATTAAATATTTACCCAGTGAGAGAAATGCCAATTGCCAGATTAAATATGCTGGTTCTTTGTTATCATTCCTATGATTCCAGGACAAAAAATCACAGGAATAGCAAATACCTGGGCCAAGCTCTCCACCTGTGCAAAGCCAGCAGGGACCTGCCCACCTGGAGAGCAGTGACCCCCCCAGGAGCACTGGGACTGCTCCCAGTCCCTTCCCAGTCCCTTCCCAGTCCCTTCCCAGTCCCTTCCCAGTCCCTTCCCACCCCAATTTTGGCCTGGCCCAAAAAACAAGTCATGTTTTATGTGAGTTTTATGCCTAAAAACACCAAAACCTGAAGGTTTTCCCAGTATTCGACTCGAGCTCCAGTGAGTGGTGGATGCTCTGAATTTATTTTCAGTCTCTGGGTAATTCACAAGCCCTGTACTCAAACCCTGAAAGGGGCAAGGTGAAAAGAACCCTCAAATATTTAGAGGGGTTTTTTTTGTCTTTCCTTAAATCCCCAACTTTTGATGTAGAAATAATTTCACAACCTACACCTGACATCCTTTGTCCCCATCAGACCACGGTGTCCTGGTGCTGGCAGATGTCACCTGAGGTTCTTTGTTATCATTCCTACGATTCCAGGACAAAAAACCACAGGAATAGCAAATACCTGGGCCAAGCTCTCCACCTGTGCAAAGCCAGCAGGGACCTGCCCACCTGGAGAGCAGTGACCCCCAGCAGCACTGGGACTGCTCCCAGTCCCTTCCCAGTCCCTTCCCAGTCCCTTCCCAGTCCCTTCCCAGTCCCTTCCCACCCCAATTTTGGCCTGGTCCAGGAGCTACAGGTCAGGTTTTATGTGAGTTTTATGCCTAAAAACACCAAAACCTGAAGGTTTTCCCAGTGTTCAACTCGAGCTCCAGTGAGTGGTGGATGCTCTGAATTTATTTTCAGTCTCTGGGTAATTCACAAGCCCTGTTCTCAAACCCTGAAAGGGGCAAGGTGAGAAGAACCCTCAAATATTTAGGATTTTTTTTTTTCTGATTTGTTTTCCCTTAAATCCCCAACTTTTGATGTAGAAATAATTTCAAATCCTACACCTGACATCCTTTGTCCCCATCAGACCACGGTGTCCTGGTGCTGGCAGATGTCACCTGAGGGGGTGGCAGCTTTTCATGACTCTGCATTCATGTAAATAATCTTTAGAGAAAAACTGCTACTGTATGGAACCACATTTTAATTTGCATTTCCTCTCCATAAAGAGAGAGGAAATGATTCAGTCAGCAGAACTCACTGAGGGAGCTGCTCCATTGGTCGTGATCCAAACCTGCCCTGATTTGAAGATTTCAGAGCAGTTTTGCTGTGGCTCTCTGGTGGGAGGTTCCCTTTGCAGGGATGGTCAGGTCTGACCATCTCACTCCTGCCAGAACTGAATTTTAGAGCTGAATTTTACAGGGTGACACGGAAAACGAGGCTTGTTCCCTGTTCTGAGCGGAGCTGGAGGGTGGAAAATTTCATTTCTGCCTTGAAAAATCAAGAACCTGAGTCCTCAGTGAGCACTCGTGGGCAGAGGGGATTCCAGTTTGTGGAACCACAGCATCACTAGGGCTGGAAAAACCCTCCAAGATCATCGAGTCCAACATTTGAGCAGAGCTTGGTGGGTGTGGAAAGCTTGGAGGACAAAGTTTTTCTGCTCAAATTTGAGTTTTGGTGGCTGTGGGGCACTGGAGTGACCTCCCAGCTCCCTGTGCTCTCTGCAGGGATGAGCTGGGTTTGGAATTCCTGAGGATCCTCATCCCGGGAATGCTGCAGGGCTGGAGCTGCCCCTGCTCAGCAGAGCTGGGGGTGCTGCTGGGGCATTGCTCAACAGCAAAACCGCCCCAGAAATGGCCCCGATAGCATCAAAGTGCTCAGGGGGTATAATTCCATTTATGGGGATAGAATTCCATTTATGGGGATAGGATTCCATTTATGGGGATAGAATAATTCCATTTATGGGGATAGAATTCCATTTATGGGGATAGAATTCCATTTATGGGGATAGAATTCCATTTATGCTCAAGAAAGAGTCATCCTGGGGGATTCACCTTAACTCAGGGTTAACTCATGAATTACCTGTTGGAAGTTGTGTTTCCATGGGACACCTTTGGGGTTCTGGGGTTTATTTTGGGGTTTTTTTGGTTATTTTGGATGCCAGGATAATGATATCATTCCAGCTGAAATCACCAGGGAGAGCCAGAGGATGTTAATGACCAGAATCCATGCAATTTTTGTTTAATTTTTGTTTTTTTAGGAGTGTGCCCATCTATTCAGCATACCATTATCTTAAATATTTAAAAATCCCCAATCTTATCCTCAACCATTGGCTTGAGATTAGCAGGATTAAATAAACCCCAGTGTTTCTCATATTTGTAGTCTGTTCTTAAATCTCAAACACTCTCAAGCTCATGTTTGCAAGTCCTTCCCTGCCGCTGAAGTCCCTGGATTTGCCTTTTTGAAAAAATTAATTACAGAAATACTCTCACCCACTCGATTGCAGGTGCTGCTTCTTGAAGATAAATGTTAAATGTCAAAAATTTGAAAATAAACCAGAACAGTTGGAGAGGGGAGAGGGAAAAAAATAAAGAAAAATGCTGGCAGTTCAGACCTGGCAATGAAGTAGCACAGAGATATTTCAGATTTTCACCCACTTCTCTCAGAGAACTGTGAATTTTCTCCCAAGGGATTGAGCAAATCTTATTTTTCCTGCGGGACAAGTGGTGGATTTTAGGGTGAGTCAGGAGCTGCCCCTGCCTGGAGCCACATCCAAAGGGTCACAAAAAAGGAATGGTCCCCATAAAACAGGGCCCAGGCAGAAAAATCCCCATAAAACACGTTGTGTCCTGCCTGCCTGAGCCTCGTTAGGCTCAGTTAATTACCTGCAGGGCTCTCTGCTGTTAGCAGGGTCAAGGTTTGTACAAAAGCTCTAAAATTGGATTATTTTGCGTGGCCCTTGGTTAATATTCTTGGAGGTTTAATTCACTGTTATCCCTTCAAAAATACAGGGAAGAGCCAAAGTCTCCTCTTGTTTGGGAGCTGATGCTGGAGAGGAATTCCAGGTAGGAGGGGGGTAGAGCTTTGAAGAAGTTAATTAATAAATTAATAAATTAGAAATTAAATTAAAATAATACATAATTAATAAATTAACTTCTTGCTGAGCAGATTCCTAGGGTCCAGCCATGCTTTTTCCAAATCTTAGAGAATTCTTCTTTGAAGTTTTCTCCCAAAGGAGAGAATGGGTTTTCTGCATTTTAATGATCTCAGTGGTGCCATTTTCTGGGATCTCATAAGGGACTGATTTTCACAAAAAGCAGAATTTTTGTTTCAGGAGTCCTGAGGTTTTCAGAGACACCTTAAAATCTATGGCAGAATTTTGAAAAGATGCACATATTTAATAATATAACAAAAGTCAATCTCACCAAGGATGGGAACAGCAGGGACTTTTCATCCCTGACCCCTGACCTGGGTGTGCTCTGTGAATTTGAGTTTGGTTGGTTTATTTGAGCTGGGATTTTTAAATATTTTATTTCATACAGAAAAATCACAAAGCTCATTCATTTTCTGAGCATTCAGTGGTTTAATGGGATTTGTTGCTTTGGCTCTTTCTGCCTCCCTGAAGAGGCTGAAATGTTCCATTTGCTGTGGCCACCGAGAAAATCCAGCCAGTGTTGACAAAGCTTGGAAGGGAAACTGAAAACAACATTTTTCCTTACATAAAAATAATCAACACCTCAGCTCATTTGTGTATTCACTACAAATGTTTCATTTAGAAGTTACAAAGCCAGAGGAAACATCAGAATAAATGAGTCACAATATTTTTACCATATCGAGAGGTTTAGCTGGGAAAGTCCACGTTTACCTCGCTTACAGCACAATCTGATTTGTTTTGGTTTGTTTGGTTGTTTTTTATTTGATTTTCTTTCCTCCTGTGATGTTATCAGAACAGAAAACTCCATGCAAATTTTGCAGAGCCCTCAGCAGAATGCAGATACCCCTGCCCTGACCTCGTGCCTTGCAAAGGTTGCAGATAAATTAATTCTTGCTGAAAACACGCCCAGTTTTTTCTGCTGCCTGCCAGGATTTCGGGAATTTTCCCCTTTTCCACAGTGGGATGCTCTGCTCCATCCTCTCTGCTGTTTTTCCCAGGAGTGCAGAGGGTGACAGGCATGGAAAATTGGAGTTCTACAGCCAAATGTTTCCCAAATCCAAGGCAAATTCTTCCCAAAAAACTCTGATTTTTTCCTGAATTTATTCACCTGGCCGCAGCCTGCCTGCACTTGTGATGCACTTGAACTCAGTGCCTGCAATTGGGAGGGAATAAATGATTTTAACATTTGGGAAATCCCCAAATTCTCCCTGCAGAACTTGTGTATTCCAACAAAAAATCCACCTGAGAGTGAAAATGAGCATTTAACTGTGATAGCCACAACACTTGATGTTTCTATACCTCACACTGAGTGTAATCATTGAATTTAATCTGATTTTTTAGAGGTTTGGGGCACGCAGGGTTGCAGGGCTGGCACTGCAGGGAGAGCAGGGGCTGAAGGAGTTCTGGCAGCCCCAGCTCAGGTTGCAGGTGAGGATTCCTGAGGCCAGACTCCCTCCAGGATAAACTTCCCTCATCAGCCTTTCCCTGGCTCAAAGCACCTTCAGAGGTGAAATTGTGTGGAAAATAAATAACTGCAGAGTGTGCAGAGCTGTTGACAGGTGAACAAAGGGGAGAATTAAATGGAAAATTAAATGCTTTCGTTGGTTCTTGCACCAGAATCGTCAAGTTCAGTCTGAGCTGGTTTCTCTACCTCGATTAAACACAATTAAAAGTCACCCAGGGAGAGCTCCAGACACTGAGAGTGGGGAATTTTCACAGCTGAGTCCTCCAGAAGGAAAACCCTTTTTTTTTTCCTTTATTTTTATCATTTTTGTGCATCTAGAGCACAAGAAAATACCTTTATCTCTCTCTGCACTGCAAGAGAGGAGGGAGATTATCCAAAAATCTGTAGAAAAAATGGTTTGGGAGCAATCAGAATTTTAAATGAGAATGTCTGGTTTGAATATTTTTCTCAAATACATTCCTTGCTGCTGATGTTACTGCCACAGTGATGAAACTTTTAAACATCTGCTGCATTTTATATCTTTGTTTTTTTTTTAAAATAAAAATTTGGGTTAAAGGCAAAGTCTGCAGGCAGAAGCGGCTAACAGAAGATTCATGTCTGCAAACAGAATTTCTGCTTTATGGGGGGTATTTTATATAATGAGTCATAAATCTGCCTGTGAGTCCTGAACAAAAATGAGAGCAGAATTCTCAGTTTACTCCAGTGTGCCGCTCTTACAGCTCATTTTTCCCGTTGCTGCCCTTTCCTTTTTTAAAATCATGATTTACTGGATGGAATGAGGGGAAAGGAGGTCGTTTCTGATTTTTTTTTTTTTTTGAGCATTTCCCCTGATTTGACGATTCAATCCTCAGCAGCAGGGAGGGGACCGGCAGGTGGCAGCTTCACCCAACGAATCTGCACATCTGAGAAACTAAAACAAATTTATCTGTAAATGCTGACTGCGAAACTTTGGGGTTTAATGGCTAAATTGTGGCTTTTGCTCGTGTTTTATTGCAGTTTTGGGTGGCTTCGTGCTGGGGTTTGGGGACAATGGCAGGGGGAGGAGGAGGGAGGTGGCTCTGGAGGATGGGGATGCTCTGGAGCAGCGCTGGCTGTGGGGTGGGTGGAACAGGGATTGGTGTCAGGAAATCGAGAAATGTCATTTAAATGCTGATGGACACCTCTGCAGCCAGGGCTGGGCTGGCTCCGAGGGCTCTGAGCTGGAATCTCACATTTCACCAGCCCCAAAGGGAGCTGTGACTTTCTCTTCAGAGCAGGAGCTGTTCCAAACACAAAAATTCCTCCTTGCCCTTCCCTCTGTGACTATTCCAGGTGCCTGGACATGCTGTGGGTTCTTTTTGATGCCAAAAATTTGCCTTTTTTGGTCAAATACTGCCACAGTAACAGCAAAGAATGGACAGGAACACACACAAAGTGAACCAAATCAAAAATTTTTCCTGTTTTCCTCTCCCCCAGGTTCCCCATGGGGCCTTTTCCCCCAGAGCAGGCAGAGGATGAAGGTGACAGCAGAGGTGAGCTGGGCTCGGGTCAGTCCTGCAGGCAGAGCTGTCCAACCCCTCTCACCCCTCGTGTCCTGGGAAAAGTAAACCAGGAGCAGCTGCACCCTCAGGGGGCTTTCCCAGAGGTTTGGAGGAGAGCACAGAAAAGTAAATGAAGCTGCTGTGTACACTCCCAGCTCGCTATTGTTCCCTGCCCACTCCTGGGCAGAGATTCGGGGGAAGGCAGGCGGGAGATGCTGCCAAGGCTGCTGGGTCCTGCTCCTCCTCGAAACTCTGGGGGCAAACGCGCTCGGAGAGCGCCCTCAGCGTGATTGAGCTCCAGGAGAGACCACAAAAACGGGACTGGGCTTTCCTCGTGACTCACTGTGGGGCTGAACTTTTGCCTTGGTAGCAGAGTCAGGCTGGTGTGTTAAATGAATCAGGTGGAAGCAGCGTGATTTTCTGACCTGACAGCAGAATATTGAGCACCCCTGGCTTGAAGAGATGCTGGTGTTGGGTTTTGGTGAGCCTGGGGTGATCTCTGGATGTGACAGGAGCTGTTGGAGCCCCTGGATTGCTCTGCTGAGCTGGGCACAGGGCTTGGCTGAGCGTGGCTTTTCTGAAAGGCTTTGAGGTGGGTTTGTTCCACTGTGTGAACTGAGCACACGGACTGTGAGCTCTGAAACACCTTCCAGGACCTGCCTGAGTGTGCATCCAGCCCAAAGAGCCCTTCTCAGAACCCAGACCCGTGCCAGCACTAACAGGAATTCGGAGTGAAAGCCTCTTCTGCGAATGGTGAATGTGGGGCGTGAGAAGCAGCTCTGAGCTGGCGTTTCACACCTTCAGTTCTGCTCCTGGGAGGAGAGAGAGGCTCTTAAATATTCCTCAAAAACCTGCTGGGCTTTGGCAGGCTCGGCAAAGAGGGAGTAAAAGGTTTTTTGGGCAAAATAATTTCTGTGAGCTCTGTGTGGAACAGGCCAGGTCTGCAACTCCAGAGGGAGCTGGGAACCTTCTGCTGCACTGATTTCCCAACTGGTGTAAACTGGTGTAACCCTGATGCCTTGGGAAGGGTGAGCTGGAACAGAGACTGGACAGAGCCAGAGAATAAAGCAGGGATTTATTGAAAGGACTTTAGGGCACACCTTGGGCAGGACAAGAGCCTGGCCAGGGCTACACCCAAGGTGGACCAAAAATGGTCACAAAATGGTCACAAAATGGTCACAAAATGGACCCAAAATGGACCCAAAATGGACCCAAAATGGATGATCAGTCACAAGGTCTCACACTTTGATAAGTTTTGGTCCATTTGCATTTTGGGGTTTAATTGTCCAATTCCAGCCCCAGGCTGGGAGGTCCCATCCTTCTTGTTCCTCCCTCCAGCCACCCTTGTTTGTGCTTTTGGGGCTGAAAGTTCTCCTTGTTCTCCAGCAGGAAAAGGATTTGTTTTGTGTCCCTGTGCAGAGCTGAGTGACCCTGAGTGTGAGCTCAGAGCTGCACCTTGGGCAGCACAGAGCCTGAAATAAATGAAAATAAAACTGAAGGTACCCACCCCAGGCTCCTCTAAGGTGTCACCGTGGCAGCTCCCAGAGCCAGCCGTGCCATTTCCGTGCGTGGCACTCAGTGATAGCCTTAATCCTGTTTTCTTTCTGTGAATCATTTGCTCCCTGTGTCTGATTTCTGTCAGCGCCACGTTTGTTTTGGGGGCGGCTCCGCCGGCTGTGATTTCCCAGCAGATCACCCTGGATGGGTTTGGTGGTGAGCACAGCCCTGGGAGCCAGCACAGCACCAGGGGGAAGTCACAGAGGTGCTGCCCCTTCCTCCTTTCAGCCCAGGGGCTTTGGGAGCCTCTCAGGAATCACAGAATTGATGGAGATGAAACCCTGAGGCTGTGCTGGGCATGGGCTGTGTGGGCAGCAGGGAGAGCTGAGGGGAGGGGGGTGATCACTATAAACAGGATTCATAAATATTTCTGTATTCTTCAATATTTCTGTATTCTTCAATATTTCTGTATTCTTCAATATTTCTATATTCTTAAATCCTTAAGAAGTGCTGGGGTGGTTCTGTGTCGGTCTGGGGTTTTTTGGAGGATGTGAACCGCTCGCCTCTTGGAGCTCAGGAATGGACCAGATCATTCCTAAGGATAAAAACTCCTGGAAAAAGCTCTTCCAGTACTTGGGGTGTGTTAAGAACCCCACAACTTCTTGCTGATGGGGGATTCTCACCTCTCTAAGTGCAGACAAATACGGTTGAGTTGGGTTTTTTTGATTTTTCTCTTTTTGCTCCAGAACTCAGAATTTTCTCGAGGATCTTTAGAACATCTTCACTCAGGCAGAGCTTTGAAGTGTTCCCCACTTTCCTTTGTGCCTGATGGAAGGGATAATTTATTGTGTGCAAAGATCCCTGTCAGAACCCTGGAGGGGAGATGGAACGGGCCAGGATCAGGTCCTGGCTGCTGGGAGGGCTCTGGTGGTTTATTCTGCCCGAGGATTTCATCTCCAGTGCTGAGCACACACCAGGGCTGCATCATTTGTTCCTTATCAAAGCTGAGGAATGAATCAGAACTCGTTTCAGAGGGTGCAGTGGGAGGTGTGAGGCTGATATCGATATTAAAAAACGAAAGAAGAAGAAAAAAACCCCAACAAAACCGAGTTTGTTGTGCCACGCTCGTTTCAATGTCAATTATGGCACTGAATAAAAGGAGTGATGCACTTCTTGGCAAGCACAGGATCAGCAGGACTGGCCCAAAATTTGGCCTCTGCTCCTGGCGCTGTTACAGATTTCTTTTGTGACTCTGAGCAAAGGAATTTTGCTGTTTATTCACCTCAATTCCAGAATGGGGAGCCTCGTTTAGTCCTGGCCTGGGTCCCACCAGGAGAGCTGAGGGTGGTGGGATTTGGGTGGCCCAGAGCTCTGGCTGTGCTCAGGGAATTCACCAGGACACCGTGGGATGTCCCCAAACGCGGGGCTGGAGCACATCCAGGCTCTCTGAGCTCTGCCCCTGGGTGCTTTCCTGCAATAATTTCAATATCAGGCTACAAAGCCAAGACACAGACTGTAAAATCTGAGATCTGAAATAACAAATCTTTCCCAGTCTCATGTCAGATTTTGTTGCCTGAAATGAGACACAGATTCTCATTTCCTCCATTTCTCTCTCTTGGTTGATTAGGAAAGGAGTCTGAGAACCTTTTCTAAGTTTCCTCTAAACTCATCCAAAGATCCACTCATTAATTTAGGTTTTGTGTTCTCAAAGGTAAATGTTTGTGTTTGCAGACCACAAGGCTTTCTGAAATATCAAACTACTCCTTAAATATTCCTGCCTCTTGTCCTGTATGGCAGGGTTGAAGTGCTAATATTGACCAGTTTAAAAACAAAGGAAAATAAACCCCACACCCCACAACAACAACAAAACCCAACACTTCTGTCAACAGCATTAATCCACTTTCTGCAGAAAATCACTGATTCCCTGGAGCTGGGCAGGTGAGACAACATCAGAGAGACGAGGGAGTGAATTAAAGCTCAGGTTCAGATTGATCTAAAATCATTGGGAAATTTCGATTTGTCACTCAAAATTCTTGCAGGGCCAGACCAGACCGAGCAGGGACAGCTCTTGGTTTTAGTTCCCCTTAAGAGCAGCATCAGCTTAGAGTATAAACACATTTTTTGCAGAGAGTTTAGCTGCAAGATCTCCAAAAATCTGCTTTCTCCCCATCACTTCACTGCTGTGCTGAGGAGAAGCAGTGGCAGGAGGGATGAGGGATGGAGAAAGGGTTTGCCATGAAAAAAAAGGGAGGGGTGGATGGCCTGCAACAATTTTGAGGCTCCAGATTTATTTACAGGCCTAAAGTTTATAGTTTATAATAATTCATGTTCACATTTATAAACCTGAATCATGAATAACAGAGTTTTCAAGTGAAGAGGCAAATATGACGTTTTTGATCTTTCTCTCTGCTTTTGTCTCTTTGCACCTCATAAATAAATGATCCTTAACTAAATTGCATTTATAAAATGCATTAAATGAGGAAAACCTCACATTTTCATTTTGCTTAGTGTGGGGTGATGTGGCCCTTTCTTAATGTACAACTGAAGTTACTTTTCAGAGAGTGATTCTTTGTTAAGCACATCAAAAGTTAATCTAGAAACTATGTGTAAAATATGGAAATGGATGATTATCAGCCACCAAAACAGCTTTATCTGAGGAAAACATGTCCCTTTGCTGCAACTTCCTCATTTTAAATGTTTATTACAATAAGACTTTATCTGCCTGGCTTCGTATTTTTAAAGTATCGATGTAAGGACCTCAAACCCTGTTTAATCCTGAGTTATTTAACATTACCCACAGCTTTTCTAAGCTCAATTAAAGCACAGTTAAGGGCAGGATGATAAGCACATATAGATTCTTTTAATGTGAGTCTGTATATTTACTTTGGGCTGTGAAGCAATCTGCCTTCAGCTGCACTCCAGAGCCGCTGTGTACAAATCTCTGCTGCTGCTCTGCAGGGCACAAATGTACACAGAGAGTGTTCTCAGGGTGGAAAACCAGCCCAGAGTCCTGCCTGAGGCTTTGATTTCAGGCTCTGAAAGGAGGAAAATAGATTCATCTGGAAAACAGCAAATTAGTAAATGCATTTGTCTGAGAATTATCAGTTCTGTTCTGTCAGATTTGGTCAGATCCTCCTAAAGGATGAATTAATTCGTTGTGCTGCCTAGAATGAATATTCCAGGAGCAGAAAACTCAGGATTGACAATGTCAATGAGATCCTTCTCCCCACACAACTGGGTGAAGGACAAAGGATTTCACTAAAAACTCGTAATGCAGCTCTGCTAATAGGAAATAGGAGAAGGAAAAGGAAACAGGGACAAAGATTTTCCTGCAGCTGTGCTCAGGCTCCCATCCTGGGCTTTGCTCTGTCCCAGAAGGTCTGAGCTGTCAGAATTCAGGATTTCCACGAAAAGATTTCAGCAGAGAACACCCCAAACCCCCTCTGGCACTGCCTTTACTCCAAGCAAACTCCAGAGCTTCTCCCAATTCCCTGGCACTGCCCTGTCCTTCAGGCTGTCAGCAAATCCAAATCTCTGCTCTGCCTTTAGATTGAATTTGTCAGGAAGAGATTTGCTGCTGGATTTTCTTAATTCTACACACGTAAGAGGTTTCTGAAACAGAGTTTCTGTCATTTAGGAGAAATACAACATGGGTATCTCACAGGTAGGAGAGTCTGTGGTTCCTTTGTGCTCTGGAGTGGCTGAAATTCCAGTGAAACCAGTCTCAACGCTTTTCCAGGCTTCCCTGGCAGTCAAACCCCAGCCTACCTGTCGGGTTTTGCAGTCTCAGCTGTTACTAAGCACTTGAGCAGCAGGGAGGATGTCCCAGCGTGGGGCTGGTACTCAGCAGTAATTCAGATATGCAAAATGTGGCTGAACAATGCCCTGGTGCCTGAGAACAGAGGAGGTCGGGGCTGGTTTGGAGGGCAGACATGCACATCCCTTAATTCTTTCCACTCCGCTTGCTCTGGGGTTTGCTTCTTTTTTTTGGTTTTTGGACAAGTCTTTGAAGCAGAGTGAGTACAATTCATTATTCATCTGATTAATCTGTGTTTTCCCAATAAATGCAGCTTGGTGTGTCGTAGAGTGGGTCACAGAATGGATCTGTTCCCAAGAGGTGCCTGAAATACCTGAAAGAGTAAAATTCCTTTAGTAGAATTCTGACCCAAACCCCCACCAGATCCTGCCTCGGTCTTTTTATAGGAAGGGAAATTCGGGAGAGCAGATTTTTGGGGCAATTCAATGCTTAAAAACTGAACAGCAAGATGGGAATGACGGGATGGGAATGATGGAATGATGGGATCCTGACCTCACTGTGCAGCTCCACCAAATATTTCTCTGGGAATGAAGCTCCTCAATCAATGTTAATTGTGAGAACTCATCCCAGGGGTCTGATTTTTAGAGGGAAGAGGGTTGTGCTCATGGTGTGGAGGGTGATGGTGCTGTCATTAATGCCAAGAGCTTCTCCAGGCCTTCCTTCAGCTTTGCAGGCTCTTTTGGAAGGGCTGCTTCACCCTGGGTAGGAAGTGTTGTATTTTGATAAAAACAAAACAGAAAAAAAAAGAGGGGGTTTCTTTTTTAAATGAAGGACGTCCTGGCTTAATGGGGCTTGAAGTGTTTACAGGTGTTTCCTCACAAGTTCAAATTTAGTGGCCCCGGGGAGTTGAGATTCTCATAAGGCAGGAGCAAACACTCAAATTTTGGGTTTTAGAAGGGTTGCACATTTAAAGGGCCAGGCAGGCACGGCCTGGGCGCTGCTTTGGGTGTGTGAAGACAAGAGCTGTGCCACCCAGAGCAGCAGAATGTGAGAAATAAAAATCACCCTCAGTGCCACAAGAGGTCAAAAACCTTCCTAAAAGACCCTTCTGCCCCGATTTTGCAAATTTGTGGTGAAAATCCCAGGAGAGGCAGGTTCCTCCTTTGATTGTTCAAACCCATCTGGGTCTGACCCTTTTTTTATGCAGAACACCTATTTTTTTTTTTTTTTTTTAATGCAGAACATCTCCCAGGGCTCGCTGCCCTCGGAGGAGCTGCTGAGTGTGGGGAAGGAGAAGAAGAAGAAGAAGAAGAAGAAGAAGAAGAAGAAGAAGAAGCAGAGAGGAAAGGGAAAATGTAGAAGTGGCTCTGGTTGGAGGGGTGATGATGTCACCGGGCTCAGCGGGAACACGGCGCTTTTAAAAAGCCGAAAGAAACATCCTGACCCTCACTTGTCACCTCCCCACCCAGCAGCCACACACACACAGAGCCGAGGTATCCTCAGCCAAGAAAGGGGAAAAATAAAAGCTCCATCCCACCACAGAATGCACTGGCAAAAATGTAAGTGAGCTCTGGTTTGCTTTTCCTACCTCTGGTGACAGCTGAGGGTGGTGAGGGATGCGTGAGCAGGGGAGGGGATGCTCAGGGATGGCTCAGGAGAGGCCAGGGCTGAGGTGTGATGCTCATTTTCCAGCAGGGATATGAGCTCAGGGCTGCTTTGTTGGCTTTCATCACTATGAATCAAGTGGAAGAGTATGATTCATAAAAACAATAACAGGATGCAGGTATTATATCAAAGGTTACGGTGGTTACATAGCAGAAAATTTTCCTTTTGAAAAGTGAAACCTGTGAGAAATCTTATTTCTGTGCCCTTTTTTTTTTTGATACCTCTTTCAGCTAATTAAAAAAGGTAAGGAACAAAGCAGCTCAAGGCAATACGGTTATGACTTTACAGGAAATCAGTTTTCTTGTTTTCAAGATAATTTCACTCGTCGGGGCCCACCTTTGCTGTTGTAGTTTATTGATCCTACTCCAGGTAGGTGTTTGCTTCTTGCAAGGTTTTCATTCTCACTCTTATCTCATAAATCTCATTTGTCATCAGTAGGTGATGCTCGTTTGTGCAGCCACCCTTTGCCTCTCACCCTGCTGTTCCATTAGCATAGAATGGTACAACACACCTGAGTGGAAAAATTAATTTCTTAAACCCTTGCCAGTGACTTATCTGACATTACTCATCTTTTTATCACAGCTTGGAGGTTGTTTTACTGCGTGTAGCAAACCCACCATGTGCCTTTGTGAGCTTTGAAATCCATTTCCTCTGGTTTTTTTTCTGCTTTCTTGCTTTTCAGCTGAACATTTTGGAAGCTCAAATGTGTATTTGGGAAGTTTTGGTTGTATTTCCCCCTTCACCTTGAGCAGTTTTCAGGAGAAGACGTGGAAAAAACAGCAGGATGATTACATCCAAATCCTGATTCTAACCTTCCATCTCAGAAATCCCTGAATGGTTTATTGGTTTTTGTTTTTTTTATTTATTCCTGCAGTGACAAAGCAATGCTAACAACCATGCTTTCGGTAGGAAGAAACTGAGAACTGAATTGGTGTTTTTATTTTGCTTTTTCCCTTTGACACTTGCAGGAATTACAAATCAAATCGTGTCAGTCATGATATGATAAAGATAATGCTTTGTAGACAGATGATAATTTGACTGATAATAATTTGACTGATGATAATTTACAGACAGCTCCTGGCCAGTGTCCCCTGAGCTTGTTAATCCTCGAATCTCCCTCCTGTTGTATTTTTGTCAGAATTCCTTTTCCCAGCGTGGCTCTGTTGGGAATCTGATGAGTGCTGCCTCTTTTCCCAGCCCCTGCAGCGTGTTGGCTTTGAGGGAGGGGTGTCCTGGAGCCCCTGTGTGACCCCTGAGCTCAGGGCAGGTTTTGGGGTGCCCCATCCTGTGGGTTTCAGTGGAAGCTCTGTGCACCCCCTTTGGTGTCACCTCTGTTTCCTGGCAGTGTCACCAGCTGTCACCTCACGTCTCCTGCCCCACCTGCCTCAGGCCACCTGGGAGAGCCCCTGGATGTTCCTGTGGCCACACCAGACCCGTGGCCTTGCCCTGGGACAGAAATCGCTGCAGAGGCAGCGCAGGTGACCTGGGAACTTCCCAAACTGAAACCCTGAGGATTCACTCAGTGCTGAGAACACCCAGATTTGGGGTTCAATCCCTGCGTGATCCATTCAGCCCAGACTGGATGATCCTGGCGTGTTGGAGTCCGTGTTCCCATGGATCCTCCACAGAAAATGAAAAATAGAGGAATTGAATTAAAACCTTTGGAAAAATTAAAATATATAAAGCCACACACACATGAAGTAGAAATTTAAGCCTTAAACCTTTTCAAAGTGCCTAACTGCTAGGGTAGAGCTAACAAGCTTCAGGCTTTGCGATAGTGTAGACATAACAAAAATAGGGTAGAGTGCTGTTTGTAATTTGTATGAACTTTATGAAGGGAAGACAGAGTTTTTCATACATGCTAGGATAGAAGTTTTCTACAATAACAAGATAGAAGTTTATGCTAGTAAGATAGAGTTTTGCCTTAATAGATATGTTATGTGCGTAGGTTTTGATACCGTTTTTCGTACTTTTTACGAACTTTAAAATTGTACTTAGATTGGCTAGCGTGTAGATAAAAGATATGAATATGCATTTTGCAATTTGGGATAAAAAGCCTCAGGGTTGGAGGTGGAGGTATCGATTCTGGCAGGTCAGGACATCCTGTGCAAACCCCACAGTGACACCAGACCTCACCCGAGGGCATTTCTCAGGACACCTCTCCAGGGTGGCTGTCCTGCTCCTTCTGGGGACATTCCTGCAGGAACCCAAGGGGACCTGGGACACTCTGCTGTCCCTGCAGGCTGGGAATGTTCCCCAGGTCACAGCACAGTGACTCCTCTGCAGGAGGGGGGCCCTGTTCCGCTCACAAACCCCCAGGGAGGCTCAGCCCGAAAGCCTCCCCTCCCACGGCAGGAGAAGTGACTGGTCGGGGCTCCCCAGGGCTCTGCTGAATGGGAGCAGCTCCAGCAGCCCCTCAGGGATGGGAAATCCATGGGCAGCACCAGATATCTCCTCTTGGTTTGTTTTTATTGTGAATTTTTGTATAATAACCCCAATGTACCTTCCACACAAACCGTTTGTGCTCTGAAAGGCGTGGGAGCAGCTTGGGCTTGATGATCTCAAAGCTCTTTTCCAGCCTAGTTAATTCTAATCCTGCAGGAATCTCCTGTTAGGTGCTGGATTTGCTGTGTCCGTGGTTTTGGGGTGCTCAGCTCCTGCTGCAGTCACCAGCAGAGATTTCAGCTGCTCAGATTCCCTTTACCACGGAGAGCTGTGAACTCACACCTCTGCAGATCCCTTCCCAAACGCTTTTAAAGTGGAGAAAAAAGCTTTTCTGCCCACAATAGATGTGGGGCTGCATAGAGCCGGCCTGAAAGTCTCAGCTAATGAGACTGAGAGGTGAAACTGCAGCATTCTGCACCTTGTGGGTGATCATTTGGTAAAACCCCACCAGGAAAGAGGGATAGCACGAAAGCTGAGCCCATCCGTGCTTTGCAAAGCAGGTGGCAAACTCTACGAATGACCACAGCAGCAATTCAATGGAAAGGTTGCATTACTAAAATGGAAAGAGTATTATGGGCTGGGAGGAATTGGGACCTGAGGGTGACTTATGGTTAAAGACACTTTCTGTCTATCTCAGCTTCCCCTTTGCACCAGGGCTTCTCTTCTTCTGAAACAGAGAATTTTTAGTGGCCCTCACCACTACACATCCAACTCTCATTTGGTACTTGAAAGCTTTTATTTTTTTTTAATTAGAATAACCAGAGCCAGCATTTTGTGTCTCCTCTTGATTTTTGTTTCTATCAGAATGGAAAAATCCAAAATCCACTTTGTATTCGTTCATCTTCAGTACCTTCCTTGTGTGGGAACAAAATGTAGGCTCTGCACAGTGCTTCCCACTCAGATCCTTTTAGGTGTGAAGGAAATATTTTTTAAAGGACAGTTATCCTCAAGAACAACACGGGGCACATGGATTTGCCTGAATCCAAGGCTAGTTTGATTCCTGGAAAATTTCCAACACCTGAAAATGAAGATATTGGGCAGAAATCTAAAAAATTCAGGAAATTAATATTTCCCTGACTTTGGTGGTGATAATGCAGTGTAGAAGACCTGGCCAAAGATCATTTTTAGGTGTTGGTAAGCAGGTGAAATGTTGAGGCTGTTGAATTATGCCCAGGCCCCTCCTGAGTTCATTTCCTTGTGCTGAGGCACCCCTCAGCCCTTTCTGCCTCTGCTCCCAGCTGGGTTTGTCTTAAAGCAGATTCTCTGCCCAGATGTTTGGTGGCAAAATCCTTATTGAATTACCCACCCACAAATGAGAATCCTCTCCAGCTCAATTTTCGTTGTGTTCTCTATAATTTCAAGGGAAATTTGGGTGGTGTAAATGCACAATAAAAGCTGCATGTGCAGCTCTCTAAATGCACCTGGATGTGCAAACCTGGGGCTTTGGGATGTGTCCTTTGGCACTGAAAAGATAACAAAGCAAGAAATGGCCAAATGGAACTCAGATAAACATTTTCTGAGTCGTTTCATGGTTTATTTGGTGCTGATGAGGTTATTCATTCTCAGGATCAGCCAGAGAATTATCAGTCAGGTGATAATTAATTAAATAAATAAATTAAATTAATTAATTTAGATCAGGTAGCAAGGACCTGGTGCTCACCAGCCACCCCAGCCTGGGGCCACCAACACGACTGGTTCAGATGGATCTTGGCAGAAATAACTGGATTTTTGTTTCCAGGAGCTGGAGTTGCAGGTGGGTTGTATCAATGTCTTACCTTTAACCATTGATTGGATCAATTAAAATATTAATTAAAAGAAGGACAGACCCTGAAGAATGCTGAGGGATAGGGATAGAGTTGGAATGAAGATTTCTGAGTGACTCCCTGTCATGTCACTGTCTGGGATTTTGAGGAATTAAATTCACTTCAGTGCTCTTCTCCTCTGCCCTGAACTGACCACAAAGCAGAGATAAAGATCACCCTGGTTTTTGTGGGTTTTTTTGAGGAAAACTCTGTAATTATTTGGGAAATAAGGACAGGATCATGACCAATGCTGAGTCCCTTGCAATGGGCATGGATGTAAAAAAGTTTTGATTTTACTCTGAGCATTTAAACCTATGAAAAGAAGCCTCTTTCTTCTTTTTATTAGCCAAAGTTCACTGTGTCTGATAAAAATATGGTTTGATCTCCAACATCCAAGCCATTAACTCAGGGGCTAGCTAATTGAAATCTAATTTTTCCTTGTTATTTGCAGCCAGCGATTGCCTTTTGCTCTAACCGCAAACAAGAGAAACTATTGTGTTTCTTTTCAATTATTTATTACACTGGAGGAGGAAAAAAAAAGGGAAAACCATTTGTAGTGTGAACACTGATCAGTTGATAAGCTTATCAGGTATCAGCGTTGGGAGCACAAAAATCTTCTGCAAAAATCTTTTTTGCTGGAGGGACCAGCAAAAAATCTTCTGCAGGAGGGACCAGCAAAAAATCTTCTGCAGGGAGGGACCAGCACAAAAAACTTCTGCAGGGAGGGACCAGCAAAAAATCTTCTGCAGGGAGGGACCAGCAAAAAATCTTCTGCAGGAAGGGACCAGCACAAAAATCTTCTGCAGGGAGGGACCAGCACAAAAATCTTCTGCAGGAAGGGACCAGCACAAAAATCTTCTGCAGGAGGGACCAGCAAAAAATCTTCTGCAGGAGGGACCAGCACAAAAATCTTCTGCAGGAGGGACCAGCACAAAAATCTTCTGCAGGAGGGACCAGCACAAAAATCTTCTGCAGGAGGGACCAGCACAAAAATCTTCTGCAGGAGGGAGCAGGGTGGCTCTCATGCTGCAGGACCAGCAGGGCATTTCAGACTGAGATCTGCCTGCTGGGAAATGGCTCTGCCTTGGCTGGAAGGCTCAAACCGAGCTGCAGCCCGTGAGTGTGAGTGTGAGAAGGGCCAGAGCTGCCTGGGGGAGGTTTAGAGATCTGAAACCGGCCACGCTTGGCTGCCTGCACCCTTCCAGCAGCTGCTCTGCCACTCTCTTCCCTCCAGTTTCAGCGATGGTTGAAGCAGAACGGAGGGGAGGAAAGGGTTTGAATTGTTGGTGATGTCTTGATGTGCCTTCTCTGCCCTCCCTTCTACTCCCATCAGTGTTTTTGGGGATCAGGATCTGTTTCTGCACAAATCCAGGGTGACAGATCCCATTTTTTGTGTAGTTTGGATGTTTCCATGAGCTGCAGCGTGGCCTGGAGTCCAACATCCTCCCGCTGTTGTCCCTTGGTGTTCAGATCCATTTGGTGCCTTTCCAGCAGCTCTGGTGCTCGGCAGCCGCTTTTAAAGATTGCTCACAAGTCCTCAAGGCTTTTGTGGACTTTTAGCAAATACAGGAGTGATAACATTGATGGAGGCTGGGCACACACCAGGGCTGGGGAGGCAGCCTGGCCACAGCACTGAAATCAGCCCAAAGGAAAGGTGGGAACCATTGCAAACCTTCCCATGCTTGAATTTGGGTCCCTCCTCTTCTTTCTAGACTGGAGATGTTCCAAATTCTCCCAGCCTCACAGAGCAGGTGCAAATCAAAATGTTCCTACAGAGGGTCCTGAAATTGCAGGAGACAAGCCAGGACAATGCTGCTATTCCTTTAATTTTATTGCTGGAACTTGGACTCTCATGACTAAAATGAAAATATAATGGAATCTTGATCCAGAACAGCTTCATAGTTTGTTAAAACCTTTATATATGGATGACTAAATCCAGGTTCTTCCTTTACAAAGATATTTTAATTGTCGTTATTCCTCCAAACGCTGATATTGGTAAATGACCACGTCTCTTTTGCCTGATGAGGAATTGCGCCCTGAAGCCCCAAAGTCATTTTGCTGTGCTCTGTCTGTGGTGCTCAGACCCCACACACCCCTGAACAGTGGAAAAGCAGCTGTGCTCACATTATTTTTATTTCTGGAGGTCAGCTTGGGGGAACTGAAATATGATCTGCAGACTTTGGTTTTTAATTTTTTTTTCTCTTTATTTTTTTGGGGGTTAATCTGCTTACACCGGAAACTGTGAATAGGTATATTTGTCAGCTTTTACAGTAAATTTCTTCTTTCCCATCCCCCAAACCTGGAGCCAGAAACCACCATCCTTCCCCGCCCTAATTCTGCAGGGAGGCCTTTTGATGAGTTGGGGATGAGATCCTCCCCAAAATGTTCATTCCTGCCACTCGAGCAGCTCTGGCAGAGCTCAGATTTGTGGAGTCGATGTCTTCACGCAGCACCAAGAACACCAGAACTCTTTATTATTTGCACTGAAATAAATTAGTACCAATTAAATTTAAAAAGCAAAACGCGAATTGTATTAAAAACCCTTCAGGATGATTGCATGGAGACTTAAAAAACTCTTATTCTCTTCTAAAATTTCATTCTGAAAGCCACAGGATTCACAGGAATGCAAGAAATTTGATTTAAAGAGATGCAAGGGATGTCCACAGAAAGCAAAGGTAGATCAGGCAAAGGCTGGAAAATCATCTTTGCTTCAACTTTGAAAGCAAAGTATTTCCTTAATGTAACAAAGGCAACATTTCAGTGCACAAATGGAGCTCTGTCTGGTCCTAAAAGGATTTATAGTAATCAATATAAATTGCATAATTAAATTATGTATAATGAGTTCATAAAAAAGCCAAGCTGAAGGGAAAAAGGTATTTTAAAAAAAAATTAGAGCAGAAACATTTATTCTGTTAAGTAATTTTTGAGGTGGATTTATGATCTCTGTATTTGGAACTCCATTTTTCTCCTCCCAGGAAGGTGCAACAGAAACATCTCAGTGTACACAGAATTAAAGGTACCTGGGAGAGATGATCTGAGGTGAAACGATTCATTCTCGTAGGATGTGAATCTAAATAAACGTTCCTGGGATGGAATAACAATTTAAAATTCCCATTGGAGCTGGATACCCACCTGGACCTCAAAACCAAAGGCCAGTTGCAATCTTTAAAAATGGAAAACCTATCAATTTATGTATTTACACATCAAAGTGCAGTAAAAGGGGCAGGCAGCCACCAGCTATCGGTGGCTTTACAAACACCAGGCTTTGATATCCCCTGGCTTCCTTCTGCTATCAATCCTCTCCCAACACCCCGTGTAAAATATGAGTTGTTAATTCTGGCGCTGGCAGAAATGTGCTTCCCCTGCTTTCACTGCTCACATGGCTTTGGGAGAGGCTTTTGGAGCTGGCTGGAAACTTGATTATTCTTCAGAATGGGGCAGAATTTATGGGTGTGGGCTGGGAGGTTTTGGGGTGTAAGATCTGTGATGTGTTGTCCCCTGTTTATCAACCTCCGACCAGGCTGTGAGCAAAATTTATTTGGAACTGAAACACAACTCTGGTCTAGGCTGGGACTTCAGCACCTGAAGATATTCAGTTATTGAAGAGTTATGAGATATTCATGAGAAAATGAGATATTCAAGTCCAACTAATGATGCTTAAATGGTTTTCCAAGTGAGGATGTTTTCCTAGTTCGGGTTGCTTTTATACCTTCTGCCTAAACAGTGAATTTATTTCTTTTAAATATCTAATTTCTACTTTGTTATGTCCCTGCCTGGCCAGCAATTCTGGTGTGTCACCTTTGGGGTGTATTTGGTCTGATTTTCCTTTTGGGAGTGTGTAAAGGTTCTCTGCAGCTCAGTGGCACTGAGGGGCACAAAAGAAAGGAAAAATAAAACAAACTTGTGTTCCTGGTACAGCCACCAGGCTGCCGTGGGGATTTGGGGTCCCTGAAAGGAAAAGAAATAATATGTTTTGATTAATTAATTTTTAATTTTTAATTACTTTTTTTGCCCCCAGCTTCTGCCCCAGAGCAGCAGCCACAGCCCCGGCCCTACCAAGGCGTCCGAGTGAAGGAGCCGGTGAAGGAGCTGCTGAGGAGGAAGAGAGGGAACCTCCACAATTCCAATGCAACTGCAGCTGCCACGGTAGGAAAAGCACAAACAGGAGGAAAATTCTCCCTCAGGAGCTCAGTGACTGCCCAGCCCCAGCAGTAGTGTGCCAATGAAAGAAACCTCTGCATCTCTAAAGCATTTTGAAGGCCCCCTAGCCTGCTGTTAGCTGGCTCTATATCTATTTAGGTGGGCTGTTTTTAATGTGCTGAGCATCTTCCATCACTCAATGGGAAGGGGAAAGGCAGGATCTGATTCCTGGGGACTGAAGGTGGCTTGGAAGGGAGGCAGCTTCTTCAGGAGTCTAGAAAAGTCCATCCAGAGCCATCCCTGGCTGTTTGCTGCTGATTTTCAGCCTGCAGTTACCCTCCCAGCAGGCAGCAGCTTGGCTGGCTCCTCTCTGAAGGAGAATTCTCTCTGCTACACGAAATTTAAACACAATTTAAGCTCCCCTTGAGCTGAGGGGACATGGTGGGTGTTTGGGGTGGTGTGTCCAGGTTCAATTCCTCTGGCCCTTGTGTGGGGTGAGAGAATTCAGACCCTGACACTGATAATTGGCTGATAATACCCGATTTGTGCTTCTCCCTGTAAGATTGAGCTTAATGCTGATGGGCTTCACCTCTGATTTTTTATTTTTTTCTGCTCTCTTCCAGGTTGTTTTGCCCCATCAGCCAGTCCCTTCCTACTCACCCATGGGTAAAGTATCCCTGCCTCCCTGTGGCTCTGCGGGGCAGGCTCTGCTGAACTGGGCTTTACCCCTGTCCTGTTTTGCAGGCCAGCCTTGCATGGACATGGACGCTGCTGCCCCTGCTCTGCCTGGCCCAGAGGAAGGAGCTCTGGGCTCTGGGTGGATCCCCCAGCCCTCTCCCACCCCCCTGCAGCCCCTGGCTCAGTGGGGTCCCTACCCTGAGTACGTGTCCCACGAGGCTGGTGGCTGTCCCTACACAGCAGATATGTACGTGCAGCCCGTGTGCCCCAGCTACACCCTGGTGGGACCCTCCTCTGTCCTCACTTACACTTCCCAGCCTCTCATCACCAATTTTGCAGTAAGTCCAAAACACTAAGCTGGATATTTTGTTAATTCCCACCTCCTAGCAAGAGCTGTGGGGTGTGGTTAGTCTAATTTATTGAATTACTGTGATGTTGTGTCTTTGCATCCATGCCACGTGGTTTCCTGGACAGCAGTGTGGTCTGAGCAGAGCAAAAAGTTGTGGTTGTACTGGAATCAGGCAAAATTCACAACCTTTTCCCCAGCTCTCCTCACTCTTTCAGAATGAGCAGGGATTTTCACTCTTTATTTCCAAGTTTAAAATAAAAAATAAAGAGCGTCATTGGCGTTCCAGGAAACCCATTGATCAGGTGAGGCAGGAAGGATGACTTGGCCATAAATTTCTCAGAAGTTGCTGTTAAGGGATAAAAGAGCAAGGTCAAAATATGTAAAGACAGCAGAATATTTGTCTTCAGGCCAGACAAAATCTGCTGGGCTGACACAAGATGATGTGGTCCCCTTTAGAGGGGAAGGGCAGATGGATCTCAGGCAGCTGATTTTCCTTTCCCTGGGTCACTTTGGCTGCTCAGGCAGAGCCAGCAAATCCCCAAATCCCCATTTCTGTGTCTTTATGGCCCTCAAGGCTGAGACACGGCCACGGGCTGGGTTTGGGATGTCCCAGAGGCCACAACGAGCCACCTTCAGCCTTGGTGGCAGCAAAGCTGGGACTGTCCCCAGGGCAGCTGCCAGCACAGGGCGTGACAGGGTCACAGGGAGGGTGGGAATGGAACTGAGGGCTGGAGGGAGCCTGAGGCCAGCGTGACCCTGGCACAGGAAAATTGTCACCCTCAGAGCAGAGTGTCACCCGGAGAGGGAGGACGAGGGATGTTGGGAGCAGGATGAGCCTCCCCAGCCTGTGCTGCATCCTCCCCTGCCCTGATGCCTTAGGGCTGGGTTTTCTGTTCTGTTTGACAGCATTGAGTGGTGCTGGGATCTCTTCACGGGCTGATGGGGTAGGGCAGTCTTGTCCTGGCCAGGAATTCAAGGACATTGTCTCCAACTCTAGACCTGAGCATAAACAACGTGGAAGAGAAGGGCAAGCAGGGAGGAAGGTGTTCTGTGATTTGGGGTTGTTGACTGGACAGGGGGTTGTTCTATGTAAATGAATGGAAATTTGTAAAAGGGATAAGATCTCGGGACAAGCCCCTTTTGTCTCCACCTTGGAAACATCCAGGCTAGGCCACTTCTGTGGCTCTGGAGACGCCAGGGCGTAGTTTTGAATAAATACTCACTTCATTCCTTTGCCTGTCTAGCCTCTGTTTCATCCTCTCAAGGCATCCTCCCCAGCTGTCTGTCTGATCTTGCTGTGTTTCTGTCCCCTCCTGTCCCCCCAGCCCCGCAGCACCACCCCGGCCGTGGTGCCACCGCTGGAGGTGACGGAGCAGCAGCCGCCCCTGCCGTACTTCCCATGGGCACAACCCCTGCCCGCCCTGCCAGCCTCCACCCTGCAGTACCCTGCAGCCTCCTCCTCCTCCCTGCCCGGGCCCCAGCTGGTGCCCGTGCCCGTCTCCATCCCCGAGCCAGCCCCGCAGGAGCTGGAGGACGCCCGGAGAGCCATCGGCGCGCTGCCCATCGAGAAGCTGCTGCTGGAAGATGAGGACAATGATACGTACGTGTTAAGCCACGCTCTCTCTGTCCAAGGGATTTAGGTTGCACATCTGAGCCTCTTCCTCGGCTGCTCAGTGTCCATCCAGCCCCTCGGTGGGTTTTGAGCAGGGAGGAGGAGCAGGCGGGGTGGGGAGGGAATTTTAGCCCACTGTAATTTGTGAAATTCGCTTTGTTCTGGCGCCCAGCACAAGATCCCTCTGCTCTTCCAGCTCCTGCTGCCTCTCCCCAGCAGGGCTGGAGGCTGCACAGCAGTGCTGGGCACCAGCACGAGGTGATTTTCACCCTCGTGGCCTCAAATTGCCAGATTTGTACTCAATTTGACAGAGTGTAGCTAAGGCCAGCTGTAGCATTTGGTGAGGGAACAATTACCTCTAAATTTTGGCAAACCCTGATCAATAGGGCTGCTTTTGTGTAACTGCCTTGTTTGTGTGTCTGTGACCTGTCCATGGAGGAACTCCCACCAGATTTAGCCAAATGTTAGAAAACATTTGGGGGCCTAAATGGACATATTTTTCTCCTAAATTTTGCTACTCCTTTGGAAATCAGGAAAACGTGAAGTGTAGCTTTGTTCCGCTGGTGCAGGCAGGTGCAGCAGTCTGAAAATAAAGCTGGACTAAATGCCAGAGCAGAGATCCCCATTTGCAGAGCAAGAATTCACACCAAGGTGTAGCTGGAAGCTTTTGCTTTTTGTGGGTTGGGGTCCTTTAGCTGCAGAGGGGTTTGGGGCTCTGAAATATCCCAGTTTGAGGTGTGGGGCTGAGCCTGTCCCACTGAACTCTCTGGGAGCTTTGTCTGAGTCAGGATTGGAAATCATGGCCCTGTGTCAGGAGATCATTGAGAAGACAGGGATTTCCCAGAGCCTGGACTGCAGCCCAACAAGGAATCCATGGCATTATTGTTATTTGGCAATAATTTCGCTTTTCTGTAGCCTTTGGGTGTGAAGCTGGTGATGTGCTGAGCCAGGGAACCTTAGTGACCCCTCCTTGGAAAGTTCCCCAGGCCCAGAGGTGCACATGATTCCTTTATGAATTTCTGATTTCCTTCCCTGAAGAATGAGTAGCTTTTTCATGAAACCAGCGCAACTGTAAATATTTTGGTTGAGGCTCAGGAGTGCCATGCCACAGGCAAATACATTTCAGGAGATAAATCCCCTTCAACCCCTGTTGATTGTTTTCTTGACAAATGAGAGGCTCTTGGCTGGTCAACACAATTTCTCTGGGTTTTTCTGCTTTCTAAAGCCCAGGATTGTTAGATGATTTTATTATTTGCAAGACTAACAGCAAAATAATTTATTGTACTCTTTATTACCTGGAGTCCAGTTGTCACCCAGGCAATATTTCAAGTGGCCTTACAGTTCATGCCTGGGTGAGGTTTGAAAACTCAGGTTGAAAGTCTTAAAGACTTTCCAAGA
Organism: Prinia subflava; assembly: GCF_021018805.1. Lineage (NCBI taxonomy): Eukaryota > Metazoa > Chordata > Aves > Passeriformes > Cisticolidae > Prinia > Prinia subflava. The sequence goes on from NC_086268.1 coordinate 1,780,674, forward strand.
GTATTTTTTAATTGAATATTGACAAATGTGGAAGACACGAGCACTAGATCATGTGAGTGATCATAAAGTTGTTAGAAAAGAGCAGTAGTTGAGGTTTGCATTGAAATTAGTGGCTTTTATTTGCAGAAAAACCCAGCAAAGAAATTAATTCAAAGGAGCTTAATTCACCACTGCTTCCTCCAGTTTGATAAAGTTCAGAGATATTCCCTAGGTAAAACTGGGATAAAGCAGTTGTGAATCAAGCCTGTGGTTGCTCTGATTGCTTTTCAATTCCTTTCACTCCAATGTATGTAAATTCTGTGTGTGAACATAAAACAAAGATGAAACTGTTTCATCGTTTCTTTCTGGGTTGTTCTGGTTAGAAAAAAAGACTTTTTTTTTTCCCAATAAAGATCTACAGTAACTTTGCTATGCCTAGAGTGTTTTATTTCCTACCCACAAGCGTTGGTTTAGCAATCAATTAATTCAATAATATATGTACAGGCCAGACCCAGAGATTAGCTGTCAGACTTTGTGCTAATTTTACACATTTAAACAGACTAAAAGGGAATTCCACCATCCAGCTGTGGCCTGGAGGCATTTCCTGCAGCACTCCTTGCTCCTGCAGTTCAGCTTCAGTCACTTTTATCCTCTCCTGGCACCCTTGGGGATGTGTGGGTGTGCAGCCACAGCTAATGCCGAGCTTGACTGAAAATTAGATTAGCCAGAAATTTGTATTTCCACTTCCTAAAATGGTGAAGGGTGGCTCTGGGGCACAAAATTACCCGAGGAGGGAAACAACTGCCCACCACCTTCTGCCTGAAAAGCCTCAGAAATTTCTGCCTGCAGCAGAATGAAGCCAGGGGTGGGTGTGGCTGTGTGTGGGGTGGTCTCCTCCTGTTCTAAGGTTGGAATTTCCTTCAGGTAGGACCTGGGGGAGTGGAAGTGGCTCCAGGTAGAGCCAGATGTCCAAAGGGAAGCAGAGAAGTGTTTTCCCCATCACTGAGGGCCACCAGCCACTCCTGTGGGCTGTGACAACTCTTTGTCTTGTGCAAAATATAAAGAGTGGGTCCCTCTGGCCAGGAGTTTTGACAAAAATTAGCATTTAACAGGCTGATAGATTACAAATATGTCAATTAGGGAGTTGAACAGGCTGATCTATTACAAATATATCGATTAGGGAGTTGAACAGGCTGATCTATTACGAATATATCAATTAGGGAGTTGAACAGGTTGATATACTAGAAATATATTGATTAGGGAATTGAACAGGTCGATATATTACAAATATGTCAATTAGGGAGTTGAACAGGCTGATATATTACAAATATATCGATTAGGGAGTTGAACAGGTCGATATATTACGAATATATCGATTAGGGAGTTTGAACAGGCTGATATATTACAAATATATCGATTAGGGAGTTTGAACAGGGTGATCTATTACAAATATGTCAATTAGGGAGTTGAATAGGTCGATATATTACAAATATATCAATTAGGGAGTTGAACAGGTTGATCTATTACAAATATATCAATTAGGGAGTTGAACAGGCTGATATATTACAAATATATCAATTAGGGAGTTGAACAGGCTGATATATTACAAATATATCAATTAGGGAGTTGAACAGGCTGATATATTACAAATATATCGATTAGGGAGTTGAACAGGTCGATATATTACAAATATATCAATTAGGGAGTTGAACAGGCTGATATATTACAAATATATCAATTAGGGAGTTGAACAGGCTGATATATTACAAATATATCGATTAGGGAGTTGAACAGGTCGATATATTACAAATATATCGATTAGGGAGTTGAACAGGTCGATATATTACAAATATATCAATTAGGGAGTTGAACAGGCTGATATATTACAAATACATCAATTAGGCAGTGGTTGTTACCCCGGATGGTGAGATTCCCCCAGCACACCCAGAGCTGTATCACCCCAAAAAGCGATTTATACCTACAATTCCCAAACTGTGGAGGACTTTGACACCTCCCAGTGGAGAACCCCAGCTGAAAGAAGGTGCTGGAGTGGGAAGGAGGCAGCATGGCCAAGCTCAGGAGCGCTGAGAGCTCCTGGACACTGCAGCTCCTGCAGGTAGGAAGCCCTTCCCATGGGAATGGGAATTTTTGGGCTCACAGCATGGATTTGTGGGGCTCTGGGTGTAAAACCCCAAAAGGGGCAGTGCTACCCTGTGGAAATATTTGCTCCCAGCGTGGTCTGTTGGTGATGGGTGTCTTTATTTGCTGTCTTAGAATTCTGCATATTTATGCAGCTAAAGGCCTGAGGGCCCACACGCTGGCAGCTGCAGAGCGCATGAAACCCCTGAGGAGACTCGATGCCAAGGAGCACAGAGGAAAGGTAAAAAAGGGGTAAAAAGGGGTAAAAAAGGGGTAAAAAGGGGTAAAAAAGGGGATAAAAAGGGGGAAAAAAGGGGCCACTTTCCCCTGCAGGCAGCGGGGTTTGGGATGGGAACAGGCTTGGCATGAACAAGATTCCCCCAAAAAATCCAACTCTGCTCCTCTGCCCCTGCAAGGAAGGCTTGGCATTGATCGGCCTCACTTGAGGCAGGATTGTAAAATTCGGTGGCACGATCATAAATTAGGTGGGATGAGAATGAGCCCATTCTTTTTCCAGGCCATGATTCATGGAGTGATGTGGGAAAACACTGGTCCAGCAAAATATTTGAGCGTTGGCATCAGCCTCCGAGGCTGAAGGTTTTATGGCCAATGGACTCGTTCTGTAGCTGATGCATTTGGGGTTTAAAAAATGCTGGGTTTGGGTTGCCATCCAAATTTAGGGCTGGAGAACACCAGAGGGAGCCCAACAAGAGCTGGGAAATGTCCCCATCTCATGGTGCCATGTGGGATTGGGATTCCAAACCATGCTGTGAGCTGTGCTCATTCCTGACACCACAACCTTTGGGATTTCAGCCTTCACTCACCAGAACTTCCCTCACGCCTGGTTTTACGCCAGCAGCTGCTGCTGATGCATTAGGATTTTAACTTGTCTATTTTTCATATATTTATAGTCCTGAAATTCTTCAGAGCATGACTATAAAGCTCCACAGACTCTCAGCAACTGTTCTACTGTTTTATTCAGACAAAACAATTCTTCTCTAGGCCTGGAACTGAAGGACACCTCATTGTCTCAGGCCCTGAAAAATATAAATAAAAGTGAATTGTGAGGGGAGCAAACTGGGAGAATGTGACTTCATTACCTGAAATTATAATTAGAGGATTAACCCCTGATATGTCAATGGAGCAAACATAAAATTGAAAACTCGTGGCCATCATCCACCTTGAGTGCAGCCCCTGGGAGGTTCTGACTGCTCAAGGTGTACCTGTTTTAGGCAGCCACCCCGAGGCATCAGTGCCAGGCTCTGGTGGCACTCAGGGGTGTCTGTGCTGCTGTTTCAGACTCCCCTGCTGGTGGCTGTCACCGCCAGGCAGGCTGCCATCGTCCACGACCTCATCCAGGCAGGAGCAGACCTCAACGCCGTGGACAACAAGGGGCAGTCGGCTTTGCACCTTGCTGCAACCTATGGCTATGCCCAAGTCCTCCAGGTAGGAGAAATTTTATGGGTTTTTTATCCTTGCTGGGGCTTCAGGATCAGTCCAATTCCAGCTGCCATGGGTATTCCTGGATAGAGGGTACCACTAAGTACCTCCTGTCCAAGTACCTCGGGCAAAGCTCCCAGGCACAGGCAACACTTAGCAAGATCAGTTATCAGTGATTCCAGCTCTTAGCAAGCTCAGTTATCATTGATTTCAGCTCTTAGCAAGCTCGGTTATCATTGATTTCAGCTCTTAGCAAGCTCAGCTCTCAGTGATTTCAGCTCTTAGCAAGCTCAGTTATCACTGATTTCAGCTCTTAGCAAGCTCAGTTATCATTGATTTCAGCTCTTAGCAAGCTCGGTTATCATTGATTTCAGCTCTTAGCAAGCTCAGCTCTCAGTGATTTCAGCTCTTAGCAAGCTCAGTTATCACTGATTTCAGCTCTTAGCAAGCTCAGTTATCATTGATTTCAGCTCTTAGCAAGCTCAGTTCTCAGTGATTCCAGCTCTCAGTGATTCCAGCTCTTAGCAAGCTCAGCTCTAAGTGATTTCAGCTCTTAGCAAGCTCAGTTCGCAGTGATTCCAGCTCTTAGCAAGCTCAGTTATCATTGATTTCAGCTCTTAGCAAGCTCAGTTATCACTGATTTCAGCTCTCAGTGATTTCAGCTCTTAGCAAGCTCAGTTATCATTGATTTCAGCTCTCAGTGATTTCAGCTCTTTGCAGGTTCAGCTCTCAGTGATTTCAGCTCATGACTTGCTCAGTGCCTTGGCAGACACAGGGAGAGAGAGGAGAAGCACTGGATGAGGTTCCACAGATGAATCTTTATTGGCATCCTCTGTGAAGGGTTTCAGGGACAGCTCTTCTGCTGAAAAAGTGGGGTTTATACAGAATACCAAGGTTTTGAGAAATGGCCCAATGGAGTGAGTTGGGGTAAAAGTGACCTCTTGTCCCACAGGGAGATAAGAGAGGGTCCGAGGGCAGGAGAGGGGTTACTTGGTCCAGTCACCATGACCAGGCATTTCTTTGTCTTGACCAGGCATTTCTTTGTCTTGACCAGGCATTTCTTTGTCTTGACCAGGTATTTCTTTGTCTTGACCAGGCATTTCTTTGTCTTTAGGCCACTGATCTCCAGAGAGGCTTCTCAGGCCTCATGGCTGTAACAGATTTTAATTGCTGGCAGTGTAAAACCACAATAAAGTGTTGGTGTGGTGTCTTTAAATAAAGGCAAGGTCTCAGGGAGAGATGGAGGCTGAGCAAAGGCTCCTTGTGTCAGGAATTGACTCCCCAGGGTGGGTTTTGTTCCTGTTTTAGGGCTGTACTTGGAGTCTGCTGTTACAGTGGAAAATTCTTTAGTGGCTCTGTGAGGGGAAAGAAATTATTTCTGCAGATCACAGATCTGGACGTGCTGGTGGCAGTCCCCAGCGTGGCTCAGCACTGGAGGGGTTTTTTGGTTTTTTGGGTGTGCTGGGAGGCCACAGCAGGCTCAGAAAATGCCTGGGGGAGACAGAGTTGTGTCTGTGCACTCAAATGCCACAAAATTCAAAGGTGCTGATGGCTCAGGGGGGATTCAGTTGGAACTAAAAACATGCTGGAATGTTCCCCAGCCACGAGGTGTGAGGAGAGGAGCTCTAAACCCCCTCCCTGAGGGCACTGTCATCCACACAGGAGCAAAATGTTGTGTCCAGACTCAAGCCAGCAGAAAAGAGATGAGATGTGACCCTGCAGATGGAGACAGCCCAGGCACAGCCTCCAAAATAAGGCACATTTGTCAGATTTTCCTTCAAAACCTGGCTTGTATGAGCAAATCTTTGCTTCCCTGTTGCTTCATGGATTTCTCTGCAGACAGGGAGTGCACCTAAGCTCTGTGCCAGCCCTGAGCAGCAAATTAACACCTTAAAACAGGCCCTGTGGGAATTTTGAGACGGCATTCCACAGCAGGGATCAGCAGCCTGTGAGTCTGAAACGCTTCACAGTTGCCAAGAAAATAAAATTTATTAAAAAACCCTGTGTTGAGCCATGTTAGACCGAGCACAGGGAGAGTTTGGTGGCTCTGCTGAGCTCCCTGAGGGCAGGGGACAGGGGTGAGGTGGCAGGGGGTGCCCGTGGTGCTGGCACCACGTCCAGCATTCGTTAGCTGTGCCCGCACGTGCCAGGAGCGGGCGGTTAATGTGTAACACAGCCAGTTCTCTGGAAAACAGGTGTTTCCCTAAGGAGGAAAAAGGCCTTTAATCCACACGATGCCAACAAAGCCTCGCAGAGTGCCTTGTGGTGGTTTGGATTGCAGGGTTCCTTTGTTTGGTTTTTCTTTTGTGGGTTTTTTTTTTTCCTTTTTTTTTTTTTTTTTTTGCTGTGACATAAAAAGGGAAAACAGGCAGAGACTTGCTCCTCGCTGTGGTCAGAGGCATGAAAGGTTTTATGGTTTATTTGTTTATTTTATTAGTTGTTTTTTTTCCTAATGGATTAACTATCTAATCTCTAATAAGCACCTCAGAGCTAGCTGTCAATATTTGATCTGTACATATTTTCTTTTTGTTGTAAGGAGATAAGTCAAGCCCTAACCGTTCTGGATGATCTTTCAGTGGGAGGATTCTGTCCTGAGCCTTTTTTCACTTGACACTGATGAGTCACTGCAAAAATTCTCAGCCATTAATGTCAACTCCTTGCTTTATTCGATCAAAAAAAGAAAAAAATAAATTCTTTGTGATAATATAGACAAGGAGCTACTCAACTCCATCGTGTTAAATCTATAATTTTCTTATATTAAAGAGTTTTTGAGTTTTGATTCTCTGCTAAACCCAAGAAATTCTCATCTCCAGACCACAATTCCTGGTGTTTCTGTACCCTCACTGCCACAAGCTGAGGGCTTAACTTTACACACTGAAAATAAAAGAGTAAATAAATCCTGTCAGTGTTGGCAAACTTTTAGGCCATAAAGTTTGGCTACAGCTGTCAAGGAGAGATTTTCATTTGTCCTTGTCAAGGATCACTCAGGATAATAAACATGTACTGGTGTTAGTGGTGTCTTTGCCTAATCCAGGGTGAAAGTGAGGAGTGTGACACTCCTGAGCTGGAGGCACTGACTGAACTTTACTGTTCTGAACTGAGAATCTAAAAGGAATAACCTGGTGGGAGTAAAAAAACCAGGAAATGTGATCAACTTGAATGCTGGGAACATTCACAGCACTGGAATCTAGTGTTGAATAATAGTTAATTCTGCATTAAATTATAATTATCTGATGTTGTTTGATTTTGCATCTTGTTAGTTTTGCCTGATTTTGGCTTGCACAGTGTTCTGCTGAACTAAAATTCTGCATTCCTCTGTTGTCCCCAGGTTATCCTGTCACTGGGTTTCCCTCTGGACTTGGAAATGAAGGATTTTGAAGGTAAAAACCTTTGCATGAGTGGTGTGAAAACCTGTATTGGATATTTCATTGCCTGATGCTCGTTGGGTTTTTTTGGGTGTGCTGGGAGGCCACAGCAGGCTCAGAAAATGCCTGGGGGGAGAGAGAGTTGTGTCTGTGCACAAAAATGCCACAAAATTGAAAGGTGCTGATGGCTCAGGGGGGATTCAGTTGGAACTAAAAACATGCTGGAATGCCCCAAAAAGGAGAAAAAGGAGAAAAAGAAGAAAAAGGAGAAAAAGGAGGAAAAGGAGAAAAAGAAGAAAAAGGAGAAAAAGGAGAAAAAGGAGAAAAAGAAGAAAAAGGAGAAAAAGGAGAAAAAGAAGAAACCTGAGAAAGGCTTGTGCCTCAACAACACCTGCCCAGGTTGAATGAATGATTGAATAAATGATTGAAAAAATGATTGAAAAAAATGATTGAAAAAATGATTGAAAAAAATGATTGAAAAAAATGATTGAAAAAATGATTGCATAAATGGATAAATGATCGAATGAATGATTGAATAAATGAATAAATGATTGAGTGAATGAATGAATGATTGAATAAATGATTGAGTGAATGCTCTCTGTGGCAGCCCTGCCTCCTCTCTGCCCATCCCTCTTTTCCTGGCGCTGTCCTCACCTCCATCCCGTGTTTTTTCCAGGCCATACCCCTCTCCACTGCGCTGTCCTGGCCCACAACGCCCTGCTGAGGGATCAGGGCGGGCAGGCTGTGCCAGAGGAGCAGCACAGGGAGCTGCAGCAGCAGAGCATGGAGCTGGAATCCTGCATCCATCTCCTGGTGCAGACCGGAGCCTCCATCTACAGCCGGGTGAGGATGGGCTCGGTCATCCCTGGGTTTGGGAATTCTCCCCCATTTGGTGCTCAAAACACAGAATTGGAGAAGGAAAGAGGTGCTGGCACAAGGGCCAAGCCTGTTCTCCTTGCAAGGGACTGCTGGCAGGGTGAGGTGCTGCCTTTTGGAGCTCCTGAAGCAGACACTGCACACTCAGAGGGTCGCTGGGGGAAGGGAGGTGTTCCCCATCAGCTGCAGAGCTGGCCTGTGCTCCCTCTGATGTGTTTATGGGATATCTCCAGCTTGTCCTGAATATCATTTCTTATTCTTGAGTTTCCATATTTTTTTCTCTCTTTTTTATAATAGGATGTGAAAAGCAACAAGACAGTTCTTCATTACACAGTGCAGGATGGAAACATCTCCCTGCTCAGGTACTTCCTGGAGCTGAACGCTTTCAACTCCAAGGATTTTGTCAACAACAAGGTAATTTTTGTCAACAACAGGGGTTTTTTACAGAGGGAAAGAGCAGAAGTTGTGAATCTGAACTTCTTTTCAACCCCAAACTGCATTTTCCAGTAAACAGGAAAGCAGCACCTGGCTTGAGCTCTGTCATGAAAAGCAGGGCCCTGTCCCAGCAGGAGATGACACAGTGAGAGGGAGATAAGCAGAGAGGAGGAAAAACATGGGAAGGGCTGCTTGAGGAGGAACATGAACTTTAAATTGGGCTGAGGGTTGAGAAAATCCAGTGATGCAAGGTTTGACAGCAGCACAACACCCAGAGGTGGCACTTCAGGGCAGCCAGGTATCGATTCATCTCTGCTGTCAAATGTGGCATCACAGGAAGGACAAAGTTCCTGTTTCCATCAAGGGACACGGGGATTCTTTCTGCCTTAAATTCTTTTTGTAAATTTTCTGGCACAGCCATCCCTAGGGTGGGTAAATCAGGCTGAAAACCTCAGCAATGCTGCCCCAGACCTCACCTGGGAGCAGGTCCTGAGCAGTGATCATCTCACACAGATGGAAAAGCAGCTCCACCCTCCTCCCAAACAAAACCCCGACATTCCTCAGCTGAGCCAGCACTGTCCCAGCAGTGGGGCTTTGGCTCTGGACAGGCTCTCAGCAGGGCTAAGGGGGTGATTCTGGCTCTGCCCTTCACCTCTGAGGAAGGGGACAAGGCTGGGGCTCCCTGGTTTTCATTTCAGCTGCACTCCCACCTTGCAAACTCCCCAGAGTTTGTGTCCCTCAGGAAGGGACTGAATTTCTTTGCAGACAAAGGGCAGCTTCACCTCTTTTACCCCTCCAGATTTCTGCTGGACTGGAGAAAAACATCTTTAGGCTTGTGCATGTGGGTAATGACACTGAGCTGGTGTTTTTCTGTCCAGTGAAGGGCTTCTCACTGCATTCTTTCTGTATCTTTAAAGACCCTCCAGGCAGGTGAGAGCCTGTCCATGGGAGTCTCTGTTGTCTCTTGATCACAATCCTGGGAGCGCTTCCTCCCTGATAGGATCACTTGGAGTCTTCAGCTGTCTGGGGCAGGGTGAAATCCTGGATTTTTTAGCTCTTGGAAGCGTGAAGAAGACAAGGAAACAGCCGTGTTTAGCTTTCCCTGGCTCACCCACTGCTTGTGCTTGTCTCACTCCAAACCTGTTTCCGTGGCATTTTCACAATCAGAAAAATATTGAAGCCTTGGAGGTGTTTTTCATCTGGAGGATTCCTGGAGCCCACCTTGTCTCAAACAAGACCTGTTAAAGTCAGCCTGAGGCTCCAAGGTCAGCCCTTGTCAGATTGCCTCATTGTCCTGGCCCATGCCTGGATTTGGAAGCTCTCAAGTGCTGACCCTTCCATTTTAACAAGAAATCCTGTAAAAAAGATCTTGTAATCCTTGTAACCATCCCTTGACTTTCTGGGATGATAAACTCGACAAAGATCTGCTTGTTCAGGGCGTGTAAAACATGCCTTATCTGAGGAAAAAACCTTCAAATTCTGCAATTTTATTTTCTGCTTCAGTTCTCCCTGATGTCTCCATGGTTAACAGGACCTGAAAAATCACATTTTTCATGTAATACTCTAACAAATGGAATATTAATGCAGGCAGCAATTTCTGTCCAGCCATTCCAATGTCGTGACAAAACCCATGACTGTTTCTGAGAGAAAAAAACCAAGCAGCTGCCTCAATGAGACTCTTGCAGACTAAAAATACCTCGCCTTGTGCGTTTGTTTATCAGCTTTTTCTCATTTACAGCCGTTACCAGTCATACCTGACCAGACAGGGCACAGATTTCTACACGGTCTGGTGGCACCAGAGCTTCTCCATCCATGCCTGGCTTCACAGCCAGCTCTGTCCTTCCTGTGCTAATCCTGCCACTGGAGCAAATCCGTGCTTGGCCTTGGGAATTTGCATTTTTCTGGCATTTGGAAGTGTTGGAAAAGGGGGCAGAGGGGATCCGTGGAGCACAAATGGGTGTGGAGCTTTGTGTGGTGGGCAACAGCGCGATGTGTTTGGTGTCTATAATCCAATTTAATGTTTCCCAGTGAAATATTTCTGTGCTTGTTACAGCCTTCTCTTTTTCCAGTTTCTGCTTCCATGAGGGTATGATTTAGGGGAGATTTCAGAGCAGTTTTAAGGGGGGATTTCAGAGGAATCATGCACGAGACTGTGATTTAGGGGAGATTTCAGCAGCCAGGGAATGTTCCTGCTTCAGGGCTATTTATCACCTACACTCAAAGCATCAAAACCCCCCAATTTGTGGTGCTCTAGCAAAGAAAAAAACCCTGAATCCACAACCCTCCTGCCTGGGAGAAACAGAGATCCTCCCTCACCTCCTGATGAGAAATCCCTTGAGGATTCTTCTCTCATTTCTAAGACAATTCTGAGCAGATGGCACAGCTCACCAGGGGGTTTATTTGAGTTTTTTACTCCTTTTTTTTTTCCCTTCCCCCTGCTTTAGGCCCATGGCAACACAGCCCTGCACATGGCAGCTGCTTTGCCTGGTGACAAGAACCAGCAGGAAATCATCCAGCTGCTCCTGGAGCACGGGGCAGACCCCAGCATCCGGAATTTGGACAATGACCAGCCCATCCACATGGCCCCTCCTGGAAAAGCTGGGGATCAGGTATGGGATCCACACTGCTGCTCTCCCCAACGCTGCACGCTCCAGGGGTGGCTGGGTTTGATGTTTGCAGGTGCAAAAATATTCCTGGTATATTTGGATGTTTATTTGGTTGTGCACGTACACGTAAATAATTGTGTGAGTGTTTTGGGTGGCTCCCTGAAATTCCACGTTTTTTGGCAGGTCAGGCATTTGCTGAAGAAAGGGAAAGTCTCACCTGCATTCAACCCCTGCCACAGGAATGCCAGATCCTGAGTTAACTGCAATTTATGGAACAGCTTCAACTCCAGCTTCTGCCTCCTCTAAAAACTGTGAGGGTGGTTCTGCAGCACACCCCTGCCCCTCCAGGCTTGAACCAGGCTGGGGTGAGAGTGTTTCTCAACCTGTGGCCACAAGCAGAAGATGAGCTCTCAAATGGGTGAAAACTCAGTTTTGGTAACAAAGAATGCGAATAAACCTCCAGCAAGGAGGTGAGCAAATCACGTAGCTGCTACATGAATAAGGGAATATTCCAAATAACTTCAAAGTAATGAAATCAAAGTACCAAGGTTTGATTTGGGAGCAGCTGAAAGCCTTGGAGGTGGCAGAGCACGAGGTGCCAGTTTGGCTGTAAAAGGTTGAGAAATGCTGCTCTGAGACATCCCCGAGCTGTGCCTGTGCTGGGGTCTGCAGAGAGGGACTGCTGCAAATGCTGCAGCCTCCGAGATGTGCAGTTACCCCTGCAGTGCAGCATCCTGCGGGGAGGGAGAGCCTGGATGGGGAGCTGGAGTCAGCCCTGGCTGGATTTCACCCGAGGGAATGGCATGGAATGGGAATGGGATGGAATGGGATGGGATGGGATGGAATGGAATGGAATGGAATGGGAATGGAATGGAATGGGATGGGATGGGATGGAATGGAATGGAATGGGATGGAATGGAATGGGATGAGAATGGGATGAGAATGGGATGGAATGGAATGGAATGGGATGGAATGGGAATGGGATGAGAATGGGATGAGAATGGGATGGAATGGAATGGAATGGAATGGAATGGAATGGAATGGAATGGAATTGAATGGAATGGAATGGGATGGAATGGAATGGAATGGGATGGGATGGGATGAGAATGGGAACGGAATGGAATGGAATGGAATGGAATGGAATGGAATGGAATGGAATGGAATGGAATGGAATGGAATGGAATGGAATGGAATGGAATGGGATGGGATGGGATGGAATGGAAATGGGAATGGAATGGAATGGAATGGAATGGGATGAGAATGGAATGGAATGGAATGGAATGGAATGGAATGGAATGGAATGGAATGGAATGGAATGGAATGGAATGGAATGGAATGGAATGGGACATCCAAACCCAAGAGCCCTGCGGGAGGGTCCTGCAGCTGGAATTCCCCACCCTCAGCCCTTTGGGAGGCTCTGGAGCAGCTCCCCATGGCCGGGCTGTCGCCCCAGCCCAAGAGGAGAACCAGGAGCTGTAAGAACAAGGACTGGGGCAGGTTTGTGAGATTCCCAATCCAATCCCAGTCTCCATCTCTGGTGGCACGGAACAGCTCTGGAAGCCCCTCAGGTGAGGAGCTGAGCCCTCCCCTGTGTGACACAGAGAATTTGGGTCTCCAGCAGCTTTGAGGGCACAGACCCCTGTGGCTCTGTGCACAGCGTGGTCAGGGCGCAGGGGCTGAGCATCTCCTGCTCCCATCCCCACCTGAGAGGGGTCAAACGGGTTCTTTTTAGCGTTTCTGTGAAATGATTTGTGAATTGCTGTGCAATCAGTGGCTCTGCCGGGGCCTGAAGGAGGGCAAGGCTGTGTTTTTCCCATCCTCAGGGCTCTGAGCTGTTTTCTGCTGGTTCCTCAGAGGGCACAGGTGCTTTCTCCAGAGGGATGAAGGGCAGAGCTCTTAAATCACTGCAGCCTCTTCCCTGAGCACCCACCGGCTGCCTCAGCGGGATTTCCTGAGGCACTCGCGGGCCTGGAGTGTTTGAACAACTGACATGAACAAAAGCTCTTAAGAAATGTGGAGATCTCGATTTTCCAGCCCTCCTCTCTGCTGTGGGGCCATTGCCTCTCACTGCACCTATCTGCAATCCTGCTGACAGCGAAGCAGACGTGTATTTGCATGTGTTTGCATAAATTTTCATGTATCTGAGCCCAGGCCAGCAAAAGCCTGTGCTGTCTCACTTGGAAGGATGTTACAACAGAGTGAGAGCTCTATCAGTGAGTTAGTGCTGTGTGTCAAGGCAAAATGAGGGATAAAATACCAATTTCTGGAACCTGCCAGCAGCAGAACTGTCAAACTGTTGTGAGAAGCACGTGGCACGTGAAAATGTAAAAAGCTTTTTGCCATCTAGAGATGTCTGTGAGGTGACAGAAGTCCCTTGGCAGCGAGTGAAAAAAATACAGGAGCTTTCTTTCCTAGAGTGGTTTTTCTCTTTATTATGTCATCTGTTGGGTGTCAATGGGAGTCTGGAATCATCACCACCTCCAAATAATCAGGGAAAATATCCTTTTAGGGGAGGAATGTGCCTCTATTAAAGCACCACCCTGGCAGCTGGTGCTGCAGGGAGGGGATGGATGAGGCTGGCAGTGGGAAGAGCCCGTGGCAGCCCCAGGATTCCTCCTCTGTGCTCAGCTTCCCACAGCTCAGCCAGCAGGAGCAGCCACAGTCCACGGGCTGCTCCTGTTGGCTTTGGACTGCAGCCACCAGACTGTTGGAAGCTGCTGCTTCCCCCTGTGTGTAAAACAATTTTCCCCTTCCCTTTCCCAGTTCCCGGCCTGGCTGTGAAGAAATTCACTTTCAAGGCTCAAACCTGTCCTGAGTGTCTTCTCTACTGGGGAGAATTTCACTGATTTAAGCAGTTCACAGTTCACCTCTTGATTTTTTATTGCTGTTTCAGGGGAAATGTAACTTCTGGAAGCTCAGCATTGCTGGCAGTGTGCGATATCTCTTTATTTGCAGAGTTTATCTCTTCCTACCCGTGGCTTTGGATAAGTTGCTAATAACAAAGGCTCGTTATCACCAAACAAACGCTCTGAAGTGGCACCATAGGAAAGCTGTCAGCCGGTTGGCAAGTGAAACTTTTAGATCAAATTCTCTGCTAGAGAAGCTGAAAATAAGAACCTTTTCTTTTCTCTGTGGCTGCGAGTGACTTCGGGAGTTATTGATGGCTCTGTAAGCACGAGGTGATCTCGGGTTTGTGTTTATAAAGGCAGCCAGGGCTTCACCTGGCAGGGACTGATGAAATGCCAACCTTTCACTAGCTCTGGTTTAGATATTTCCTTTAACTCCTTTTTTTTATTATTATTATTTTTGGGAGGCATAAAGGAGGGAAATAATACATTTCTCACAGCCAGAAAATGCACAACCTTTGAATGGCTCCTGTGTTGTGTTTTTTTCCCTTTCTTGTGTCAACAAGGCCTTGTGTCAACAGCCAGCAAGCTTTGACTTGTCCCCAGTGTGTCCCCTGGGGCTGCTGGCAGGGAGGTGGGGACAGCATCTCAAACGTGTTTCCAGTCTGGCACGGGGGGATTGCAAAACCACTGGAGAAGGAGCAGCAGGGAAGGAGGAAGAGGCTGCCAGGGATGGAAACGTTGCTGCTTGTGTGATGGAAGCTGATGAAACTGGAGATTTTGGTGTGGAGGAACATTTTGCTGGAAATATTTTCATCTCCTCCACTGCAGAGGGGGTTTTTTTTTGCCTGGATCAGGCACCATCCAGGAGAAGGATGGGATTTAGGGTGGTTTGAGTGCTGACACTGCTGTGCCCAGCAGTGGCATCAGGGGTGGGCACAGCCCTGGCACGGAGCAGTCCTGGGGAGGATCCACACCACGATATATTGATAAGTGTGCACTCTGCCAATAACCAATAATCAGAATTACACACCCACTCATCTGGAGCTCAGAGATATCTTGTCAGGCTCCAACACTTGCTGTGCACAGCTCGGCTGCTGCTGTGAGATGTGTTCATGAGTGTTCCTAAACCCTCATTTCTCATTTCATGATGCCCTTTCACTCCCTGGCTCTGCTAAGCTCAGGCCGACCTTGCCAAGCCACGGTGAGGATGTGGGCACCCCATTTCCTGCAGAAGCCTCAAATTTCTTGCCTCAGCCTTATCTTCTCCTGGCCCTTTCATGTTGCTGATAAGGGGCTTTGACGTGTGGCTCAAGCTGTGCCCGCTCCTGGGGCAGCAGGCAGGAGCAGCTGGTCTGGGAGAGCTCTGGGGCAGAATTTCAGCCCTTCAGTGCCCCAAAATTTCCCTCAGGGGCTGAAGCAGCTGCCAGCCCTAAAATGACACTTGGTGGGGTGTCCCTGCACAGGGGTGATCACACTTTAAATGCTGTAAAGTTGTACAGTGGTTTATGATTTATACAATAATATATATATTTTGCTGTGACCTCATTTATCACTTGGGCCAATGCTGAGAGTAATCAGGGGAGAAGGGGAGATATTATTTGAAGGTGTTAAAATATTTTAAAAGCATGTTTTGGAAAAAAACAAAAAAACCCCACTACCTTACAGAGAATAGAGAAAAAAAACCCAAACCCACTACCCTACAGAAGATAAAGGAACTGGAAAGATTTTCAGTTCAGTGTGGAACTGTCTGGACAATGTGAGCAAACAGCTGGATAGAATTCATATTTCTCTTCACAGGTGTAGTTATTTTCTCTTTCCAGTGGAATTTAATATGGAGAGATGCTTCTTTCTTTCTTTCTTTCTGGTCTAGGTGCTCAGCTGAGGAACTGAGTCTGCCTCACCAAGAGGAGGCAAGATAAAATCTTAGAAGGGTCTAGGTTTATGCAAGAAACAGGAAATCCTCAGGTATTACAAGTTTCCCATTATCTACTTTAAAAAAATCAGCTCCTGTTCAGCTGATTGTGCTGAAAACTTTTTATCAACAGCCCAAACTCAACCAAGGGCTGCCAAAACACATCGGCCTCTCAGGGAAATTCTGCCTCCACAGGGAGGCTGGAGCTGAGCATCAGCCAGAGAAGTTTGGCTCTGGATTTTACCTCCGAGGGGCCACGGGCTAACCCCTGGGCTGGAGTGGCAAACAGCAACTCTCCTTTTCTGCCAGAACCACTGGGAAACTCCGCCAGGGCAGCCTGAGCTGCAGCAGTGGCTGAGGAGCTGCAGACCCAGCTCAGAGCTGGGTGATGCACAGGGTTCTCTGGGTGCTGGATTAAATACAGACCTTTTGTCTGCTGGAAAGGGTGAGTGAGACCTTTCATGTCACAGAATCTCATCCTCCCCTCTGTGAGAGCAGGGTCAGCAGCCTGGAGCAGCAGCAGCAAAGAGAAGCCCTGACCTTTAGCACATGAAAAATGACCAGGCTTCAGCATTTGCACCAGATGATTTATTTGTATCAAAAAGAGCTGGTTTGATAAGGCAGCTTCAGATTTATTTAAAAAACAGCAACAATGAAAATAAAGAGGGAAAAAACCCCCACCAAACCACCAACAAAACACCCCTGAGCGTAGATTAATGTAGTGACAGCATCACGTAAAAAAATGTGTGAGTAGTGAAGAATAAACTGGACTGTGTTAGGCAGCACAACTTTGCATAGTTCATGGGCAATTTAATCTGATTTGGTTGGAGTGGATGTGTGAAACCACAGCCCCCATTAGCTGTAGCAAATGTCACAGCCCCTGTCCCTCCTGAAGAAGTCCTCGGCCAGGGCCAGGGGTGGCAGGAGCTCCGTGCAGTCCGTGCTGGGGCAGGGGCAGTGCTGGGGGACCCTGCTGTCCCTGTCCTGGGGACAGCAGCAGGCAGGGCTGGGGAAGGGGCAGGGGAGCTGCCAGGGCCACTCCTCCCCGGGGCAGCCGTGGGGTTTGGTGTCCAGGGCTGAGGGAGGGCTGGGGGTCAGCGGGGTGAGGGGAGACAGCTCGGGGGGAGAGCAGCTGGAGTTCCACGGGCTGGGCAGGCCGGCTGAGCCGGGCGAGGTGGCAGCCTGGAGTGTGAGAGAGAGGGGAAAAAAGAGGTAAAAAAGGGAGATTTCAGGGAAATGTGGCCAGCAGCCAGAATTCCTGTGCTGTCACCTTTCTCAGGCTGCCCAGGGAGATCTTGGAGGCCTAAACCCAAAGGCAGTTTCTGTTAGTAGGGACAACCCCTGGCAGGAACTGTGCTGCTATTTGCAGAAAACCTGCAGGGCCTCTAGAAGGGACATTCCCCACCCTGCAGCCTCTCCCAGTTTATCTGGGGCTCCCCATGGGAAAGCACTCAGAGCCCAGGAGCATCCCAGGCTCCTGAAAGCAGCCAGGTTCCCACATTCTGCCCCAGGATGTGACTCCCTCTCCCCTTGGGGACACCTCTGGCTGCTCCCTGGGGTCCCACGGCTCACCAGGTCCTGGTTGAAGCAGAGCTGGACTGGCTGGAAGGTGTCTGGGGTGTAGTGTGAGGACTGGAAGGAGCTGAAGGCTGGATCCGAGGGTGCGTCCGACTGCAGGCAGGAATCGATCAGCTGCTCCAGGTAGCCAGGGCTTTCCTCACAGGAGAGGCAGCTGGAAAACTGCCAGGACGGGCAGCAGCCGGGCACGGGAGGGATGGGTTCTGCTTCAAAAGCTTCTGGGAGAGAGAGGAAAGCAGACAGCAGCAAATTAATTCATGCCAGGTTTCAGTGCTCTGCTATGCTCAGCGACCCTGTGAGTTTAGACATTTAAACAGGGCCAGGTGAATTTGGTAGCAAAGCAGAAACCAGGAAGGAGATGCTCAAAAATGTGAATAACTCAGGGAATCCAGCCCCAAGGCTATAAAGCTCTTTAAATGCTGGAAACTCTTCTGGCCCCAGGCTTTTTGGCCAGGGATCCAGCTGGAAACTCCCTCAGCCTCTTGATCCTCTGGCCTCCCTTCTGTGCACTGTTTGCAGCCCCAGAAGGTGCCAGGCAGAGATTTGTGCCTTTGCCTCATCTCCAGACCCGGGGCAGCTACACCTGCAGGAAAAAAGGGGATAACAGGAGGATAAATTGCTTTTTTATCCTCCAAACAGCCAGACAGGAGACAAACCCCTGAGCAGAACAAATGGAGCAAGGCAGGGGTGGTGTGGCATTGTGACCATGTTACTGGCCAGAGGGTGAGTTCCTGGAAAGCTCCCAGCAGATCTGGCTTTTTAGAATTAATAATTCTAAATAATTCTTCTAAATATATCTAAT
The DNA here is from genome assembly GCF_021018805.1 of Prinia subflava. Lineage (NCBI taxonomy): Eukaryota > Metazoa > Chordata > Aves > Passeriformes > Cisticolidae > Prinia > Prinia subflava. The sequence goes on from NC_086268.1 coordinate 1,798,655, forward strand.
AAATAATTCTAATAATTCTTTTCACACCGAGTTCAAACCTCTCCATATGAAGGGCACAGGTCTGAAGTGCACATTGCAGAGCCAAAGGTGTCTAGCTGGCTGTGGGGAGTGAGAAACACCCAAAATACATAAACTGATGGAGACTTTCCAGCCTGGAAAGGCCCTGGCGTGTCAGCTGTGGCGTGTCTCACGTTTCTTTATTAACATAAGCAAATGGATTCCCAGCTATCGATGATTTAACAATTTCCTTGTCCGTGCAATGTGTGCACTCACACCTGCCCAGCCTTTCCTTCTGGGTATAACTGAAGGATCTGTGAGCCCAGCGTGCCCCTCCCCTCACCCCTTCTCCCTTTTCCTTGGATATTCGCAGGCAGGAGGAGGAAATTCTCGGTGGTGCTGAAAATCTGGTGTTCCTCTCCCTGCTATGGATGCTGGCAGGAGAGGGAGAAGAGAACAGAACTCAGCCCCAGGGCAGGGGAGCTGCTCCTCAGAGGCACCCGCAGCCTGGGGAAGGCGATGTTATTCCCTGGGGATGAGCATCCCTTCCCCAAGGGGATGCAGCTCCTCGCGGTGGCAGGAATAACCACGGTGCGCTCCTGAGCTCCTCCACGGGCTCCTGGCGGCTCTGACTGGCCACACCTCGGTGGAGCCGGCCTCAAACGAGGGCTGGGAAGGTGGGAAAATGTGGGAATGGGGCAGGAAGGGCCGTGGATGGGGTTTGTACCAACCTGGGTGAGGCGGAGACACAGACTCTGCGAACTGGATGCTGCTGCTGCTGCTGCTGCCCCAGGACACCTGAGCAGAGAGAAGGGAAGGAGAGGAGCACAGAGCAAGGTGAGTCTGAATTTCAGAGAAAACTTTCCTTATTTCCCTCACAGCTGTGGCTGGGAAAACCTCCCCGCCACTGACAGGGCATTAAATTAATGTGAATAACATGATTTTTCCTGGGTGACAGCACCAAGCCGGGCTCTTTTTTGCTGCATTCCCCGTTCTACAGAGCTGCCTCTGAAAATAACGTGTGCTGATTTCCAGGAGCGTGGATTCCACAGCGGAGGGAATCCCGAGGAACTCGTAGGGATGGGCATTACTGAGAATGAGTAATTAACTACAGACATCCCATCAGACTGGATTGGTGTCGTTTGAGAACAGCTTCGTTTGTTAAGGAATGTTGGAAGCTGAAGCAAGACAGATCAACCACTTCTAGGAACCTGCTGGAAGGGAGAAATCCACCCCAAAAGCCACGGGCGTTTTCATGCTTGGGGCCCAGGATTTTACTCTGCAAGTACAAATACCACTGGTGGTTTTTCCCCTTAGTTTTAATTCATACATCCCCCCCACTTCATTCCCTTCATTCATGATGCTCTCGAGTGAGCAGCTCATTTCCCTGGCAACAACTTCCCAGCACATCCTGTGTATTTAATTCCTTAAACAGAGGCTCTTCTGGGCCGGGAGTGCCTTTTCTCCCTGGTGCAGATGAGGCAGACAGAGGTGGAGCTGAGCTTTTCTCACACCGGGGGTTTTGGGCAGGCCATACCTCGTGCAGGTCACCGGGGTAACCTCCCTCACCACCTCTGTTCATTTTTTCCTGTGTGGGCACCACAGGGGTTGTGTGAAGAGCTGGTGGGAACTGAGAAGGTTCCACGCAGCCCTGGGACACCTGATGAGGCTGCAGCAGGGCAGGAGTGACCCAGCGTTTCCAAAACCTGGAAATTCCAATTCTCCTCACCCAGGCCTCTCTGCCCCTGGCTCTCAGGCTGCTTTTTGTGCACTCAGCCGCAACAAGGAGCAGAAGCTGAAATCTGAAAGGCTTCAAGAGCTGCAGTGTCACGAACCAGGAAGAAATAAGGATTTGCCAAGCTCTTTATGCAAATCCCCAGAGTGGCCGGAGCTGGAGGAATCCTACAGAGGCTGGGAGGGGGATTGAGAGGGAATGTGCACAGTGTGTGTGCACACAGAGCTCCATCCCCAACTCCAGAAGGGATGGGGCTGCCCAGGTGAGTGAATCCCGAGGGGAGTGACTTTTCTGGAGCAGCAGCTCTGCTTTCTCCCTGTGTTTCTCAGATTCTCACTCCTTTAGGTCACTGCTGCAGCTGCTCTGACTGAATGTTCTTTCCCCCATCCTCACCAGCCTGTTCCACTCAGATTTTGGCCCAGAGATTACAGTCTTGGCAAAAAAAACCCAAACAAAACAAACCAAAAACACCGAAAAATGAAAAGAGGAGGTACAAAGCAAACACCACAATATTTTTACTCACTGCTGAACCAGTGGCTGCTTGTCGTGCTCTCCGCTGCTGCAGCAACTCCTTGACTGTGATCTTCACCCTCACACCTTGGTACACCTTGGGCTTTCCTGGAAGAATTTGTGAAAAAAACACTTTGCAAGGAGGGAGAATCTCAGAGCAAACAGCAAATCCAGCAGGTTTTCAGGTGTGCTCGATGTGCAGAACAATTAGAATTAACGTGGCTAATTGTGTTTGCAATCACCCTCTTTAACACCTGCTATTCCAGCTTGGGACAAGCAGACACTCGTGAAAATCTTGCTGTTGATAATATTTAATAACCACATATTTTATTTTTCTCTATCTCCTTATTCCCCCTGCCCCCCTTTCCAGCTTTCCCAATACCAAGCTCCATCTGGTGCTGCTGTTGGATTCATTTAAATTCCTGACATATTTGCCTCTCTCGGGACCTGAAAATAAATGTGGGAAGCGCTTCATCTGGCAGATGAAGCCCAGGAATAAAACAATGGAAATATGTGGGTGGTTATTCAGAGAGCTAAACAAAACATCAATAAAATGGCTGCTTTCTTTCAAAGCCAAGATTATCTCTTTTATTCTGCTCATGTACAACTCCTACTTATTTCAAACAAGAATTTAGGGTGTGTTTAATCCAGCCAGAACTAACCAGCAATCACCAGTCACTGCCTGATGAGGGATTTTTAGGACAGGAAATGATGAAGAATTTAGTTCTTCTGAAAAACCACTTTCACTTGTTGTACTCATGGTAAAACACTCAGAACCTCTGGCAGTTGTTTCTGTCCTCACTCCTGTTTTAATCCAAACCACACAATAAAAGGAAACACACCCAGACTGGTCTCTGCTCTCAAGAAATGCCAGAGCAGGGAGCAGACAGCCCTGAAGGAGGCACCAAAAATAAACTCCCAGCAGGAGAGCAGCAGTGCCAGAGCTGATCCCGGCCTTCCAGTGCCACCCCTGGGCACGGAGCAGGCAAGCTGCACTGTGCCAGGAGCTCCTGGCACGAAAACAACGCCGGGTTCTGCCCACACAGCCGGGGAATCCTGCACTGCAGGCGCTGTCCTGTCACCTCTGCCAGCCCTCCCTGTGTCCCCGTGGTGCCCTGGGGGAGGACAAGCTGTGACAGGCACCGGCCCCTCCAGGGAGGTGGCAGGGCTGCCTCTAGGGCAGGCAGCTGGGGATTATTCATCTCGTGTTTTGGTGTTTCCTTTCTGTTCAACAAACTGGAGATGGGGAGGGAGGGTGGGATTTGAGGAGAACAGAGCTCCCTGCACCTGAGGGCTCCCAGGGGACAGCGCCTTCCAGCAGGGACACGGGTGGGGTGGCGAGGGTGGGCACAGGGTGGGCACAGGGTGGGCACAGGGTGGGCACAGGGATGGCTCTGGGGTCAGGGTGATGGGGGCCAAGGGTGGGCACAGCGTGGGCACAGGGATGGCTCTGGGGGATCAGGAGCAGGGTGACACGGACAGGCTGGGGACGAGGAACAGGGTGACAGGGACAGGCTGGGGATCAGGAGCAGGGTGACAAAGACAGGCTGGGGACGAGGAGCAGGGTGACAAGGACAGGCTGGGGACGAGGAACAGGGTGACAGGGACAGGCTGGGGATCAGGAGCAGGGTGACAGGGACAGGCTGGGGATCAGGAGCAGGGTGACACGGACAGGCTGGGGATCAGGAGCAGGGTGTGATGATTCTGGGGGTCAGGGTGATGGGGCTGGGGGTCCAGGGGAAGGTTGCTGGGGTGGGCTGGGAGCAGGGTGACAGCGACAGGGGGTGGACTCGGGGTCGGGGAGCAGGGTTGGGATTCAGGAGTGGGGTGTGTGGGGAGGGCACCCAGAGATGGCAGAGAGGGCACGGAGAGGTGCAAGGAGGGCACGGAGGAGTGGGGTGGGCACACAGGGATGGGGGGTGGGCACACAGGGATGCAGAGAGCGCACCCAGAGGTGCGGGGTGGGCACACAGGGATGCGGGGTGGGCACACAGAGATGCAGAGAACGCACCCAGAGGTGCGGGGTGGGCACACAGAGATGCAGAGAGCGCACCCAGAGGTGCGGGGTGGGCACACAGATGTGCCGGGTCCCCTGTCACCCCCCGGCGGGGCTCGCAGCCCAGCCAGCCCGGCAGAAGCCCCGCTCGGTGCCCGGCGGTGCCGGCGGAGCCCCGTCCCGAGCCGGCGGCGCTGGCACCCGGCGGGCAGCAGCCGATCCTTCCCTGCCTCCTCCCTCCCTCCTCCCCGCCCTCTCCGCTCCCTCCTGCCTTGGCAGGCGGGATCGCCTCGCTGGCGAAGTGACCCCGGCGAACCCCGAAACGGCCCCAAAAGGGGGTGCCGGGGGCCGGCAGGGGCTCGGAGCGGGGCTTACCGGACATCCCGAGCCGGAGCGGGCAGCACCTCGCCAGGTGCCCGGTGCAGCAGCAGAGGTGGCCCCGGCCCCAGCCCCACAAGCTGGCAAAGGGGGCAAAGAGGAGTCAGGCTTGAAATTTGGGGCTGAAGGGACCTGCCTGCCCGGTGGCAATGGCAGGTGGATCCTGACAATATTATTGTTTTATCCCCACGGGTATAAGTTTGAGTTTTTCTCTCCTAATGCCAAGTATTTAAAACCTCTAGAAACCAATGATTTGACAATCAATGATTGCGCGATACTTTCAATTTGAATATTCAAAGGCTCCACAAAATGGGCTATCTTTTTGTGAAACCGAGCACATCCCCATCTAGCAGAGGGTCTGGGGGAATAGGATTTGCTGGGGTCACCCTCCCCACCCTGTGCTTTTGGGACATTTGCAGGGTTTTACCCATCTTTCCCTGAATGAAGCAGATGCCTCCAAAGCAGCTCAGTGTTTTCCCCTCAGATGCACAGGCTGCGCTCCAGCCCTCTCATGTTTCATTTGCTACCTGCAGTGAGCACTCTGCGAGGGACACACTTGCTTTTGGCACTTTTTTTTCACGTTTTAAGGCTAAATTCTGAGGGTTTGGGGCCAACATGGCAGCGGGCAGGTGTGGCCTAACAAAGGGGCTGCCCTGGGCACCCAGGTGGGTGAAGTCACCTGAGCCCCACTCCTTCCCACAGCATTCCCTCCCTCTGCCTGGATGCTGGGCCCCCGCTGGGGTTTATTTGTGTTTTCCCCCAGTTCAGGCTGTTTGCTATGCTGCACAATTCAGCTTTTTCTGCCAATCCTCGGGGCTGGCCTGCCCTGGGAGCTGCAGCCGTGGGGTTCAGTGTGTGGCTCAGACTTTTGGGGTGACCATCCCTTCACAGCTCTGCTGTCACAAGGGTTTTAGGCTGTTTTAAAGCTTTTCCCTGGGGACCACAGCCTCTGCCATGGGCAGGCAGTCCAGACAGAGAGCAGGCCAGGCTGTTAATCATCTACCAGCAGCTCACGGCCAAATCTTTTCTTCTCCTTTAAGCTGAACAAACAACACTTGATTTCTGCGGGGAGTGAGGCCATTCCTGGCTCTGAAATGTGCCCCTGCAGCTCCTGCTAGGCCAAGCCTTGCCTGGGACAGCTTTATAGGGACACATCCCACCAGGAGAGGAGCCCACCTGCCCCGGAGCACAAAGGAATGCGCTGTGCAAGGGGCAGGGGGGTCTCACTAAGGAATTTGGGATTTGAAACCCTTCCCTGCCGTGGGTGGGTGCAGGCTCAGGGAGCTGGGGTGGTGTTCACCCCTGTGAGGGAGCAGAGCCTGCAGGCTGGGGCAGCTGGGTGCCTGCAGCAAACACGGTGCAGCTGAGTCCTGGCTGCTCCTGCAGGGCTTCAGGGCACTTCCAGGCTGATAAAAACCCCGCCTTGGGCAGGAGCTGGATGCCTGAGTGGGTCAGACGCTCTGAGGACAGCTCAAAACCCTGTCCCTGCCTCTCCCTCAGAGCCTGAAGGCAGCACAGCCACGCTGCCCTGGTGGCCCTGCTCACAGCAGCCCTGGCACAGGGACAGGCTGGGATGGGCACGGGGATTCACCGGGCAGAGGTGGGAGCTGTGGAGGGGAGCAGGGCTCCAGCTGGGCTCAGGTTTGGGGGCAGCAGGGCTGCGTGTGGGGCCAGGAGAGCTGCACCCACCCTGAGGGCATCGGGGCCACCCCAGGATGCTCCACACGTGGGACTGGAAGGTGCTGTGAAGGCTTCGAATGCCCCAGCAGCCCCAGGATTTGAGGAGAAAAGGCAAGAAGGGACTAGAAGCCTCTCATTCCTACACATTCCCGGGGACTGGAATGCCGCGGAGCCTCTCGCTGCTGCTGCCGCGGGTGCCAGGGCGAAGGGGGTGACCCCGTCCTGGGACAGGAGAGATGTGCTGCCTCCGAGAGCGCTCCGGCTCGCTGTGTTCGTGTGTGCAGAGCTACCTCTAGCGGCCACGGGCCCCGGAGTGTCCCCGGGGCTGGGAACCGCTCCTGTCCCCCCGGCAGCCCCCCGGGGGAGGATGAGGACCGGCTCGGCTCAGCGGTGCCCGCACCCTCCAGAACCCCCAAACCACTGGGGCTGGAAAAGGGATCCTCGTCGGTAGGAAAAACCTCCGGAGCGCAGACGTTTTTCAGGCTGTTTTACTTGTGGGACTGAGAGAATTTCCCTTCACGAGGCACCACTCCGAGCCAGGCGTGGCGCGTCCAACCCGAGCACAAAGCATCACCTTGGAGGAGCAGTTTTAGCACGGAGAGCAAAACTCGCTCCAGTCAGGGTCTGTCTCTCTTTCCCCCAGCTCTTCTCTCTCCTTAATAAGTTCTCCTGCCTTCGTAGGTCCCCCAGAGGGCACCTGCATCCTCCTTGGCCCAGGCTGGGTGGTCGGGAAGGTCCGAGGGCGGCTCCGGGCACAGGTGGCTCACCCGGGAGGGCTCGGTGGCCACGAACGGGGACAGGCCGTAGGGAGGGGTGGCAGCGAAGCTGGGGGGGCAGTGCACATCCTCCAGGGGGTGCAGAGGGTAGGGCTGGGCTCCAGGGATGGCTGGGCTCCAACCTGAGCCCCGGAACGGGGAAACAGCTCCGGGTTCGGGCAGGGAGAGGCAGCTGGAGCCGGCAGGGAGCGCCTGCAGAGGGTCTGAACACGCAGTGTCGGGCTGGGGGAGGCTCTCGGGTGGGGTCTGCTCCCAGGGCTCTCTCTGCAGGGAGACAGGGAGAGAAGGCAAGGAAAACCCTTAGGAACAACAGCCTGCCCTGGAGGTAGTGGAATATCTATCCCCAGGAATGCCCAAAGGGTTTCTGTGGCTCTGGGGCAGGGTTTGGTGTTCCCACTGTGGAAGGAGACCTCAGTCCTGTCAGGGTCCCAGTGGGACTGGGCAGCCCTGGCCCTCCAGGAGCTCTGTGGTGGGGGTGAGTCCAGCTGGCTCCTGGGACAGGCACAGGAAACAGCCTGGAGCCACCAGGGTTGTACCTAGAAACTCAAGGAGGGAGGGTTTCATCAAATCCTAGAACCACAGGGCACCCTGAGGTGGAAGGGACCCACCAGGATCATCAAATCCCACTCCTGGCCCTGCCCAGGACACCCCAGCAATCCCAGCCTGCGCCTGGGAGCAGCTCAGATGTCCCCAACAGCAAGAGGGGACAATTAGACAGAACCAAAGAGAAAAATCCCCCAGGGCCCTGCCCCACCTGTAAGAGCCACATCCCTCCCCACCAGCCCCCCTGACTGAACCCCACATTTCATTGGGGTGACCTCGCCCTGGGGGACAGGACCACGGGGCCACTCACGAGCAGGAGGTGCCCGCTGTCGCTGGGGAAGGATGGCAGGAGAGGGGGCACGGCCGCGGGGCTGAAGAAGGAGCTGGTGCCAGCTGGGAGAGCAGGAGCACGGTGATCCCCGAACTGCTCGCTGAGACAGGGCTCCAGGAGCCCGGGGTAGCCCTGGGGGGCAGAGGAGTCGCAGGAGAAGGGCTTGGAGCCCAGAGGGGAGGAGTAGACATCGCTGCCAAACTGCTTGGGGCTGTGGAAATCCAGCTCGGCCGGGAAGGATCTGTGGATGCTGTAGTAACCAGCCGTGGTGGGGGAGCCTGGGGGGCAGAAAAAAGGGTGGAAAAGTGTAAAGAGAACTCTGACAGCTGCCACAGAACGGTGGACACCTCTGGGGGTGCAAAGCAGAGCCCTTTTCTCTCCAGCATCACCCCGGAATCCATCCAGGTGTGTGAGCCCAGAGGTGCTTCTGCTTCCACCTGCAGCAAACCAAAAGTGTTTGGGAAGATTTGAGCAGGCGGGCAGGGAGATCGAGGTCAGCTTTGTGCTTCTTCCTCGCTCTGCTACAGCCCCTGGGGAGGAGGTTCCAGCCTCGCTCTGCTCTTCCTGCCCCGGAGCTCAAGGGATAAAACAGGTCAGCTCCTGATTTTGTGCTCTCTCTCTCCAGCTCCAGGCAAAATGGGAAAACGCGGGAGGAAAAGGAGGGATTCTGTACGGCTCCGCTGCTAAAAGAGGTGGGAACTGCTTTAATTACTCTCTTTGAGGTTTTTACACGAGATTATCGCTGGTTTTTTTTTTTTTTTTTTTTTTTTTTTGATTCCTTTAATTACTTTCCTCCTGGGCTCTCTCTGAGGGGTGGCTTGTTTGACATCCTCTGGAGGAGAAGGGGCAGGGCTGTGCCGACCCTCCCACTTGCATGGGAGGCGTTTATCAGAGGAGGGGAAGCCTCACCTGGCATTTGGCCAAAGGGCGACGGCGCTGCGCCGGTGCTGCCCTGCAAAAGATAAAGAAATGTTTGAAAAAAAAAAAAAAAAAAAAGACTTTTCAAAGCAAGGCAGCTCTCTGAGTGCACTCATGGTTTGAGCCTGGGTGCTGTGAAGGGTTTGACTCCACGATTTCCTCGGGGGTGTTAGCAGATGTAGGCTAAGCAGAGATTTTGAAGGTCTTGTGCAGAGCTGAGAGGAGGCAGAGGAGGAGTATGAAGATCACTGGCTTCTTCCTCCTGCCCCACAGGGTCCCTCGAAGCAGGCAGAATGCTGAGGAGTCCTCGTGGTGCTGGCACAAAGCAGGCAAGGTGAGATCTGAGGCCCTGAGTGGCCAGAATGGGCCAATTCCAGCCCCGGGGCTGCTCTTCCTGGCCCTCCCTGGCAGCACAAGCAGGCTGGGTGGAAAGAGAGCTCCTAGAGCCTGTTTGGATCCTAAAGCAATGGTGATGATAATAATAATAATAATAATAATAATATTCATCATCATCCTCTCCTCTTGGTCCCCAGCTAAAGGAGAATTACCCCTGGATGCCCCCAGTGCCTTATTCCTTACCAGGCACCCCAGCAAAGGCGTCTGCTCCTCTGGAGTCCCCCCGAGTTGAGATTTGGGGAGCTCCAAGCCCCCAGAGCGGGCATGCAGAGCCCCCAGTGGCGCTGCCAGCTCTGCTGTCCCCTGGCCAGCGCTGGTGGCACGCTCTGTCCCCTTTGCATAGTGCAAACAGGAGGTTCCTGCCACAGCAGGCAACCAAATTTAGAGGTTTAGATTTGAATTCAATTTGCCAGCTCTGAGGACTTCCTTCTGCTGCCCAGGGAAGGTTTGCAGCTGCTCCCTGCAGCCATGGAAATGAGCTCTGAGCCTGCACAGGCCCCACGGGCTGCAGGGCTGGCAGGAAGGAGCCCCAGGGCTTGGGGACAGGGGGTGTTGGTGTCACTCGGGCAGGGCTTGCACCTGTCCCCAGCTGGAGCCATCACATGCAAATCCAGGTGCCCTGGCAGCATCCAGGTCACCTTCAGGGGAGGAGGCTGAGCTGGGAGGTTCAGGCAGTGCAGCCTGCCCAGAGGATGAGGGGCTGCAGGGATGGAGCTGGGACGCTCTGCTGGGGGGACAGGGGGGTCCCTGGGCACGGCTGGCAGCCTCCAGCAGGGATCATTTCCACTCACCAGAGCGTCTAATCTTTGATCCTGTGTGTTCAACAGCCACTGGAGCTGCCTGGCTGTGTGTGCACACCTGTGCTGGGGAGCCCCAGAGGTGCCAGGAGCTGCCAGGGCTTTACCTGCCTGAATCCGAGGGCAGGAGCCTCTGCTGCAGCCTCATCAGAGCAGAGCCCTGCATTTCATCCCCCCCTTGCTCCTTAGGGGCCTTAATTGAGAGCCATTAGTTCATTTCCTGCCTGCCCTGCTTCCTTTCCCTGCCGTGGGGATGGGGAGCCTGCAGCTCCTGCAGCTCCCTGCAGCTCCCTGCAGCTCCTGCAGCTCCTGCAGCTCCTGCAGCTCCTGCAGCTCCTGCAGCTCCTGCAGCTCCTGCAGCTCCTGCAGCTCCTGCAGCTCCTGCAGCTCCTGCACCTCCTGCACCTCCTGCACCTCCTGCAGCTCCTCTCACCTCCGTGGAGCCCCCGGCGTGTCCAGCTGTGGGTGAGCTGGGGCTCAGCCTGCCCTGCCCATGGCCAGGCACAGATCCTGCCTGGGGTTTCTCCAGAGAGCTCTGCTGCTCCACTGCCTCCTAACTCGCCTTCAAACCTGCCTGAATTTAAGGATCCGGCTCAAAATAATGACCTGACTTCAGGGCATCACCTCTCTGGGCTCGGTCTGTAGAGGAGCAGCTGAAGGAATAAAAATTCTCCATCAAAGCAGAGCTGAGCCTGCTCAGAGCGGTCTGGGAGGGCTGCTGGGCACTCAGCAATGAATTCTCCTTAAACCAGAGCTGTGCAGGGATTCCCTTGCCCACCTCAGGGAGGGCAGGAATCCTCTCACCCTGCAGAGGACAACTGCAGGTTCCTCCCTGCCCCTCTGCCTGTGGCCCAGCCCTGCAGAACCCCCGATTTTGGGGGGGTTTCCTCACATCACCCGATGTGTGCAGGGCCAGGAAATTATTGAAATCTCATCCCAAATCTCTGCTCTGCTGAGCTCTGACCTCCCCTGCCCAGCCCAGGCATCAGAGGCCTCCCCTCGCACCAACAACAGCCCAGGGACTTTTTAATTTGATTTCTTTCTGGAGCAAAGATCGCCCTCAAACAAAAGATGCAGCTAAATCACCCTGCACCACCAGCCCAAGGGGTGTTCAGTTATCTGCCCCTGCCTTTGATTCTGGGTTTTATTCTGCCAGACAAACAGAGCTGCCCTTACAGCTGCTCTTTTCACAGCATGTCCGAGCAAACAAGGATGTTTGCCCTGCACAATAATTTTTTGTCTCTCGTTGGGAATGAGCAGCAGGGCTGGTTTTGCATCACACAGACACGCACAACCGCTGGGCCCTGCTGCACAAAGCCAAGGGCAATAAAAGCAGGAGGGTTTTACAGCTCCAGGGGGGGTTCCCAGCGAGGCTGTTGAAGCTGCCGCCTCCAGAGAGGGAGCAGGTAAATGTGAGATCATCAACCAGGAGCTGTTTTCTCAGCTGCTCCCAAAAATCTCCTCCTAAATGCTGGGAGTGTGTCTTCCCCAGGGACTCTCTGTGGCTCAGGGGGCTGCTGCCTTCCTGCAGGGTTGCATTTCCCCTCTGGCTGGACTTTGCTGGGTTTGGTGATGCCCAATCCTGTTTTTTTTTTAATTTATTTTTTCTTTCCTGCCTGTTTTGTTGCCCAGAGTTAATGGGCCTGAAAGTCACAGTGAGAAAAACACTTGCAAGTAAGTCCCTGTGAGACCTCTTCAGAAAAAAAAAAATAAATTAAATATATATATATATATATATATATATATATAAATAAAGCCAGAGGTGAATGGCTTTTGGGGAAAAAAGCATCAGAACTGCCAATTTCTGTGTCCTGCTGCCAGTGATCCGGGGCTCTGCTCCTTCTCTCTCCTTCCAGGACTCAGTTCCAGCTCCCCCTCCTCTGCCAGGGTCCCCGAGCCCCCAGCCAGCCTGGAAGTGAGGAGCTGCTCCCAGCAAAGGTGAGTCCCAGGAGCGCCCAGGGAAGGGCTGGCTGTGCCACTGGGTGCCACCACATCCTGGCATCACCATTTTGTGTCCCCTTTTGGGGACAGCCTTGCTTTTCTGGCTGGAAACTGAGAAAAAAAATACCAAAAACAATATTGTGTAGTAGGAGTTGGGTTTCCTGTTGCCACAGAAGCACTTTTAGAGGAAATCATCCCTTCCAAGCTGATGCTTGGCCTCTTTCCAGCCCATCACATCCCTGCAGCTCCCCTGGCGCTCTGAGGGGAGCTGGAAGGAGCTCAGCATTCGGGGAAGAGCTGCTTTTTCAGGGCTCTGACTTGTCCAAGTGCAGCTGGTGGAAAAGGAGGTTGACTTGGGAAGGTGTCACACGCAGCATGTGAAATGAAAGAGGAATTTAACATCACTGCCATGCTCCAGAAAGGAATTTGAGGCATTTAAGGTTCACTCTCAGAAGTAAAAAAATAATCAAGGAGCCATCAGTGATGATTTTGGGGCGTGTTGTGAATGTTTCAGCTGTCCTGTTAATACTGGCAGTGCCCCAGAGCCTCTTTAAAGCAGGAGGAGGTGACTTTATGGGGTTAAAAAAGGGGGTGGAGGACGGGAGTCACTCACGGTGAAGCGGGAGGCGCTGCCCTGCCGCGATCGCTTCTCAGCCAGGAGATCCTTGACCGTGTGCTTCACCCGCACTCCCTGGTACACGCGTTTGCCGAAATCTGCGGGGGCTGAGGGGAGGCAGAGGTCAGGGCGAGCACAGAGCAGCTGGGAGAAGCAAATCCATCCCCTCTGCGCACCGAGGTGGGCAGGGAAAACACAAATCTGCAATTTTTAACTGAAAATCAGCCCTTGGGAGCCCAACAGCGAGAGCAAAGACTGATGTGTGCCACCCTTTCCATGCAGATCCCTCTCTCCTGGTGGTTTTGGGACTGGTTTTTTTCCAAAGGGAGCCCCACATTTCCCCTTTGGGTCAGAAATGTTTCTTTAATTGCTGATTCCATTGATTGAGGAGCTGCCGGCTCCCAGCACAGCTCTGAGCCCATGGATGGATGGAGCAGCCCCTCTGAACATTCGAAGGAGAAAGGAGCTGCCTGCTCAGCCCCTTCTGTCCCCAGCAAACACAGGAAGGTGTCTGGGGGCTCTGTTTTCACCCAGGTTATTGGGAAAGCACAAAATGTCCTTGGGGGATCCGTCCCTGTTTTTTGTGGAGCACAGCACAACCTAAACCAGCTCTGGGTGGCTTTGGCACGAGGCTTTGCCCTCTCCCTCTGCCTGGAGTGGATTTTGGGAGGTGCACAGAGCTTTTGGCACGGGTGAGGGTGACAGCTGAGGGACAGTGGCAGGGACAGCTCTTTTCTGCTGGCCTGGACGCAGAGCTCGCACCTGTGGAGCCAGGGAGGAGTTTCCACCTGGGCTTTTATTGAATTATCCCGGAAAAAACCTCCCTGACTTTGAAGCTAATCCCTTGGAAAACACAGAGCCACGCTCTCCCGGGGGAGAACAAACTGCCAGGGCACAGCTGATGTTTGATCTCCAGGATTTATTTATCATTTGGCTCTTCTGCTCTTCGGGATGTGTCCCTTGGCTCCGATTCTGGTGGCATTGTGGCCCCAGGTGCACACAAACACACACAAGGGCAATGAGAGGGTTTAAACAACACAAACTGCTGGCTTGGCCTTGCCCCAGATGGGGTTTTTTGGGTCACAGCAGCTGCAAATTTGGGCAAATGGGATTTTATTCTGATGTTTGGGTGCTGAGCAGAGAGCTTCAGCCAAAGCCAGGCACAAAGCAAGGGATAGATCCCAAAAATGAGGTGAAGATGAGAGTCTTGGACCAAAAAGCAACAAAAGGGGCCAGAAATGGGCATCAGGTCTCACAGGCAGAGGAATTGCAGCAGGTCTGGTGCCCTGCAGGTTTTCCTGACCCCTCTAAAGGAATTAGAGCAGCACTTCCACACCCCTCTGCTCTTACTCACTGTTCTGTGCTGATGAAGTCGCTTCACTCTCATCCTCAGTCATCCCTCTGCCCAAATTAGTTTAATTAAGCAACTCTCAGCCCTCTAACCCTGCTCTGAAGTTCTCACACAACCGACCCTGTTGCTTCCAGTGAATTATCCAGAAGCATCCAATGCTGAGCTGTCAAAACCTCAGATAACTCTGCCACTGCAGCACTGGGGAGGAAAATGTTAATTCAGGCCCGAGTTTGTATCGTTTCCAAGCAAATTGAATCCAATTTCACATCACTTTGATCTAACTGCCTTTTGTAAAAAAGAAAAAAAAAAAGAAAAAAAAAAAGGAAAAAAAAAAGAAAAAAAAAAGAAAAAAAAAAAGGAAAAAAAAAAGAAAAAAAAAAAGAAAAAAAAAGATGGCACTGTGAAGGAATATAAATTCAGTCTGGAGAAGGCAGAACATGCTAATTGACAGTAATAAATCCTTGAGGCATTTAAGATGTCACATGTCTATTTTAGACAATTTTTTGGGTTTTTTTTTTTCCAATAGGAGCCCAAGGACAGCAGAGTTTGTTCCCTCCCTGCTGTTGCCATGAAGATGCCTCAGCCTGTGGAAATCCGAGCTGCTGGAACTCACCTGTTTCCATTGTTGGTGCTGCTGACGGGTCCCAGCTCCCGGATCCTGCAGGAATTTGGGGAAGATCTGTCCCTCATGAGCTCCCAGAGCAGAGTGAAGCCTGTGCTCATCATTCCCTGGGAGGCTTCCAGCTGAGCCTGGCGGAAATGGGATTTCTGGAACTTGGGGACGTCTCCAGCACCATACCCCGCTTGGGATTTGCTTAAATGCAAATCCCTGGATCTGGGTTCCACTCCACTTTGCATGGTCAGTGCGGGTCCTTCCCCAGGAGCCTCCTTCCTGTCTGAGCTGACATTTCAGGGCTGAGACCCACAGGTTTGTGGACAGAAAATCCTTGGGGTGAAGGGAAAGGCTGGCAAGCCTTGCAGGGAGGAACCTGCTGGAAAAGCAAGCCTTGGGATGAGCCTGTCCTGCTGTGTGAGTGTGAGATCCCCACGAGCTGCTGAAGGCCTCCCTTGGGCAGGAATTCTGCTTTTCTGGGGCTGGTCTGGGCTTTCCACAGCTCCAGGACCTGGGGGTCCTGCAGGGAGAGGGACAAGATCCATGAGAGGGAAGGGCAGGAGCATCCCTGGGTTTGGCTCCCTGAGGGGCTGAGGGAGCCAGGAGAGGGAACAGCAGCCAGGAAAGGAGCTCCTGGCCAGATTCAAGGTTCTGCTGGCCAGAGCTGCAGTGGCCACTCCTGTGTGGGCAGCAAGACTTGATTGTGCAATATCCTGATGTTTTTTGGGGCTACCTGAACACAGAGGCCAGACAAAATTAATGGAATAAAAATCAGTTCTGTTTATTGAAGGGCCTTCAGGTACTTTTCAGGCAGATGAAGCCCCCATGGGCTGCACCCAAAATGTACAATGGTTTTTACACTTTGATCAGTTTGGTCCATTTCTATATTGGGGGTTCATCTTCCAATTACAGCTTCAGGTAATGAACTCATTTATGCCAGGTTTGCTGCCCCAACTCACTTTTGTTTCCATCTCTCAGGCCTGGGGCAGTGAGGTGTCCTTGACTGCCAGGCCTGGAGAGGAATTGTTGTGTCTGCCCAAAATGGGGAGGCAGCAGCAGCTCACACTGTGTGTGGAGTTTGGAGTTACTAAAGAACTGCAGGGTCACAAACAGATGAAAAACAGAAAAGCTGAAATCCAAACCAAGGAATTGAAGCCTTTAAACTCTTCCTTAACCGCTGCAATCCTGCTTTGAGACATCCCTGTTGGGAAAGATGAAACAGGAAAGTTTTACAGATACGATTACTTGGCAGAAGAATCTGAGAACATGAAACCTGTAAGTGAAACAGAAATGAGAGCAAGTTTTGATGTACAGGATTCCAAGCCACCAGTGACTGAACAACTGGAAATGCAATGGCTGAGTGGGCTGGAGGGAAGGTCCCTGTGGATTGAACAATGTCCTTGGGATGCTGCTGCAAACTGGAGAGTCCAAGGGTCAGGGAGACCCTGCCAGTTTGGCAGAGAAGAAAAAAAAAAAGGGGTTTAGAGAGCAACTTTTAGGGTTTAAAATGTTTAAAATGTAGGATTTCTAATAGGCTGTGCATAGATTCTATAGGATTTGTGCCTGTTACTGGTTGGATGTTGTAAATTAGAATATTCAGCGCAGAAAAAGATAGAACGTGTTGTGACCAGGACTCAGGGCTCTCTCAGGCATGACCACGAGCTGCAGCTGGCAGCTTTTGGGCTGGGCTCTGGACGACCCACGACCCTGGACTGATGTGACACCATCCCTGCAGCACGGAGCGTTTTGGATCACGGAGCGTTTTGGAACAAAACGCATTTTGGAGCGGAGCCGCCCGCGGTCCCGCCTCTCCCTCCGCCCGCTCGCACCGGGCCGCCTCTCCCCCATCCCGGGTGTGCGGTTTGCGCTGTCCCCGCGGTGCCGCTGGCTCCGGGGCTCTCTGCCGTGCCCGGGCTGGCTCCGGGGCTCTCTGCCGTGCCCGGGCTGGCTCCGGGGCTCTCTGCCGTGCCCGGGCTGGCTCCGGGCAGCCCCGCCGGGCTCATCCTCCCGGCAGCACCAGCCTGGCGCCGCTCCTAATCCAATCTCGCTGCTCTGGAGCCTGCTGCCGGCTCACGGGGCGGGAGGCGGAATCCTGCCCCCCTGCTCCTTCCAGGAGCTCTGCCTGGAGATTAACCCGGCCTCCCACTGCCTGCCTTCCTGGGGAAGGGGTTTTTTTATGTGTAATTATTTTTTAAGTGTAATTATTCTTTCCCTTCGGAGGAAATTAAATAGCACCAAGAGCAGCAGCTGGCCAAGGCTGTGCAAGGCAATCTGGAGACACATCCTGAGTAATTCCCAATTTTTTTTTAACCTGGAGAGCCCCTGAGGTTCTCTGCCTGCTCAGGACTGGCAGGACAGCACGCCATGAGCACCCAGGCCCCTGTGTGCAGAATCTTCCCCAACGTGTGGATGGATTTCCACATGAAAACCTCTCTCTTTTTGGCCCTCCCATCCTTTCCCAGCCCTGCCAGGTGCCCACAGGTGTGTGGGGTTTGGCTGGCAGGTGACAGCAGGGACAGATGGAAAGTGGCATGAAAAGGAGTTGTTTTTTTGTTTTTTGTTCTGTGTTTGCCAGCTGCCTCCTGGCACCGAGGTTTGTCCCCTGGGCTGGAGGTTGCTGTACTTTGGGGAGGATATCCAGGTTAAATCCCAGCCCCGTTCCGTGTCTGCTCAGTCCAGGTGTTGTCTGTGCTGGCTGCAAAGCAATGACATTGAAAACACCAAACAGAGAGGAAACAAAAGCTCGGCCAGGCTTCTTTGAGATGGAAACCTCTTACCTGGTGTTCTCTTTTCAAAAACCATCACACCCAGATTTTCTGGATGGTTTGGTGGATTTGGGCACGTGTTTTCCATTCACGTCGGGGCAGAGCTGGGCTGTGTGCTGGGATTTGCAGAATTTGTTTTGTGCTGGCATGACACACACTGGGCACGTCCTGTACAACCCCTTCTAAAAAGGAGTTAAACCCTTTAAAACCCTTTAAAAAAGGCATTTACCTGTGCCAAAGCAAACTTTGGGAATTGTGCCTCTGCTTTGCATAACAAAGAGCCTGGGACAGCAGATGGGACACTCATTTAATTCAATTTATCTACTGATGAAAGAGCAGAGAGAATTTGTTGCATTTTCTCACAGAAAGAGCTGCAGAACTGATGGGGTTTTGTGTTCAGTGTTGGCCGGGATGGATTTTCACTGTGAGGACTCTTGTTTGAGCAAGAAATTGTTCCAGAAGCACCAAAAATGCACTGGGGATCACGGAATGGTTTGGATTGGAAGGAACCTTAAAGCTCATCCCGTTCCACCCTGCCATGGGCAGCGACGCCTTCCACCATCCCAAATTGCTCCAAGCCCTCCCAACACCTTGGGCACCTCCAGAGATGGGGCAGCCACAGCTTCTTTTCAGCGAGGAGCGCTCCTGGCGCTCCCAAACCGCAGGGAATTTTCCCAAACCCCGGGGAATTTTCCCAAACCGCGGGGAATTTTCCCAAACCCCAACGGGAATCAGCGCTGCGATTACCCCAGGCCCTAAAGAACGTGAGAACCTTTGTTGCATAGCGCTGCTTCCCGGCGGGGCCGCTCGGCCGCCGCTCCGGCAGCGGGTTCCCGCGCGGTGATTGGCGGGCGAGCGGGCGGCGGCCGTTCTGATTGGCGAGCGGGCGGGCGGTGGCCGTTCTGATTGGCGGGCGGGCGGGCGGCGGCCGTTCTGATTGGCGGGCGGGCGCGGTCCGTCGCGTCCCGGGGCCCCCCGCGCGGCAGAGGCGGGCGGCGGGGCGGGGGTGGCGGCCCCGCTCTCCCCGAACCCCGCGGGTCCCGCCGGGCTCGGGGCCGGTTCCGGGGCCGGTTCCGGGAGCCCTGGGGGGCCCTGCACGATCCCGGCCATGCCGCCCGCCCGTGCCGGCGGTAAGGGGGCCGTGGTGCTGCAGTGCGAGTGGCAGCAGTGCTCGTTCGTGGCCTCGGACATGGAGGAGTTCTGCGGGCACGTAGCGCAGCACCTGCAGCAGCACCTCCCTGGCGGGCACCGCCCTGGCGAGCACCGCGACGAGCTGGACCCTCTGGGTGAGAGGGGGAACCTGGCTCTGCACAGGTCCCTGGCGGGAGGGGACAGCCGGGGAGGGTCGGGCTCTGCCCGCAGGGAACAACAAAATATCGCCAAATTGTGCCGGGGCAGGCTCAGCTTGGGTATAAATGGGAATTTCTTCATGGTCAGGCCTTGGAAAGCGCTGCCCGGGGAGGTTTGGAGTGCCCATCCCTGGAGGTGGCACTGAGTGCCCGGGGCTGGGGACAGGGGCACAGCTGGGATTCGCTGCTCTCAGGGGCTTCTCCAGCCTAAATAACTCCGTGATTTTGTGACAAGAGAACGCTCCTGGCCTTGTTTCCTCCTCACCCTGAGTAGAGCAGGGCTGCAGGGCTGTTTGTCCACCTGCAACAGCTGAGCCTTACTGGGAGGGTAAAGGGGCTTGGAGAGACCCTTCGAGGCAGGGTCTGTGCTGCACGGGGGCTGTGCTGCACGGGGGCTGTGCTGCACGGGGGCTGTGCTGCACAGGAGCTGTGCTGCACGGGGGCTGTGCTGCATGGGGGCTGTGCTGCACAGGAGCAGTCTGTGTTGCCTGGGGGCAGTCTGTGCTGCACGGGGGCTGTGCTGCACGGGAGCTGTGCTGCACGGGGGCTGTGCTGCACGGGAGCTGTGCTGCACGGGAGCTGTGCTGCACAGGGGCTGTGTTTTCTTTGTGTTCCAGAGGAGTACACGTGCCTGTGGCAGGACTGTGGCTTCTGCTCCCTGGAGAGCTCGGCCGACCTGGTGCGCCACGTCTACTTCCACTGCTACCACACCAAGCTCAAGCAGTGGGGGCTGAGGGCCCTGCAGAGCCAGGCAGACGTCAGCCACTGCCAGCTGGACTTCCAGAGCAGGAATATCATCCCTGAGATCCAGGAGAACTTCCTGTGCCTCTGGGAGTACTGTGAGGTGAGAGCAGGGGCTCAGTGTGAAAGGGGAGGTGCTGCTGTGCTGCTGCACGGCTGCTGGCTCTGCTTGGAGCTGCATTGGAGCATCTCTGGGCTTGTTTTGGTCTCTTTCCCCCTCTCCTATCTGTTCTTGCCCCCCTCAGAGGTCGTTTGACAACCCCGAGTGGTTCTACCGGCACGTGGAGGATCACAGCTTCTGCTCCGAGTACAAGGCGGCGGGCAAGGAGAACCATGTGGTGCTGTGTGGCTGGAAAGGTTTGTGGGAGCCTGCAGGGCCTCTCAGGGAGCTCTGGGCTGGGGCAAACGTGTACAGGGGTTTCAGAGAGCCCCTTGGGTTCAGAAATAGGTGTGTGCATGGTTTTGAGTGAAATATTCCTGCAAAACTGCAGGAAAATATTCCTTCAGGGAATGCAGTTGAGTGCTGAGTACAGAACTTCCTGTTTATCTGTAATCAGCACCTTGGAGAAAAGGCTACACCTGATTTCTTTTTTTATTTTGCTTTATTTCAATAATTTCTCCTGTGTTTGTGCAATTGCCTTGACTGCTTGCGGGGAGGCCACACCGGTTGTCCTGTGGCCATCTCGCCCTGCTCTGTGGGGATTTGGGAGCCTTGCTGGCCAAAACAGGACGAGGGAGCTGCTGCTGGGTGAGGCTGCATCCCTGGGAGGGCTCTGAGCTGTGCTGTCCCTCCCCAGACTGCAACTGCAGCTTCAAGGGCCGCTGCAAGCTGCGGGAGCACCTGCGCAGCCACACGCAGGAGAAGGTGGTGGCGTGCCCCACCTGCGGGGGGATGTTTGCCAACAACACCAAGTTCTTCGACCACATCCGCCGCCAGAGCGCCCTGGACCGTAAGCCCCGGGGGCAGGGAGGGACTGGGGGAGCCCTGGGCTGGGATTTTTGGGTTGCTGGAGGTGCCTGTGTGCCCTTTGAGCCAAGGGCAGGGTGTGCTTGGGACAGCCTGGATTTTCTGCTGGCTGATGGGAGCCACAGAATTCCAGAATTGTTTAGGCTGGAAAAGACCTCTGAGATTGAGTCCAGCCTGTGGCTGATCCTCACCTTGTCCTGATGGGGGGTAGGGGTTCTTCCCCTTCCAGCATCTGATCACCCTTTCCATGGAGAAATTCCTCCTGGTGTCCCCCCTGAGCCTTTCCTGTGGGAAGCGTCTCCTCACAGAGGCAGGACTCGAGCCTGTTCCTCCTGTGGGGACCCAGGGCTGCCCCCCAGGGTTCCCAGCCCCCTGTGACATTTCTGTTGTCCGGAACAGAAAAACAACGACACGGAGGCAGAGGTCTGCAGTGAAAGCTGCTCCCCAGCAAAAGGGCCCCAGCCTGTTTATTTCTTTTCCTTTTATAATTTTGTGGGTCTGGTAGCAGGTTGGCTTCTGGGGTTACCACCCCTTCACCCCACTGGCCAGACCAGCTGTCAACCAACATTATTTTCAGGCTGAAAATATGTAAGCAAAGGACAGTGAACAAAAACAAGAAAGGTTGTTTATGTTCCAAAGCGTGAGACAATGAAAAACTGACCCTTAATATTGCACAGTAACTAAAGAACTGACTCCATCTTATAAGCAAGTAGAAGGCTTTAAAAAATCTCAGAAAAACCAGGGCAACACACCCCTCCTCACTGCTCCCTGCCCTGATCTCTGCCGTCCCCTCCCTGCAGAGCAGAGGTTCCAGTGCTCCCACTGCTCCAAGAGGTTTGCCACGGAGAGGCTGCTCCGCGACCACATGAGGAACCACGGTGAGCGAGAGCCCTGCTGCCAACCCAGCCCCTGTGGGCTGTGTGCCCTGCCCTGCCCTGGGCTGTGTGCCCTGCCCTGCCCTGCCCTGGGCTGTGTGCCCTGCCCTGCCCTGCCCTGCCCTGGGCTGTGTGCCCTGCCCTGCCCTGGGCTGTGTGCCCTGCCCTGCCCTGCCCTGGGCTGTGTGCCCTGCCCTGCCCTGCCCTGGGCTGTGTGCCCTGCCCTGCCCTGGGCTGTGTGCCCTGCCCTGCCCTGGGCTGTGTGCCCTGCCCTGCCCTGGGCTGTGTGCCCTGCCCTGCCCTGCCCTGGGCTGTGTGCCCTGCCCTGCCCTGCCCTGGGCTGTGTGCCCTGCCCTGCCCTGCCCTGTGTGCCCTGCCCTGCCCTGCCCTGGGCTGTGTGCCCTGCCCTGCCCTGCCCTGGGCTGTGTGCCCTGCCCTGCCCTGCCCTGGGCTGTGTGCCCTGCCCTGCCCTGCCCTGGGCTGACTTTTCTCCCCATTTTTGGCCCAGTGAACCACTACAAGTGCCCGCTGTGTGACATGACGTGCCCGCTGCCCTCCTCGCTGCGCAACCACATCCGCTTCCGCCACAGCGAGGAGCGCCCCTTCAAGTGTGACTACTGTGACTACAGGTGAGCCCCGGGGCTGGCCCTCTCCCAGCCCCCAGACATCTCTGGGTGTGTTTGTGCTGCAGCTTTGTCCCCCCAGACATCTCTGTGTGTGTTTGTGCTGCAGCTTTGTCCCCCCAGACATCTCTGGGTGTGTTCATGCTGCAGCTTTGTCCCCCCAGACATCTCTGTGTGTGTGTTTTTGCTGCAGCTTTGTTCCCCCCAGACATCTCTGTGTGTGTTTGTGCTGCAGCTTTGTCCCCCCAGACATCTCTGTGTGTGTTTGTGCTGCAGCTTTGTCCCCACAGACCTCTCTGTGTGTGTCTGTGCTGCAGCTTTGTCCCCCCAGACATCTCTGGGTGTGTTTTTGCTGCAGCTTTGTCCCCCCTTTGTGCTTCCAGCTGCAAGAACCTCATTGACCTGCGGAAGCACCTGGACACGCACAGCAAGGAGCCGGCGTACCGCTGCGAGTTCGAGGCCTGCAGCTTCTCTGCACGCTCCCTCTGCTCCATCAAACTGCACTACAGGAGGGTGCACGAGGTGGGGAGAGCCTGCATTGCTGGTGACACCCATTCCCATCTTCCCAGAGGCTTTCTGTGTCCTTCCCTGCGTGTGTGGGGTGCTGACATCTCTGTGTGTCCCTCAGGGTGACTCAGAGCCCCGGTACAAGTGCCACGTGTGTGACAAGTGCTTCACGCGGGGGAACAACCTCACTGTGCACCTCAGGAAGAAGCACCAGTTCAAATGGCCCTCGGGACATCCTCGCTTCAGGTACTGCTCACCTTTAGCTCCTCTGCAGTGCAGGACACAGCTGGAGCTGCATCCTGCCGTGTGCTGGCACTTCTTGGGCTCTGATGTTTGTGAGTGTGTTCAAAGCCTTTTCCCAGTGGTGGGAGGCTCTGGGCAGTAAATCAGTGGGATCTGGGCAGTGCTGTGCAGCTCCAGGGCAGTGGGGCCATCACTGCTGCCTCTGCTGGGACTTCTGAGCTTGCCAGGGGCCAGGTCCGGGTGTCCCCCTCTACAGAGATCAATCTTGTGACAGAAAATGCTGCTGCACCTTCTCTAGGAAACTCCAGAGGTTTTCCAGAGCCTGAAAGCTGGGAGGGGAAGAGGATGGGCTTGAAATGCTCCCGGTGAAACAGGGGTGGAAGGAGAGGGGCTGGGGAGGTGGCTGAGCCTGGCACACGGGTGTGCTTTGGGGAGTAGAGGCTGGAATCCCCTCTGTGCAACACAGGCATTGAAACCTTGCATGTTGTGCCCTTTCCTTGGCTGTTTCCCCTCTCCTGGGCAGGGCAGTGTGCCTGGCTGAGCCCTCCTGTCTGTGCCCAGGTACAGGGAGCACGAGGACGGCTACATGAGGCTGCAGCTGGTGCGCTACGAGAGCGTGGAGCTCACAGAGCAGCTGCTCAAGGACAAGGAGAAGCGTGGGGAGGCTCTGGATGGCTCCAGCGAGTGCCTGGTGCTGCCTGAGGGCGAGGGCAACCTGCAGGGCATCCTTCTGGAGCCGCCAGCAAGCCCTGCCCTGGCAGAGAACAGGGGGTCTGAGCTGCCTGTGCCCCCAGCCCTGTGCTCTGCTCCCAGCCCCGAGCCAGCACAGCCGAGCCCCTGCCCAGGAGCTGCCTCCTCTTCCTCCTCCTCCTCCTCCTCCTCCTCCTCAGAGCAAGGAGGCAGCAGCACGAGCAGTCCCATCATCCGTGTGGTGAGCAGGACCAACGAGCAGGGCCACAGTGAGACTGTGTATTATGTGATGGCCAGCACGGCCCCGGGGGAGCAGGGCACAGCACCCCTGCCTGTGGAGCTGGAGGAGAACGTCATGGACAGGCTGCAGAAAACAGCCGAGGAGCTGGGCATCCAGATCGTGTGAGGGGCTGGGCACCCAGATCCTGTGAGGGGCTGGGCACCCAGATCCTGTGAGGGGCTGGGCACCCAGATCCTGTGAGGGGCTGGGCACCCAGATCCCGTGAGGGGCTGGGCACCCAGATCCTGTGAGGGGCTGGGCACCCAGATCCCGTGAGGGGCTGGGCACCCAGATCCCGTGAGGGGCTGGGCACCCAGATCCCGTGAGGGGCTGGGCACCCAGATCCCGTGAGGGGCTGGGCACCCAGATCCCGTGAGGGGCTGGGCACCCAGATCCCGTGAGGGGCTGGGCACCCAGATCCCGTGAGGGGCTGGGCACCCAGATCCCGTGAGGGGCTGGGCATCCAGATCCCGTGAGGGGCTGGGCACCCAGATCCCGTGAGGGGCTGGGCACCCAGATCCCGTGAGGGGCTGGGCACCCAGATCCCGTGAGGGGCTGGGCACCCAGATCCCGTGAGGGGCTGGGCACCCAGATCCCGTGAGGGGCTGGGCACCCAGATCCCGTGAGGGGCTGGGCACCCAGATCCCGTGAGGGGCTGGGCACCCAGATCCTGTGAGGGGCTGGGTGTCCAGATTGTGTGAGGGGCTGGGCATCCACACCCTGTGAGGGGCTGCCTCTCTGCAGGGGGAGCTGCAGCCCCCTTGGGATGTGCTGGTGGAGTGCCTGGGGAGAGGGCTGTGCTTGTCTTCACAGCCTGGCTGGCTGCTGGCTCTGGTCAGCACAGGGAGAGGGGAGGGACAGATCTCCCTGGTCTGAATCAAGTGATCTGAGCTGGAAAGAGCTCTCTGCCTCCTCCTCTTGGGTTTAGGGCCTGTCAGGCTTCTCCCAGCCTTGCAGGAGGTTTGGCCCTGGCCTGGCAGGGTGGAGTTGTCACCAGCTGTGCCCTCCTGAGCCTGCTCCCCGGGCAGGACAGTGTGTGGAGCACACGCTGGTGCTGCAGCCCCTTCCCTGGGAGCCTTGGCAGGCCTGTCCTGCCCCATCCCTGCCTTCTCCAGGGGGTGTCATGCCTTCATCAGCACTGCCTGCGCACATTTCCTGTCTCACCTGCTGCTGCTGCTGCTGCTGGTTGCCTCCCTGACCCCATAAGCAGCGCTGGTCTCTGCCAGGACAGGGCTGTCCCTTGCAGGCCACTGCAGCACCGGGACATTGGGAGCTCCTTGCTGCTTTTGGCATCCCCTGGGTGTCCTCCCCACATTGGGGTTTGGGCTCCTGCTTGGGCAAAGTGTCCTTTGGCAAGAGAAATAAACATCAGGCTGCCAGGCCCAGCGGTGTCTGCTGTGTTTGTGTGCACAGCCCCAGCCCTGCCAGCCGTGCCGTGGTGGGAGGATGGCACGGGGAGAGCCTGCAGTGTGGGAGGTGGGCATGAGGAGCTGCCAGGCTCTCCTGGCGCTGTGCAGCTGGCACTGGAGTGTGGCACTCCCCAGAGGTGGCACTGGAAGGCCAGGTTTAGCTCTGGCACTCGTGTTCTGCTGTGGGGCTGAGTTTTGCTGCCTGTTTTGAATACAGGGAGTAGCCTGGGCTTGTGAGCAGAGCCAGCTCGTCCTTTGGTGAGTGACTGGACAAGGACAGTGTGAATTTGGGATCCCTGCAGCGCCATTTAGGCCCTCCCTGCCCTGTGTGTGTGATGTGCCCAGGGGGACACAGGGGGCACCTTGCTGGTCTTGGCTGGACTGACTTTTCCCCTCTGCTCCTTTCTCAAGCAGTTGAGCAAAAACTGTTGGAATTCCGGGTTGCTGGGGGAAACCACGGGCTCCCAGCACCTCTGGGGGAGAGGCAGGAGCTGTCCCTGGCAGCACACGCTGCTGGAGGATGCCCCTTGCTCCAGACATCCCTGCCCTGGGCACTCAGCATGGCCCTGCCCGGCCTTCCCCTCCCGGCCTTGGCAGAGCTGGGCTCGGGCTGCCTTCGAGAGAAGGGCCCCGTGCCAGGTTGGCACTCACAGCGCCTCCAGCCTGGCCCGTGCCAGCTCCCTGCTCCAAAGCCTGGGCTGTGCCTGCGTTATTGGGGTGTGGGTGCTGGAGTGGCCCTTTAAACACTGGGGCCGGCAGGGTAATCTGCAGAGATTATCTGCTGGGGAGAGGATTGGCATTAACGGGAATGTCTCCTCCCTTCCCCCGTGTCCCGCAGCACCCCCTGCCCTGGGTGGGTGGTGGAAACAGAGTTCACTTTCTCCTGGGCAAGCAGAGAGGGCTCTGTGGTTGGAGGGGCGAGGGGAGGAGGGAGGTGATGGCCCTGGGCCTCCTCTTCCTTGCCGTGCTGGCCACGCTCGTCTCCTGCCAGGACCCGGAAGGTAACAGGGCTTGGGGGATGAGGGGGTTTGTGGGGTGCCCCAGAGCTGCTGGCACCAGTCCTGCCCAGTGAGAAGAAGACCGAGGCTTGGCACGGGGGCAGCAGGAGCTGAGGTCTGAGTGGCTGCGAGGGCTGGGGAGGGCTGGGGTGGATTTTGGGGGCTCCAACCCCTCCCTGTGCCAGGCTGGGCTCGCCCCCAGCCCAGCTCAGCCCTGCCTTGCCCCCCAGGGGATCTGGACACTTACTGGTCCGGCACGGCGCCCATCTGCCTGGGGGGCTGCAAGGGCCGGCACAAGGAGCTCAAGAGGAGCCAGTGCGGGAACGGCAGCTGCTGCTGGCTGGGCTACAAGTCCTTCTGCAGAGGTAAAACCCCGGGGGAAGGACAGGGGACCCCTGCAGGGTTTTGTGCCACACTCACAAAGCGTGTGAGCGCCTCCGGCACCCAGCCTGGGGCACCCACAGCCTTGTCTGGGTGAGCCCTGGGGTCGCCGTGGGTGCCAGCCCCGCCTCCATCGGTGTCGGCAGTGAACTGCGGGCGGCCCGAGGCGGATTTTAACTCGGTGGTGCACGGCAATGACTGGTGGGTGGGCTCCGTGGTGCGCTACAGCTGCCGGCCCGGCTTCCTGCTGCTGGGGGACCCCGCCAGCGCCTGCCAGCCCGACGGCCGCTGGACCCCCAGGCCCTCCTGCCTCCGTGAGTCCCGCTGAGCCCCTGCCACACGTCCCCAAAGCCCTCCTTGCCCAGGAGGGCTCCAGGTGAGCACCCCGCGATGGGCGCTGCCCCTGCAGGGATCTGCCTGCGGGGCCGCATCGAGATCAGCGAGCGGGACATCACCGGCAAGTGCTCCTCGTCCTGCGGCAGCCAGGCGCACCTGGGAGCCTTCCTCAACCGCGGCTGCATCAAGATCTCCGCCTGTGTCACCAAAGTGTCGGGCTGGGCGCGCTGGTTCCAGCGCTGTGACATCTGCGAGTGCGACTGCCACGTGCCCTGCGGTGAGTCCCGCTGCTGGCACCGCCCAGCCGTGCTCGCTGCTCTCTGGGGAAGGTTGGCACGGCTCAAAATCCGCTGTCTTTGCTCTCCTCAGGGTCTTCCAGGTAGAGCTGGGCCACCCGGGGCTGTGGCCACTGGCCCCGTGCTGAGGGAGGCTCCCACGCTGGGTTCTGCTCCCCTTCACCAGCGTCTCCATTGCTGTGCTCCTTCCATAAGCTCTGTCTGTCCTGAGGCTCTCACCTGGGAGGGGAGGAGATCTGGACTCACTCTCGCAGGGCTGGCTCATCCCGGGACTCTGCAGGGGCAGGGGATGCTCAGGGAGCAGCAGGAGCTGGGATCTGTGTGTGCTCCTGCAGCTGGCCTTGGGGACAGAGGTGTCACCACCCGCTGTCCTGGCTGGTCCCCAGAGGAGGCTCAGACCCTCCTTTCAGGGGAGCAGCAGCAGTGTCTGTGCCTGTCCTTCAGTGCTGCAGGCTGGGATTTCTCCGTGTCAGGTAATTCCAGGCCCTGAGCTGAGGTGGAGCTGCCCTCGGAGCGTGCTGAGCCAGCAGGAGTGGTGGCATCTGCCTCCTGTCCCCATGTCACAGCCAGAGCAGCCTGGGCAGGAGTGCAGAGGATCAAACTGCCCTGCAGGCCCCCTGGCAGGGCAGAGAGGGGAGAGGTCTCATCTCCCAGGTGGAAAATCTTCCCTCCGGGCTGCTCCACACTCTGGCTGCTGGTCCTGCTCCTTCCAGAGGGTCTGTGGTCCTGCCCTGAGAGCCCCTTTTCCCGGGGGCTTCTCCTCCCAGCACCTTGGGGCCACAAAGGGAGAGATTTGGCTCCAGCCAGGAACATCTTGGTGCCCCTTGAGGACATCTCTGGCTCCATGAAGCAGCCACGGAAGCAGCTGTGTTCCCCCAGGGAAGGAGAGGGTGGTCTGGAGCACATGTGAAGGCATTGCTGGGGCGCTGGAGGACCAGCCACGGGTCATTAAAAATACATTTGCAGGCAATCACACAGGTTTTCCTGTCATGCCAAGAGGTTCTGCTGCCTGCTCTGCCCCTGCAGCCCTGAGCACAGATGACAGAACCGGGACAGGCTCCCTGTGCCACTGTCCTGAGCAAGTGAGCCACCATGGGGACACAGCTATGGACAAGGCCACGTTAGGAAGGTCCCAGGTGGGGATTGGAGGGATGTGAATGTGTCCCAAGGCACTGGGCTCCATCCCTGCTTCCTGACACCTCGAAATGACTTCCCAGCAGCTGCTGGTTGCTCCATGGCCACCAGCTGGGGCCCAGCTGAGCAGAAAGGGGTTTAACATCAATGGGGGCATTCCCAGACCCTCCTTCTGTCCCCTGCAGGGAGCAAAGGCTGTTTGGCACTGCACAGAGCAGGCCTGGGCTGGGACCTGCTGATGGGAGCGCCCCAGGGATGGGAGGCAGCTGTGTGCAGAGAGAGCTGCGTGAGTCCCACGAGCCTTTTGCTCCATGACAAGATGAGTTGAGATCTCCACGAGGAGCTTGGCTCCATGGATAACTCCTCAAGCTCTCCCCTGGCCCAGCCCCCTGGATGCTGCCCTGGGACCTGTCCCAGCCCTAAGCTGGCGAGGGGTGGGGAAAGCTCTCCCTGGCTCAACAGATGGTTTTTTAATTAATACTCCTGCTGGTGCCACTCATTTCCATATGTCTTTCGTGTTTAACTGCTGTGGTGGGTGAGAGGTGTGAGTAACAGCGAGGAGGGAGCCAGGCGTGGTGCTGGGGACGTGCAGGGGGATCCAGGCCCTGCAGGCTGAGCTGCACCCGGGAGGGTGTGCTGGGGGTAAACCCTGCAAGGACACCCCTGCCACCACCCTTTGTGACCAGCTGTCACCCTGCTGGCTGTCCCAAGCCATTGCAGCCCTGGCTGCACCCCGTGCCCGTGCTGGGGTGTCTGCACAGGGGTCTGTGCAGGGCTGAGCGGGGCAGGGGTGGGTTTAGGGTGGGCTGGGCTCCCTCAGGGTGGGCTGGGCTGAGGGGGCAGTGGGGGGAGCTGCGGGGGCTGTCCCAGGTGAGAACAGGAGCGGGCACTGGGGTGCAGAGGCGGGGCCAGGCGTGTGCTCAGGGATGCTCGGGGCCTGCTGGCAGGCAGAGAGGAAATTGGGCCGGTCCCTTTAAGAGGATTTTTCGCTGCCTGGCAGCGCTGCCCGCCCGGGCAGCCCATCCATCCCTCCATCCCTCCATCCATCCATCCTGCCGCCCATCCTGCTCCCCTCCCGGCAGCACCGGGAGAGGGGCGTCCCCGAGCAGCCCGGCCCGGGGGCTGCTGGCCACTGCGGGGCTGCTGCTAGCCACTGCGGGGCTGCTGCTAGCCACTGCGGGGCTGGGGCCGGAGCGCCCCCCGCCCGCCCTGCCCGCCCAGCCCCGCCGAGGGATGGGGAGGAGACCCGGGCCGGGCACCCGCGGGGGCAGCGCCCAGCCCGGCTCCCGCCCCTGAGCGCCGCAGCACAGCCGAACCGAACCGAACCGAGCCGAACCGAGCCCGGCCGGGCCGCCCGGGCATCGCCCCTTTGTCTGCGGAGGAGGCGAGGCGGGGGCGCTGCGGGAGCGGAGCCGCCGCCCCGCACCCTGCCAGGTGAGCGTGCGGGAGAGCCGAGACCCTCCCCGGGGCCGGGGGGGCTGGGGGTGGAGGGGCCGGCGGGGAGCGGGGATGAAGGAAGAGCATCCTCGGGCAAAGCCTTCCCGTCCCCACCCCGCGCCTCGGGGCTGGGCTAAGCCGCGGAGAGCCGCTTGCGGGATTTAGCGCTCCGTGAACGCCCAGCCGGAGGAGTCAAGGTGAGCCCGAGGGCGCTTCGAGCCCGCTGCCCCCCACCACCACCCCCGAGCCCCCCGTTCCTGCGCCCCGCGGATGCTGGGAGGGGACCCGCGGGCTGGGAACCCCCACCCCTCCTTCCCCGGGGCTGGGCTGGCTTCCTTCCAGCCCTGAGCGGGATCTGCCTGCGGCAGGGAGTGGGCTGGGGGCATCTCCCGCAGCTCCCCGCAGCGAGCCACAGCCCGCAGCGAGCTCCATGTAGGTTAGCGAGGCGGTGGGAGCCCGGCCGGGGAGGCGAGATGGGTGCAGGGCACAGCCCGGACTCCTTTCGGTGCTGCCGGAGGCATCCCCGACCCCCTCCCAGCCCCTGAGAGCCGCGGGAAGCGGGCTCCCCACCCTGCTCGGCTCAGCATCCCCCGGCACCGCAGAGTCCCCGAGCCGGGCGGAGGCACGGGGAGCTCGGCCGTGCTGCAGCCGGCGGTGGAGCACTGCAGGCAGCAGAGGGCCGGGGCAGTATCAGCGTCATGGCCCCTGCTCCTGCTGGCCTGGCCCCTGAGGCTGTGCTGGAAGAGCCCGGAAGGTGAAATGATGAGCCAAGGAAGGCAGAGGAGGGATGGCACCGGCAGAGCCCCCTCCCTGCTCTCTCCAGTCTCTCCCAGCAAGCCCCCAGGCACCATCTGAGGGTTGGATGTATCCAGGGCTGCTCTGCCCCAGGAGCATGGCGTGCTTTGTCCAAGGATCCAGCTGGAATAATCTGCTCGTTTAGGATTTCATAGCTGTGTTCCCTAAGGCCAGGGCAGGGCTGGTTCCTGCTGAGTCCTTGGGGACATCCAGGCCTAGGGCAGGACATCAGCTCTGCCCCCTCCCACCCTGCACCCACCGGGACAAACGGGACCGGGGCAGGGAGCCCCGGGGCCGGGGGAGCCGAGCAGCTCCGGCAGCAGAGCTGGACCCCGCCGCAGGAGCTGCATGAATTATTGACAGCGGAGCTGAACAAAATCCTGCTGCTCCTGGCGCTGAGCCCCCGGGCGCAGGCTCGGCTGGCTCCATCCTTCCAGCCAGATGTGGGTGCTGGCCCAGCTGGGCGGGGGGACAGCAGCAGCAGGAGGGACAGGGCTGGCTGCGGGCTGGTCCCTGCAGTGCCGCTGCCAGCGCCGCGCTCCCCACAGAGCTGCAGGATGGCGGAGAAGGGCATGGACCCCGCGTGTGTCTCCATCGCCCTGGAGGACGCGGTGTGCCACGCCGGCCCCCAGGACGCCCCGCTGCTCACCACACACTTGAAGAAGGTGGAGAACCACATCACGGAGGCGCAGAGGTTTTCCCACCTGCCGAAACGCTCGGCTGTCAACATCGAGTTCATCGACCTGTCCTACTCCGTGCGGGAGGGATCGTGGTGGAGGAAGAGAGGTAGGAAGGGCGGGGAGGGGAGGGCACCTGCAGGGCTCTCGCACCCCGTTCCCGTTCTGCGTGCCATGACTTCACCCTGCTCTGTCCCAGTGCCAGGGGCCCTTTGTGGCTGGTTGTTTGTCCTGGGTACCCGCGGGAGGAGCAGGGCAGGCTTGTGTCCCGCAGCAGATGCTGCGCTGTGCAATGCCGGGGAAGGCAGAGCGCATTCCAGGGAATCCTCTGGCCTGGGCAGATACCCCGGGGCAGCCGGGAGGGTGGGATGGGTTTCCCCAGCACTGCTGTTCGGGGTGTGATGGTTGTGTGGGATGCAGCAGGAGAGCCCAGGGGTGCCCCAGCTCAGCCTGGCAAGGAGAAGGTGTGGTGTGGGGGGATTTCCTCTCCCTGGGCAGCCGAGGCCGTGGCTCCCTTCCCTGTGTGAGACTCTGGCCGAGAGCTCAGGGAGGGGAGAGGGGAGGCAGATGGCGGCTGGTGGGTGGTAGTCTGCTTTAATTAGCGCTCTCGGTTAATGGGATGCCAATCAGGCAGCCCGATAAGATGGAGGGTGAGCTGATCTGCAGAAGCTGAAGGCAGGCGGGGACGAGCGGGGACCGAGGTCACAGGGCTGCTCGGTGAGGGGCCCTGCCAGCCAGGAGTGCCGGCCCGGGCTCTGCCCCTGTCCCCAGGGAACCGAGGCGCTCAGGGGCGGTGGGCGCAGCCCCCATCCGCGGGATGATGCCTCCCTGTTTACCCGGGATGCTGAGGAGGCATCCCAGGAGGGTCCATGGCACAGCCGCGGGTCCGCCAGGATCACCCAGGGGGGACCGGCGGGCCAGTGCCCTGCAGGGAGGCAGGGGAAAGCCTCGGGCAAGCCGAGGGGTCCCGGGGGTGGCGGTGGGAGGGTCGCTTTTCTCCCCGCGTTCCGGCAGAGCTGGCAGGGGGTCGGGGATGGCGGTGGCCCCAGCCCGCAGCCCGGCCGGCCCGCGGTGCCGAGCAGGAGGTTACTGGCAGTCAATGAACGTGAGTAACCGCTGCGCAAGCTGCAGTGGCGCCGACGTGAGCAGCATGCGCGGTGCGGAGCCCTGCGCGCTGCCGGGGGGGGCTACCGGCCCCGCTCGCCTCTGGCCACCCTGCGCAGCCCCCCGCGCTCCCCTGGCCGCCCCTCTGCCCGAGGGACCCCCTCCTACCTCGGGGCTCCTGACCCCGAGGGGTGCGGAGGAGGAACGGGGGGCTCGCGGTGCTGGGTGACCTTCCCTGGGGTGGGGACACGCCACAGGGCTCCCTGCGAGGTGGGACAGTGAGTGGCCTGTCCGTGGGGTTGTCCCAGCTTGGGTTTGGTGTCCTTGCCCCACAGCGGCTGTCCCGAGGGGCACAGAGGGGACACAACTCCATAGGGGGATGCTCGGGCTCGGTCCGTGGTGTCATCGCCCCCTGTCCCGCTGCTGTCCAGCCAGGGCTCCATTTCAGGGGCAGCTCCTGAGAGCCTGAGGCTGTGCTTGTTCCTTACTCCCGACACATCATGTTCCCTCTGCCAGAAAATGCTAATCAGCCGCCTTTAAAGCAGAGATAATTCCAGGTCTGATTAGCAGTGGCTGCTGCCGGGTGCCACAGCGTGAATGCCAATGAAGGCAGCAGCCGGATTGGGAATTCTGCCTGCCCTGTGCTGCCCTGCTCCCCGCTGTCCCTCCCCCCTGGCCTTCGGGATCAGCATCTAAGACTTGCCCAGGACCAGTGTCACGGTGTAATCTTCCTTAGCAGCTCCGTGACCTGACCCGGGGATTTCCCTGCTCTTTGCTGTGATCCGGGTCAGGAGCTTCTTCAGCTCTGGGAATCAGTGGGATCAGCCAAGGACCAGGCCAGGGATGGTGCTGGGGGTGGCAGCTGCTGTGGCCACAGCCCTGGGGATGCTCCTGGGGACACCTCCAGGCACACACGGCCCCTGGCACGGCACATGGAGGTCCCCAGGTGCTGGGATGGCACCGCTGCCCTGGGAAGCCAAACCCCTGCTGCTCTCTCCCTGCAGGGTACAAGACCCTCCTCAAATGCCTGTCGGGGAAGTTCTGCCAGCGGGAGCTCATTGGGATCATGGGCCCCTCGGGAGCTGGGAAATCCACCCTGATGAACATCCTGGCTGGCTACAGGTGAGGCTGGGGGCAGCCAGCGGGGCTGGGCTGCAGGGCAGTGCTGCATCCCCCACGCCTCTGTCCTGCAGGGAGACCGGCATGAAGGGGCAGATCCTGGTGAACGGGCGGCCGCGGGACCTGCGCACCTTCCGCAAGATGTCCTGCTACATCATGCAGGATGACATGCTCCTGCCACACCTCACCGTGCTCGAGGCCATGATGGTGAGGACATCCCGGGGGCTGTCTCCTCGTGGGCACTGAGCCCACGCTGCCATCAGGCTTTTCCAAGGGCTCTGGGACGTGGGAACAAAATCCTGCTGCCCTTGCTCCCTTGGTGCTGAGCAGACAGGGTGGAAGGACGGCGCAGCCAGCTCTGTTCCCTCCATCTGACAGCCGTGTCTCCCTGGCCACCCTCTCCCTGCAGGTCTCTGCTAACCTGAAGCTGAGCGAGAAGCAGGAGGTGAAGAAGGAACTGGTGAGTGCTGAGGAGGGCAGGCCCAGACCCCCTCATCCCTCCCCAAGATGGGGACAAGGGGGGCAGGGGATGGCAAAGGTGAAGGGAGCTGGCAGGGATGGGATGAAAGTCCACGAAAACCCTTGTCTGTCTCCCAGGTGCACGAGATCCTGACGGCCCTGGGGCTGCTGGAGTGCTCGTACACCCGCACCAGCTCGCTGTCGGGGGGCCAGCGCAAGCGCCTGGCCATCGCCCTGGAGCTGGTCAACAACCCGCCCGTCATGTTCTTCGATGAGCCCACCAGGTGAGGCCACGGGGCTCCAGCACTGCCTGCCCAGCTGGGCTGGCCCTGCTGGCCTGGCCAGGACCCTCTGGTGCCCACTGGGGTGGGACTGTGCCCTGGGGCTGGCGCTCTTCTGCATCGATCTGCGGGGAGGGTGCCCACAAGGGGAGGCAAATGGGGGCACCTTTAGGATGTTCTTCTCCCCCTCTCAACTCTCCCCTTGTCTCTCTGCTGTCTCTTTCTCCTGCATCCATCCTGCGTGGCCACAGCGGCCTGGACAGCGCCTCCTGCTTCCAGGTGGTGTCCCTGATGCGGTCCCTGGCTCAGGGCGGGCGCACCATCATCTGCACCATCCACCAGCCCAGCGCCAAGCTCTTCGAGATGTTCGACAAGGTTGGGGCTGTCCCTGTCCCCCAAGAGCCACGGGAGAGGCCATGGGAGGGGAGGGCTGCAGGCGTTTGACCTGGGGCTTGTGTGGCCGGGGTCTGGCAAGGGTGGCCTGTGTCACCCTGGCACAGGGAGGTGGGCAGGGGTGGGTGACAGTGCCCTGGCTGCCCTGCACTGCCACATCCCGGCTTTCTCTTGCAGCTCTACATCCTCAGCCAGGGCCAGTGCATCTTCAAGGGCGTTGTGACCAACCTCATCCCCTACCTGAAGGGCCTTGGCCTCCACTGCCCCACCTACCACAACCCCGCTGACTTCAGTGAGTGCCCCTACCCCAGCAGAGGGTGGCGAGGTCCAAACCCGGTGCCTAAGCCCTGGGGTTGCCCCCAGGTTGCCCAAGGGAGACACCTGTGCCCTTCCTGTTGGGTGCTGCTGGGCTCAGCACCTCTCAGGGTCCTGTCCTCCTCCACAGTCATCGAGGTGGCCTCAGGGGAGTACGGGGACCTCAACCCCGTCCTGTTCCGCGCTGTCCAGAATGGGATGTGCACCATGGCTGAGAAGAAGAGCAGCCCTGACAAGGCAGATTCATCGTGCCCAACCTGTGGGACGGTGAGCGGGGTCAGAGGAGCCTCCCGTGCCAGCAGGGCCCGTGCTGGGAGCCTGACCCACGTCCCCGTGGTCTTGCAGGATGTGGATCACATCGAGAGCCACACGTTTGCCACCAGCACCTCAACTCAGTTCTGCATCCTCTTCAAGAGAACCTTCATCTGCATCCTGAGGGACACGGTGAGGGCAGGGGAGGCCGGGCCAGGGCTGGGTTGGGCTCTTTGGGGGCTGGCAGAGACGAGGAGTTACGTGGGCTGTCTGCTGCTCCCTTGGGATGTTTTTGGGGTGCAGCCCCGCCTTGCTGAGCCCCCCCTGTGCCTGCAGGTGCTGACCCACCTGCGGTTCATGTCCCACATCTGCATCGGGGTGCTCATCGGGCTGCTCTACCTGCACATCGGCAACGACGCGGGCAAGGTCTTCAACAACACCGGCTTCCTCTTCTTCTCCATGCTCTTCCTCATGTTCGCCGCCCTCATGCCCACCATCCTCACCTGTAAGCAGCTCCTTGCCCCAAAATCCCCTCGCTGCTCCAGTTGCGTGGCAGTGCGTGTGTGCTGGGGGGCCAGAGGGATTGGGTGAGAGGGGGAGGATAAGAGAGAAGAGAAAAAGAATTAAGGAGGAGGGGAAAAAAACTTCTGTTTGCCTGTATTGCAGTTTTGCCCTTTATTTGGCTGCAATTTGACCCTTGTTGGCTCAAAGCAGAACGCTGGAATTTTAGTATTTTTTTCTTCTGAGAAAATGTGTGTAAATTTGTATTTTCTGCTTCCCTTCTTTGCTTAAAACGCCCCACCCAAGCTGACTTTTCCACGTGGGAATTTCCCCTATTAGTCACTGATTTTTTTTATTATCCTCAATGAAGGTTTGAGCACCCTCTCACGATGCAGGCTGGGGGTTACCTGCTGCACCCCCCCTGCCTGCACCAGGGCAGGTGGGAGAGGGGCTGGAGCACCCCAGGCAGGGAATCTGTGGCTGCTCACTCCTCGTTTCCCTGCAGTCCCCCAGGAGATGACCGTATTCCTGAGGGAGCACTTGAACTACTGGTACAGCCTCAAAGCCTATTACCTGGCAAAGACCATGGCAGACGTGCCCTTCCAGGTGAGCTGCCCGTGGATTTGTCACCACCCTGATGCTGATGTGCCGTGCCCCGTGACCGGGCTGGCCGTGGAGGGTGCTGTGGGGTGGCCGTGGGGCCAGCAGGGCGGTGTCTGTGTCCCCGTGCAGGTGATCTGCCCCATCGCCTACTGCAGCATCGTGTACTGGATGACGGGCCAGCCCCCCGAGGCCACGCGCTTCCTGCTCTTCTCCGCCCTGGCCACCGCCACCGCCCTGGTGGCCCAGTCCCTCGGGCTGCTCATCGGAGCTGCTTCCACTTCCCTGCAGGTGTGGCGGGGACAGAAGGGGCGAGGGGCCGTGCAGGGGGCCCCGTGCTCATTTGGGGTGAAGCAGGGAGGGACGTGACCCCCGTGGGCTCTGCTCCCCAGGTGGCCACCTTCGTGGGACCCGTCACTGCCATCCCCGTGCTGCTCTTCTCGGGCTTCTTCGTCAGCTTCAAGACCATCCCCACCTACCTGCAGTGGAGCTCCTACGTCTCCTATGTCAGGTGGGCCCCCAGCTCTGGCCAGAGCTCCCTGTCTGGGCTTCCCTGGTGGCCCTGGTGACCCTCGGGGTGTGCTCTGTCCCAGGTACGGCTTCGAGGGGGTCATCCTCACCATCTACGCCATGGAGCGCGAGGACCTGGAGTGCCTCGAGGACTTCTGCCCTTTCCAAAAACCCATCAAGATCCTGCAGGAGCTGGACGTGGAGGAGGCCAAGCTCTACCTGGACTTCCTCATCCTGGGCATCTTCTTCGTCATCCTGCGGCTCCTGGCTTACCTGGTCCTCAGGTACAAGGTCAAATCTGAGAGATAAAGGGGCCGTGGGGCCCCGGTGCCGTTCCCGGGCCTGGCCTGCTGTGAGAGATGTTCTGCAGATGGACACGGTGCTCCTGCAGGTCCCGGACCGTGGCGGAGGCACTGGGAGGTGCCAGCCAGGCCTGGCTCAGTCGAGAAGGGTTTTGAGACATCTCGGAACTGTTTTAACCTTTCCACACTCTCTTCATTGCAAAACGTTTTGTACAGCCCTGGCATGTGCCACCCTCCCGCCCAGGACTGATGAGCCCCACGGAGCCTGGCTCCCCTCTTGCTGTCCCTGCCTGGTGCCACCCTGGGGACACCAGGGACAGTCCTGCCGAGGTGGTTTGTGCCCAGCATGGCTGGGAGGAGCCTGCCCTGTGCAGGGGGAGCAGCGGGCTGGGGCTGGCTGGGAGGACAGAGGAGCTGCAGGGTTGGAAGTGCAGCTGGCGGCCCCGTTCCTTGTCCCAGCCAGCAGCGTGTGAGTCAGGGCTGAGAAGAGCCCAAAGATGCCAGAGGTGGAGTTGCACAAGGCTTTAGTGTTTCCTGTCACTGTAGCCACAGAGATTGCTGCATCCCTCTTTCCTTTCTGTGCAAATCCTTCTTTTTCTTCCTTTTTTTCTTTTTTTCTTTGTTTTTTTTTTCCCCCACAAACCCCACTGCATCCCAGTCTTCACGGAGGGGAAAGGGAGCCAGCAGGCAGAGAAGGACTTGGGGCTCTGTCTCAGACTCCTGCTGGGACACCATCCTCAGAGATGGGATCTTCAAACCAGGGTGTGTGGGAGCAGGACAGTGTTCTCAGACCTTAGGGAGTCTCACATTCAGTCCCTGTTGTCTCTGGGGTCTGAGGCAAGGGGGTCTGAACCAAATCAACCATCACGGACAGAAGTGACTGTTCCCTCACGTGGAGCAAGGAGGATTTTGGCTCCCACACCCTGCCAGCGCCAGGAGGCTGAAAACCAGGGCTGGGCTCGGCTGTGTCATCACTGGAGCCTCTGCTGCAGGAGGAGAGCTGGCCCTGAGCCCTTCCCCTGCGAGCTCTCTTCCCCCAGCACCACCGGGGCTGTCTCAGCAGGACAGGGCGGATGAGCCTCACTCAGCACCGACCGCGCAAGGAGGGGATGCCAAGGACACCCGGCCTGTCACAGTGCCAGCCCCCAGGGTGACACTGTGCAGAAGGGGGTCCCAGCAGGGCCTGAACTGGAAACCAGGTGAGATCCCAGAGAGGTTTGTTTGCAGCGGGTGGCCCGGACACTGGGAAGGCTTTTGCACTTTGTGACTGGTACCAGCAGAAGGTCCCTTTGGGCTCTGGTGGCTGCTCCAGTCGCACACCTTGCAGAGGGAAGGCAATTCAGCACCTTGCTGGCTCTCCAGAGGAACTGAGCTGAGCCCAGAGCTGGTGGGGCATCTGCACATGCTGCTGTGCTGGGAACACAGCACCCTGCTTGCCTGCACAGCACAGGCTCCGTGGGTGTGCTGGCACTGCTGGCACCGCTGCACTTGTCACAGACACGGGAACCTGCCGGTTTTTGGCGAGCAAGGACGTGGGGGAGGCAGGCGTGCCCCAGCCTGGCAGGCTGGGCCTGGCTCAGGTCAGCCTGGGGGATCCTGCTCCTGGCACTCTGAGCAGCCAGGGACTGCAGGGTGAGTGCCAGATTCCAGCAGAATCCTGGAGTCTGACCTTTGGTTGTGCTGGCTTGGGCTGGGGCTGCACAGCAGAGTCTGGCTGGCCTGACACTGATGCTGGGCACTCAGCAAAGCTGAGTTTCCCCTGCCTGGAGAGCACTGAGGAATGTTTGGCCATGCACAGAGGGTCTGGAAGAAGGACACGCCCTGCTGCCCTTTCCATGCTGAGCATCGGGGTTTTCCCCAGGGGCTGCTGTCTGACTTTTCACTATCCCTCACAAAATTCCCCTCTGCTCCTGGATCTCCCTCCAGTGCCGTGCTCTGCAGTGGAGCTGTTCCAGCTGCAGTGCTGCCAACAGGGGCAGGGAGGAGTAGGGGACAGTCCCTGTGCCTGCACAAGGTGCATGGATGGGCAGGGAGCGGGGGGATGTGGGGCTGTCACCCTTCTCCATCTCCTTGTCCCTGGAGCTGATGGGACTGATGCCCTGCTCCTGTCCTGCTCTTGGGCTGGGACTACTTAAGCCTGGCCCAGCACAGAGCGTGCTCTGCTGGGCTGAGGTTTTTCCCTGGATGGATCCTGGGATGCAGGAGCTCTCCTGTCCCCTGCACCCTGGAGGTGCTCATGTCCCCAGCACTGTGTCCTGGACACCCCTATGCCATCACAGCCAGGGCCACCACCCCTTCCAGGAGGACCAGGACAAGATGGACTAGTGTGTGGAGCAAAGGGGCTACCAGCAGGCACCAGTGACTGCCACTGCCCGTGTCCCCTACACACAGGGAAGGCTTTGTTGACCAGGCTGTGCTGCTTGCAGAGACACCCTGTGGAACAGGATTCCCCAGCTTGGAGTGACACTGCCAGGGCAGGTGGCTCCCAATGGTGGATCACCCCCGGGCTGTCCAGGAGGGCTCAGCACAGCCTGTGCCTCCTGTGCCTCCTGTGCCCATGACCTGCAGTGTCCCAGCTGAGCAGGGATGTGGCCACTGCGGGGCAGAGGGCCAGGACAAACCCTGGAGCTGCAGGGTGGCTGTCCCCGAGCTGGGGACGGGCTCTGGGGAGTTGGGGTGCTGGGGCAGGCTGCTCGAGCCCGGGCCAGCAGGACACAAGGGAATGTGTTGGTGTGAAGGGGCTGATGAGTGAGGGATGTGGCACAGGGCAGAGGCACCCTCGGTGCTGCCTGAGGAGCTGAGCCAAGGCGCCACTGTCCTTTGCCTGTCTCCAAGGACAGTCCCAGAGGTGGTGGACGGTGTAGGGAAATTCAAGGAGAGGAAGCACATTTGCACTGAGCCCCCAGGCTGGCGTGGCTGGGCTGAGCACCCCGGGGTTCATTGCCTGGCTGGTCCCTGCCCTGCAGGAGCGGGGCAGGAGGGGTTTTCTCTGCCCAGGCACGGCAGAGGGACGGGGTGCAGCCACCCTGCTCCAGGGGGCCCTTGGGGAAGCAGCAAGGATGCACTTTATCAGAGCAGGGAAGTGGAGCCGTGGGTGCTTCTGGCTGCAGGAGCCCCACGAGAGAACGCATGTGGATAATCACGAGGAGGGTGATGGAGGAGAGCAGGCTTCTCCCCCAACACCTCCTCTCCTGCCCCTGCCTTCCCTTGTGATGCACTTTGAGTGATGAGGGTGGGGTCCCACCTGTGGCTCTGGCTCCCGGGGAACACCGGGTGAGCCTCAACCCACCAAAAACTGCTTCAGCCCCTTTGGCCGTGTCAGGTTCTGCCTCTCAGGGGTGCTGTGATGGCAGACAGGCAGGCAGGGGGATGGCCACTCACCTCCACGCATGTCCAGGCCACCTTTGTCACACGCACAAGAAGAGCAAATGCTTCCTCACCTGCCTGGGGTTTGCTGGAGGGGAGACTGGGCTAGGACAGGGGATGGGGCTTCTCCCAGGGCTTCACCCCTCTCCCAAATCAGGCAATAAAACAGTGTTTCCTTCTCACTGTGTGTGGACACCATTTGTGCTGTCCCTCTGCCACGGGCAGCCTGTGGCTGTTTGGGATCTCTGTGTCCCTGCCACGCTGGGCCCTGTGGTTTTCCAGCCCTCACCGTGTCCACACCCGCAGAGAGGGCTGGACAGGGGGGGCACGTGTGATCTGGGGGGCACCACGCAGAGAAGTGCAGGCATTGAAACTCACATTTCCACAAGACCACAGGTGCGAGCTGCTTTCTCCCTGGGACAGCTTGCCAACAAAAGATGCAGGTACCAGCTGAGAGACCGGGGGAGTCTGCTGGCACAGCTCTGTTGTGGCAGCTGCTCCGGGTAGAGTTTGCCCAGGTCTTTCTGCCTTGCTGGGAGGAGGCTGTGAAGCAGGACCAGGGCGCTGCTGCCCACAGCTGCAGCCTGGCAGGAACCAGGCAGGGCGGAGGTGAGGCCCTGGGCTCTCCAGGCTGGGCTGCACACGCAGGTAAGTGCCCCGCAGGGACGGGGTGCCAGGTGCCAGCTTGCTGTGGCACTCACCAGTGCCCAGGGGGGCCCGGGAGCTGTTGGGCAGGAGGAGATGTTGCAGTTTGTGTCGGTGTTTCCGAGATGCCAGCTGTACTTGTTGGATTTCACACATCAATAAAACTTATATTTATAGTGTACTGCCTGGATGTGCCCCTTTCCTGAGAGGGGCACACGTGTGATGAATTTGGGGTGGTGTTGAATTTGGGGTGGCCTGGCAGCCTTACCCAGGTGTGACCCCTCGGTCCCAGCACCCCTGGGTGGGCTGGCACCTCCCGGGACGGCATCCAGGGACTGAGCAGAGTGCGTGTGGCCCCGGTGACACAGCTGTCCCCTGCTGGGTGGCGAGAGGGCAGGTACAGGTGTGCGTGTTTGTGTGCGCATCACGTGTGTTCATCAGGCACAGCCTCCCGCGGCTCCCTCTCCCGCCGGGATCCTCTCCGGAGCAGAACTCATCCTCGCAGGCTCCGGTTGCACAGCCGGGCGCCAGCTGGGGATGCAGAGCCGCCAGATGTGCCCGGAGGACGTCCCCGCCTGGCAGCACATCTGGTGAGACCGCAGCTCCCCGGCCCTGTGCGTGTCCGGGGGGGGCTGGGGGGCGCGGGGGTCTCTGGCAGCCCCCGGCCGCTCCTCCATCCTGCCCGGGGAGCTGCTGGCAGCCCCCGGCCGCTCTCCCCTCCTGCCCGGGGAGCCGGCAGCCCCCGGCCGCTCTCCCCTCCTGCCCGGGGAGCCGGCAGCCCCCAGACCGCTCCTCCATCCTGCCCGGGGAGCTGACAGCCCCCGGCCGCTCTCCCCTCCTGCCCGGGGAGCTGGCAGCCCCCGGCCGCTCTCCCCTCCTGCCCGGGGAGCCGGCAGCCCCCGGCCGCTCTCCCCTCCTGCCCGGGGAGCCGGCAGCCCCCGGCCGCTCTCCCCTCCTGCCCGGGGAGCTGGCGGGCTCGGCCGCGGGGCGGGACAGGGCACGATGGCGTTGCAGGAAGTTCTGCCTGCGGAACAGCCGCCTCCGCGGCGGAGCCGTGCCCGGGACAGGCACGGCGGGAGGCGGATGGGCAGCTCCGGGCTGCGCCCGGCGCAGGCAGCTCGGCTTTCCCGGCTGGAATCCCGCTGGACGAGGTAACCCCGGCGCTCCCGGCGCCGCTGCCGCCTCGCTCGGTGCCGGCTCCGCCGCTGCCGCGGGCTCCAGACCCGGCACCGCCACGGCCTCGCCGTGGAGCGGGGAGGGCACAGGGGGCGAGGGCACGTCTGCCCCGAGTGCCACGGGGGTCCCCGGAGGGGTCTCTGAAAGGGTTCTGCAGCAGGACGGCAGCACAGGGCCCTCGGCTCTGCACAGGGGCTGGGAAGGGGCTGGGGCCGTGGGACGCTGTGGGTTTGTTTTCTGTAAAGGCACCGAGGTCGGGACAGCGGTGTTCAAGGTCAGCTCCTCTGCCCCCGTCCCTGTGCCTCGGGTTCTGGATCACGTAAAAAGGGGACTGTAAACAGCGTGGCTTGTGGGAGGTGTGAGTGAGCGAGCTGTCACCCTGCTCCTCCCTTCCTCTCTGCTGGCCTTTGCTTATATCGTTCTCCCGCCGTGCCTCAGTTTCCCAGGATGTTGGGGGCTGTGAGCACCACCCGTGCTGCTGGAGGATCGCCCTGCTGAGCCGGGGCGGGAGCCTGAGTCAGCTCCGGCACAGCCGGTTCTGCCGGGACAGGTAAGGCTGGGCAGGGCTGTGCTGCACCACGTCCATCCCCACAGCCCCCCGAGCTCTGCTGAGCGCCCCGGAGCCCCTCACTCACCTGTCCTGTCTTCCAGGTGGAGGATGTCCCGGGCCCTGCAGTGCCAGAGCTGGGGCAGCTGGCGGTGCCTGGCGGGGACCAGGGGTACCCGCAGCGTGTCCCTGTGTGCTGCTGCCGTGCCAGGTGAGCCGGGCTCTGCCTCTGGCACTCAGCCCCGTCCCCGGGGAAGCCTGGCCCTGTTGGACATCCCTCCCCAGCTGTGCAGGGGTGTGGGGCACCCTGGCCAGGTGTGCTGGGCTGGAGAGGGCCGTCCCTGACCGCGTTGTTCCTCCCCAGCAGGTCCTGCAGGCAGGAGTTTCCTCAGGAAGATCCTTTGCTCAAGCAGCCTCTCCCTCCCCAGGTACAGTCAGTGTCACACTGCTGGGGCTCTTTGTCACAGCACCTGGGTGGCTGAGCTGGCTGCCTTGGCACCAGGGACACTTTGCTTTGCTTCCACCTAGAAAAACACCCAGACCCACCTCCCTGCCTGCTCTGGCTCCAGCCCACCTCCTCTGCCTCTGCACGGGTTTTCTGGGAATGCACAGCCCGTGGCTTGCTGACCTGCCGTCACCTCCCAGCCGTGCCCCTCCCCTGGCCCTGCGCTCTTCCCTGGTGTGGGGGAAGGAAGTGGTGAGCTGGCTCCTCTCAGCACTTCCACAGCCTCCCTCGGGATGTGCCCACCCCACCCCAGGCAGGCTTTGGAGCTGCTGCCCGTGATGCTCTCCCTCCTCCCACAGGGGCTGTGCTCGCTACCAGGGAGACTCCCAGGAGAGCTCTGCCCAGCCCGGCTCCCCTCGCCATGGTCAGTCCCAGCTGAGGAACGTGGCCTCTTCTGGTGAGTTTGCAGCTCTGGTCTGGAGGGAGGGTCCCACACAGCGGGGTGGGGGCAGCTGCTGTCCTGGGCAGTGTGAGGGCTCCCCATAACTGGGTGCTGTCCCCTGTCTGCGGTGGCTTGGGACAGGCAACTTCCCCAGTCCCCTGCCAGTGAGCAGCTTTTGTCCAACACCTTCCTCCTTGCAGGTGCCATCAAGAAGCACCAGAAGAGCCTGTCTGCGTGGTTCAGCCACCAGCCCAACGAGGAGAGGCAGTTCGGCCCTTCCTTCTCTCTGGATGCCGTCCACGTGGACCCAGTGATCCGGGAGAGCTCCCTGGAGGAGATTCTGAAGCCCTCCCCTGATTTAACCATCCAGAACCAGCTCCAGCAGCCCCGTAGGAAGGTTATCAGCCTCCACAACCTCTTTGACGTGGACGCCTGCGGGCGGCAGGTGAAGAACGTGGTGCTCTACGGCACCGTGGGCACGGGCAAGAGCACCCTCATCAAGAAGATGGTGGTGGACTGGTGCCACGGCCGCCTGCCCCACTTCGAGCTGGTCATCCCCTTCTCCTGCGAGGACCTGTCCCACAGCCACGCCCACGTGTCCCTGAGGCGCCTCATCACCAAGAAGTACCAGCACCTCCGGGACGTGGTGCCGGTGCTGGAAGCTTCCAACCTCAGGGTGCTCTTCATCCTCAACGGCCTGGAGCGCCTCAACCTGGATTTCCGCCTGGCTGGCACGGAGCTGTGCTGTGACCCCAACGAGCCCGTGCCTCCCTCTGCCATCGTGGTCAACCTGCTGCGGAAATACCTCCTGCCCGAGGTCGGTGTTGCCTTCTTTGTGCTGGGAAGAGGTTGGGGGTGAGCCCTGAGGCATCACAGGGCTGTTGTGATAATTATTTGCGGTT
Organism: Prinia subflava; assembly: GCF_021018805.1. Lineage (NCBI taxonomy): Eukaryota > Metazoa > Chordata > Aves > Passeriformes > Cisticolidae > Prinia > Prinia subflava. Next base: position 1,843,095 of record NC_086268.1, read on the forward strand.
CAGCTTGGCTGGGAGCAAGCAGGCAGCCTCTGTTCCTGGAGGGACTTGGCAAGGTGGCCTCATGTCACTGGTGGGATCTTTGGGGAGGCCTGGTAAAGTAGTGAAGGCTGTGATCTTTCAGACTTTATTTATGTCTGGGAGGGAGTGGGGAAAGTTCTTCTGTCCAGGTTTCATCCAGCACCCTTTGTGCAGCAGCTTTGTGAACCCCAACCTGTGGATGGGTCGATCCTTGTGCACCTCTCTGTGGGCTGTGCCCTGCAGGGCAGCCCCAGACTCCTCCATCCCTGTGTCCCCAGGCCAGCATCATCGTCACCACGCGCCCGTCGGCCGTGCGCCGCATCCCCGGCAAGTACGTGGGGCGCTACGCCGAGATCTGCGGCTTCTCCGACACCAACCTGCAGAAGCTCTACTTCCAAATGCGCCTCAGCCAGCCCGGCTGCTCCGGAGAGGAGAGCCAGGACCGCAGCTCAGCAGAGCAGGAGAACCTGGTGGAGATGCTGTCGAGGAATTTGGAGCGCCACAACCAAATAACGGCTGCCTGCTTCTTGCCCTCCTACTGCTGGCTGGTGTGCACCACCCTGCACTTCCTCTACTTCACCAGGACCGTTCCTCCCAGCCAGACCCTGACGGGCATCTACACCAGCTTCCTGAGGCTCAACTTCAGCGGGGAGGTGCTGGACAGCAGCGACCCCACCCACATCTCCATGATGAAATACGTGGCCAAAACAGTGGGCAAGCTGGCCTACGAGGGGGTGATGTCCCGCAAGACCTGCTTCTCAGAGGAAGACCTGCGGCAGTGCTTCGAGATGGAGATGAAGACTGAAAGCGAGCTCAACCTCCTGGAGGTGTTCCGCAGCGACGTCTTCCGCTTCTTCCTCAGCCCGTGCGTGCAGCCGGGCAAGGAGCACACCTTTGTCTTCACCATCCCCGCCATGCAGGAGTACCTGGCTGCCCTGTACGTGGTGCTGGGCGAGAAGAAGAGCCTGGCCCAGAGAGTGGGGAAGGAGCTGTCGGAGGTCATAGGGAAGGTGAGCGAAGATGTGGCTGTGGTTCTGAACATCATCTCCAAGGTGCTGCCCCTGCGCTTCCTCCCCGTGCTCTTCAACCTGCTCAAGATCTTCCCTCGCTACTTCTCCCGGGTGAGCGGCAAGGACAGGGATGCCATTGCCCACACCATGGCAGAGGAGCTGTTCAAAGAGGAGGACTACTACAACGACGATGTCTTGGACCAGATCAACTCCAGCATCCTGGGCGTGGAGGGCCCCATGCGCCACCCCGATGAGGCCCCGGATGACGAGGTCTTCGAGCTCTTCCCCATTTTCATGGGTGGGATCCTGTCCCGCCGCAACCGCGCCATCCTGGAGCAGCTGGGCTGCTCCATCAAGAACCTGGCGGCCTTCGAGATCGCCAAGGCCATGAAGAAGACGGTGATCAGGAAGGGCCGCAGGGGCCTGCCCCCCTCCGAGCTCATGGACTACCTGTTCTTCCTGCACGAGTTCCAGAACGAGCGCTTCACGGCCGAGGCCGTCCGCTCCCTGCGTGCTGTCAACCTCTCCTCCGTCAAGATGACCCCTCTCAAGTGCTCTGTGCTGGCGTCTGTCATGAGCACCACGTGTCACGAGGTGGAGGAGCTGAACCTGACCTCCTGCAACCTGGACAGCGGCAGCTTGAGGACCCTCTTCCCTGTCCTGCTGCGATGCAAAGCTCTCCAGTGAGTGTCACCTCCTCCTGCCCTTGGGCGCTGCTCAAAAATCGGGTTCTTTCTCACCTCTGCCCATCACGGGGATGCTTTAGGAGCCCGGGTATGGAAAACTTAGGAAAGGGAATGTTTATCCTCAGTGCAGACCTAGGGAACTACAGCTTCCAACATGCAACACTCCTGGAGCAGCCTTTCTAGGGCACTGCATGCTGGGATTTGCAGTCCCAGCTCACCCTCCCGCAGGAATTTTTGGGAAGTTCCCTGCAGCTGGTACAGACTGGGCGGGCTGCCAGCTGTCCTGGCAGACCCGAGTCCCTACGGGAAGTTACCCGGCATCCCCGTGTCGTGAGCTCCGTGAGGAGTTTGCTGTCCCAAAGGTGGGAGTCTGGGCTGTGCAGATGTTCCCAAAACATTCCGGAACATTTGTGGAGCTGCAGGTCTTCCTGCCGCCCAGGTGGTGGCGAGACGTGCTCGGCACAGATGGATCGGGCTGTGCAGCTGGGCTGTGCCGCACTTCCTTCCTCCAGATGCTCAGGAGGGCTTGATGGAGCCCCGATCCCTCCTCTGACCTTCACCCACCCCCTGAAGATTCCGCCATCCCCTTCCCCTGGCCCTGCTCCTGCTGGCACTGGCTCTGCTGGCTCATGCTCCGCTGCGGTGTCACTGTGCTCCCTTTGGGAGAGGAAACCTGGAGTGACCTAGTTTGGGGAACCCAGGGAGGATGGTGATGGGCAAAACGGAGCGGGCAGGACTGCCAGGCTCACAGCTAACAGCCATTTTGTTCCTGTCACCCCCGTGTCTTGCTCTGCACCAGTCTGCAGCTCAACAGCCTGGGCTCCGACGCCTGCAAGGAGATTCGTGACCTGCTCCTGCATGACAAGTGTGTGGTGAGCAGCCTGCGGTGAGTACGGCCCCCGCCCCTGCATGGCACTGCCACTGCTGCCCACCACGTGCCCGCTCCCTGAGCTCCCGTGTCCGCAGGCTGGCCAACAACCCCGTGGGCGAGCGGGGCGCTCGGTACCTGGCCGAGGCGCTGGCCGGCAACCGCTCACTGAGGCAGCTGTCACTGCTGCACACCGCGCTGGGTGACGCCGGCGCCGAGGCCATCGCCCAGCACCTGGCCGAGAACCAGCACCTGCAGGAGCTCAACCTGGGCTACAACTCCCTGACGGACACGGCGGCCCTGCGCGTGGTGGAGGTGGCCAAGAGGCACGAGACGCTGGACAAAGTGCAGTGAGTCTGCTCTGCCGCGTCCCTGCCCTTTCGCCCTCACGGCGTCCCTGTCCTGTCTGCCTCTGTCCTTCCCCTCAGCCCTCGGCAGTGTCTCCTCCTGCTTTCCCAGTCTCTACTTCAACGACATCAGTGAGGATGGCAAGAGGGCACTCGACAGCCTGCGCATGGACCGGGACGGCGTCAGGGCTCTGGTTTTCCTCACGGCGGGCACCGACGTCTCCGATTACTGGTCCCACATCCTGAACGTGGTGCAGAGGAATTTGCCCTTCTGGGACCGCGAGCGCGTCCGGCAGCACCTCGCCCTCCTCCTGCAGGACCTGGAGAGCAGCCGCAGCCAGACTGCCAATCCCTGGAGGAAAGCCAAGTTCCTGCGAGTCGAGAGCGAGGTCAAGAAAATGCTGGGGAAACTGCAGGATGGGAGCATCTAACCTGCTGCCCATCCACCAGCCAGGGGTGGGGCAGTGAGTGTGCCCAGCAGCACATTCCCTGTGCCCTTACCCCACATGGAGATGCTGGCTGGATGGTGCTGTCAAAGGTGCTGGGTGTGTGGGGCTCAGCTTCATCTGCAGGGGAGGCTGAAGTGTGGGAATGGGACAGAAATCAGGCCAGGAGCAAATGGGACTTTGTTCTTCTGGGCTTGTGGAAAGTCAGCCCCTGCACCCACAGAGCGGTGGCAGGGAGCAGGATTGGGGCTTGTCTGTGAATCTTTTGGGAGCATTAAAGTGCACCTCTTTATTTCCACTGAAGCACACTAGTACCAAGACTTGATCTCCTCTTGGGGCCCTTCCTGGGGAGGAATGTAGAGACACCCCTCCAGCAGCTGGAGTGGAGGGTTCTGCCCTTCCCCATCCCACAGCCCTGGCATGGAGCAGCCCATCTCTGCTCCAGCACTGAATCAGTCACTCTTCCCACCGTGTGTCCCCCTGGGAGCCACCAGGAGCTGTCCCCAAGCTGGGTGTCCCCGGGGTGCTGATCCCTGCTCCCATCTCTGACTGGCAGTGCCCTGGGGCTGGGAGGGCAGGGGAGACTCGGGGCTGTTTAACCATTAAACCTGGGGCGTCTTGGAGGAGGCGGGGACGCTGCCCTGCCACTTCACCCTGTACCTTGCTCCCTCTGGCAATCCCTGCAGCCATGAAGCAAACAAAAGGTACGTGCCGGGGAATCCTCTGCAGACCCTTCCCCACACACAGGCCCTGCTGCCAGACGGAGCAGGGCAATGTCACAGCCCAGGCAGCCTCTGCAAAGGAGCCTGAGGCATGCAGGAAAATGTCTCATCGTGGGGATGCTGGGGAGGAGTCCCCTCTCCCTGGGTTTGGGGTTCCTTGTGCCCAATGAGGTGTGGAGGGGTTTTATGGGGGGTGTGTGCCAGGGAAGGTCTCTGTTTCCTTCTCCTGGCTCCAGCAGCTCTCTGGGATCCTGGTGAACCTTCTCACCCCTCGCTGAAGAGCCCTGTAAACCCCCAGGACTGAGCCCCATCTGCCTGGCCCTGCTTTGCTCCTGCAGTGAGTGCCCGTGGGACCTGAGCAGCAGGTCCTGCCGTTGGGAATGCAGGAGGACAGCAGTGCCAGGGCCAAGGAATGACCTGTGCTGAGAGACAGAGGGGCCTGGGGGCTGTGTGGGCTTGGCAAACCCCCTCACCTGGCAGGGCAGGCTCACCTGCGAGTGGACAAGCCCTGAGTGCTCACGAGTGTGGGGTCTGCTCCCAACCCACCACCTCCTGTGCTGACCTCTCCTCTCCCTCTGCAGGGCTCGAGGGAGACAAGATGTCCATCATGTAAGTGCTGATCTCCCCTTGGCCAGGGGCTTTCTGGGGCTCAGGAGAGACGTGGGGAATGGTCCAAGAGGGAAATCCCCTCTGGCTTTCACCAAGGAAAAGGAGGCACAGGCCCCAGTTGGCCCTTTCTGGGAGGAATAAGCTCCCCCCAAGAGGAGGCAGGGGCAAGGCCGTCCTGCACTAATGTGGCCTCTCCTGCCCTTTATCATTTCAGAAAATTTGAATTTAACCCCAAAGTTGGGATCGACAACCCTGCCTTGACACTGACTGAGGACACGGGTAAATACACACCCTCATCTCCCAGGGTGTCCTTGTGTCTGCACGGGGTTGTGACACCAGGGTGTCCTTGTGTCTGCACGGGGTTGTGACACCAGGGTGTCCTTGTGTCTGCTCGGGGTTGTGACACCAGGGTGTCCTTGTGTCTGCACGGGGTTGTGACACCAGGGTGTCCTTGTGTCTGCACGGGGTTGTGGCACCTGGGCACTGCTGGGACCCTGAGCTCTCTCACACTGGGGACCTGTGGGAGGTGAACACAGAAGGGATGAGCAGATCCCCAGGCCAGGATGGGGTGGGGAACTTGTGAGAGGATCCCTGCAGGGCCCTGCTCAGGGGCTGTGCCCCCACACAGATGGCGAGGGCGTGGGGGAGCCCCGCTTCTACCTCCTGACCAAGGAGAGCACAGAGACCTTCGGCTTCTGCCTGCACGAGGAGCTGGGCTGCCAGGGCCACGTCATCCGGCAGATTGAGCTGGGGGGGGTGGCCCAGCGCAGGGGGCTGCAGGATGGGGACCGGCTGCTCCAGGTCAATGGCCACTTCGTGGACCACATGGACCACCTCAGGGTAAGCTGGGAGCATCCCATGGCAAAGCCTGGGTCCTCCCCAGCCAGGGGCACAGAGGATGCATGAGCCCTGCTGACCCCAGGGGCCCTGATCCTGCCCCATCCGAGGGGTGCCTGCCCAGGGTTCACAGCCTGGCTCCTTCCAGGTGGTGCAGAAGATCAAGGCCAGTGGGAACCAGGTCCTGCTGGCGGTGCTGGACGGGGACTCCTACGAAGCAGCCAAATCCCTGGGCAGGGACCTGTCCCAGCTGCTGCCGGATGACATCCGCCCGCGCCTCTGCCACGTCACGAGGGACAAAAGCGGCTTTGGCTTCAGTGTGTCGTGTCCAGAAGGTAAAGCAGGATGCTGCCAGCACGAACCTCCCTGTTGTAGCACCTCACTCACCCCAAAGTGTCCCTTCTGCTCCTCCTGCAGGCACCAAGGGCACCTTCCAGCTGTCGGTGCTGCAGGACGGGCCAGCGGACAGAGCAGGGGTGCCACCAGGCTCCTGGCTGCTGGAGCTCAACGGGGACAGCGTCAAGAGCTACTCCCACACACAGCTCACCAGAAAGGTGCCTGCTCCTGGTGTGGGGGGCGAGGGTGGGGCTGAGAATGTCACTGAGCACCCCGTGCTTTCAATCCAGCTTAAGCAGAGCGGCAACAAGGTGACGCTGCTGGTGGCATCCAGCGCCGTGGAGGAGTTCTATCGCCTGCGGGGCCTGCGGGTCACGGCTGCCCTGGCAGACACCTCCAGGCTGCCCTTCAAGGTCCGGGAGCTGCACCTGGTGAAGGGTCCTGCTGGCTACGGGTTCCTGCTCAAGGAGGATGACTGCAGCTCAGGGGGAGTAGGTGAGGGGGCTGAGAGGGGCAGTTTGTACCTGAGTAAGGCATTTCTGAGGGTTGGGAAGAGCTGACAGCTTTGTGTCTTCAACGGGGCCCTGTCCCCACCTGCACATGGGCGTGTGCAGAGCCAGTTCCCCTGTGTGAGCCTCCCTCCCCTCCCTCTGCCCCGCTGTGGCAGGCCAGTTCCTGTGGGATGTGGATGTGGGGCTGCCGGCCGAGCAGGCAGGGATGAGGGAAGGGGACCGTGTGCTGGCGGTCAACGGGGAGAGCATCGAGGGGCTGGACCACGAGCAGACCGTGCGCAGGATCCGCGCCCGGGAGGACCAGGTGACGCTGCTGGTCATCGACCCCGCTGGAGATGAGTTCTACCACTCGGTAGGGTTGGGGGGCATGGTCCTGCTCTGCCTGGGGAGCCCTGGGGGGCTGTGAGGCTGCTCGGTGGGATGGGTGTCCTCCACAGGGCTGTACATCCGTCCCTCTTCTGCTGTTCCAGATCGGGCTGTCCCCGCTGCAGTTCCTTGAGGACAGTGACCCCGCCTCAGGCTCCTGCACGCCCTCCCAGCCCTCTCGCAGTAGCTCCCCTGCGCTCTGTGACGTTGAGGTGGGACCCAAGGGACCTATGTCCTGGCTGATGGCTGCTGCCAACAGTATAGAGATCATACAGGTAACTCCTCACAGCCTGGCAGCGCTCTGAGTACTGCCACCCCCCAATTCTGCCCATCTGAACATTTCCCTGGCCCCTGTGGTGCTGCCAGGAGGAGGCTGTGTGGCCCCCTGGCCACAGGGGCAAGGCAGGAAGACCCCTCCACCCTGTGTCCCTGCAGAGCCAGCGCCAGGAGGAACAGACGAAGCTGTGCCAGGCATTCTAACAGCCCAGGAGCCTCTGGACAGGCTCTCCCACGCAGCACCTCCACCCAGGCCATGTGCAGCCCCCGGGGCCTCAGCACTGCTCAGCATGGACCCTGCACACGCAGCTCCTGTGTCTCCATGCCTGGCTCACAGCATGGCACTCCCAGGGACTCGTCTCTGCTCACCGAGGCTGGCTCAGAGCTTCTATCAACCACAGTGGCAGCTCCTTGTAACCCGACCACAGACCTGTGTCTTCGCCTGCCCAGCTACCTCCAGGGATTTCTCAGGACATTGCACTGAAGCCCTTGCCCAGCTCCAGGGGAGCTGAGGCACTGCCCTCTGCCCCGTGACCCAGGGGACTTGAGGGTTGGCTCAGATCTGCACGTGCATGGACAACTCTCCTGTGCTTCTCCTCTCATCCCTTCCCTGAACCTGTGGGCAGTGAGTGTCCACCACCCACCACCGCCCTGTTCCTGCACCACCCTTTTGGGGTGTGATTAAAGGACAAATCCACGCTGCTGTTTGTGTGGGTGATGTTATGGACAGCACTGTGACTTGGCAGCACATTCCAGGGCCGGATCCATCCTTTCATCCCAAGCCTGGAGCTGAGCAGTGGATGGAGGAAGCTCTCCAGGTGTGCTGTTGAGAGGGGAGAGGCTGAGAGCCATCCTGAGAGCCCCTGGGCACTGCACCTCCAGGAATCTGAGAGCAAACCCCTGCAGGCATCCCCTGTGCTCCGTGTCACCCCTTGCAGGTGACACGTGGGGAGCAGCCCTTCATGCCCTGCCAGGGCTGTGACAGTGCTGGGGGACGGGGACAGGGGGGATCCCAGCGGGGGAAGTTTCACCTCTCTTCCGAGCGTGGGAGAGTGAAAACGAGCACGGAGTTTTGCACGCGGCCAAGAACCGCAAACCCCTGGCTGAGGTTTTATCTCGGCCCCTTCTTGGGCGTGAACGGAAACGCGGTGCTGGAGCATCAGTCAGGCAGGGAAGCCTCTGCTTCTGTGTGCTCCGAGCTCACTGCAGGCATCTGGGTTGCAAGGAGTCCTTGTCCAGAGCCTTTGGGAGCTGACAGCTCGGGAAGGAGCAGCCGCAGGCTGGTTTGGGGCTGAACGGGCCAGGGAGAGGTGGGAAAAGCTTGGCTGGGAGCCCCCAGCGGCACCAAGGTGTGGGGTCCTGCATCTGTCCCAACAGCCCCAAGTGAAACCCTCCCAAGGGTGCCAGTCAGAACAGTCCCAAGCAAAATCAACCTTTGCTTCAAGTATCACACGTAGCTACAGCCCTAATGTGGAGTGAATAACGCCCAGAGAAGCAGATAGTCAGGAATGCAATTACTCAAGCGTGTTCCCTGATCTCTTTGGATCACAGCCACGGTGATTTTTGTACTTGGCTCTCACAAAGCCAGTGTTGCCCTCCCCAGTTCTCTCCCCAGGTACTTGTGGTAGCGTGGAGCTGGCCAGGGCACCTGCTGGTGGTCAATCCGGCTTGACTATTAGCCAGAATCCATTAGCACCTAATGGGAAAAGCCTCAGGAACACGGCCTCAATAAACCTTGACATATTTGAGGTCAATATAATCCTTAGGAAAATTTGCCCAGGTAATTAAAGCCAGACAAGGAGTTGCCTGTCCCAGAAATATTTACCAAGCTTTACCAAAGGCAATAAAATGAAGGTGGGGAGTTTTATAACCAATCCATGCCAGGCTCCCTTGTTGTGTCTGGTGCTGCTTCCTGCTGTGCTGTCCATCCTGGGTGCCACAGGGGAAGCAAAGCTCCCTCGAGGAGGTTGGATCCAGAGGCTGGGGCTGTGCTGTCCAACCTCCAGGCCCGAGTTTGGGATGCTCATGTTCCCCAAACTGCTGTGGCCGAGCTGCAGCACCCACGCTGCTCCTGTGCCTGGTTTCCCGTCGCAGCCCCTGTGGCGAGGCTGACGCCGTGTGGTCCCAGCCACGGCTGGTGTTTGCAAAAGGATGTGACCTTCTGCCTGGGAGAGGAGATGGAAAGAGGATCTGAAGGCAGCAAAGAAACAGAACTCAACTGACTTTCAAGCCCATGTTGTAATTTTTTGAAAATTTGGTGGTGTCAGCTTTGACAAACTCACTCCTTGGTTCCCTTTGGATTCCCTGGTCTCCTTTTCTCTCCTGGGTCCTTTTTCACTCCCTGGTTCCCTTTTCTCTCCCTTATCTCCTATTGACCCCTGATCCCTTTTCTCCCCCTGGTCCCTTTTCTCTCCCCGATCTCCTTTTCTCTCCCTGGCCCCCTTTTCACTGCCCGATCCCGTTTTCTCTCCCAGATCCTCTTTTTCCCTCCCTGTTGCTCTCACTGCCCTGCTCCTGCTCCTCCTCCCGTTGGAGCCGGGATGTCGGGAGCGGGGACTCAGCCCCGGTGGGCTCTATCTCCCCCCGCCTTTGCGGGGAGGTGCCTCAGGTACCTGCCAGGTGCACCGGACGCTCTCCCGTTCCCATTCCCCGCCTGCCATGGGGATGCCGCTGCTGCTCCCGCCTCGGGCACATCCCTCTCTGGGAGACGGGGGGCGTGCAGCGCCGCTTCCCCGCGTCCAGGCCGTTCTTAGAAAAGGGAACGCGTCTTCAGGAAAGGGGAAGCGATCCTGTTTCGCAAGCCCGGCGAGGGGCACGGGCAGCGCCGCCAAGGCCGCGGGTCCCTCCCGGGGGCGAGCGCGGCCCCCGCGTTCCCATGGCGACCGCGCCCCGCCCCGCCCCGCCCGCACCAAGCATGGCGCCGCTCCGCCCTCACGCCGCCTCATTGCGTATGCGCGCCGCTCCCCTGCCAATCAGCGCCGGCTCCTCCCCGGAGGAGGGGGCGTGGCCGGGCGCGCGGGGGGAAGGACGGCCAATCAGCGCCGGCGAGGAGGGCGGGGCCTCGCTGGAACCGGGCGCCGCCGCCGCCACCGCCCACGGCCGCCGCCGCCGCCGCCCTGTCCGGCCCGGCCCGGCCCGGAGCGCCCTCAGCCCGGTCCCCTCCAGGGCCGCGGCCCCGGTGCCGGACGGGCCCCGCGGGCCGGGTGTGGGCGCCTCCATGTCGGCGCCGCTGAAGAAGGGCCCCGGCGGGCTCATCGGGCTGATGAAGGACGCGTTCCAGCCGCACCACCACCACCTCGGGCCGCACCAGCCCGGGGCCGTGGACAAGAAGATGGTGGAGAAGTGCTGGAAGCTCATGGATAAGGTGGGGAGGGCGGTGGGGTGGAGGCGGCCGCGGGGGGCTGGGGTGGCCGTGGGATAGGGCTGGCCTGGGGGATTTGGGGACCATGGGATCAGAGGGGGTCTGGGATGAGCCTGGAGCTGTGGCTGGCTGGGAGAGAGAGGGGTCTGTGGCTCCAGGGGCAGCATTTGGGGGCTGAGAGATGTGTGCGCACAGAATGGGGAGCAGCGCTTTGGGGGAAGGATGTGGTGAGCACAGAGTGAAGGGGGAACGGCTCCACAGTGATGGAAGGCAGGGTTAGATGGGATATTGGGAAGAAACTTCTCCCTGGGAGGGTGGGCAGGCCCTGGCACAGGGTGCCCAGAGGAGCTGTGGCTGCTCATGGATCCCTGGAAGTGTCCAAGGCCAGGTTGGATGGGGCTTGGAGCAGCCTGGGGTAGTGGAGGGTGTCCCTGCCAGGGACTGAGGACTTTAAGGTCTTTCCAACCCCAGCCATTGTGTGATTCCATGTGGAATCTGGTGGGGAGGTGAGCGATGGAGGAGAGGCCAGAGGCGGGATGGGAATGGGATGCCAGGATGGGAAGGCATGAAGGGAAATCAGCAGCTCTGCAAAGAACAAGGGGACAGTTTGGAATGGAGGATTTAGAACTGCCTCAGAGGATCTGGGGTGCTTCCCCAGGGCAGTGGTCACAGCCCTAAGGCTGCCAGAGCTGAGTGTTTGGAAAACACTCTGAGGCACAGGGTGGGATTGTTGAGGTGTCCTGTGCAAGGCCAGGAGTTGCACTGGATGATCCTTGTGGGTCCCTTCCAAGCCAGGATATTCTGTGATATCTGTATTAATCGTACACGTGTATGGGTAATGCCAATCCTGTAGGTGCTGGGGTGGGCATGGTGGTGCTGGCAGTGGGTAGGGACTGGTGGAGTTCTGCAGGTGGTGACAGCAGCAAGACAAGGGAAAAGTCCAGGATTTGATCCTTGGAAGGTGTGGCTTGGCCTGTGGTAGAGCCTGGTGTGTGCATAGTGCATGGTGAAGCTTTGTGGCAGGTCAGGTTATTCCTTTTGGAATGAACAGGAACGTGTTGCTGCACTCAGGACAAAACCTTTTCCTCAAAACCAGGAGCTGAGGAAAAACTGTAAAAGCTGCATAAACCCTTTTGCAATAAGTACATGTAGTTACAGAAAGATAAAGTATCAAGTGATGTTAAACAAGAAAAACTTGTGGTGTGGGAGTTGGAAAGGCCTTTTTCCAGTCCCACACCTTTAGGAGGGGCACGGCTCTCTGGGGTCATTAAGACTCTCCTCTCCTCCTCCTCCTTTTAAAATGCCAGGAAATGGCTCTTGCCGGGGGCAGGACACCAGACCTTTTGGCCTGTTGGTGTGATGGGATATTTGATTTACTGGCCTGGCTAGGTGTGCTGGTCAGTCCAGTGTTTTCAGAAATCCTGGGGAATTGTCAGGAAATGATCAAGTGAGTGAGTGCAGCCACACAGAAATAGGCCCAAAATAAAAATCTAACATTTTTGTGGAGTTTTCATTGATAATTACTGTTCAACCCTGAAACCAAGGCTAGGCTTGACATGTTGCAGTCTGAAATGTGCAGTGCATTTTATGACACTGAGTTCAGGGCCCTAAAAGTAGTGTAGAGTAAGAGCATCATCCAAGTTGCCCCCAGGCCTTGGGGACTGTCACCTGGCCACCTCCTTCCCCTCTGGGAGCAGAGCAGGCAGGGATTTTGGGCATCCCTCACCCAATCACCCCTCAGGCATTTTCCTTCTCTTTCCCCTGCATTGTTTATCCATGCAGTGTCTGAACCTCCTGCAGTAAGTGCTAAAAGCAGGCAGAGCAAATGACTTCTTTAAAGGCGTATTAAATTCTATTCCTGCCAAGAAATCACTCTGTGTTGGCTGCCTCAACAAAAGCCACGGTTTACAGTTGTGCCTTGCTGTGCCTGTGATGAGCTTTGATCACCTACAGCGAGACTGGGGCAAGGGAAAAACACTTTTGAGAAGTGCCATTGGCTCTGTTACACACACTGAGGGCCAAGCACAAGTGCTGATGTAGGAAAGGCAGTTTGGGCATGGAAACAGGACCCTAAATAGGTGTAACCTGTAGGAAAGGCAGTTTGGGCATGGAAACAGAACTCTAAAGAAGTGCAACCTGTAAGAATGCACATCTTCATGTATAGAATGTGTTGACCTAGATGGCAGCTTGGGTTTGACCTCATAACCTCCTCTGTTCAAAGGAAAAGACTGGAAAAAGTTGATTATGACAGCATTTTAAAATGCAGTGGGGTGTTTCTTGGGGTGAATTTTCACAGCTTTGGGTCTTTATAGCAGGTTGGGTGTATTCTCTCTCCACTGACAGAAAAGCCAAGGCTGCTGCTGTATTTGTCACAAGTTACATCAACCCCTTTTGACTCCAGGTTTACTCATAGGCAGCATCCAGAAGCTCTCAGGCTTGAAGTCTTGTTCAGTCTGATTTGTACAAAAGGAGAGATCTGGCTCTGAAAAGCTTTTCAGATTTCAGTTAGATTTTAGCTGTACTTAGGCACACTCAAGAGAACACATCTGAATTAAAACCTTTTTAGTGGTGTAGCAAAACCCCAGAGATGCTCATGGTGAGAAAGGCTAAATGAAGGGAAGGTGCTGAGAACGGGTTAGATTTCTGGGCCAAGAACATGAAATTCCAGGTGCAGATAAAAAACCTGCTTGTGTGCATGTTTAATAGATGATGTTTTTGCCTCTCAGAGCTGCGTGCTGTGTCTGTGTGGGTACACTACACTCACGACCTCGTTTGTTAGTCTGCATAATTAGCTGGTGTTGTCAAAGCATTCGTGCATCTCTGCTTTTGGATGTGACTGATGAATTTCCTATGCAAGTTGATTCTTGTCCAAATATTTTCCCTGTAATGCTCTCCATAAGCTGCCTGACATATTTATATCTTTCAGATTCTTTCATTTGAAGCCCTAATTTTTTTGTCAGTGCCATTCTTCCCACAGCTACACGTGGTCACACAGAGCATGGACATAAAATAACCTTTTCCATCCATGTAGGATGTTCCCCTTCAGCTGAATGAGGTGATATTCATGCATTTCTCTGCAGAACAGAGATGAAATGCAGCCCCCTGGAGTTCACTGCTGTGGGTGGTGTTTGAGGAATAGGTGGGTTAGTCATGAGCTGCTTGGGATGGAGCAGAGTGAATAAATGTGGGAAGGCACTGAGGAGGAAGAGGAGCTTTGAGATAAAGCTTCCCTAAAGGGTTTCCTGATACCATTCAGTTCCTAGAACTGATATAGAGAAGTGCCACTGCAGGTCACCTTCATTGTGAGTGGAAGAAAGGCCAAACACAAATTTAGCAAGAGATAAGAGATGTTTAAGTAGGTTTTGTTTTGCTGTTGGCTTTTGCTGGAATGAGGTGTGATGTCGGTACAGTTGGCTGTTCAGATGCTAAAGGAAGGAAAATATGAATTTTCAGAACTGCCTTGGAAGGGAAAATCTGACCTAGGAGTAGCCCCTGGATGTTCATCAGGCCTGGGACTCTTAAATCCAAAATTGATCAAGGCAAGCTGCAGATTGTTGTGGGGGAAGATTCAATTCCAGGCCTTGAAGATTTAGACGAGATTATTTTTCCTAGAATGAGTAGATAACAGCTTCTTTCCTCAAAACTCAGTTGAGGAAACTGGTTTTTGATTATTTTCTTCTCTTGCATTTGAGAAATGGAAATGGGTGAAGTCAGTTTTTAGATTCTTCACAGGCCCACCTCTCTTCACGCTAAACTTTATTGGTGTGTCTAAAAACCCAAAAATATCTCCCTAAAAGGTTTGTTCCTCAGAGAACACAACATAAGCCAGGCCAACTTCTGGATGATAATTTAAAACCATGGATTGCTTCTCTTTGTTGCCATCACACCTAAAGAAAAAAAATATTTTTCTGCTTTTTGCTGGATTTCCTTCTACGCTGCTGGTCCCTGTGGAAGGCTGCTGAGGGGCAGCTGTTCCCAGGGCTGGGAACATTCCTTTGGATGTTGTCATGATGCTGCAAGTGCACACGGAGAGAAAAAAGGAAAATGCCACTGCTTTTGTTGCTGCTGTGTTATAAAAGCACCAGGTTTGCTCAGGAGGCAGCAGTTCCTAGTTATGCAGTGTTGTTTAACTGCTCATCTTAGCTAATTTTGGTCTGCTTGGTAAATAAAGAAGCTGATTTGATAACAAAATACCAGCAGTTTTGACCTTTCTGTTAACTGCTTGAGGTATCTGCTTCTTGGGAAGCATTTTACAGGGGCTCTGAGAATGAGCAGTTTGCAGAACTCTGTGCTGCTGTGGGGGATTTGTTCTAATTGATATCAAAATCTGAAAATGCAGCAGGTCTGCTGCTCCCATAGCTGGGTATTTTCAAAGGGTAACAGCCAAATTGTTCTGTATTTCCAGCTGGCTGAGGGAAGTGCAGACTCTGCTTGCTTAATGTGGCTTCCTCCTCAGAGCTGATGTTTGTTAAGGTTTTAAACCCACTGTATAATAAACAATTTCTGCTGAAGAAAAGGTTTTGCTGCCTAGAGCACAGTTCAGCTGGGTCCAGAGGAGCTTATTTAGAACCTATTCATGCTCATAGTGAAACTCCTTTTTTTTTTTCAGGGGACAAATGTGTTGACTCAATTTGTTGATATGGCTCATTGTACAATGTTCACAGGCTCCAAGGAAGCTGCAGTTGAGGCATCAGCATCAATTGACTAAATCTGGCCATCCATCTCTTAATCTTGAGACCTTGGCAGCCTCCTCAAGATGGAGGGAAAATTTTGGTGGTTTGTTTTCCCCACCTATTCTTGAAGAAGCTTTTTTAGGTGTTTATTTTTTTTTTTACCAGCAGTCTGATTTTTCTGCTTTGAGTTTTGATACATTGTGTGCATTTCTCTTGGCTGAAATAGAACCTTGCTCAGGTCAGCTCTTGGTACAGGCACTGCTGTAAGTCAGATAAAATTGGAGGTGTCACTTCTCAAGGTTGCTTTTTGCATATACCCTAAAAGTGAAGTGCTAAAGCTGTTTCAGAAGGAATGGCTCTGTTTACCATCCATCTTTAAGGGAAGTAGGTGCACTGGAGGGAACTGCTCAATTCCTCTTGAAGGTTTCACAAGGTTTAGTGGAAATGAGGTACTGCAAAAGGATGTTAAATTGTTCTTTTGCTTTTACTTACCCCTTTACTGAAGTTTTGCATTCTGCATTGTTTGATATCTGTAATTCCCTCATACCTGGCAGTGTCATGAGTTTAGACCTCATTTATGTGCTGGGTGTTAAGCAGCCAGATAATATTCATATTATCATAGGGAAAAATTCCCTATGATAATAATTCATATTATTATAGGGAAGAACTTAGGAAAGTGTAGCTACATTTTATGCTCAAGTTTGCTGGAAATCACAGAATACAGAAGGGTTATAGAAGGCTTCTTACCTTGTAAACTTTATCCAAAACTGACCTCACAACTCTAATTCCAGCCCTTTCTATAACTGAAAATTCACTACTTAATTTTTCAAATGACTTCTTTGCCATCAACTCTCCCTTTAATTCTCTCAGTTTAGATAATGGAAAAATTTGGCTATGGCGGGTGGTGAAGTGGCTTCCTTTCCCCTCCCCTGTCACTTCAATTTATTATCCTGAGTTTCATCAGTCCACATGCACTTCAGCCCAGAAATTGCATTCTTTTATGGTGGCTGGGCTCACTATCTGGAGTAAATAGCCTGGAGAAAAGGAGGCTCAGGGGAGACCTTATCACTCTAAAACTCCCTGAAAGAAAGTTCTGGTGAGCTGGGGGTTGGGCTCAGCTCCCAGGCAAGCAGTGACAGGACAGGAGGGAATGACCTCAGGCTGCAGCAGGGAAGGTTCAGGTGGGACATCAGGAGGAATTTCCCCATGGAAAGGAGGGTCTGGCTTTGGAAGGGGCTGCCCAGGGAGGGGTGGGGGTGTCCAGGGAATGCCTGGATGTGGCACTCAGTGCTCTGCTCTGATGGGTGAGGTGGGGACCGGGTTGGCCTCGATCTCAGAGGTCTTTTCCAGCCTCAGTGACTCTGGGATTCCCTCTGGACTTGACCAACAAGTCTGGTTTGAAATACAACTATAGTTTACAATAAATGTGATTGCAGTCTATAATAAATGCTTCTTTTATTTTTGTATGTAAAGTTTTTAGAGGTGGAAGGATTTGCTCATTAAAAATACATTTTTTTTTACTTTGCATACTGGATTTTAGAAATCCATTCATACTATGGATTTGATGAAGACAAGCCATAAGTTTATGCAAAGTCTTTAGCTGCAGAAGACCCTGACCTTACAGAGGATCAACTCTTCCAGAGTGTCATTACCAAATTAATACAGTTGCTTAAATAATGTAGTGCATATGAGCGCAAACTATGGAGATCTGCCTGAGGTTTTTAGCCTTCTCTGTATATCCCCACTTCTCCTACAATATATATGCACTCTCTTACTTGTCCCAGTATTTCAACACAAGAGGGATTGAATCCAAAGTTTCCAAAGTCTGAGGCTCAGGTTCTTCCCACTTAGCCTGAGGTACTAAATTGAGAAGTATTTACATTAATAACGAAAACACTGTATGAAAATACAGCTATTCATGCCTTTGTACCTATAAGCCTTTTTTTTTAATTATTATTTTTTAACGGGAGGGGTTTAGAAATTCTAAATGAATGAAACTGTCTTTTTGGGGGCTGGTGGAACTGATTTTAAATACCACAATGCTTTTATTTCTGCAAGGGTTTTTTGCAGCAAACGTTTGTTGTGCTTGCACCAGTGAATTGTGCTGACCCCAGACCGTGCCCCTCTCCCTGAATTTTCACCAAGCTGCTCTCTCACTGCCCACAGGTGGTGCGGCTGTGCCAGAACCCCAAACTGGCTCTGAAGAACAGCCCTCCCTACATCCTGGACCTGCTGCCCGACACGTACCAGCACCTGCGCACCATCCTGTCCCGCTACGAGGGCAAGATGGAGACGCTGGGAGACAACGAGTACTTCCGTGTCTTCATGGAGAACCTGATGAAAAAAACCAAGCAGACCATCAGCCTCTTCAAGGAGGGCAAGGAACGGATGTACGAGGAGAACTCCCAGCCTAGGTAATGGAGAGAAAGGGTTTGTTGGAGGAATTAAATGTTTTGTGTTTAAGGTAGATCGGTTGTGAGCTCGTCTTTCATTTTGTGCAAAGGCGTGGCGGAGGTCAAGGGACATCTTCAAGGTGAACAGCACTTGAAAAAAGGATAGGTGAAAGCAGAACTTGCTGAATATTAGGCTCTCTTGAACAAAATACTACGAATTTAATGTACCTGAGAAGGTGTTTCCTCATAAGAAAAGGAAAGACAAGGTGATTTCAGAGCAGAGTAAAGCTCTGAGAAAGATGAATCTTACACATTTGTGTAAGGTTGAGCAGGCACGGATATACAAGGCATACACTAAACTCATTTCTGGTTTTTGAAGTAGATGTTGATTTTTTTTTGGAAAAAATGGTGGAAAAAATGTGAAAACCACCCAGTGGCTGAACATAATTGCCCTGGGGAGAATGTGGTTAACAGCCTGGCAACAGCTTGGGATTACTGGAGGGGAGAAAGTGCTGGCACATGTTTCTGGTTTAGTACTGAACTCTGTGTGTGTAGCATGTTCCATGACACTGAGCTCCAATCAAGGGGCTCAGTGGCTCCAGAAAGGATTGCTGGTGCTGCTTGGATTGAGGAATGGATTAAGAAATGGAAGTTTCTTCCTGGGGTGTTGTTAACTGTGTGTGTTTTGTGATCTGTCATTAATCTGGATAAGTAAGTGATGGTTGTGTCAGTCGTAAATCCAAAATCTCACCTCCAGTACCTTGGTTTTTCAGAGAGCAGCAAAGAGAAGTAATTGCAGAGAGTTAATCATCCCAGTTGGTTTGTAATCCAGCTAATTGACTAGAGGGAGCAGGGGAAATCCAGATTGATAGATGGGAATGTCAGGCCTGCAGCAGAGGCTGCTGTTCTCACAGCAGGCATGGCAGTCCTGGGGGAATTGTTAATTGTCCCATTTATGAATAAACAGCTTTAGCAGGGAAGGAACTGTGGGGAGACTTGTGTTAAACACAGGCATTAAAACAGCATCACATCCTGGCCACTCTCGTGGCACCTTCCTCTGCTTCTGCACAGCCCAGGAAGCAGCAGGGACTGGTCCTGAAGGGGTTGAGCCTGGCAACATTCTCAATTCTTTGATTTGTCACAAAAAAGGACAAGATCAGAGCAGCCACTGTGTGTGATTTGTGTACCAGTTCAAGAGATACCTGTACAAAAAATGAGCATTTTGGTCTTGGGGATTCTGTTAAAAGCTGCACTGCCAGTGCCAGATTCCAGGGTTGTGGGAGCTCTTGGAACCCAATCACTTCAGTGCTATTTGTTAATTAAATGAAATGAATTTCTGCTAGAAATGCACCTATAGATATAAAATATGTATACTAACCTAAGATGAAGACACTGAAATATTCTCACCTTGCCAGGAGCTGAAGAAAGATACTAATATTTTTTAGTACAAATTAAAAAATTAATACATTCAAAATTAATAATAATTATAATAATTTATTAATACATTAATAAATTCAAATACACCAAGTGTGAGAGAAGCTTTTTGGAAGATGGTCAGCAGTCTGTAAAGCAAACAGATTGGTATTCACTGGGAATGTACTCATGGCAGTGTGCATATATATATATATTTTTTTATTATTATTATTATTATTTTTTAATTTATTTATAAAATCTAGTTTGCCCTTGAGCTCGTGCAGGTTTGTGGCCATTACTTTGCAGTGTTTTGAGAACAGGACTTAAAACAACACATTTATTAAATTTTTTGACTTTTTTACCCTGTTGTTCTTAAAGCTTTTTTGCTCCTCTCTTCCATACTTTGCATTCATTTTTTTTCCTCTTGTGTATGACCTTATTTTCTCCCCCAAATGGCTCCTGGTGTAGAGCAAAAGGCACAATTTTGACATTTTCATGAGCAGTGTGAAAGCTGTAGTTTGCTCCTACAGACCAGTCATGAAAAATGCCTGAAGTAGATTCAGAACTGCCCTGATCACTTGAGCATCACCCTTCTGTTCTTACTATTTCCAATTTTCTTTTTGTGTATTTCCTCTCAGAATTTAGGAGGTCTCTGTAGCTCTGTGGTTTTGGTGTACAGTGGTTTAGACTATAAATATATAAATTAACCATGGTTATACCTCTCCTGCCTGAAACTCACGCTGTGATTTTTGTGAGGAGACCTCACTTGTTTTGTTAGGAAAGCTTTCAAGATGCTATTTCAATTCTGCTTTAGCTCACTTGCATGTCTGTTTAAAAATTCATGCTGCTGAGGTGCTTTTAAAGCTCTGTGTGCATTTCCTGGCTGATAGGTAGGAGCAGTCACTTCTGTTTAAAACTGAATTTTAGGGAGTAGATCAGATGCAGCTTGGTGACTTTGGGGTTTTTATTAGAGATGCTGTGTTGCTCCTCTGAGTTTTGATAGCTAAAAGTCACATCTGCAGGCTTGGAATCAAACAGTATTTCTAGAGTTAATAATTTTGGATGTTTTGTTGTATGTTTGTGGTAAGGTAAAGGCAGATCATCCAATGATTTGGATGTATTACTGTGTGCAGTAATTAGGAATTCTTGAGGCTGAGCACATTTCCAGAGGTGCTGCTTCTTTTCCTTTATAGATCCAGCGGTAAATATGTGACTTTTCTATTGTCAACTTCATGAATTTCCTTTTTAACAACAAACAAAAGATGAAATAAACATATTTTTCCCTGCAATGTGATGGTTCCATTGCTTGACAGTGCCATTCTTACTCTGAGCATGCTGAACCTGCCTCAAATCTCAATTTCAGTTTCATTTAGAGGCCTGGTGGCTTTGCTGGACTATTTTTTTTTCTGTTTCCATTGCAGAAATCTTTTACTTCTCAGCCCTCTTGCTTGCACGCAGGAGCTGTAATTTGTCAGCTTTCCACACTACATAAATTACTTCTTGCAGCAGTGGTTTTGCAGTTGTGTAAATAGATTATACTTGACATGGCAGGAGTGAAAAATACCCTGTTGATCAGGAGACAGGTAGAGGAATTGTCTGTTCCTTGGGAAAGGATTAACTAAGCTGAAGAGTCCATTTTTCACCAAAGAATCAAATTTACTCATTATGTTAAACCCATCTGTAACAAGGGAAAATTCAGAGAGGTTATTTTCTAAATAAAATCAGAGCACTGCAAATATTTCCACATTAGAACACAGCTATAGAAGCTGCAGGGTGAGTGAGGAGAAATAAATTTTCAGGATGTGAACTGGATGTTTAAGGAATAGCACAAATTATTTTTCTAGTTCAGCTGTTGGAAACAAACTGTTAACAAAACCACTTAAAAATAAATATAACTGCAGAGAAAATGGAGTTAAGCAGGGAATATAATAAACTTTTTCACAGAGCATGAAGGTGAAAAAAAGCTTTGGGAAGCTGGTCCATGTTTAATTGTTCTGACAGCAGCTTAGGGGATGCTGGCTCAGCAGGATTTCATATTCTTCTCCAGCTCCAATGTTAAGACTCACAAATTTACACAGGAAAAAGCTTAATGTCTCCTGGAAATGACCATGCATATCTCTGAGGGGGAAGGAAGTGCATGAAGAATGACTTGGAGGAAAAAAAAAAAGAAAAAAAGAAAAAGGTTGGAATTCAAAGGGGAAAAAGTTGGAAAACATTTGTGTTAAACTCTGAACCAGAAAACCCTCTGGGAGGAGGGGGGTTGGTGCTCTAATCTCATCTTTGAGACCTCTTGCACACATTCCTGCCCAGTGAAAACGAGACAGTGCAAAATGTGGAACTCAAAATGGTGTGTGTGAGTCCTCTTTCTGTCACTTCCTTCTAGTACAGCAGCACTTTCTTTTTTTTTAAACAAAACCCACTAGTGTGAAGTCTACATCTGCATTTAAATTAGAACATCTTAAAGAAAAGAACAGGCTCCAAAGCTGCCCACAAGAAAGGTTTCCTTGCCAGGCTCCAGCATATGAACACTAACTAACTGCTTATTACCCAAGAAGAAATTCATTATCATGTAAATGTTGTTGGAGGGGAGGAATGTGAATTATTTCTTTCTAATTCGATTTTAAATTGCAGTTTAGGGGATAGTTTTGGAACTTAAGTAACACTTAGCATAATTAGCTTAAGCTTGCATTCATTATAGTTTTCTTTCTGTCTAACATTTGGACCCCTGTCTTGAAAATCAATTTGTGGACAAATGCAAGATTTCAGATGATTGCATAATAAGGAAGGAAGATTTTTATTCTCCTTTCCTCTCAGAGCCTATAAAATTGTAGAGTTTTATGGGAGGCTGCAGACTTGCTGTTGTGGGTGGAATTACAAGCACATTGGTTCATTTGTAGTAATTAATTATCATTGGGAATGTGATGGATTTCTCCGTGCTGGCAGAAATCTGCTGCTGCTGCTGCTACTTGGCAAGTGTGTGGTGTCTCTTGGGTGTTTGGCCGAGGTGTTCAGGGCTGGGATGCCACATTTGGGATTTCTGGAGTTGGATTTTAGCCCATCCCACCCCCTGCCATGGTCAGGGACGTCTCCCACTGTCCCAGGTTGTTCCAGCCTGGCTTTGGGCACTCCCAGGGATGCAGCAGCCACAGCTGCTCTGTGCCCACCCTTACAATAAAGAACTTTTTAATAATAAACTTTTTAATATCTACTCTGAACCTGCCCCAGCTCCTTGTCATTCCCACTTGGTATCCAAGACAATTTTGAGGTGGCTGAAGATGAATCGTGAACTGTGGAATCTTCCTTGATTTGGAGACAGGGCTTTTGTGCTCTGTTTTTAACTATTGCAAATAGCCCCTGATGTACAAATTTGGATTCCAGTGGAGAGAGCCCAAAATTAGGTATAATGAGAAATGTCCTGACCAGTATGTTTGTTATGTAATCCCCTTGAATCTAGTAAAATAAATTAATTTGTTACCTAGGTAAGAGTTTTGTCCTTTACATTGTCAGTCCTTTGAATATGTGCTGAGCTCTTTAAAGAGCATTAACAATATCAAATGTATTCTTCTATTTAAAGCATTTTGTCTACAATTTAAAAGTGGATTTTTAACTTCTTAACAGTGAAAAAAATGTGACACCAACACTTGTGCCTAAAACAACAAGTGCAGATCCTTTAAAGGTCAGTTGGTTTTGTCCTTGTGGTCAGCACAGTGGCCTGATGTCCCTTCTGCCTCACGTCACTCACAGCTCTTTGCATACTGATAGGAATAGATAACATTTTTGGGTGGTTTGTGGCCTGCACTGTATTTTGTGTGACTTTTGAAGCGATGGACAGGCTCTGCTCACAGAACTCAAGGTGTTAAAATATATTTATGTGACCTGCAAAGTACCAGGGCTCAGCAGAGCATGAGGGAACTGCTATAATACCTAAAGCACTGAAAAAGAAGGAGCTGATGGTAAAAAATTCTATAAAACAAGCAATAAATTTGATGTTAATCTCTGAGGAAATCCTGTAAACGTTACAGAGGCTGACTCTGTAAGGTGCCTTCTGTTGAGCCAGCAATAGTTAAGTGGAATTTCATTCACTTCCTGTGTTGCAAGTTTTGTTGAATGTAGTTCCGCTCTTTCTATTTTTAACCCGAGCTGCCTCAGGGTTCCAAAACTCAGCTTGG
Source organism: Prinia subflava (assembly GCF_021018805.1). Classification (NCBI taxonomy): domain Eukaryota; kingdom Metazoa; phylum Chordata; class Aves; order Passeriformes; family Cisticolidae; genus Prinia; species Prinia subflava. The sequence continues at coordinate 1,866,137 of NC_086268.1, forward strand.
GATCACCTCGAGCATTTCCACTCCCTGCCTGTGTGTGAACACCAACACACACAGAGCCCCTGGCTGGAGTGGGAGCACAGCATTTCTTTTTTGAAGTTCTTTTTTGCAATTCTTTTTTGAAGCCAGGCACATCAAACTCTGTGCTGAAATCAAACTGCTCATGCCTGGCGCATCTGAAAGCCCCTGTGACATGAGGACCTCACATCTTTGTGGTTTCTGAAATGTGCATTTCACCGTTAAAAAAGCTGTTTGTTTTTTTTTTTTAATTAATTTTTTTTAGCTCTTCAAGTATAAAGTTGTAAGATGTAGTTATAGGAAAAAAACCTGTGGGTTTGTGGTTTGTGTTTTCATAAGTAGTGGAGCTTGCACTTAGCTCCAGTGGATTGCTAACCCTGTCACCTAAACAGAATCTGGTGGTAAGAGTGTACGAATAAGGACAATAATTAGAGAGAAGTGAACATTTTGAGGTTGGTTTCTTATGCTACAGCTCATGATTCCTCTGTGTTTATAACATGCCTTCAGCAGAATGAGCTTTACAGACACGACACTGTGTGCACGTCAAATTATGGCATGTGAGCACAATATTGTGACTAAATCAGCCTGTGGAGCTGAGCCCTGCTACGTGCGAGGAACTAAATTATACTGTGTCAGCTGGGTAGCTCTGAAGGAGGTGAGAAATACTGGAAGAAAATGAAAAAATCGTAGCTGGCAGTGGCAGAAATGGTTGTGCCACGTTAGCATTGCCTTGAGGGGAAAAGGCATTTAGTCAGGAAGCACATTAATTTAACTAATTGTGTCAACGTGGCTGGGAGAGACTCCCTGATTAAACCATCCTCTGCCCTTAATGGCTTTCCAAGACAGAGCCCACTGGAAAAACACTTTTGTCCAGGAAACTGGGAAAGAAAAATCTGCTGAGGGTCTGGGGGGAGCCAACACCACCAGAACCCCCAGCTGGGGCTGGCAGTGGGGGCTGCACCTGGAGGTTTGTCCTCAGCCTCTTGAATTGCACAGAAATGTGTGGAGCAAACCCATCCTGAGGCAGGGAGGAAGGAGCAGAGCAGGAAGGAGGGGGGACCTGTCTGTGGGCATGGGGTGGCTGAGGAAACTTGCTTCATGCTGGTTTTGGTTCCCCAAAGTTGCATCTTCAGAGCCGGGTGAGTGTTGAGGCTGCAGGGTTTGGAGCTGGGTCTGGCTTGTCACAAAAACAATTCACTCTTCCTGCACAAGGAATGATCCTCCATGCTGGAGCTGCAGGTGCTCCTCACAAGTGAAACACTTGGTTACTACATCCAGTGAAAAAAAAACATTTGGAGTTTTACATTTTCACACGTTGATTCATTATTTCTAACCATAATAAACCGAAAGCTTTGCACGTAGATGTGAAAGCAGCCAGGATGTGAAATCCCACCTCAGCTGTTGCTGTAAGCACAGAACAAAACCAGGCTCTGGTTCTTTGAAGCTGCCACAGGTGTCACCTGCAGCTGCACACGCTGGGGACAGTTCACTCATGTGGCCTGAGGTCCCTGGGTAACGTTTGCAGCAGTTTTTAAATTCCCCAGCAGCAGGATTGAGGTGCTGCAGTCAGCTCTTCCCAAACTGGGCTTGGCATTTCATTCTTTAACTTGGAAGATTTAATTTTGGCATTTCATTCTTTAACTTGGAAGATTTAATTTTAATTAATTCTCCTAAGATTTAATTTTAACTTGTGAGATTGAATTCTTTAACTTGTAATTTAACTTGTCTCTGGTGGAGCCCTTGGTGATAATTTTGTGTGGATTACTGTGTTTAGGTAAAGTTTTGAAAAATGGGACATTGCTGGAGGTCTGTGGCCAAAACTGTTCGGGAATCTCCAGTCTAAGACCCATAAATGTTGTTTAAATAAATATGCCCCTCTTTCTGGGGGTCCATTCACATGTGTTTAGTTGAAGCAATGGCAATAAGGACAGTTCTGATATTACTAAAAATAAAACACAATCATCAGTAAGCTTTGATACCCCAATAAAAATATTCTCTATAATTGCAAGTGTTTATTTGGTCTGTATAAATTTAAAAATATGTAAATTGTTAAAATAAAGAAAATGTTTGTCCTTTTAGCATAGGATTGGTAACTTCTGTATGTAAAAGCCACCAACACAAACTGTTCTGCAATTTGCTGTATGTTCACTTCCTGTGGTTTTTCCTGTTATTTATCTAGAATATAGCTGAATATTTATTAAAATATATTATAATCACGAGAATTTAAAATGTTCAGCTATCCAAAATGGTTTTGGGAACCGAGTCCTTCAATGTGTGTGTGTAAAACCATTTGTTTATCCATCCTTAAGCTTGAGGAAGTTCTTACTTCTCTCATTAACTGATGTGCTCAGCTGAGGCAGAAGAGATAAACAATGGGACACAGGAATATTCAAATATTCACTGACTTCTTGCAGTGTTTTGTTTAAACCATGCACTTGTTCAAGGTCAGAAATGCATCAAAGTGTTTGTCTGTCATACTCAAATTTCCCCACATTGTGCTGGGCAGCAATAGGAGAGTACAAAATCATTAGCAAAATCAAAATTAAAGCCTCTATTTTTAGAAGTTTGGTAAAAAGAAAGCTCATGATTTTTTGCTCGGGTGGTAGATGGATTAAATGACTGATAACAGCCTGGTGTTTGCTTTTTTGTCCTGCAGTAACACATACTGTCCTCTTTTTTTTGTCATTTTATGGGAGTGAGGGCTTTTCTGTCTGATTTGCAATTTTTCTGCTGTTTGTCAGACAAAGGCATTGCAGGGACATGGTGGGAATCTCCATGAGGGAGGGACCTGGGCTGTGAATTTACAATTAAATCATCTTCCCTGTACCACGAGCTCAGAATCTGAGCCTTCCCCTTGTAAATGCCAAGAGAAATATTCAGCTTTAACATACCAAACCCAATGTGTAGAACTGCTTTAAAATACCCAGTGTGAGTGTGAACCACATCCAGAGACAGCTGGGGAATGGGACAGCTCATGGAAGAGCAGCTGGGGGCTTTTCCTTGTGTTAATCCCAAGCACCTGCTGTTGTTGGACACGTATAAAATGCTAAAAAACAGAATTCCTTGTGTAGCTGGTGCCTTCCAGAAAGACCTTGAGTGGCTTTCATTGCCGCACACAAATTCAAATGTAGCTGAATAAAGAAGGGTAAGAAAGAACAGAGAAAATTTAGAGTTTTGGGTCCTTCTGATGGACCCAGACTGTCAGGGTATGGAGAAAGGGCTCATGAGGGCTGAATAAATGCTAAAATATATGTCAGGCAATGGTTACTTCCATAATTGAGTCTAGACCCTGTGAAAATATGGGAAATGTCCCAAATGTCCAGGGAGTTTCTGTGGAAAGGCTGGAGGTCAGTTCTGCAGGCAGACACATTCACAGGATGAGTCCTTCAAGCAGGAATAGCATCTTTGGAGCAAGTGGTCTCTGAAAACCACCCAAGATGAAGTGAACAGGAACCAATCCAGCCAGAACACCAGAAATTGATGAAAAGCTGGAGCCTGGGGCTGTGGAGTTTGCTGCCAAACACAAATGTCTTCTGCAACAGCAGCAAACTCAGGGAGAGAGAGGGGAAAACAAGAAAATCCAATGTGGCTGGGGGTGTTCCCTCCCTCTGTGGTTCAATATTAAATAATATTAAGAATAAATAATAATAATAAATAATAATAATAAATAATATTAATAATAAATAATATTAAATAATATTAAGACCCCCAGAAGTGGGTCTGTGCCTGCCTGGGTGGTTGATGCAGTTTTCTGACCAGCTCTGGTGTGTTGGGCACAGCTCACAAGTTGTTCTTGCCCACATGATGGCAGTTCCTTCTTTTACCTTCAAACACGTGATAAATAAATAATAAAAAAAACCCTCTGGCCTAGAAATATCCCTTCTCTTTTCAGGAAGTTTTCCTAGCAGTGGAGTGAAGAGAAGCATCATTTGTTTGGATAAAGGAGTGAGAGAAAGAGGTGCCTCTGGTGAATAGAGTAGCAGAAAATATCTATTCTCCAGCTTGAAAAAAGGGCATATCCTGTGGGATAAAGCACTCCTGATGTCTCAGTGTCAGGCAGAGAAGGGACTTGAGGTACCAGCAGTGATTGAAATTGGATAATTAAATACTATATATTTGAGAGCCCTGAGCATGGAGCTTTTATGTGGAAGTTGTTCCATTTTAGGAAAAACCTGCAGGTGGTTTTGCATTCCCTTGGGCCTGTTACGATCAGTTAGACATTCCCTGAGCAAATCCATTGTGTTGGGAGCCTCTGGAGACCTGGAAAGAAATTCAGCTTCCATTGTCTGGGGCAGGAGTAGTTTTATGTGCTCTCAAAAGGAATTTTCAGACCCAAAGCTGCTGAGATTTTGTCTTCAGTACTCTGTAGGTGAGGTCTGAGTATTGGTTTTGCTGTTTTCTGTGAATGTGTTTTTCCATGGGAGGATTTTTGCCTGCCCACCTTAAAGAGATTATACAGAGTTTGTCATTGTGGAAAATGTCTTGACAAACACAGATCTTGCTGGTAATTCCCACATTTGGGAAGTTCTAAATGCTGGGGAAACACTTGAGAGACCCAACTAAGAGTTTTGCATGCTGGGATCATTCTTGAATTGCTGTAAGTTCTGCTTCTCCTTTGCTCAGAATGCTAAACTCTTTTATTTTTTTCTCTAAGAGAAACAATTTCTGTGGTCCTTTGCAGGCGGAACTTGACCAAATTGTCCCTGATATTCAGCCACATGCTGGCAGAACTCAAAGGGATTTTCCCCAGTGGCCTCTTCCAGGGGGACACGTTCCGGATCACCAAGGCAGATGCTGCAGAATTCTGGAGAAAGGCTTTTGGTGAAAAGTAAGTTTCTAACTGTGCTTAGAAATAGAGGTGTGGGAGCAAATTGCACACGGTGTTTTTTAAGAATTCTGTTTGGCTGTTCAGAGGGGGCTTTGTCAGGTTAAAATAAATGGGAGAGACCTGCTGGTGATGGGGTCCATCTCTGGGGTGAGGTAAGGAATTATTCCAACATTAAATTTCCCAGTTTTTGTCCTCTCTGGTTTTAAATGTGTCAGGTGATGAATCTTTCCCCAGTTTCCCCAGGAGACTCTTGTATTGTCACAGAGTTTCCCTTGATTATTCAGCTTAAATTTTCCTCTCCTTGATTTAATTCTTTAACTTGTAAGTAAGCTCTACAAGCTATTCAAAATAATCCTTTCTTCTTCCAAAGGTTACCATACCCCCAACATGGGCTGTTCTTTAGCTAACCCATAATATTATATTCTTTTCATCTTCCCTCCAATTAGTCTTTCCAATCATTTACTCACCTCTTCTTCTCTGAATTTCTGTTTGCAAAACGGCTTTGCTAAGAGTGAAGGGGAAAGGGAAATGCAACAGTCTTTGTGTGCAGACTGCTGAAATGTCAGGTTTAATTTCTGTACCTAATGAAACACTGACTAAATGAACCATGGAGGTGTTTGGGGATTAAAGTTAATGGATTGGGTACTGCTTTCAAACTGAGGGAGCTGAGGTACTTCACCTAAAGAGTTTAATTAGTAGCTGTCAGAACAAAAAGCTGTAATGTATTTACTCATGAATAGCACAGTTGTCTGAAGTGAGGCATTTTCTTTCTGTGTTTCAATGCCACTTGATATATTAAAAAAGGGAAAATATTCCTTTAAACAGGAGCCTGTGTTTTGGCTTCTGATTATCTCCCTTCTCCAGTTAATCCTTCTTTAGAGAGTTGCTTGCAGCTTTTATTTTTAACCATTTAGACTTAACTTCTTCTCTACCAGCTGCAACATTGTGAAATTGTTATCAAGTGATGCTGTGGTAGGATTGCAGAAAGAGGGAAAAGAGAAACCAGAGGGGGACTTCTAATTCCAAAATTGTGCAGAGGAAATTGTCTTGAGTTCATTTGGCCACTGATTTCCTGCAGTACCAAGAATTCCGTGTTTGTGTGACGTGAATCAATCTCTGGTGGCTGTTTTGGTTTTTCTCTGTTCTGTTACCACAACGTGGCTTCACACAAGGATGATGTGTAGATGTGGCCGTGGTGGGGTGATCCTCAGCCCTTTCCCTCTCCCTGCTTTTCCCCAGGACCATTGTTCCTTGGAAAAGCTTCCGGCAGGCGCTGCACGAGGTGCACCCCATCAGCTCCGGGCTGGAGGCCATGGCCCTCAAATCAACCATCGACCTGACGTGCAATGATTACATCTCAGTGTTTGAGTTTGACATCTTCACACGGCTCTTCCAGGTCAGAACTGGGCAATGGCAATCACTTCAATATCTCAGTGCTTCAGGTTATGCTCTGTTCCATCCAGGCAAATATTTTATACACATTATTTATACTGTATTTGCTTGTCTTGCCCTCCATCCCTTAAGGAGTAATTCTTAAGACCCCGTACTGCAGTAGAAGTGGGTGATATTTCTGGCTGTAGAATAAAAGAATCCCTAAATATACACTGCAACTCCCAGGCACATTCAGCATCCTGCCATGAATCAGGTTTTCTCTTTCAAAGGTCACTTTGAGACTGAAGCTCTGACACAGCTTCTGCAAGGCAGGAAATGTGAAGCTTAGTTTATCACTCTGTCTTCCTTCATCCCATTCTTTATTGTCAGATTTATTTTCCATGGAAGGGGAGTTGTTCAGGATGAGGATCAAGCATGGAAATTTGGGTTTCCTATCTTTTGAACTGACCCAGCCAGGATGTTGTGAACGTGTCTGTGTGTGTGAGAAATCTCTGTATCACTGCAGGGATATTAATAGTAGGTGAAATCCTTCCCCACAGTCTCTAATAGTGCCAAATTCAAAAACACAGCTTCTGATGGTACAACTGGGTATTTACAAGAACAATCACTTACTTCTTTGGCTCTGACTTGCCTTTTCCCATGTGATGGGGTGGGTTGTAATTAAGATATGTCTAGATGAAAAATTCCCATGTTTGGTGTCGCAATGTAGCTGATCTCATTCAGCACTTTTTTGTACATAAAGAACAAGTCAGAGCTGCTGCAGATTCCAGGGGATGCAGAGCTCTTAGGGAGTGCTGATACCTTCTTGTAGATGGGTTAAAACACTTGGAAAAATCAGGTGAGATTTACACACCCAAGCCCTTCTCAGGGCTGAGAGATTTCAAATGGCAGTTCTGACTTTTGGGGCATCATTTTAAGCAATATTTGAGATGTGTGTGCTGGTTCCTTTATTCAGACCTGGGACCAGCCACAGTCCTTGCCACACCCCAGGTTGGGTTGGTGAGGAACAGTCACGAGTTACAGACAGTGAAACTGAGACACAGAGGGGAGGTCACTGTCCCCAGGCCATGCAGGAAGTCTGCGTTGAGGAGCAGACCAGTCATGGTTCCTGGGCCTGTGCATAATCAGGAATCTCATTAAACTCCTGCCTTTCTCCCTGTCTGGGGAATGAGTCATTTTCTGTGCAGGAGCAGCACAGTTGATGGCTATTCCTAAGCTGTGACCTCAGTGACTTCTTTTGTATTTATTAAAGGAGTTTTGATTAAGGTCTGTCTTAGGTGATGATTTTATCCCCAACAAGGAAGAAACTCAAATGCCAAGTGCTGCATGGAAATGAATGTTTTACTTCCTCCACTGGATTTATGGTGGAACAGAAACATGTTTCTCTAAGGGAAGAACCCTTTGATTCAGGAACACTGACCCTTTCCACAAGTGTGTGGTTAATTAATTTGTTTTTTGGTGCTTCCCCAGCCCTGGTCATCTTTGCTGAGGAACTGGAACAGCCTGGCAGTGACTCACCCTGGGTATATGGCATTCCTCACCTATGACGAGGTGAAGGCCCGGCTGCAGAAATTCATTCACAAACCTGGCAGGTGAGAGGGAGCTCAGCCAGCAGGGCCCTGCTGGAGCTTCTGCCTGCCACCACTGATTGCAGCAGGCCTGACAGATTATCTGTGTTCCTTTCTGCACCTTGTGTGGCTGCTTTTAAACATGCAAACCTCCTGTAGTCTGCTTGTTTGCTGGCTTTTTGAAAGTTGATTTGGAACAAGTGATTTTAAGGATGTTAACTTCTCTTGCTCTGGATTCTGGGTTTAATTTCACCTGCAGGCCAGTGCTTGGATCTTTTCTCATTTTGTATCATATTGCAAAGTCCCTCTTTGAACTGCCTGGGGGTCGATTGAGGAAAGCTGCTACAAATCATCAAGTTATTCCTACTAATTTTATTTGCTGTCTTGATATGGCCAGACAAAGGCTGCCTACTTGTCATTGAATCTTTTCTGTGTGTTCCAAGCTGAAGTTTCTTTTCCTTTGTGTGTTTTTAGTTACATTTTCCGATTGAGCTGTACCCGCCTGGGTCAGTGGGCCATCGGCTACGTCACTGCAGATGGGAACATTCTCCAGACAATCCCCCACAACAAACCTCTCTTCCAAGCACTGATTGATGGCTTCAGGGAAGGCTTGTAAGTAACTTTATAAAAATTAACAACAAAGCAGTTAAATTCGGAATAGTTGCTGTCAGTGGAATAACCCATTGCTGAACTGTTTTGGCACTCAGGAATTACTGACAGCTGTCTGTGCATTGGAAAGCAGTTCTGTAGCAGATGATAAATGTGCAGCAGTGTTTCCCTTCTCATAAATCCTTTTTTCTTTTTGTCAAACCCTTGATTTGAACCAATACTTTTAAGAATAACGTGTTTAATTTTGGTCCAGTCATAGAATTCTTCTAAAACATTAGAACTCAGAATACCTTGAATTCCCACCCCTTTCTTCTCACCTTCATTCTGTCTTCCCTTCCCATCTCCAAAAGAAACCTTAGATATATTTGTGTGTACAGGCACATATAGAGATTTTTTTTTCCCCCTAACTTCTTGCAGTTATTTATTTCCTGATGGGAGGAATCAGAATCCTGACTTGACTGGCTTGTGTGAGCCCACACCTCAGGACCACATTAAAGTTACACAGGTGAGGAAAATATCCCATTCCATCAAACTCTCTGCCTTTCTCCCTGATTTCTACCTTCCTTAGCCATTCTTCCAGTTCTGTCATACTTGGTATTCCCAAGATTTGTTTTTAGGGCTGCAGTATTTTACAGGAATTACAGAAATCTTTGCCTGATAAGGATGGGTAGATGAGCTTGCAAAGACAGATTTTAAGGGTTTATTTTTAGAATGTTCTGCCAACATTGATGCTTTTGTGCCATTCAACATGTCCAGAACCCTGCTTTTCTTGGGATGCTTAAATGAAAATTATTGGATAATTTGAATTTCACTTTTTTCAGAGCTTGATAGATGAATCTAGCACATAAAATGATTCTGAAACCTTGGCATATTTCTGTTCTCCCTGTGATTTATGCTGTCTTTCCCTCAGGAACAATATGAGCTGTACTGTGAGATGGGCTCCACGTTCCAGCTGTGTAAAATCTGTGCTGAGAACGACAAGGACGTGAAGATTGAACCTTGTGGGCACCTGATGTGCACCTCCTGCCTCACAGCCTGGCAGGTGAGCCTTGGCCTCTTCTTTATCTCTCTGAGGGCAGCTGCTTGATCTTCTACAGATAAATTCTCTTCTCAGAGCTGTTCAGGTGTGGAGAGAAGGTAGCAGAAACATTATCTCATAATGTCACTGCATCAGAAGCTGTTTAAATGCCTGATCTCTTAATATGGAATAAGGAAAACCTGTGAAAACTTCCTAAGGTGCTGTTTTTCTACTTCAAGGAGAAAATACTCCATATTCCTAACCCACTTAGCCTTTGTCTTCCTCTCACTTGAAAGCTGCCTGCCAAAAAGCAGGTTAAAAGCCGATTGTTTATTTAGCAGGTGATAATTTGTGCAGCCCAGAGGCTGCTGTGACAGATCTCTCCTGTCCCCTGCAGGAATCAGAGGGCCAAGGCTGCCCCTTCTGCCGCTGTGAGATCAAAGGCACGGAGCCCATCGTGGTGGATCCCTTTGATCCCAGAGGAGGAGGAGGATTGTCCAGGCAAGGGGCAGAAGGAACCCCCTCTCCTAATTATGACGATGATGACGATGACAAAGCTGATGATTCCCTCTTCATGATGAAAGAACTCGCTGGTACCAAAGTAAGGCCATGGAATGGGTGCTGGTAAATGTGGCAGTGCCTTTTCTCCTGCAGTTTTCTCTTGATTTGTGCTGGGAGGGTTGTCAGGCTGTGGAACAGTAAAGATCCTCCTAAAGATCCCATGGAAAACAGGGATTTAGGTCCAGTTTTGTGAGCTTATTCCACACTGTCAGTTTGGGATCACACTTTGAAGCCTTTGATCTTTTGTTTGTTGTCTTGGAGGAATCCCCAGAGGGGTGAAAAAACTGGCCTGACCTGTTGGAATGGAAGATCTGGGTTTGGAACACTCCTGTGTGTGTTAGATTTTGATTTCTTAGCCAGAATTCACCCAGATCAGCAGAAATTCATCCATTTTTCCCCATGATGGACACAGCCAGGCAGGTACAGCCTTCCCAAGGTCCTGATGAATAACAGGGTAGAGGGCAGGCTGTTCTGCTGAGGAGCTCAATTAGGCTGTCATTTTTTATATTGTGGCTGATAAATCTGTCTAATCAAGGTGTGATAACTCTGCCTTTAGTGCTGCTTCCCTCCAGGAGCTGTGCACAGCCATTCTTTGTGAATCCCTGCGTGGCTTTTTCACTTCATTTTCATTTCTCATTTCAAAATCTGATTGCTGCTCTTGCATTTTTTTACTGCATACGGAATTGAGTTTGAATTTGGCTAATTTTTAATAGCTGAATCAACTAAAATAAGCTGCATTTCCTGGTCAGAAAGAATCTTCACCTCTGGTTTACCTGGAGTCTTATTTCCATTTATCTTTCATTCATTTAATCAGTAAACACTGTTCCTGGAGGGCTTTTTATACATATTTTGGGGCAACAACACAATTTTATTGGTGTGACATCCCGTAAATGTTGCTTATTTTGTTTGCTTTAGAGAGCTCAAACATACATGAAGCTTTTCAAATTTAAACAGCACTAGCTTTGATTGTAAAAAAGAGAAAATAAAGAGAACAACAGGCACTGTGCTGCTTTGTTAAGTGGAAAACCAGCTTTCCAGGGCAAAAAATTGAGTATTTTGTGCACACCAGTGCTCTGTAGTGAAAGCACTTTGCACAGGGACAGGAGGATTTGCAGCAGCTCGTGCCCTCTGGTGTTGAAAAGCAGCTTTTCCCTGCTCAGGGCCTGCTGAGGCAGCTCTGTTACCCCATCAGAACAGCTGGGTTTTGTTTCTCAGTGTGCATTTCAGTGGTGTCTCCCAGCTGAGCTTGGATTGCTCCAAGTGGGCACAGGCTCCACTGCTGGAGGACAGCTGTTACCCAGGGAGCAGTCTGGCCCCGGTGGAGCTGGAGAGCCTCTCCAGAGGACAGGAATTCCGTGTTCTGTGTGCTGTGCTCTGTGTGCTGACCCTGTGCTCTCCCCTGCCAGGTGGAGCGCCCTCCCTCGCCCTTCTCGCTGGCTCCTCAGGCCGCCCTCCCTCCCGTGCCGCCCCGCCTGGACCTGCTGCAGCAGCGCGGGGCCAACCCCGCCGGGGCCTCCAGCCCGGGCACCTCCTCCAAGGTCAGACACACCCCTGTGCCCTTCTGCTGCCACTCGGGGGGCAGAGCAATCTGCTGACCCACCCTGTGCTCTCTGACATCCCCAAGGACTTTCTTCCTTCTCTGTCTGGCCTCCCTTAGGGTAACCAAATTGTTATTACTGCCATGACATTCTCTGGTTTTCAGCCTCAGTCCATGCAGGAATCCTCCCTGGAGGTCCAGGAATCCTCCCTGCACCCTTTGGATTTTCCTCATATTTTGTTCAAGCTAGTACAAAATATTTCTCTTCCAACTTTTCTGCACTCATTTTTACAGCAAGTATTTTTTTAAGATAGAGAATGAAGGAAGGAATTTGATGTGTGTGACTGGGAGAAATGAACTGCCTTTCTGACTGATCAGCAGAAGGCAGTAGGATGATCTTGGTGGCATTAAGTTAATGGTTCTTCAGATGCAGCAGCAGTGCTTCATCTGGTTTGGATGAGATAATGAAATTAGGAAAGTGCAGGCAGAAGAAAATACCTGATTCTGTGAATACTCATCACTGACTGATGAATGTTAACTTGTACAAATAACCCACAATTGAATCATTTTTTTAAATAACGGGGACGCTCTGTTTGGAATCCAAGCTAAGGCTGCTGTAATCTCATGTTTTCCCTCAAGAAGAGGAATCTGGGATGTTCAGAGCCTGGCTGGAGCGCACATAGTTCCTGTATTATCTCCTCAAGCCCGTGCAGAAGGTGTGGAGACATCTCCGAATTCCCGGCGATAATCCCTTACAAAAACAGATCAAACCACCCCAAAACTCTCCCTGCTGCTCTCACCTCCCTGCTGTTTATCTCTGCTGCCTGGCTGCCTGTGCTAAGCAACGTTTCTCATTGCAGGCCACACCCGGCGCTCTGCACAAGGACAAACCTCTGCCGATCCCCCCCACGCTGCGGGACCTGCCGCCGCCGCCGCCCCCGGACCGCCCGCACGGCCTGGGCGCCGAGGGCCGCCCGCAGCGCCGCCCGCTGCCCTGCACCCCGGGGGACTGCCCCGCCAGGGACAAGCCTCCCCCGCTGCCCTCGGGCCGCCAGGGAGAGCCGTGGGCGGGCAGGGCCGTGCCCAAGGGGCCGGCGGTGGCCGCGGAGCCCTGGGCTGGCAGGGAGCTCTCCAACCGGCACTCGCTGCCCTTCTCGCTGCCCTCCCAGGCGGAGCCCAGGGCCGAGAGCCTCCGGCTGGGCAGCACGCTCAGCCTGGACAACCCGGGGGTGAGTAGGGCTGGTGGGGCTGGAGGTAACCTGGCAGCCTCTTCTCACAGTGAGGAGTGGGATTTTGGCGTGGGAGAGATGGAAAGAAACCGGTGAATTCCAGGCATGGGAGATCCTTTCATTCCTCTTGGGAGCAAGGTTGAAATCCCAGTTTCAGCAGTCACAGCCACAATTGCCTGATCATTGTTCACCTTTCATTGTTCACCTTTCAGTGTTCACCTTTCAGTGTTCACCTTTCGTTGTTCACCTTTCACTGTTCACCTTGTGGTGTTGAAAAGCTGAGAATGTTTTCTGTTGTTAACTGAAAAAGTCTGGTTTGCTCTGCCCTGAGAAGCCTGCACACATCAGGTGTGAGGGGTAAAATTTGGGTAAAATCTGAGTTCAGTTTGGGTCTGTTCAGCTGCAGGACACTGTTACTGTGAACTGAGGAGTCCAACGTTTTGTTCTCTAAAAGAAAGTGCAGGCAGTTTTGCTCTCCTTGATTCCGTTCCCTTCATTTTTGTTGAATTGAAAGCAAGCACATTTTTAGCCAGATTTTCTAAGAAAGTGGCACGTGCGCTGTTGTCATCCTGTCTCCAAATGTGTGTGCTTGTCTGCATCCTGTTCCTCTTGGCTCCCATTTTGCCCTGTTTCAGCTGAATTTGCCAAGGCCATTGGAATCTCAAAACATGTGAAGTTCTTCCTGCAGGAAAACCCCTGCAGTGTCCTCACTGAGGGAAAGCTGTCAGAGAATTCCTAGATTTCTGAGGTGTGAGAAAATTCTGTGGAATAAACAAGGATCTTTTATTCCCACAGAGGCTGTTGAATCAGTGGCTTTGCAGCTACACTGGGACATTTGTTGTTTCTGATTCCTGGTTTGGAATTTTGTCTTCCAGAGCTCCACCAGTGGCCCAGCTGCAACCTCAGAGTGTGAACACCCCAAAATCAAACCCTCCTCGTCTGCCAATGCCATCTACTCCTTAGCTGCCAGGTCTGTTGGGATTTTTTATACCTCACAGAGTGGGAATTGCGGGGTGCTGGTGCCAGGGACAGAACTGGCACAACTCTTTCAGTCTTAGTTTTAAACTCTGATAGATTCAAAACACAATTTAGAGAAATCAGCATCCCAAAGAGCTGTGGGAGTGGGGGGAGTTCCCCTGGGTTGCAGGAATCAGGCTCCAGTTGCCATCAGCTCTTTAATAAATTCACTTTTGAGTGGGGCTTTGTGTAATGTAAATGTGCCTGATATTGTCACTTCCTTTTGCATCATGACCTTGTGCTGGTGTGACCTTGTGGGCTGCATCCTGAAAACCAAATTATTTCTTTAGACAGACTTGCTATGGGGTGACTGTGGATTTTAAAGGGCACCTTGGTATTAATTAGATTTGGTTTAAATGTTTTGTATCTCGTTTCTCCTGCCTCCAGACCACTGCCTGTACCAAAACTGCCTCCTGGGGAGCAGTCTGAGAGCGATGAGGACACTGAATACATGTCACCATCCTCTCTGCCTGTGGTGCCTCCAGGTCCTGCTGTGCAAAAACCAGAGCTCAAAATGCCTTTGGAAATGACTCAGAGTTTACGGTGAGATTCGGGCTGGTTTTGTGCTCCCTCCTCCCAGCTCTGGGGCAGCACGTTTGGGACAGCAGGCTGGGAATTCTGCTTGCTCAGATTTCTGAATTCCCCCAGTGATATTCACCAGATCTTGACTAAAATAGCAATAAAGGAAATGTGACCACTGCTCCTGTGCAGAGTCCTTGTACAGTATTAAAGGACTCAGATATCCCCTTCCTTCCCACTCTGTCTGCCAAGAACCTTTTGAGAGCAGAAACAAATTTTGAAATCCAAACCTCTCATTAAAATGTAATTTTTGGTGGTATCAGTTTTGGTGGTATCATTTTAACTCTTTTAAGCTGAGCAATAAACATTCATAGAGCATTTTCTAGAAGAAATATTTCACAGAGCAGTGGTGATTTCACCTTGAAACAAGAAACTGAGCACAAACTCTGTCATAGGGACGGGGTGGAGGTGGTGGTCACCTGTGTGAAGGGGAATTTGTTCTCTCCCTCAGAGTTTTGGACTGTGAGCAGCAGCCCGAGGGCTCCATGTATGAAGCAATGTACAACATTCACTCCCAAGCAGCATCCTCTGCCTTTGAGGCTGTCAACACTTCTGGTGAGTGGGCGTGCTAAAAAACAGCTGAGGACATGGGGTGCAGTGAATTGCTCCCAGTGGAACAGCATTTTAGGCTGATATAAAGGAATTACATTTGGTTTTGTTGTTAAAATAGCTGGGATGTATGTGGAAATATGAGTCTGTGCATGCACACTGCATTTATCAAGTGTTTTTAAGCTCATTTTCCTTTCTGGAAAGAGCTACCAGTGTGAGGTTTTAGCAGCAAAATTTCAGTTGTGTGTCCTGAAAATGGGAGAGCAGAGTCTGCCTGGAGAGACAGCTCAGTCCCAGAGCTCAGCACGTGCCTCCTCTTCCAGATGAAGGGACCCTGGCAGCAGCCAGTGCCACCAATGGCCCTGAGGAGTCCGAGAATGAAGAGGACGGCTACGATGTCCCCAAGGCGCCGCTGCCCGTGGCCACTGCCCGTCGCACACTGTCTGATATCTCCAACGCCACTCCTGCCTTCAGCAGAATGTCCTTGGACAGCGACCCCCTCACAGGTCAGAGAGCTCTTGTGTCCCTGCCTGCTGCTGCCTCTGCACCCTTGAAACTTTGTCACTTTGTCACTCCTGGAAGGTTTGGGATGTAAGGTGTAAAATCCGGTTTATGAGGCAGAATTGCTCTGGTTCTTAGGTGTTTTGTTTGATTTATTTTAGCTTTTGTTTGATTTATAGCTTGGAATGTGCTGCCTCGGTCATTTAATCTCCAAGCTCGCAAATCACACTGAAATCACAGTTAGGAAAAGCTTTTTTCAGCTTAAAGGATATTCCTTAAACCACTGTTTCCTACGGGGCATATGATATTTTTGTACCAGGGTGTGAGACGGGATTTCCCATCCCTGGAAGTGTCCAAGGCCAGGTTGGATTTGGGACTGGAGCACCCTGAGATAGTAGAAAATGTAGGGGTGGAAGGAGTTGAGCTTTGAGGTCCCTTGCAACCCAAACCATTCAGGGATTGTGTCCCTGCTGCAAGTGGAAGAGCCAGGGCTGGCCTGGCAGGGTTTGTGGCTCTGCCAGTGCCTGCAGATGGCACAAGTGTTCTGCTCAACGCTCTCAGCTCCTCAGAGCAGGCACCAGTGGCTCAGCAAGGTCAGCTTTTTGTCCCTGGGGAATAGAGGACATCGTGTCCTTCTGGCTGCAAGGCACATTCTCTGAGGGAAAAACTAAAGCCTCGTGTCTCCAAGAGCCTTTCTGAATAATGATTGACTTATTCCCTGCTCAGCAGCTCTTAAGGGAGCTCTGAAACTCTTCCTGTTGGGGGTTTTCAGTCTGAATGTGCTGGTGATTTGCCAAGGAGGAGGAATGAGTTTCTTGTTCCTTCTGGAGGCAGAACCTCCTGTACCCAGAACCCCTTCCCCCAGTGAGTGTTCTTTTTTCCTGCTTCACCATTCCACTTCCCTGACCTTCTTTAGCACAGAGAAGAGTTTCCTAGTGCAGAAAAGTTCCTGATTTTTGCCCCACTTCCCTGTTTCACTCTTTAAATCTGTCCCTGTGTCTGTAGAAATTGGCTGAAAGGGATGAGAAAGGAACAGAGCAAGTCCCACCCCCCTCCCAGACAAAGTCTGGAGCTTAATCATTGACACTTTGTTTCTACAGCCCTGAAATAACACTGCTGTTGTCCTGCTTGAGGGGTAGGAAAATGGAAAATGTGGAAAATGCTGATTGTTACTGCTGTGGGAAGCAAGGCACTGGTGCAGGCAAGCCTGACTGCTGTGGGATTCATCTTGGCAGATTTATGCTCTCAGGAGCTGGAGCCTGCAGTTTTAATTAATGATTTACCAAAATAACTGTCTTAGTAGTTGTCCTTTCAGACTGACCCATGGTCTCTGAAACTCGATGCAGCTCAAGCTGAAACAGCTATTCCAGAAGGCAGTTTGGGGCACAGGAGTGGGCAGACCTTTTTCTCACACGTACAAAAAGCTTCTTATGTTGTGAGAAACTTGAATTCTGAAGATGAGGGAGCTGGACTGAGCTGTGGTTGGTGAGGAAGCTTCAGGGAATCTGGTTCCTGAAGAGCCTTCTCTGTTTTAGGGGTTTTGGTGGAAGTTTTTCAGAAAGGCCCCACAATGCTGCTTCTCTGAGCAAGCTGCAGTGCCCACTCTTAAAAAGGGATTGTGTGGACATGATTTGTGTGTTGTACTCCAGTTCTGCTGCCAGAAAACTCTGTAGAGTGCCCTGAGGACTTTTTCCAGGAGACAAATAAATCTTTCTTTAAGGTGATGTCAAATATCCATGCAGAAAAGTTTCCTGTGATTGGCAAAAAATGCTTTCTGCAGTGGAGGTTAAAACTCAGAAATGGTCAGATGCAGAATGAGCACATTAAACAATCTTTTTCTTTTTCCTTGGAGAGTTTGGTGACTTGTTTGGTTTATTGGCTGTTATTTCCTCTTCCCAGCAGTGCATGATGTGGCTGCAGGGCAGTGTCAAATCAGAATGACTCAGGGAAAAGCAGAACAGGCTGAGCTTTATTGATCTGCCATTAGGCAGGGAGAGCTTCAGCAGAGGAAGAGGAGAACATAATTCAGTTGCTGACTCTTCAGAGAGCATACTTCAGTTGCTGAAGCAATTGTGGTGGCTGAGCTGGGGCTGAGTGTGTGCACACAGAGATGAGGGAGCAGCCTCTGGGCAGTTAAACTGGGGGGTTCTGTCTGACTCTGGGAGGAAATGGGGTATCTGGTGGATTGAATATTCACTGTGTCATTTTTACTGATTCTAAGGCTGGTATCTGAGCTCTGCTTACATACATAGATCCTGTGTCATTTTTATATGGTTTTATCTTAATAAATGAGCCTGATGAGCCCTGCTAATTAAAAAAACCCTGCACAGCTGTTTTTGCACATATGAGGAGGTTGAGAAGGAGGATGAAAGGATTGAAGAAAGTGGCAGAGCTCAGTGACAGCTTTTTGAAGTGCCATTTATCCCCCTGATGTCACCCCAGCTTTGTTCCAAGCAAAATCTCCTCATCTTTCCCTTGAAGTGATGCACTTGTTCCTCCCTGCAGGTTTTTCTGACAGCTCCCAAGTCCCGGAACGGCCGCCAAAGCCGCTGCCCCGGCGCATCAACTCGGAGCGCAAAGCCGGGAGCTGCCAGGCAGGAGGGGCCAGCAGCGGGGCCAGCTCCTCCCTGCACCTCTCCAGCGAGATCGAGAACCTCATGAGCCAAGGCTACTCATATCAGGACATTCAGAAAGCTCTGGTCATTGCACATAACAATATTGAGATGGCCAAGAATATTCTGCGGGAGTTCGTGTCCATCTCGTCCCCGGCGCACGTGGCCACATAGCACACGGGCACCTCCACACCTGAGCTGCTGTGGACCAACTGCCTGGGCAGCTGCTGCCCAGCTGTGCACCAAAGGGGAAGGGGGTTCCTTTAGAGACTTCGTGCTGAGGTCAGTCCTGCCTCTTTAAGAGAATCAGTTATCAGGTTTTCGTGGTTCCAGATTTCAAAGCAGTGGGATGAAACGGAGCGGTGTTTTATACAGTGTGTGTCTTGGAGTCCTTTACCCCTACCTCTTGTCTGAGAGAACAGATTTATTGCCAGGGTGTCGGGAGAGAAAGGCATCGTGACAAGGGATCCCCGAGCCCACGCCCTGGCGGCTGGGGGGAGTTGTTTTGTGCTGTGAATTTTAAGTGGATGCTCAGAGAAACAAAGTCTCGAGGTCGGTGTGGTGTGTCCTGTGGTTCATGGTACTAGGTTTGGATCTGTTCGCTGCTGTGTGTCTGGCTCAGGCTTTTTAGAGAAGCTGGGAGGTCATTTTCTGCTGGGAATTTATAGGAGACCTTGGAAGAATCATTTGATTGCTTCCTGTTGGCCGTGGTGTGTCCCTCTTGCCTGTAATAATAGCAGTTATTGCTTCTGATTCCAGTCCTGCCTTGCTGCCTGGAGATAGCACAATGAGCTGCTGTCAGGGATTTTGATCCTGGCAGTGCTGGGAGTTGGATTTCTCTCGTGTGTTTGTGCTCTTGCCCTGGCAGCACCAGATTCCAGCAGCTGGAGGAGCTCGGTGTGGTTTTGAGGGGTGGCAGAGGGGGCAAAGAATTTGAGCAGGAGCAGAGAACTGGGGCTGCTGCTTCTCCTCTCTTAGCCTTGAGCATTTTGTGCTTCAGTGCTCAAATTTGATTTGTGGCCCTGCTGGGCTGGAGCAGCCGTCTCTGGACGCTCCCATTGCTCTTCCCTAGGAATGTTGCACCTGGTAAATAGGATGTTTTATTTCTCTTCGTTGCATGGTGGCTGTTGCAGACTAGTGGCCTTCACACATTCCTCCAGAGAGCTTTTGCAGGAGCCGTCGTCGTGCCAGGTTGTTTTGTGGAGTTGGTAGATGCAGCTGATGTGTTTGTTGGAATCTCACCTGCTTTGCAGTCACAGAAGTGCAGCAGTTCTCTGCATGGCTGTCCAAACAACATGGGGGCTCTCCTTTCCATTTCCATTTCTCTAAGGTATTGCCAGGTCTGGTGTTAAAACAGACCTGGGGAAAAAATTCTGTATTTGTGATCACATAGTTTTAAAGGTCAGAACTCAGCTGTTGCATTGGAAAAACCTGACTTGCCTGCTCAGCTACTTAACTCTGTTCATATTGGAGGAGTGGATGGTTCCTTTGGAGAGGATTTAGATCCAGGAGGCACAGACAGATCACAGCCTGACAGCCCGAGAGGCTCTTGGCCTTTGGAGCATGTCCAGCATTACTTGTGTGTCCCTGAGGCCAGCAGAGGTCAGCAGGCTGAGGCTGCAGTGTGGAATATTGCTGGAGTGGTTCTGGCAGGCGGGTGCAGTTTGGCCTTTTGAGGAATCCAGAGCTGGGCCAGATGGCTGCAGTTGGCAGAGAGGCCTCCACGAGTGTCAGCAGAGCAGAAAGTGGGGCTCTAATTAAAGCAGAGCTTTCTCTCCAGGCCTCCAGCCCTCTGAATCGTTGTAGTGGCTTCCATGAGCTGTCTCTCTTCCCTCCCCTCTTTTCTGTAGCAGAGAGAACACTCAGAGAGCGTGAGGAGATCTCTGCTCACCCTCTGCTGTTGGGGCTCAGGGCTGGCGGTGGCCAGGGTGGCTCTGCAGGGCACAGGGCTCGGGCACAGCCCTGGGGAAGGTGGGCTCAGTGCCTGGGGGAAGAGGAAGGGCAGCAAGAGCTGCTCTTCCTCCTGTGCCCGCAGTGCAGCTGCCAGGGGTGCCAGCCCTGCTCCCTGTGGGATGTGGGAGCCTCTGGAGGGGCAAGGCCAGCGCTGGTGCTGCTGAGGCAGGAGCAGGGAACAGCCAGACAGTCCCTTGTCCTGGAGATCCGGGTGCAAACCCTTCAGTGAGGGGTTTATTTCCCTCTTTTTCACACTCCCCCGGGCTCTGTGTTGGTTTGGAGCCCTTGGTGTCTGCCCTGCTGTGTGAGCTCAGTGTGTCCAGCCTGACTCCTGCCTTGGCTCCAAAGCCTTAACTCCTGTCCTGCCCAGTGTGTGTGACCAGACCAGTGATTCTCTGTCCCCTCCAAGCCCCTCGGGGCAGGCTGGCTGTAATTTCCATGAAATCCTGCTTGGCAGAGCTGTTCCCGGCCTGTCTTTGGGGTCTATGTGCCAAGAGATGTTCCTGTGGGTGTTGTTCTGGGTATTAGAGATTAGAGAGAGCAATCTTTGTGGCATGTATCACTGATTTCTCTGCATGTGTCCTTTCTGTGCACTTGTTTATGTCTCAAACTGATTTAAGAAACTTAAGTCTTGCCTTTTCTTCCTTAGACACGTTAAGAATTTGCCGATGCCACTGAGGGCAGCAGAGTCCTGGCCATGTCTTGTGGCTGTGCTCTGCCAGCTCAATCCAGGCCCTGCCCAGTGGATTTTTCTTGTTCTTTCTGAGCCCAAGATTGACTGCTCTTCTTTCCCTTCACCTCCCTCTTCTTTATTCTTAAATTAACTTTCTGATGCTACTTTAGAAAGGAAAAACAACCCAAATGCCTAGTGCCTTTCTTAAGGGATGCTGCATGGCCAGGCTGGATCCGAGAATCCCCTCTGGGAAATGAGCAGAGCTGGACAAGCAGCACCAAACTGCTTTGGGAAAGGGGGAAAAGGAGAAAGGAGAGATGGGCAGTGGTCACTTGGACTCTGACACTGTGTTCTGTAGCATTTCAGCCGTGGAGCTTCCGCCTTTGCACTGGTGCTGTGCCGAGCTCGGCGCCACTCTGGATCGTGGCATGGGGGGAAAAAATGCTGGGGTTACCCTCCAGCTGTCCCCAAAAGGAAACACTCCCCAAAGGAATGGGAAACATTCCCAAAAAGAGTGGGAGACGCTCCCAAAAGGAGCAGGAAACACTCCCAGAAGGAGCAGGAGCTGTGGGAAGCAGGAGGTGCCCCCGTGAGCAGGATCCAGGTGATCCAGCAGCACCAGAGCCGAGCAGGAATCCCAAATTTTCCCTTTTTTTGTGCATGTCCTTGCCCCAGCCCTCCGCAGAGGGCCAGGCAGGCTCAGGGCCCAGCATGTGGCCTCCTGCACCGGACTGGTGACTTTACTGTAGCTAATCCTGAGGCAGGCTCCTTACTGTAAATGTGGTTTGATTGGTTGCTTTGTTGGGATTTTGTTCTTTTTATTGTTTTTTTTGTTTTTTTGTTTTTTCAGTTGAGCAAGAAAAAATGCAACTCCCAGGGTACCTTCTCAAAGGTGCCACTTTAAATATTAGTGGGGAATAAGGACATTTATTTTTCAAGTTCCTCCTAGAAATCTTTGTTTGAAATTCCCAGTGGAGGGAGAACTGCTGTTACTGTTGTTCTTTCTCATGGATGACAAATACCAATTTGTAAAATATCAGTGTTAAAAAATGTTGAGATTTTCATGAGATATTTTAAAAAAAAAGTATAATAGTGTCATTAATATAAAATTATAATAGCAGTATTTAATCCTTTCAGATCTGTAAAGAATAAGAAAAAACAGAAGGTAAATATTCTTACAGAGAGTAGCTGAGCTTTAAGGTTCACTTGGTTTAAAGTCCTCATTTTGTTTGCAGATGCATTGTTAATGTTTAGAGGTTATACTAATGTTATTTATTAATTGTTTCCATCCTTGTATGCTGCCCACTAAGAGCTTCTTTGTTTGGGATTTCATTCACCTGTGTCAGTAAGAAAGAAAACAAAACAAAGTTTTATTTTTAAATAAAATTTCCTTTGTTGTAGCACATGGTGTGTGTGTGTGGTGGTGCTTCTGTGAGTGCTGGAAAAAGAATATTTTAGGATTTCAATCTTCTGAATCCTTTGCAGACTGACTTTGGAGTTATTTTATAATTACTACCACAATTACCTGTTAAATTAAAATTTATATTCTAGCTCCTCTCAGAGGCTAGGTAAGATTTATATGAAGATTATAATAATGAGAAATATTCTGAGAGACTCAATGAATGAAGGCTCCAATCCATCAGGACCAAGAAGGACATGAAGTTACACCCAGGAGCAGAATCCAAGGGAATCCATGGGAATATTCTGCAGCCTTTAAAGTTATTGCACAGAAATTATAGAAATAAATAAATATCACAAAAATCTACATGGATCTGAAGATCTAGAAGAGAATTATTAGAGTATATTATGTATTATTAACAGATACAGGAAAACAATTCTGTATCTTTGAATATATTGAATAGTCATTGACATCTATTGATATATATCAATTTTATTTATCAATTTATATATTGATATATAAATTGATAAATAAAATTTTTATATATTTTATATATTTTATATTTATTTTACATATCAAGTAGATGTAATAAATCCAGGTTCTGCCACACTCCAATATTCCAGGCCCAGAAATGGAACTAACAGGGCCCAGCTGAGCCCCCAGGACATTTGGGGGCCAGGGGACAGCACTTGGGGACAAAGGGGGACACTCAGGTCCCGGGGGTCAAGTGGGACCCCACAAAGAGGTCAGTGAGGGCCATGGGGGATAACTGAGACTGGAAAAAACCTCCAAAAAAAAACAAAACACTGTGGGGTGCACTGAGGGTAACTGGGGGGAAATGAAGACACGGGGTTATTTGAGGTCATTTGAGACTCTGATCGGGGTTACTTTAGGTCATTGGGGTCATTTGAGGTCATTTGAGGCTCTGGGGTTACTTTAGGTCATGGGGTTACTTTAGGTCATTCGAGGCTCTTTTGGGGTTACTTTAGGTCATGGGGTTACTTTAGGTCATTTGAGCCCCTCTTTGGGGTTACTTTAGGTCATTGGGGTCATTTGAGGTCATTCGAGGTCCTCTAATTACTGGTATTAGCTATTAATACAATTATCAATATATTCCAATATTAAATTCTAGTCACAATATTATTTTTTTAAGATCCAGCGGTACAATCACCTATCACAGCCTAAAACCAGGATTATTTATTTGAATAAATAGATTTATTAGCATTGGTAGAAATGAGTGTCCTATCAGCAGCCACAGGGGCATAAATGGCTCCAAATCCCCCATGGGATTCTGGAATGCCCTTCCCACCCTCCTGTCTGCGGGAACAAACTCCACCACTCAGCTTTGAATCCGTACTTTATTTTCACATATATATAAAAAAAACCAAAACAACAAACCTCGCAAGTATCGGACAAAAAAAGAAAAAAAAAAAGAAAAAAAATGAAACAAACAACAAACCGAAACAAAACTCCTGGATATGTACACACAATCCAACGAAAATATATATATATAAACCAAAGCTTTTGCTCGGACACCACGTGTAGCAGGGCTGGGACACCCAGGGGACAGAGGCTGGTGGGCAGCAGAGCTCGGGGGGTGATTGAGAGGCACGAGGGGCTCTGAGGTGGGGCAGGGCAGGAGGGAGCTCCTGGCAGGTTCTTGCCCCTCTCCCCTCCTCACTGCGGAGCCAGAGAAGCACAGAGAGGAGCTGGACCTGGCACTGGCAATGCTGAGCACGAAAAACCCTGAGACGTCACTGACTGGCCCTGGCTGATTTTTAATTTAAATTTAAATCTGAGGGAGATGTGGGTGCTGCTGTCGCAGCAGCTGGGCAGCGTCCCTACAATTCAGAGGGGAGAGGGGAGCCCTGCCCCTCCAAACCAGACACCCCAATGCCCTTCTGGCACCCCTGCCTTGCCCTGCCACGTCCTCTGCTCCTGTGGGATCTCAGCACTGCTGGACAAACCAACCCAGGAACGGTTCAAAGACAAAACAAAGCACTCAGAACCTCTCAGAAGCTGCCAACACCTCTCTAGCACACCCCTCTTTTCCACTCTTCTCTCCTCCAACCTGCACCCATTACACCTAAGGTGCCTCAGACATCCCAAAAACCAAATTTCACCAGCCTCTCTGAGCAAGGTCAGGGTAAAAAGAAAGCGTCGAAACCTCCCCACAACATGTACAGAACAGATTACCTGAAAGAGCCTCAAATCCTTCCACCAAGCAGGGATTAATGGGATATAGTTCTTCCTAATATTGCTGTGGCTTCTCTGGAGTAGTAAAGCGAGTCCAGCTTTGCTGCTAAGGCAACACCTGCAAGCCCAGGGCTGAGGTAATGGCCAGGTGAGTCAGGGAGGTGTCCCCAGCACGGTGACACTCGGGTGGCCTCTGGCCGTGCTCCCCAGGGGCTGGAGCAGGGGTGGGAGAAGGCAATCCAAGAGCAGGAAAGGTTTGAAGGAAGAAAGCACTTAGTGGGTCTCCTCTCTAGTTTCTCAGATCGATGTATTTCTCGCTCTGGGGAGGGAAAACACAGGGTTAGGGGTGAACACACAGCAAATCCTCTGCTGCAGCTGTGGTGGTGACACACACGGTGGGGTGGGGACAGCTAGGGCACCCCAGGGTGGCTGAGCACCCACCTCGAGAGGCGGGGAGGGGAGTGTGAGCTGTGCAGAGCCAGGCAGGGGCTCTCTCCTGGCCCAAGGCAAATAAAACCACAGTGGGCTCAGGAGCTGCACCCTGTGGCTGGCACGGGCAGTGGTGGCCCAGGAGTGACGCTGTGAAAAGCTGCTCCACCCCAGGGGAGGGACACCAGATGTCCCAAAAGACTCATCCCAAGTTCTCTGGCTCACAGGACCTGTTCCTGCAGCCTCTGCTCTCACTTCTGGCCAGAGACCTTTCTGGTTTAGCTCCTTCTCCCCAAGGCCCCTGGCGAGCCTGGCTGCTGCTCCACTGAGTGAGGCAGAGCCAAGCAGGGCGGGCAGTGGGCACCACCACGAGCAGAGCTTTGTCCCCTCCAGGAATTGTCCCCTCCCTTCCATCCCACGGCCCCCCCGAGCGCTGCTGATGGAGGATGGAGGCCCGTGCAGGGTGGGCAAAGCAGTACCTGGGTGCAGCCCCGTCCCCGAGCGGCGCGGGCAGCCCCGGCCCCGTGCCCGTCGCTCTGTCCTACCTGGTCAGCTGCGGCTCTCTTCTCGCCGTTGGCGCCCTGCAGGAGCCCCGCCTCTTCGGAAAGTTTATCTGACTTAACTTCAACTACAATCTTGTCTTTACGGGCCTCTGGCTTTGTGCTAGGGGAGGGAGGTGACAGTTTTTGAGACACGTTGGCGATACCCGGGCGGGCACGTGGCCGGCCGAGCCCCGGGGCTCCATCTCAGGGATGCTCTGTGGTGGGACCGTGGCTCAGAGCGCTGGGTCAGAGAGACTCCAGCTCACAGAAAGCTTTGGACTGCCCAGGGAGGGGCCCTTGGCTGCTCTACCACTGTGCTGTCTCCTCCCTGCACGGCAGCACCCTGTGGGAAGCTGGAAAAGCCGCGGTGCCCCCGAGGCCGCGCTCCCGCCTCGCTCTGCAGGGAGCAGCTGCAGCGGTGGGATGGGGTGGATGGGATGGGAAGCATGAGTGGTATCAAGCACCCCCAGCCCCACGGGCCCCGGGGGGACAGGGGGCAGTGCTTACATGTCCTGCTTGCCTGCTCGGCCACACGGGATCTTGCCTTTCTTGTGCAGGAAGTAGATGACAGCACCCAGCACAGCCACCACAAGGATGGCCACGATGATGGCCACGATGATCACCCCTTGGCTCTCTGCTGTTGACTTTTGATCTAAACGTAACAGGGAGAGAAAGAAATTAATGCCTGTCCCACTGTAACCCCCTTCTGTGTTAGGAAAGGGTCCCTTCTCCCCAAAAAAAGCCCCAGTGCATGCCCAGCTGCACGCAGGAAATCTGCAGATTTCGGTACAGAAATGCTCCGTTGGGGCAGTTTCTGTAGGAACACAGAAGTTCTGCTCTGGGCTGCCATGCCCCATGTGCCACAGGAGGGTGGGTAACAGGAATTCCTGCAGGGCAGCAGGCCATCCCTCCCCTTCCTCGCCCAGCAGGTTTGGGCT
Organism: Prinia subflava; assembly: GCF_021018805.1. Lineage (NCBI taxonomy): Eukaryota > Metazoa > Chordata > Aves > Passeriformes > Cisticolidae > Prinia > Prinia subflava. The sequence continues at coordinate 1,892,282 of NC_086268.1, forward strand.
GCAAGAAGCTGCACTTGGCAGCCGTGCTGAGGACAAGCAGACAGCTTCCCCAGCGCTGGGGACAGAGCCTCCGCCTCCCTCCCGGCTTGGCAGGGGGAGAAGCAGCAGGAGAAGCAGCGCAGAGCCAGCAGCCACGCTCCCTCCCCAGGTGAGCATAACTCGTGTCCTGACAGACACCACCAGCACACTGACCCTTCCTGATGGTTTCCTCTGCGAGAGCAGGAAGGGAGGGAAAGACACCGAGCTCAGCCACCCCTCGGCAGCACGGCCCAGGGGGGACTGACACCCACACAGAGAGCAGCCCTGGCACTCACCCACCAGCTGGATGTGCTTCTCACTGACCCCCAGCTTGTTGGACACCCTGCACATGGCTCCTGCCCGCAGCAGGTCGTGGTTCACACGCACGGTCAGGTTGCTGGCAATGTGCTGGTTGTCCATGTACTCGTGAGCCTGGGTGGGGCAGACAGGGCAGGATTCAGAGCCTGGGCAGCCCCCGGGCCGCCCCAGCCCGGCCCCTCCCGGCTCTCACCGTGCCGTTGATGCTCCACTGCACCGTGGGCCGGGGGAAGGCGATGGCCTTGCAGGTCAGGTTGATCAGCTGGTCCTGGCGCACGTACAGCGGGGAGCTGATGGCCACGATCCGCGGCTTCCCTGCGGGCAGGGGACATCAGCACCCACGGGGAACGGGTGATGGGCAGGCAGGGGGCACTCTGCACCCACAGCTCCCAGGGAATGGGTGCTGGGCAGGCAGGGGACATCAGCACCCACAGGGAAGGGGTGCTGGGCAGGCAGGGGTCACTCTGCACCCACAGCTCCCAGGGAATGGGTGCTGGGCAGGCAGGGGTCACTCTGCACCCACAGCTCCCAGGGAATGGGTGCTGGGCAGGCAGGGGTCACTCTGCACCCACAGCTCCCAGGGAATGGGTGCTGGGCAGGCAGGGGGCACTCTGCACCCACAGGGAGCAGGGAATGGGTGCTGGACAGGCAGGGGTCACTCTGCACCCACAGCTCCCAGGGAAGGGGTGCTGGGCAGGTGGGGGTTACTCTGCACCCACAGCTCCCAGGGGATGGGGGCTGGACAGGCAGGGGTTACTCTGCACCCACAGCTCCCAGGGGATGGGGGCTGGGCAGGCAGGGGGCACTCTGCACCCACAGCTCCCAGGGGATGGGGGCTGGGCAGGCAGGGGTCACTCTGCACCCACAGCTCCCAGGGGATGGGGGCTGGGCAGGCAGGGGTCACTCTGCACCCATGCCAGGCCTTACCCTCGACAGCCACGGACACCTTCTTGCTCTGCTCCAGCCCCGGCACGGTCGGGGCCATCACCTTGCAGCTGAAGGTGTTGGAGTTTTCGAAGGTGAGGTTGCTCAGGAAGAGCTTCCTCCCTTCCACCAGATGCGCGCCCTGTTGGGAAGGAATGTCCCCAGCAATGAGCCCTCTGTGCCCACGTCCCAAAGGACTTCACACCTCCCATGCACAGCGAGGGAGCTTGCAAGCACAGGACCTCTCTGCAGTACTGGCCAGGAGGTGACAATATTGGCGTGGACAATGCAGGTGCATGAAAAAGGAAATTCTTCCCCTGGCCTCTCAGGAGAGAGGAGCAAGATCCTGACTCTGCCTCATTTTCTGCAAAGCCCAAGCTGAGCCTGAGCACGACAGAGCTGGGGTGCCCACTCACCTTGTCATCCCTCCACTGGTACTTCAGGTCCACGGGGCTGGAGGCGTTACAGCTCAGCGTCACGCTGTCCCCTTCACGGAGGGTTGAGGATGGCTCCATCTTCACATGGACCCCTTCAATGTCTAGGAGAGGGATGGAGACCAGGGCAGGGTGAGCAGGAGGGACAAAGCACCGACCGTAAGGTCCACAGGGCCCAGTCCCCTCTCTCTTACAGTTCACGACAAGATCCACGTCCTCCTCTATCTGTGACATGTCATCCAGGTCCAGGGACTGGCACCTGTACGTGCCACTGCTGCTCTTGTCCACGTCGTGCAGGTTCAGGACCCCGCTGTCGGGCTCTGCCAGCGACGACAGATCCTGCCACTCATCCCGCTGCACACAGTGGGCACAAAGCAGAGTCCTTAGCCCCACGCAGGCCCCCTCCCACCCTGCCACTGCATCCCCCTCCCCACGACCCTCTGGGCAGGGGACAAGGAGCAATCAGCAGATGGAGAGGTGCCCCGGTCTCCTCAGGCCTCACGTTTTTTTTAAAGAAGCTGAAGACGGGCTGTGGGTTCCCATCAGCCTCGCAGACCAGCGTCACATTGTCCCCTTCCTTCACCAGCGCCGAGGACGACACCACCTGCAGCTTCAGGTGCTCGGTGGGGTCTGGGGGCAGGGGTGGGCACAGTCAGTGCCCGGCCCCACTGTGGGGCACCAGCGCTGCTCCCCCGGGCCCAGACTCACAGAAGATGTTGACCTTGACCCCCCGTGACTCCAGGGCGTGCCTCTGTCCCTGCAGCCAGTAGTGCACGGTGCAGTGGTAGCGGGAGTGGCGGTCCTCACGCATGACGGCCGCGTACAGCGTGCTGCTCACCGTGTACAGCCCGCTCGACTCGCGGATCACCGTCGACTGGATTGTCACCTCTGCAGGGGACACGGACACACAGGAAGGCTCCCTTGGCCTGCCCGGGTTCCCCCCCCCCCAGCTGGGTGCCCATCCCTGCCCGACTCACTGTCCTCCTGCGCGTGCAGCTGCTCCCCGTTCTTGTGCCACGTGATGTTGGGAGATGGGAAGCTGTTCTTGCTCACGCACCTGGCGATCTGTGGTGGCAGAGACAGCCATGAGCACAGGTCAGGCTGAGCACGGAGCCTCCCCGGCCCCTGCGTGCAGCCCCTCCTCACCTGTGGGATTTCAGTGCTGTCCACAGGGATGCCTCCCGGGTTGGGCTCAATCTCAGGGGTCTTGGGGACCTCTGGAAAGAGAAGCCACCAGGTGTATTAGGAGGGACGGGCTGGGATGGCATCCCCGGCCGTGCCACCCCCCTGTGCCACTCACTGTAGACGCTGAGCTCGGTGCTGCTCTCGCCCACGCCGTAGCTGCCAGCTCCGACCTGGCACACGAAGGTCCTGGCGTCCTGCACCGTCACCGCGCTGAGGGACAGCGCCTTGTCCCTCCCCAGGGACAGCCGCTTCTTGTAGTCCGTGTCGTCCTGCAGGACCTCGTCGGCCGTGACGTGGTACAGCCTCACCTGCCGGTTGCTGCGGTCCACCTGCAGGGCGAGGGCGAGGCTGGGCTGGGCAGGGGGCCCTGGGCTGGGCAGGGGGCCCTGGGCTGGGCAGGGGGCCCTGGGCTGGGGCCACCCCAGAGCTGCTCTGCCAGGCCTGCACTCACGTAGAACCAGTCGAGGTAGGTGACGGAAGTGTTCTCAGGGATGGAGAAGTTGCACTCGATCCTGGCTGTGCCCCCGATCTCCACCTCCACCACGGCTGGCATGGAGATCTCCAGCTTGCTGGCTGCAGCTGTGGGACAGGATTTGCTGTTAGGGGCAGGAAGGGTGGGGAATAATGGGCTGTCCAAGCACTGCCTGTGCCCATCTCCAGCCCCCAAGAGCTGTGGGGCAGAGCCGTGCACTGTGCTCGACAGTGTCCCAGCCTGGCAGCAGTGACAGCCAGGACCCCACTGCCACGCTGCCTTCAGGATCCCCAGGGAGCCATGGGCTCAGGACAGCCATCCTGTCCCCAAAGAGGGGACATGGCATGTCGTGCCCCCACCAGCTCTGTCCCCAGGACACCATTGGGAGGCAGCATGTCCCCAACCAGCACGGCCCTGGCACAGCCAGGACTCCCAGGTGCCACCACAAGCTCTGATCCTGCTGCCCCAGCGTGAGCCCAGCAGTCAAAGCATCCATCCCTGCAGCATTCCCGAGGTGTGCCCTCCCTGCTGCTCTGCCCACCCTGTGAGCAGCGCCTGCCCATCCCTGCACCCCACCTTCCTCCCAGCCCAGCCAGCCGCAGCAGTAATGGAGCTGCTGGCCCTGCTCCAGAGAGGATGGGAGAGGTAATGGCTATTGATCCAGGACAGGGCACGGAGCAGCTTCCCAAGGGATTGGGAGCAGAGCAGCCCCAGCCGGGCAGAGCAGAGACAAGGGCGGCACCACAGCCAGGCTGGGAGTGTCACTGCCACCATCCCTGCCAAAGCAGAGCAGGGTCTGCACACCCTGGGCTGGCACACGGCCCTGCAGAGGGGACAACAGCCTGTCCCCAAGCAACAGAGCCAGCCCAGGTATGGGAGCAGGGGACAAGAGGCTTGGAGGAAGCAGCTGTGTCAACATCTCCCTTGATAGCGCCCGCTCCGTAACAGCCACCACCGGGGCGACTTCAAAGGGCAGCGCCGTGCCCACAAACTGCTCTTTGTTTGGAGTGGGTACATGGTGGCACAGAGCCAAAACACAGCCAGAGGCCCTTCTGCCACGGCAAAGGCCCAGACACGCAGGAGCAGCCACCTCAGAACTCCCCAACACACGGTTCTGGCCCTCGCCCATCCCGTCGGTGTATTACACTTGGCACCAGGCAAGGAGGGATGAGCAAATCACGGCACAGCAAAGAAGGAGCTGGAAAAACAGGTGATAGCCCCAGAGATAAGCACGCAGCGGGGACAGGAAACTGGCTGAGAGTACAAAGGGAAGGATAACAGCAAAGGAGGCAGCGGCTCACCTGTATGGCCACAGCTTGGCAGGAGAGAGCACCTGCACAACTGGGCAAGCCTGGGGCTGGGGTGTGTCCCTGCTGACCCCACGCAGCCTCCCCTGAGCCCTGGCACTCTGGACTGCGGGCAGCCAGGCCAGACTTTGCCTCTCCATCATTTCCAGACCTTTGGCAAGGGCCGCAGGCAGAGCCAGCCCTGGGGAGAGCAGCTGGCCCTCCCCCTGACCCGCTCGGCATGAGAGCCCTCAACCAGGCAGCGGAGCAACCGAAACCATGAGCTCAGAGCTGGAGAATGGCTGGCATCCGGGGCTGGCATGAGGAACACAACCCTCCCAGCCATCCACTGCCCTTGAGGAGGCTGACATGGGCGCTGCAGCCCCCACCCCGCCTGGAAAAAGGGCTCGCTGCTCCCCACCTCCTCCGGGACAGGCTGGAAGAGGGACACAAGGCGACACTCACAAGGTCCCCCACAACCCTGGGGACACAAGGCTCGCTTCTCCAGCTCCAAGACCTTTTGCTATGTGCGTGGGCAGGCTGAAGAGGCACTGGGCACAGCCAGCCTGGCACAGCAGGCTGCGGGGACTTGGCGATCCTCCCTTGTGCCCGGCGCAGCTGCAGGTTTGGTGATGGAACCCGGGGAGATCCATCAGCCACGCGTGGAACGGCCCAGCTGCAGCACCGAGCTCCATCCACCCCGAGAGCCTGGCACGGCTCCAGCCGGAGACCTCGGGCTCCGGAGAGGGCGTCTGCAGGGAGCGAGCAGGGAAGGAAGGAGAGCCCCCGTGCCTTTTCCATCTGGCTGGCGGACAGCCGGCCGGCAGCCAGAGCTCCGCGAGAACAAAGATTTGCTTTTAGAGCTGGGGAAGGGGGTGGGGAGCAGCACAGTCCCTCGCCAGCCTCCTGCAGAGCCGAGGTGTGCGGGGAGACGCCGAGAAGTGCGGCTGCGGTGGCGGCACAGAGCCCCCGGCGCTGAGCCCCCGGCCCGGAGCGACAGGAGGGGCACCACAGGGCTCCGGAGCCGCCTGAGGTTTCCGTGGGTTTGCGTTCCCCTCTCGGGGAAACCAGCTGCGCCCAGATCCCGCCTGCTCCCGGCGCAGGCACACACGCTACCCCCTCCTGTTCCCTAGGAAAGGCGCCCAGATCCCCGGGCAGGGCTGCCCCAGCTCACACGGAGCAGCATCACCCGCACCGTGTCTTCTTCACAGAGGGTGCAGAACCCCAGCCTCGCAAGGAGCAGCACCAACACCTCCACCCAGCCACATCCGCCCAGCCCACACCCTGCCGGGCACGGGGATGGAGCCGGGCTCTGCTGCAGCGGGGACCAGCGCCTCGCACCCCAAAACAACCGCACCACCCTGCCAGGACCCCGTCCTGTGCACCTGGAGCGGCAAAGCTCTCCACGCCACCCCGCAGCTCGGTGACAACATGCAGACACCTCTGTAACAGCCAGACCGCGGGGCACAAAGGGACGGGGCGGCTCAGGCAGCCCCGGGGTGGGCTCAGCCCCCCGTTCCAGCAGCGCTGGCTGGCCTGAGAATGTCTTGGCCGTGGCCCCTTGTGCTTCTGGGAAGCATCAAGCCTTTCACGTGGCTGGGCTTCCAAATACACCGACGCCGCCAACCATTGAGCGACTCCTGGCTCGGCACATGTGCTGTGGGAAGGGGATCCCGGCACGGGACGGGGGTGGGAGCAGCCTGCTCTGCACTCCGGTCTGAGCCTGGCTTTGGCTCCAGCAGCTCGGCCTGGGCAGGTTCCCAGCGCCGGGGCCACCTCCGCAGCCCAGCGGGGCAGGGAGCAGGCGGCGCACCGGGACCGCTCCCGGGCCCCCGGCGAGAGGAGGGAGCGATGCGGGGAGCGGGGCAGGGCAGGAAGCGCAGCCACCCCCCGAGGGTGAAAATGGACTGGAAAGTGGATAAAAAAAGAAAGCGCGAAAAAAGCCAAGAGAAACACAGCGCTCAGGGGAAAACTCCTTAGAAGGAAAGGGGTGGATGCCTCCTAACAACAACCAGCTCACCCCGGTGCGCGCTGAACGCACGTGGGTCAGGCACCCCTCAACCTGCCCTGCCCTGGGGGGCTGCAGAGGGGCCCCGAGAGCGGCACGGCGCACCCAGACCCGCCCCGGACCGCGGGGCCGTCCGGGCGGGGACACACCGAGGGAAGGGCCGATCCCACCTGGGCTGCCCCGACCCCGCGATCCGAGCATTCCCGGCGCCGCGCCAGGCACCGCCCGAGGGGCGCCGCGCTCCCGGTGCCGGCGCTGGCCCCGCCGCGCCTCTGCGGGGACACCGCTGCGGCTGCCACCTCGGGGAGCTGCACAGGGGCAAATCACGGCCCCGCACCGCCGCTGCAGCCCGGTGTCCCCCGGCGCGAAGGACATCGCAGGCAGGGCTCCGCGGGACCCCGCAGCGCTCCGCAGGTGCGCGGGTCCGCCCGGCCCCGGCCCCGCACTGCCCGGCCCCGGGTCCCGGCCCTTCCCGCAGCCACTCACCGCAGCAGAGCAGCAGGCAGCAGCCCCAGCCCAGGGCGAGCCCCGCCGGCCGCCGCCCCCCAGCCATGCCCGCCGCCGGCCGCCCGAGACTGAGCGGGGCCGCGGGCTGACGTCAGGCGGAGGAGGAGGAGAGGAGGAGGAGGAGAGGAGGAGGAGGAGGAAGGTGCGGTGCCTCCCCACCGCCCGCAGCCGCTTATCACCCCCAGCAGCAGCAGGCGGGCGGGCGCCGTGGCCGCCCAGCCCCGCAGCGCCCGGTCCGGCCCCGCACGGCCGCGGGCAGCGCTCGGGCCGCCCCCGGCACGGCCCCCGCCCCGCTCGGGCCCTGCCCAGCTGCGCCCGGGGGCTCGCAGAGCTGCCAGCGCCTGCCTGTCCGGGCGTGCAGGGGCTGAGCCGGGCAGACAGCCGGGCGCTGGAGTCGCTCACACACCCGGAGAAGGGGGCTGGAGCGTGGGGTGTGTTTTTCAAAGAGTTTAGGGAATGCCGGCGACAATCGCCGAGAGTCCAATGTGCAGGTAGCAGCGGCGATAATCAGAAGTGACCCTGCTGCCCAGCTCAGCCCCACACCGCCCTAAAGCCTCACACACAGCTGCTGGGTCACCTTTGAACCCACGCCACACAAGCACAGACTCAAAACAGGGAGGCAAAACACTCTTTGTCATTGTCTGGGCTCCGACAGACACCTTGGGGGCAGTGCGGGCTGCGGGGCGGCGCCGGGCCGTGTCCCACGCAGGTCACCAGGGGTGCAGGGTCGGCACCCCAGCCCCGCTGAGCCCCGGTGTCCCCCAGCCCCGCTGGGAGCCCCGTCCTGTCCCCGCGGCGGGGCCCCAGGGCAGCACCGCGACCCCCGGCCCGAGCCCCGCGCAGCTGTCGCTGAATGGGGCGGCTGTGGAGCGGCTTTTCCCCGCGGTGGCCGGGGCAGAGCCCGGCCGGGGGCGGGGGGGCCCGCGGGGCTGCACAAGGCTCCCATTATCCAGGGGTAATCACCCAGCCCAGCACGGCCCGGCCCCTCCGGCAGCCCGGGGCAGAGCCGGGAGGAGCACAACAAACCCCGCCAGGTGCTGCGAGTTGCCCAGAGCCAGCCACGCGGGATACTCGGCCCCGGTGTCCCTGCCCTGTCACAGCCTGGTTCCGTGCCTCAGTTTCCCCGGGGTCAATCAGAGCCGGGGGGGTGGTTGTTGGAGGACAAAGGTTTTCTTCCCCTGCAAAGCCTTTTCGCTTCTCCATTCACAGGACACTTGACACTCACTGATTCAGGCTCATCACACTCGAGGACAGACCCAGGGGCTGCCCAGACTCCCAGGAGCTGTGACAGTGCTCTCCTCCCGCTCCCAGCCCAGAGTCTCTGAACTTCTGCACATCCCTTTGTCTCCTCCACTTGCTTTCCCCGCAGCATTCCTGTTCCTGACAGCAGGGGCTGCATCCCTCCGACCCTCCCTGAGGGGCTGCAGGATCCCCTGAGCCACAGCATTCCTTCTGGGAATGCCCCGGCACCTCTCCCACCTCAGCCCCCTGTGCTGGCCCCCGGCCCCAGCGCTGCTCCCTGGCCGGTGCCATGCAGCGGCGCTTCCCAAGCCCTCCTCCTCCTCCTCCTCCTCCTCCTCTGCATGCCTGACCAGCAGCCCCCCCCCAAGACTTTCCCAGCCAAACACACTCAGTGATTCATCGGAAATGATTAAGTTTTTTCCCCAGGAGATCAGTTGCTTAAAATGGCAGTGCCGGGCAGTGATAAGGCTGAGAGCCCTCGTGCTGCCGCTGGACAGGGGAGGCCTCCTCCCTTTGCTGGGAAGAACAAGTGCAAGGGAGCTGTGCCATCACCCACAGGGCGCTCAGGAGCTGCTCTCCGGCCTCACAGCCGCAGCTTTGGGATGCTCTCACACCTCACGGCAGGAGCTCCCTGGCTGTGGTGGGGAAATCCACCCTCCGAGTGGGTGCCCCGGGCTCAGGGAGTCCCTGACAATGTTCTCCCTCTTCCCCTCCCTCCAAAGGGCAGGATGCAGCACCGGAGGAGCCTCGGGCTCTGCTCTCCTCGGAGCAGGGAAAGGGATGTTCCACTCGGCACAAAACACCCTCAAATGCCACCCCGAGAGGGAAGGAGGCCCGCGGGAAAGCATCCACCAAAGTCAAACAAACAAAGCGGGAGAACTCGACTGACACACCCCTGGGTGCATTTTGTCCTGGGGCTAACTTTTATTCCGCGTTAAAAATAAAGCAGAACGTTGCTCAGAAAACCTCTGCAGAAAATTCCCAGCGCTTGGAAAGGGCAGTGCCACTCCCTGGGGAAAACAGGCTGTGGAGCGTGCCACCCTCAGAGAGCCCCCTGCTCTCGCTGCACGGCTCTGCCTCCAGCTGGTTGGGCTCAGCCTGCTTCACTTTGAAGAAAACCTGTGCTTTTGTCCCCCCCTAAACAAACGAATGGTTCTGGGGAAGAGGGGCAGGATTTGAAAGCAAGGCATGAACAGAAGGCATGAAATCACCCCGCTGCGCTGTGTGTGGCGCCCAGCGGGCTCGGGGACTCTGCGTGGGGAGCGTGGCAGGCTGGCCACCTTCATCTTCCCTCCCTGCTGCCTCATCTCACGCCTTCTTGTTTATCTGCTTGCTTAATGGATTTGGCTGCAGTCCCCGCTCGCAGCGATGCACACAAACCGTGCATGAGGCTCCCATGTCGCAGTCCCACGCACACAGCTGGGGTGGGAAAGTTGGGAAGCAGAGGTCTGGCTCCACCTGAGGCACAGAGCAGCTCCCACAGCTCTTCATCCCTGGTGGTGGAGGGAATATTGGTGCCCGGGCCCCTGCAGCTCCCATCCCTCTCCTCCTCCATCCCTCCTGCCACCTCTCAGATGAGGCTGTGCCTGGGCAGGCAGTTCTGCCCCTGGCTGGGGTGAGGCTGGCACAGCTGCTGGAAACCTGGGATCCACAGGACCCTGCCCAGGGCAGGGCTGATTTCCCGGCATTATCTGAGCACTGCAGGTTGCAGGAATGATCTGGAAGTGTGCAAATGCATTTGCCTCCCTCCTCTGGCTCCTGCTGGCCCTGGCTCTCTGCAGGCAGAGGGGAGCGATGGCCAGCACGGAGCCAGGCCTGGGGCTGTGCATCCCAGCACACAGCGCAGCCCCTTCCACCCCTTCCTGCGCTGCCAGACAGATCCCTGCTGATACGGGGACCTGGGGATGCTGCCAGAGGGAGCTGGCCCAGCGTGGGCTGTGCCTGTGCCTGTCCTGACACGTGGCTCGGCGTGTCCCAGGTGGGATGGGGGACCCTGTGCCTTCCCCAAGCCCTGCAGCTGAGCCCAGACGGGCTGGGGGGGCTCTGTGCCAGCTGCCCCCAGTGAACCCCGGCCAGTGCTGGTGCCAAAGGGCTGGGGGCTGGCACAGCTCTGGTGCCAAAGGGCTGGGGGCTGGCACAGCTCTGGTACTGAAGGGCTGGGGGCTGGCACAGCTCTGGTGCCAAAGGGCTGGGGGCTGGCACAGCTCTGGTACTGAAGGGCTGGGGGCTGGCACAGCTCTGTTACCGAAGGGCTGGGGGTTGGCACAGCTCTGGTGCCAAAGGGCTGGCACAGCTCTGGTACTGAAGGGCTGGGGGTTGGCACAGCTCCAGTGCTGATGGACCCTGCTCCCTGCAGGTCTCCGGGGTGGATGGAGGGCAGCAGTGCTGTGCAGAAGTCTCTGGCTGTGTCCACCCAGGCCTGCCCCTCTTCACACAACACCGCCAGGGCCGAGAGCAGCCCCACTCCCCGGGGAAGGGGTGGGATGTGGGCCAGCTCTGAGCTTTCCCACACGGCCCGGGATGGGCCAGCTGCTCCCCTGCCACTGCTCCCCTCACCCTCGGGGCACCTTCTGCCAGCCCCTGCTGCTGCATTTTGGGGGACTCCACGGCTCACACAAGGCTTTGCACTCTGGGAACCCTCCTGGGCTGTCCAGCCTTTGGCTCTCTGCTCCTTGGGCACCACAAAGCCACTTTGGGGTACCCCTGCCCCGTCTCTGTTCGCCTCTGGGAGCCCTCTCCGAGGCCCACGTCCTCCAGCTCAGGAAAACGCCTCCTTCCAACCCCCTTCCTCGGCTTGGCTCCCAGCGGCTCCTTTGTGTCTCCCCTCTCCTTCCTCTGCTCTTGTGCAGGGCCTTTCTGTGGGGATTATTAACCATGGCTACGGGGCCTTTGTTCAGGAGGGGCCGCGAGGAGGAGCGGGGAGGGTGGAGGAAGGAAGGACAGGAGCGGAAGGGGGGAAGGAAGGTAGGGGGGGGAAAGGAAGGTGACATCTGGATTTCTCTCGATTTTTGGAGCAGCTGGCCGGGGCTCAGCGGATGCGGAGCGGTGGCAAAACCCCAAAAAGGAGCTGAGCTGGCAAGGGCCACTCACCCAGCCCAATGCAGAGAGCTCAGCGTGCTGCCCTGGTGATGGTGCTGCTGGCAGAGGACAGAAGCAGCACCCCAGGGCTCCAGGCCTGACTTTGAGGACGGGTTTGTGGTGCACAGGGGCGGCGGGGAAGGCTGTGGAGCCGTGCAGCCCTTCCCTCACTCCCTGCCTGGTGAGCTGCGTGCAGGGAGGATGGACAAGGACAGCTGGAGCACGCCTGGGAGAACCTTATCCAGCTGAGAGCCGCTGCCAAGGCAGGGGGAGAAGGAGCCCTCGGCCCAGGACTGGACATCCTGGGGGTACAGGAGCCCCAGGGCCAGAGCAGGTGCAGCCCTGGGACAGGGCGTGACAGCCACGTCCCCCGTCACTCGCTCACGTTCAGCCGGGCTGCTCACGTCCGTGTGCCAGGCTCCTGTCCCAGCCTGGGAGCACTGCAGGCACGGAACGAGGGGCAGGATTTGGGGATGGGCGCTGACGGGGTGGCTTGGGGAAGCCAGGAGCTATTTATAAACCATCCTTTTCCTTGGGAGCACTTCCCAGTCCATCTCCCCCAGCAGCGGCCGGAAAAAGGCCCCATTGTGCCGGCGCCGGCTGGGACAGGGCCGGGCACTCGCCCACACAATGGGGCAGATGATGGCCCCGGCCCGGCGTGCCCTGCCCAGGGGACAGCGAGGGGTCCTGGCCATGCTCATCCAGCACTTGCCAAGGCCACAGCTGCCCGGAGGAGCGGGCAGGAGGAATGCCCTGTGCTCCCTGGCACCCGGCTTCTCTGGCTCCCTGCTGCCAAGGAAGGGAGGAGAGGGCAGGATGGGGACGCAGCATCACTCCCTGGGCTTGCCTGCAGGGATCTCTTCCTCCTGGCTTTGTCTGCAGGGCTCCCCCAGGACGGCTCATTAGGATCGTCTGTGAGAAAGCCTAAGCAGAGATTAGCCCCGGGCAGGCCCAGCTTTGGGGGAGCCCCTCTTGCAGGGGATCCCTTTGGAGGTCCCTGGGGAAGGTTCCCTGTGGAGAGGGGTGGGGACAGCCAAGGACTGGCTGGGATAAAGCAGCAAGCAGGGCACAGTGCTCGTGTCACATCCCCACAGCAGCAGGGACACGATGGAGCACCAGAGCCCAGGGGAACAGTGGGGCTGGGCTGGCCAAAGAGGAATTTCTTCTCGCAGGACTTTCCCATGGAAGAGGACTTGTCTTTCCTAGGGCTGTCTGGCCGGGCTCCAGGAGGAGATAGATATCCCAGCTCCCATGGTGGGGAGCCCTGCAGAAACACGGCGAGCAGCCCTCGTGCTCCTGCTCTTGCACAGGGCTGCAGGCTGGGCAGAGGCAGGGGAGGCCGTGGCTGCTGGGGACACAGGGCCGGGCTCCCTGCAGCTCCAGATCCTTCCTGAGGGCCGTGCTCAGCGGCCTGGGGCCGTTCCCTGCCCACGGGGTACGTGCTGTGGGGACTCCATCACCTGCCCCTCCAAGGCCAGAGGAAGCGTGAGCCACAGCTCCTGGAGCGCAGCCCGAGTGTGGCCGGGGGATTTTCCGGAGCGGATGCAGCGAAATGAGCCATTGTTCCTGCCGGGGCTGCAGGCGCCCGCCCCGCCTGCCCAGCGCTGCCCAGAGCTGTCCTCAGGGCAGCCGAGGTGAGGCTGCTGGCACTGCCCAGCACCACCGTGCTGCCCGCCTTGGCCCGGCTGTCGGGGCTGCCACACACCCGGATCCGCAGGGGAGGCTGCCCTGGGGATGGTCCCAACAGCTGGGAGCACACTGGGAGTGCTGGAGTGATGGCAGCACGACCCACACTCCAGAAATTCCCTCAGCGTGTGCCAAAGGAACAGCAGAGGCAGGCAAGATGCTGGTGCTGGAGAATCCCCCCTTCTCCAGGCAGCCTGAGAATCCCTCAAGCACTGGTGCACCCAGCCCTGGAGTGGCTGCCTGTCTCCCTCTGCTTCCAGACAAATCCAGAAGGACTCAGCACCTGCCAGGGCTGAGGCACTGCCTGGAGCTGGCGTCCTGTGGCTGCTGTTTTTCTGGAACACGGGGTGAGCTCAGCAGCGGGAAGGCAGCTCGGAGCCAGCCGTGATGCTGCAGCCCCGTGGCCGGGCTCGGTGCCAGCACAGCCGGTGCTGCCCAGCCCGCGGTGCCCAGGCAGGGCAGGGAGTCACACTCGTGCCGGGCTCTGCGCTCTCAGGGCTGCCTCTGGTGGTCGCAGAGAGCAGCAGAGCTCTGCCCTGTGCCCGGTGAGGCTGATGAGGGGAGGGGGCTCACAAGAGGGGTCCTGTCCTGCTGCCAGCCCTGCCTGGGCACAGCTGGGAGGGCAGTGGCATCATCCCAGACCTCCAGCAGGTGCATGAAGAGCTGGGGGGACTGTCCTTGTGAGGAGGGGTCCCACCCACACCAGGCAGGCACCTTGGTGGGGAGCTCTGTGTCCCCGCAGAGCCCCAGGAAGGGTTTCCATCCAAAGCCCCGCTCTACTCCAGCCAAATCACCGTCCCAACCTGAACTGCTGCCAGGCGTTCCCAGCCCCCTGCACCCCTCCTCGTCCCTGTGCCTCTCTCCTGCAGGTCTGCACGCCCTGGAGCTGGACATCCTACCGGAATGAGAGCTGGCAGAGCTCCCCTCCATCCCGCGGAGCACGGAGAAGCCCCGCCATGGAGCCGCGACCTCTGAACGCTGCAGCCGCTGCGCCCCCGGCCCGGCCGGAGCCCCCCTGAGCCCCCCGGGCATGGCAGGGGCTGGGCAGGCACCAGGAGCGGGGAGGGTGGGGCAGGTGCACAGCCGGAGGCAGGGAATGAGTGGAGCACACCCAGCCCTTGGCTCAGCTCTCTTTTCCCTTCTCCTGTTTGGGAAAGCACGAGAAATCCAAACATTACCATAAATGCTGAAAGCATCCTGGCTCCGGCACTCCCTGGGGATCCAGGCGCCCGCTGCCTCGGAGCCACAGGGACAGGGCTGGCGGGGCCAGACAGCAGGACAGAGCCCAGCCACGGACAGACAGACAGACATGGATGTGCCACTGTGTGAGCCCTGCTCAGGTGACCCCAGACCCCTCTGGGGCTCCTGCCTCGCTGCCCGGGGTGTGGTGCTTCCCTCCTTGGCCCCACACCGGCCAGAGCCTCCTGGGCTGCACATGGCTTTCCCATGGGTCATCATCCACTGCGCTCGCCCTCGCCTTCCTTAAAAAGCCTTGGGCTCAGAGCTGGATTTTCCTGAACTTGTCATCACCATCAAGGCAGCAGGGCTGGACCATCCCCTGGGGCACGGCAGAGCAAAGGCCGGAGGCTTTGACAGCCCCACGCCCTGGCGGGGGTCCAGCAGGGAGGGCAGGACCTGCTCCAGGGCTGCAACCTTGGTCTGAGCCACAGCCGTGGCTTTATGTTCAAACCTCCTGCAGGAAACTGCTTGTCCGGGTGACCCTGGGCTGACTATGTCCCAGACAGGCCCAGGGGATCCCGCTGGCAAGTGCACACCGTCCCTGTGCCAGGGCTGAGGCTGGCACAAACTCATCTCATGCGCGGACCCTGTGCAGGGTGGAACCAGGGTGAGGGGGCTGATATCAACCCCTGTCCATCCCGTGCACTCTGCCTGCCCTGTTCTGCCTCTGAACTCCATCCCATCACTCCATCCCTTGTCCCAAGGCCCTCTGCAGCTCCGCTGGAGCTCCTTTAGGGACTGGAAGGGGCTCCAAGGTCTCCTCCTCCTTGTCTTCTCCAAGCTGGACACCCCCAGCTGTCCCAGCCTGTCTGCAGAGCGGAGCTGCTGCATCCCCTGAGCATCCCTGTGCCCTCCTCTGGGAGTGGTGGGACAAGGGGGAACGGCTTCCCTCTAACAGGGGACAGGCTTAGACGGGATATTGGGAAGAAATTCCTCCCTGTGAGGGTGGGCAGGCCCTGGCATAGGTTGCTCAGGGAAGCTGTGGCTGCTCCATCCCGGGAAGCATCCAAGGCCAGGTTAGAGTGTGCTTGGATCAGTCTGGGATATTGGAAGGTGTCCCTGCACCTCTTTTCCTCTTACTGTAGCGGTCAGGCAGATCCACTGCCACAAAGAGATACAGAATTACCTGGACAGTCTTCATTCCGTAATTAAAAACGGCCAAACCCGGTGTCGCCCGCGGTGAACCGATCGGTCCGGGCGAGCCGGCGCTACTGGCCCTTTAAACGGACGGCAATGGGCGTGGCCAAGCGCCTGCCTCCGTTGGAAGCCCCGCCCCCGCCGCGCCCTCGCCACGCCCCCGCCGCATCCTGCGAACCGGCCAATGGGAGGCGAGCCCAGGCGGAGCCCCCTCCGCTGATTGGCCCGCGCGCCGCACGGCGGCGGCTGCCAACATGTCTGCGCCCATGGCGGAGGGCTCCCGCGGCTGAGCTGCCGTACGGGCCCCGCGGGGACCATGGACGTGCTGCTGGCGCTGCTCCGCGGGCTGCGCCTGCTGTTCGACCTGCTGCTGCTGGTGCTCGACCTCAACTTCTTCCTGGTGTCCTCGCTGGTGTCCGCGCTGCTGTGGCTGCTGGCCGCGGCCTCCAGCCTGCCCGCGGCCGCGGCCGCCGCGGTGGTGGCGTGCTGGGATGCGCTGGTGCTGCTGCGCGGCTGCTGCGGGGCCATGGAGGGCGTGCGGGCCGCCGGGCACCTGGTGTCGCACCTGGTGTCGCACCTGGCGCTGCGGGCCCGGGAGCTGGCGCAGCGCGGGCTGGGCGCCGTGCTGGGCTGCGGGCAGGCGCTGGGCCGGCAGCTGTGCGAGGCGCTGGCCATCGGCACCAGCCTGCTGATGTACCTGGTCAACAGCCTGGTGAACGTGTGCCTCATCGGCGCGCAGAACCTCTTCACGCTGCTGGCCGCCCTCTGGGACTCGCTGGCCGGGCCCGTGGTGAGGGTGGCCGAGCTGGTGGCCGCCTTCCTGGCGCACGTGTCCAGCGGTGCCATCGCCGTGTCCATCCTGCTGTGGTCGCCCTGCCAGATGGCCTTCGAGCTGCTCTGCTCCGCCACCGACCTCTTCATCAGCGTCTTCTTCGTCAACGTTTACGGGCTGGGCTTGCTGCTGCTCATCGTGGTGGTCGGTGCCCTGGTGTTGAACCCCGGGCTGCTGTGGACGCTGACGGGCTACCTGCTGGGCTACCTGCACACGCTGCCCTCGCTGCGCCGCCTGCAGCGGGACGCGTGGCGCCTCTACCAGGTGGCCGTGCTGACCCTGGGCGTGGCCATGACCTCGCAGCCCTGGCGCAGGCTGGTGGACTGGATCCTGCAGGTGACCGACTGGAGCCTGCAGGTGACCAACTGGAGCCGGGGGGGCAGGATGGTGAACCAGGGCAGCGAGCAGCGCCGTGCTGTGGCTGCCCCCAGGGCCCCGGCCGGAGGCAGGGTGGCCCCGGGCCAGCGGCCGGCCGAGCAGGAGGAGCAGCTGGAGGCAGAGCAGGGCCCGCAGCCACGGCCGGCCCTGAGCCGTGCCGGGGCAGGGCAGCGTCACCACACGGCCAGGGAGGAAGCGGGCACATCCTGGTGGAGAGCCCCGAGGAAGCAGCAGCTGAACGGGAACGCTGAGGGAACCCCCGACAACGACCCCTGGGCGCTGCTGAAAGAGCAAGAGGAGCGTAAGAAATGCGTCATCTGCCAGGACCAGACCAAGACAGTCCTGCTGCTGCCCTGCAGGCACCTGTGCCTGTGCCAGGAGTGCACAGAGGTGCTCCTGCAGCAGGACATCTACCAGCGCAACTGCCCCCTGTGCCGCCAGATGATCCTGCAGACCCTCAACGTGTACCTGTGAGCCCACGGGGGGCTCGGGCTGTTTTCCCAGGAGGGCAGGGGCACCCCTGTCTGCGCTTCCCAGGGCTGCCTTGAGCAGCTTCCAAAGAACTGTGGATGGTGCTGGAAGGGCAGAACGCTGTGGGGTGTCTGCTGGTCACATTTGCTGCCTAACTAGGTTGTAGCTCTTGCTAGCAAGCACAATACTGATCTCTGCAGCAGGCTGGAAGAGTTGCCTGGTTTTTTGTTGACAACTTTTGCTGTTTCAGGGCCTGTTGCCTCGAGCCTGCAGCCTGAGATCCAAAGCGGAGCGCAGCAAAATGCTCTGGTCTCTCCTAGCCAAAGCTGATGGGAAGGTTAAAGGCTGTGCTCTCCTGGCAATCACAGGGGCTGGTGCAAGGCAAGGGAACTTTTTTCCCCAGGGTCTCACTAGAAAATGCCCTGGCAGGCTGCATCCAGGCCTGTTTCCTCCTCCCACCATCAAAGTGGAGGAGCTCTGTGGGAAAAGGGAAGAGTGCCCTGTTTGCAAAGGCCAGGGAGAACAAGGAGCACACTTGAGTTCTTTAGTGTTTGCTGACCCTGGCTCTCAGCTGGAGAACAGCTCTCTGGGGTCCTCCATCACCCCAGTGGCTTTGCTTTTTGAGGGATCTCGCTTGCCAGGACAGCGTGGAGCTGTGATGAACTCGGGCTCCCTGCAGAGCTCAGCGTTGCTGCTGTTTCCACGCATCACCTATGCAAGACTAGCGAGCACACGTCAGGGTACCTGCCCGGGGAGGCTGGAGGGAGCCCCTCCTGCTGCAGGGCTGCTGCTGCTGCTTGGGGAGCTCGAGGAGTGGCCCCCCAGCCAGTGCTCCCAGCCCTGGCAGCAGCAGCAGCCCAGGTTTGAGCCAAGGCTGGAGAATCCTCTCCAAAAACCACACGTTTGCAGGCTGAGAGTGCCATGGAACAGGGAGGGTCACTCCAGAGCTTGCTGGCTCCTTCCCAGGCAGGGCTGGCGAGAGGGGGGAACTCTTTGGGAGGAGAGGGAGCACCCCAGAGCTCCTGGGAGCTCACAGACATTCCAGCTCCAGGCGCAGTTCCTGCACATCCGTGGAAAACTGCGGATCTGCAGTCGTGCACGTGGAGCAGTACCAGGACCACGGATACCTTGGGTTAGGGCAGGGCTGTACTGTTGTTTTGTCTTGTTGTCTGTCACCAATGTAGCTATTCTCATTCAGAAGTGTCCCCTAAAGTCCAACGAGGTCATCCCATCCTGGCTGGGGCAGGCCTGAGATGGCTCATCCCAGCTTGGGCAACCAGCACCATTCCAAGAAACTGCTGGGCTGCAAGAGGGCCTTGCACTAAAAAGCTTTTCCTTTTCCAGCTGCTTGCCTGAGGTCAGCCACACGCCACAGCCAATTTTGGCTGGAGCCAAACCAGAGAGAGTCTTGACTCTGGACTGCAAGCCAAGAGCCTGAGGGCAGCTGGCATGGTTTTCCTTCTATTTTCCTTCTTGATTAGCAATTTAAGCCAAAACAGAGGCAGCAGAGAGGCCAGGCTGTGCTGGGAGATGCCTCTGAGCTGTAAAGCTGAGCTCTAGCAGGGAACTATCTTCTTGTTGAGTGGCTTTGCTCGGAAAGGCACCACCAGGGCTGGTTGCTCCCACATTTCCTGGGACCTGGAAGGATTCCCTGGGCCAAGCCAGGCTCTGGAGCACTAATGGGTGTTAGAAGAGCTCTAAAGCTGCTTCCACTCCATTTCAAAGAGATGCAAAGCTCCCCATTACTCAACCTCTTATCCCTGTGCCTCCCCGCACACTTCCCTCATTAATGTTTGCTCTCTCCAGCCACCAACACTTGGGAGCAGCCAAACCCTCACCAGAGTGTGAGGCCAGGCTCTGGCTTGTCCCAGGCACCTGCAGCCACTCAGGAGTGGGATTGTGGCCCTGCCTCTGCCCACAGGCAGCAGCATTCCCGTGGGACCAGCTCATGGATCAGGGGGTTCCCCACATGAGTTACAGGGTGGAGGAGGGAAGGGACGCCTCCCCAAAACTGCAGTTTGTTCCCTTAACCCCTTTTTTTTAATTATAATTATTACTATTCTAGAGTCACGCTTGTTTGTTTAGGGCCTGTTTGCTGTTCATAAGAGAAGGCTTTGCCTTAAGTTTAACTCTTTGCACTATGGACTAGGTATTGAGCAGATTAAAATCTCCTTTACCAAAAGCTGGGCGCTCCCTCGTTCTTGGGAAGGTTTTTTGGGGAAAATGTGTGTTTTTATCTCCTTTATCCACCCCTGGACTCCAGGGAAAGCCCATCACTCCCCACAAAGGATCAACATCACCTGCAGGCTCAGGGGTGTCTGCTCACAGAAAAGCAGTGCCTGGGATACCCTGGAGCACAGGGAAAATCCAGCAGCCAGGAGATGAATTTACACCCAAACCCACTCTGGGTGGGCTCTTCAGAGGTGACAGCCCCCAACTGCTGCCCTGCCAACCCACAGCAGGAGGAGATGGTTGTGGATTTACCATCCCAGGGGACAGGCAGGAGGGGCTGGGGTTTCCCAGAGTGTTCCAGGCTGGCAGGAACACGCTGGGACGTGTTCATTCCTGTTCCTGCACCTACCTGGTGCCTCAGTGTCCTGTGCCAGGCTGTCCCCGGGCTGGAGGCAGCACAGGGCTGGGCCTTGCCTTGCAGAAAGGCTGTGGCAGGCTCAGGATTACCATGAGCAGATGCATTTGCTGCACAAGGAGCTCTTCCCTGGCTCGCATCTGAGCCCCTGGCAGGTTGCTTTGTGCTTTTAAGCACTCTCTGCTTCCCTCATAAATTGTTTGGAAAAATGGCTCAGGACCCTGATGGGCAGAGACTCCAGGAGTCCTGGCTTGCCCTGCCCTGGCAGGACCACGCCAGCAGAGTGGCTCATTTTAATCAGGATGGAAACCCAGAGAGGGGAGATGGGAACTGCTGGGAGGCCAGAAAGAGGCAGATAATTGCTCAGGCACAGGCAGGAGGGCAGTGCTGGCAGATGGGTGATAAATGGGCAAACTGAGGCCCTTCTCTTGCTCCCAGGGTGTGACCCGAGGCTGGCTGGGCACCTGGGCAGGCTGCAGAGGGGCAGGTGGGTGGGATCAGCAGGGAGATGTCTGCCGTGCCCTCCACAGGCAGGATGCTCCCAGCCCAGCACCCCCAGGAGGGGATGGGAAGGGTTTGGGCCACCTCAGGCCACTGCAGCCGAGCTTTCCCAGAGAGGACAGGATGTGCAGGACACAGCCCTCCCCCGGGAGCCATCCTGCACACTCTTGGCTCAGTCTCTGCCCAAACAGCCAGCAGTTGCAGGAGGAAAATGCAGAAATGCAGCCACCTCCCTGCTAATGGACACGGCCCGTGAGCCCTGCCTGCCCTGGCACTTTGGGTTTTGGTGCAGGGCTGCACAGCCTGGGCAGCAGACACGCTCACAGACCCTCCAGGGCAGGGGATTTGGAGTCCTCGGGGTATTCCCTGCACCAGAACGTGCTTGGAAAGCTCCCACACGAGCCAAGCAGGCTGCTCGCAGCTCACCAAAGCGCCGAGACCCTTCCCCAGGGAGGGAGGAGCGTGATGAGCCCAGTTCAGGAGCACTGGGCTCCGGCAGCCGGCTGAAAGCAGGAGCCCCCGGGCGCTGGGAAATGCCTTTGTCAGGCCAGCTGCAGCTCCCCCGCCCTGCCGAGGGGCTGCTCACAGCCCGGGGACAGCGCGGCTGTGGCACAGCAGGAGCCGGGAATGATCCCGGCCGGGAGGGAGGGAGGGAGCAGGTGAGGATCGGCCGCAGAACCACGGGGGGCCTTTGGGCTGCTGCCTGCACCAGCCTGGGCTCTCATTAGTGCCTCATCAGCTCCCTGGACACAGCAGCGGTGCCGGTGCCTCGCAGCCCCCCAGGGACTCGGAGGGGCTGGGGCGGGCGGGGACATCGAGGTCACCCAGGCCAGAGCAGCTTGCACGGTTCTGGGGACAGCGGGGGTCCAATATCGCAGTGGGGGGAGGCTCTGCTGCCCCTCTGAGCAGCCCGTGCCAGGGTTTGATCAGCACAGCTCCATCCCTGCTCATCGGGATGGACTGAGTGTGGAGGAACTGGTCCTTCACCCTCTCCAGGGCATGAGATTCTCCCAAGGACATGCCTGGAGGAGCCAGTGTCTGCTCTCCTAAAATCCAGGCTGATGGTCCTTTTCTTGCCCACCCCACCCCCACGTGAGCAAGGATTGTCCCCTCCCCTGCCATTCCCAGGCTGAAGGTCTCCTTACCAGGTCAGCAGTCCTGAAGATGTCTGGGAGTGCTCCCTGCACCTCGTCAGCGATGAGGCCTCTGAACCTGGGCCATAACCAAACTTTTGGGTGGAGCAGGAGCCGTCCTGCTGCTGCTGGGAGTCACCAGGCCACCTCCAGCACTGGGGGCATTTCCACGCTCTGACCCCACAAGCACCGTGCAGCTGTAGGGTCTCAGAGATGATCCAGTTGATCTCTTTAATCTCTGGTGCCTTGCTGACCTCCTCAGGTGACCTTGGAGCGTACCAAGGACACCGGTGCCGCTCTGAAAAACGGCACTGATATTTATGTTTGTTTCTAAAAACCCACAAAGCAACCACAAAAACCTCAAAAGAAACAACAGAACAGCCCAGCTGCCTTCTCTGTCAGCTGTACTGCAGTACCTGTGGGCCCAGCTTGGCTCTTATATAGGCTTCTCGCTTGCCCTGGCTGAGGGATGCTGGCCCCTCCCTAACCTCAGCTGGAACGGGGTCTCCAAGCTCTCCTAACTCAGGGGGAAGCTGGCAGAGCCCAGCAAAAGCAGCTGGAGCTTACTGGGAACTTGTCAAACTCTCCCTTTGCCTTTCCTTGCCCTCTTCCTCATCCCTAGGCAGCAGCAGACACCCTCACGTTCTCACACCCCCTGATCCCAAAGTGTCCACACAACCAAGAGCAGCCCAAAGGAAGCAGAGCCCACAAACTGCTGTGCCAAGCCCTGTGGCTGCCTGTGCTGACCGTGCTCCCCCACATCGTGACAGGGAGCAGGGAATGCTCCCAGCCCCCCACACACCTCGTACAGAAAATTCCCTTTCCTCCTCCCGGAATAGCCATCGATCTGCTCTGCGGCGCTGTTTGCCCCCTGAGCGGCTCTGCTTACAGAAAAAGCCATCTCCAACCCAAACAGAGGCTTCCGCTGCAACCCGACCCGGGGCTGCCTGCGGGGCCTGCGGGGCTGCTCCAGCAGAGCCCCTCTGTCCCCCCAAGGGGCACAGGGGGTCACCCCTGCTCCCAGCACCTCCACAGGACCCCACGGCTTGGGGGTGGCCCAGCAGTGACGTGTCCCGGAGTGGGGTTCCCCTCGAGGGTGGCACAGGGGTGTCCCCACGGCTGCTGCAGCTCCCAGCTGAGCAGGGACCGGGCTTTGCTCACCCCCATGGGCACAGCTGCAGTTCTGGGGGTCCAGCCGGCACAGAGGGGGGGCACTGGGGGATCCGGGGCGGGGCAGGGGTGGCTGTCCGGCTGTTTGCGGGGTTCCTGGGCTGGGGGGCACTGCAGGGTCCTGCTGGCACGGCCAGGAGAAGAGCCGGTCCCAGCTGGCACCCCACAGCCGGGCAGGGCAGCATCCCAAGCCCATTAAGAGGTCCGGCCGCTGGCCAAGAGCCCCCTCCCCGGCCGCTCCCCTCAGGGACCTATTTTGGGCAAGGAATGAGGAAGCTCTTCATTCCCCTGCTAAAAATAGCGACCTTTCCCAGCGGCGGGTCAGCGCTCTCACACTGGGGCGGGGGGCGGGCGCGGGGGGTCCGCAAGCCCCGCTCGGGGACCGAGGGGCCACCCCCGGAGCCGTGGCTCTGCTCGCCCCGGGCTATCTGCTCCCCCGGGGTGGCCCTGACAGCATCGGGACCCTCCCACCCGGCGAGACCCGGTGCTCGGGGGGACCCCGGGGGTGCCCCCGCCGCGCTCCCCGCTCCCGAGCCTCGGGGCGGCGCCGGGGCTGTCGCAGCGCCGCGCTCACGGCTCAGCGACGCCGATGCCACCATCTAGCGGCTCCCGCTGGCCCCACGGGTCTCATCCCGGCACGGCGGCCCCGGCCCGGAGCCCCCGGGCAGGGCTGCGCTGCCCCCTCCGCCCGCGGGGGTGCCAGGGGCGCACAGGCAGGCGGCACACGCGTGGCTGAGCAGCCCTTTATTGAGGGGAGGGACGGGACAGGACCCTCGGGACGGGACAGGACCCTCGGGACGGGCTCCTGGCCCCTCAGCCGGGCTTGCCCTGCCCTGGCACCGCGGTGGGTGCCCGGAATGACAGCGAGCTCTGACACCGCGCTGCTCCAGGGGTGCCCCCCACCCTCCCCGCGATGGCACAGGGAAGGTTTCTCTGCCCTGGGCTGGGCAGGGGTCTCGCTGCCCCGGCTCCCACCACGCCGGAGGCTGGGAAGGGGCACCTGCCCGGCCCCACCCGCAGCCGAGGCGGGCTCAGGCGAACACGGCGGAGTTCTGCCAGTAGGAGTAGACGAGGAAGCCGGTGAAGGTGCTGTCCGTCTTGACGCTGGCGTAGAAGCCGATGTAGTCCCCCACCCCCACCTGCACCCACACCTCGTCCTCAGGCTCCAGGCGGACCAGGGTGCCCCCCGAGAGCGAGGTGGGCTTGGGCCAGTTGCCGTAGTACTGGAAGAAGGAGGCGATGGAGTGGCCGTTCTTCATGATGTCGAACTGCAGGCTGGTGCGGTACACGGTGGCGTGCACGGCGAAGTAGTAGAGCCCCGGCACCTCGCAGGTGAACTTGCCCGTGGCCGGGTCGTAGTGGCCCTGCTCGTTGATGAGCACCACGTCGAAGAGGATGGGCTGGTCGGCCAGGGGAGGGCTGCGGGACTCGGAGCGCTTGGCGCTGAAGGCGGAGCGGGGAGCCACGGCGCACTCGCCCTGAGCCCCCTTCTCACCGTGCAGCCCGTCCACGCCGGGGCTGCCCATCTCCCCGCGGGGACCGGGCACTCCTGGGGCAGGCAGGAGGGGACAGGGTCACCTCTGACTCACCAGCACAGCTCCTACACCCCTCCTGCCCAGTCCCAGTTCCACCAGGGATTCCCTGCCACAGGCAGGGCACTGCGTGGGGCAGCAGAACAAGAGGGGAGGGCTGGGGGTGTAATTTAGCACAACATCAACAAAATCGTTGGAGAAACCCCTCACAGGCTGGGAGAAAGCCCGGCCCAGGAGCCAGGGCAGGGATGATGCAGTTCCTGGTGGTCCCTCCTAAAGCAGGGCTGGAAAAGAGGGGCGGCATCGGGGATGGGGACAAAAGCAGCTCTACCGGTGACAGGGAGCTGCTGCCTCTTACAGGAGCACAGGGGCACCGCAGGCAGGGCCAAAGGGGCGGTGGTGGCATGGGAGGGGCGCTTCTGCAGCATTCATTCTCCCTTTGGCACTTTGTGCCAGCGTGCAGACTCACCCCCTGGCATGAGGGTCCCCCCCAGGGGCAGGGAACGGCAAAGCCCCTCCCCAGCTGGGATCTCTCCTTTCTTACCAGGAGGGCCCATCTCGCCCTTCTCCCCCGGCATCCCTGTGGCTCCGTCCCGGCCATCTCGTCCGTCTCTGCCCGGCAAACCCTGGCCCCCATGCAGGCCCGGGGTGCCTGGGATGCCCGGCTGCCCTGAGCACAGCCCAGGGATCTTGTTGTCTTCGATCTGCAAGGACCTGGTGATGAGCCCGAGGAGGAAGAGGAGGAAGAGCTGCTTCATCTTGTCCTGGAGGGGCTGGAAGGGGCAGAGAAGGATCACAGCTCTGGGGACCACAGTGAAGAGGGTTGGGAGTGCTTGGCAGGGAGTGTGGGGAGTCAGCAGGGGACGTTTCCCCCTTTCTTTTCCCTTTACCTTTTGGGCTGCTCCCCTCAGAGAGGCCCCGGTGCTGCCTGCACCTGCCACAGCATCCGCACGGCCCGTGTGCCATCACATAATCCTGCACCCCAGCACAGCTCAGGATGGCTGTGGGGTGTGGCTATAGGGCCAGGGGCTGTGGCTATAGGGCCAGGGGCTGTGGCTATAGGGCCAGGGGCTGTGGCAGTGCCTTGGTGTGCGTGGCTGGGGGCTCTTTGGGGTGGGCACTGCCCCGTCGTGCCCAGCTCTGGCGGAACGGGCAGGGGGATTTAGGGCTGTCAGCTGGTGAGCTCTGAGCGTGCCTGGGGCGGGGTTATCTCCTCTGGGGGTTCGTGCTGGGGCGGCAGCCCGGAGAACGCGGGGCCGTGTCGCGGCCCTGCCCTTGGCAGCATCCCGGCTGCCGCGGCTCCGCTCCACCCCCGGCCGCTCCCCGGGGCACGGCTGGAGCATCCCCGGCCGCGCCGGACCACCCCGCTGCCGGGACCACCCCCGGGACCACCCCCCTGCCCGGGCTGCCCCCGGCCCTTCCCACGGCAGCGCAGCGAGGGCTGAGCCCCAGGGCCAGCGCTGGCCCCCTCCCGGTGGCCTTCACCCAGAGAAGCTGCTCTCTTCCCCGTCAACGACGGCAACAAAGAGGAAAAGGAGGAGAAAAGTGTCTCTCCTCCGCCCAGGCGCCGGAGGCAGGGAGCCAGGGAGTCCCAGCTGCCCCCGGCTGGGTATCCCCACTCACTGCGATCCCGCCGCTCCTGTCCCGGACCTCGCTGCTCGCTGCTGTGCAGGGGCTGCGGCTCTTCCTGGCCCCTGGGCTCTGACGAAGGCCCTGAGAGAGGCAGCCTCTCCACCCCCCCTCCTCCCCACGTCTCTCCTCCCAAACTCCAAAGGAAATCAAGGGCCTTGGGAGCCAAAAGCTACAAGACAAGGGGAAAAAGAAAAATAATCCCATGATGTCGGAAGTGCTGTGAGCAGGGGGAAGGGAGGGCACTGCAAACAGCCCGGCCGAGGACGGGAGGCACAGGCTGTGAACCCACCTCAGCTGGACAGGGCCGGGCACCCGGGCAGCAGGATGGAGGGCAGGAAAAACAGGGAGAACAGGCAGCAGAGGGAAAGGAAACAAGAAAAAGGCTGAGGAGGGGAGGAAATCCAGCAAGGCATAGAGAGATGGAGTGGCAGAAAGAAGAGGCAGCTCTCAGGGTGTGCGGGTGCCCTGAGTGGCAGCAGAGCAAAGGGGATGGCAGAACACACCAGTGCCAGCAGTGCCAGCCCTGGGAGCACCCAGGGGAAGCGGTGGGAGCCGTGTGGATGGTCCCAGCATGTCGGGCTGAGTGTGCCGGGCAGGTGGAAGCGCCGGCGGAGCCGCGCTGTGCCCGTGCCAGGAGGCAGCGCTGACCCCGGCGCCGTGGAGCACGCGGAGGAGCTTTCGAGGCGCTCCCGGCCGGCCTTCAACTCGTTCCAGCGCCGGGTGCATCCAAGGGACACGGTCACACGCTGGCCAAAGGGCGGGCCTGTGGCTGCGGGGTGTCCCCGTGCCCAGCAGCAGCTGGGACATGCAGGGGTGGCCTCAAACCCGCTGGGCTGGGGGGAGCGGCAGAGCCGTGCTGGGTGCAGGGGCAGAGCGGTGCTGGCACCAGTGGGTCCTGATCCCAGTGGCCCCAGCCGGGCTGGGGATTTCCCCACACGCTCAGGGCAGTGGGAAACACGATGGCACTGCTGGCTCTGTCCTCCCCATGCCAGAGCCTGCAGTGGAACAGGGGACATTGCCAAATGTTCCTCCCAGTCCTGGATACCCACGGCCAGGCTGGGTGGTGGCAGGGAGCCGCCTTGTCTCCTCTCTCCCAAGGTGTGAAGGGACTGTTGTTTTTGGCCAGCTGGACACTGGTTTGTGGCCATGGGTGTTGCCAGGCCTGTGGCTACCAGAGTGGCCTTCAGCCAGCTCAGCCAGCAGGGCCACTGCTCTTGGTGGGGCAGGATCCCTTCCCTGCACCATGGGGCCACCAACTGGACCCCCTCTAAGACCCACCCATCTCCCAGGCACCCTGCAAGCCCCCAGCCTAGTGAGGGCACAGCCAGCTGCTCACTGTGCCCTGTGCCCTTCCATCCCTGCTCAGGCCCCCCACGCCATCCCTGGCTTCCCTCCCTCCACCCATTCCTCAGTTTCCCTGAGGATCTGGCAGCCCCCACACACAGACCCCAAATGAGTCACCTGCTCCACTGGCTTTGTCAGCTGCTCACGCTGTTTATTCTGCTGGCTTTGGGGCTGTGGGGCACGGGCAGCCCTGGGCTCTTGTGCCTGCAGCCTGGCTCACCTCTGCCCAGCCGTTTGGGGAGCATTAGCCCTTTCCCTCGTGCCCCTCCAGCCTTTCCCTGTGGGATGTCACCTGCTCTCTAGGGAAATGGAGCTGTGGGCAAGCCCATGGCACCCAGGCACCAAGCCGAGCACTGGGCAGAGGGGCTGACCCCAGGGCAGGCGAGGGCCACGCCAGCAGCTGGGTATTTACAGCAGGAACAGCACAGGAGGGACATTTGGGGTGGGGAGGGTGGCTTCAGCCCCGGCTCCTCTCCTCTTGCCGGCTCAGGGCTGGAAGCACTCTACGGGGTCGCTGGAGTCGGGCAGGATGTTGCAGTTGATGGGCCAGAGGATGCCGAGGAGGCCGAGGGACTGCTGGCAGCGCAGCTCTGCCGCCAGGCACACGGCGCGGCAGGGCTGCAGCACGCCCCCGTCCGGGGTGCACTTGGGCACGAAGAGGCTGCAGATGAGCAGGCGGAGGTGCTGGTAACACGCCAGCTCCATCAGCGTCTGCGGGACAGCGCGACAGCGGCGTCAGCCCGGCGGGCTGGGTGAGGGCAGCCCCGCGGGCAGCCCCCGGGCAGCTCACCTGGTAGTCCTGCAGCACCTCGGCGGCTCCCTCCTGGTCCGGGATGGCCAGCCAGATGTTGGGGAAGGAGGTGGCGTTGTAGCCCAGCCCCAGGCACATCTCCACTTCCACGGGCTCGCACACAGACCCTGCCACAGGGAGAGGGGATTGTGCCGGAGGGCTCGGTGGGGCTGGGTGCTGGGGGGGCACCCAGGGGTGGCACTCACCGAAGGCCGGGTAGGACACCCCGGTGCAGTTCAGCTCGTCAGTGCCATCGGGGCAGTCGTGCCAGCCGTCACACACAGACTCCAGCGCCCGGCACTCGCCGTTCCCGCAGGAAAACTCGGCGGGGCTGCAGGTCTCTGGAAGGGGAGAGGGCAGGGCATGGAGCCAGTGTGTTCCCATGCCGGCCACCCCTGTCTGCTCTTCTTGGTCACTGGCCAGGGGATCTGGCAGATGCAGCTTAGGGAGGTCCCAAATTGCCTGGGTTTCCCCAGAAAGTCCTCAGGTCATGGATCATGCCTCTGTGCAGGTGAGCCCTTCCAGGTCACATCCCCACGGCTATGAGGTTACAGGGTAAATCAGGTGAGAAGGGGTCCTGGGGGGCTCATGCTCTAAGCAGGGCCAGCTGTGGAACAAGAGCTGTTTTTCCCAGGTTTTTATCCAGCCTGGCCTTGAAGCCCCCCAAGGATAGAGGTGGCACTACCCACCCAGGGCAGCCCATGCCCCCTCTTGGCTACCTACTCTCCGTGGCATTGCGGGCTTGGTAGGTGGCAAAGAACCCCTCATCTGCAACTCCCTCGTCCGCCACGAAGAGGACGGTCATGACATGCCGTGAGGAGGTCAGGGTGGGCGGCACCTGGTGGCCGCAGAACCTGCCGAGGTCATGGGACGAGGAATGGGGTCAGGGGGCTGCCCAAAACGCCGCCTTGTGGTGGCTCCTCCCCACCAGCCAGCCCCGTGCCTCAGTTTCCCCAGGCCAGTCCCGGCCCCCGTGTCGCCGGGGTGGCGCAG
This sequence comes from Prinia subflava, assembly GCF_021018805.1. Lineage (NCBI taxonomy): Eukaryota > Metazoa > Chordata > Aves > Passeriformes > Cisticolidae > Prinia > Prinia subflava. The sequence continues at coordinate 1,921,179 of NC_086268.1, forward strand.
CAGGCCTGGGGGTGCCGGGTACCTGCCCATGAGGCTGGCAGTGCCCGTGCCCGCGCTGTCGTGCACCTCCACGAAGTCGAAGCTGCAGTCCTCGTGCGACTCCAGGCTGAAGTTGTGGAAGTGCAGGTCGATGACGTGGCCCAGGGGCACCGAAATCTGCCAGAGGCACAACTGCGGGGCAGGGGGGGCAGCCGGCGACACCCGTGAAGCTGGGCAGGGGCACCCCCCAGCTCTCCCCGGGGCGGGGGCTGCCTTCCTCCCTGCCCGCCCTCACCCTCACCGTGCTCCCGCAGCACCCCCTCTCTCACCTGCTGGTGTGGGTATGGCTGGGGGTGGTTCGGGGTGGACAAGTGTCCCTCCAAGGCGGTCAGCTGCCCCCCGCATTCTGGAGGGACACAAGCACACGCTCAGATTTACCCCTGCCCCTCTCCCATCCCCGGGCGCTGTGGGGCCCAGGGGCTGCAGGTGAGGCTCTGTCCCGCCCACCTTGGTGTTTCAGGCTGCAGTTGGCCTCGTCGCTCTTGTCCGTGCAGTCGTGGAAGCCGTCGCACACGAAGCCCAGCTGCAGGCAGAGCCCCCGGTCGCACAAGTGCTCGTCCCAGGCGCAGCTCTCTGCACGCAGCCACAGACACCCAGGCTGGCGGGGGGTTCCACCGGGCACCCTCCCCTCCCCGCTGGCTGTCCCCAGTGCCTGCCGGCAGTGAGGGACCCCGGCGGTGCCCCGGGCACTCACTCTCGGCGGGGGCCACAGCGCGGTAGCGGGCGCTGAAGCCCCGGGCGCCCACGCTGCTGTCGGACACGAAGGTGACCCGCAGCCGGTTGGAGTCGGTGTTGAAGGTCGGCGGGGCCACGTTGCCACAAAACCTGGGGAGCACAGCAAGGGCTGGCACCGCTCGCTGCTCCCGCCCCACTGCACTGCCCCCGGGTGTGAGGAGCCCTACCTGGCCGGGCTCCCCCGAGCTGGGGCAGGGGCTGTGCCGCCGGTGCCCTGCTCTTCGTAGAGCTCCAGGCGGTCGAAGAGGCAGGAGGCCGTGCCCTCCACGCTGAACGTCTCCATCCTCAGCTGGATGGCGAGGCCGGCGCCCACCTCGATGTGCCAGATGCAGAGGGCGTTGGGGGGGTAGGGGCCGGGGTAGTTGGGGGAGCTGAAGGAGCCCTCGGGGCCCCGCAGGGTCCCTCCGCAGGCTGAATGAGGAAACAGCGTGGGCATGAGCTGGAGCAGGGCACCCCTACCCCACAACACCGCCCCACCCGGGACTTACCCGGTGCTGCGGTGCGCGCCGTGGGCAGCCAGCTCTCGGTCGGGGTGGCAGCGGTTTTGGGGGCCGGGGGGTCCCTTCGGATGGGTGCTGTGGTGGCGGTGGCAGTGCCACGGACGGGCAGGGCTGTGGCCGTGGCGCCAGGGGGGTGTGGGGATGTCAGCTCTGTGCCCAGGGAAGAGCAGGGATGCTCAGCCTCGGCAGGGAGGGAGGGCTGCGGTGCAGGGAAGGGGCTCTGGAAGCCCACCCAGCCCTGGGCTCCCCCCTCACCCGCAGGTGTGCAGCTCCCACACGGCTTTTTCAGGGACAGAGATACTGCCAGATCCCACATGGAAATCCCCATCGCATGGGGTCATCCTCTCCCCACAGCAGGCAGACCCCCGGGGTGTCCTTTGGGTGCTGCTCTCCTGCTCTGAGCCGGTTCTGGGTCCCCCACCCCGCCACAGCCACCTCCCAGCTCGGCACTCACGGTGGATGACGATGCCGAGCAGGAGGGCGATGAGGAAGAGCAGGATGATGCTCATCAGAGCCACGCAGAGCCAGGTGAACTTGCAGTCGGCGCGGTACCTCCAGCCCACCTGCGCCCAGAGCTGCTGGCCTGGAGGCGAGGACAGCGGGCAGAGCCGAGCCATACCCCACCTCCCTGCTAGGCTGGCTCAGCCCTCGCTGCCCGCTTGTCCCCGCGGTGCCAATGTGTCCCCAGGCAGCCCCAGAGCCCAGCACCCCGCTCCCGCGGCCCCGTGGACAGGGGGTGTGTACAAACCCCCAGGCTGGTACCGAGGCCGTCCCGGCGCGGCGCGGGGCCGGTCCCATCCTTGTCTGCCGGGTGCTCCACTCTCGGTGCCTCCCGGGGCTCCTCGCCCTCGAAAACGGGGTTGCAGAACTCGGTCTGCGGGACAGAGAGCGCGGGTGGCACCCTGGGGACCCGCGGGTGGGCACGCAGGGACCATCAGCAGCGCCCACACCCCCAGCCCTACCTTGCTGCCGTCCAGAGCCTCGGGGCAAAGCGTGATTTCGGTGAAGTCTTTCATGGCAGCGGGCGGTTCCCGGCGCAGCCTGGCTAAAATCCTGCCCAGCGCCCCGTGCCCCCCAGCCCCACCGCCAGCTCCTCCCCAGCTGCCCCCATGGGCCCCGGGGCGGCGTGGGGACCCCTGCTCCGCGCTCCGGGCCGGGGGTGGCGGCAGTGCCAGCTCTACGCGTGGCAGCCCAGCTCCGGAGCCCACCCGAGGGCCATGCCCGCCAAGCCGGGAGTGCGGGGAGCCCCGGCAGGCAGCAGCCCCAGTCCCCTCGGCAGGCCCCTTCCCCCTCGCCCCGTTAATCCAGCTCAGCTGAGGATGCCGAGGTCAGGCTCTGGCACGGAGAACCAGAGTCTTAAAGGGGAACGAGTGCTCGCACCCATCCCGCTGCGAGCCCACCCCAAGGGACCCTGCCGCAGGGGTCCCCACTCGGGACCGCGGCGTTCCAGCGGCCCGCAGGCTCCTGGCTGCTCAGGGCAGCGCGGAAGGGGCTGTGCTGGAGCCCCCGGGCTGAGCGTGTCCCTCCTGCCCCCGCTGGCTGCCTGGGCCCTGCCACCTGCATTCCCGCTGCCCCTTAATGCCCGTCTCCGTCCCTAAGCAGGGGAGAAAGGGGCCATTGTTCAGGGGTTTTGAGGGAAGACTGTGGGCACCGGGCAGCTCCGTGGGGCGGGAAAGGCTCCCCCTGCGTTCAAGCGCTGCCACCTGCACCCACATCTCCCAGCGCCCCTGGGTGCTCCCCACCCTCTGCCAGACCACTCGGAGACAAAGCACACGCACCCCAACGCCCTGTTCAAGCTCCGATTTATTCCTGCACGAGTCTCCCTTGTATGAGACACTTCCCACCCGCCTTGCTTACACAGTAAACAAGCCAACCTGCCAAGCAGCGTCGCTGCCCCAGCCCAGCTCCCGCCGCGGGCAGCCTCCCCTTCCCCATCCTGCCCCCCGAGCCCCGCCGGGATGCCCCAGGCTGGGCAGGACGCCCCAGGCTGGGCAGGATGCCCCAGGCTGGGCAGGACGCTGCTGCCAGCGCTCGGCCCGTGCCCGCAGGGCAGCGAGGGCGAAGCCGGCCGGGGGTGGGTTGGATGGAGCTGCCTCGAGGGCTGGGATGGTGCCCGTGTCTCCTCCCGCCGCACCTCAGGCAAGGCAGGACGGGGAGGAGAATAAATTAAAGGCTAAAAAGGCCACTGGCATTTGCTAGCTGGAGGACAGAGCAGCAGGGCGAGTCCCCGGGTACCCAGGGGGGCTCCTGATCACAGGGAGAAACAAAAGCCCCGATTGCAGATGGTCCCGGAAAGCCACTGTCCTCCCCTCCCTCCCCCGCACAGGTTCCTGTGCGACCCCCACGGCCCCCAGCTCCCCTAAATGGTTTAAGGCACCGTCGTATGAGGAGGCAGGTAAAAACCGACCCGGAGCAGCCCCGGCACGAGTCCCTGGAGAGGCAGGAAGCGGCGGGGGGCTCCAGGTTGAAGCGAAGTCCACTATAAATACATATAAATTCCACAAAATGTTTTCCTCCCTCCTGTCCGTGAGTCTGGGCCCGGGCTCAGGCTGCTTTGAGGAGTGTGTGTGGGGCAGCTGCAGGGGATGTGCTGCCTCAGACGGGATGGAGGCCACCGGAGGGCTGGAGTCCTTTGCCAGGAGGTTTGCAAGTGCCAGGAGGAGGTCGGGAGCAGTTCACGAATCCTCTGGGATGGCCAAGCAGATACAGGAGTGGCAAGAGGCCACGAGGGATATGTCAGGCTCTCCTGGGTCCCCAGCTCTGGGTGCTGTCCCAGGGGAGCAGAGGTCCTGCTTGAGTCAATGGGACAGGTGGCCCCATTCCTGTAGAGTCCCTTGCTCAGGATTTTTATTACACACACAAAAAAAAAAAAAAAAAAAAAGAAAAAGAAAAGGAAAAAAAAAAAGGAAAAAAGAAAAAAAAAGGAAAAAAGAGAAAAAAAGGAAAAAAAAAAGAAAAAAGAAAAAAAAGAAACTAAAACCCCGAGGTAAAAACCAAATGCCAGCAATCAGAAGGCTCCTGAGCTGCCTGAGCCTTGTCCTGTCACGAGCTGCCCTCCTCAGTTCGGAGCTGGGATGTCCTTGCCCAGGCTCTGATCCTGGCTGTCCCCAGCCTCCCTCTGCAGCCACTCGGGGGTGCCTCCTCTTCACCTCCCCCTTGCTCTGGGGGGCCCGAATGCCCGAAGCCCAGTGGAGCCGGCTCTGGGGGGCGGCACGGGGGGTCCCCAGGGAGGCAGGGCTGGCTACATGCGGGAGGACGGGCTGGCCAGCTCGTAGAAGAGCAGGTAGGCATCGCTGCTGCGCACGTGGCTCGAGGACATGGGGGTGACGCTGCAGGGAGGGCAAGAGGAGAGCCGTGAGCAGCGGGGACGGGGGGCCCTGGGCAGGGGGTGCCCTGGGCAGGGGGTCCCCGCTCATCTGCCCCACCCCAGGCTCACCGGGAGTCGTTGAAGCTGTGCCACTCGCTGGACACGGGGCTCTTGCAGTAGGCTGTGTAGTGTCCCCCCATGGTGGTGCCCGAGTGGTTGGAGACGGCGTAGAGGTTGTAAACGGCGTGGTCTGTGGGGAGCAGGGGTGCTGCTCAGCCCTGCTGCCCCACAGAGTGCCAGCACAGAGCCCCCCGCCACGCCAGCAGCTCCAGCAGCCTGCACTCCGTGCCTCCCACCCCTCACCCCTCTGCCCCCCAGCAGCCAGGGACTCGGGGAGCCCAGGAGTCACCAGGAGCTCAGGGCAGGGGCTGGGACTCACTGCAGCTCTGCGAGGCGAATTCCCGGAGGTCCAGGTCCTTCAGCGGGAAGTTGACAAAGGTGGTGAGTTTGCTGCTTCGTATCCTGGCCTCGGAGAAGCGCTTCAGGTCTGGAGGGACACGTCAAGGGGCCAAAGGGACAAAGGGGAGCCTGCAGTAACCCATCTCTCCCCCCCAACAGCCCCTGTCCCCATCCCTATGCCCAAAGGATACGAAGCACCAGGATCTTGGGGAACTTCTGGATGCTGAATTTTTTTGTGCACCTTGTCCTGGCTTTGCAGCGACAACACGTCTGTGGGAGGCAAAAAGCACGAGCAGGAGGGTGAGGGCACTGCCCACAGCCCTGGCAACACAAGCTCAGAGGGGAAGGGCCCCGCCTGCCCCAGGGAGCCCCCCTGCCCCGCACCGGTTTCTCGTCGCCATCCAGCACGTCCTCTTTGGTGAAGAGCCGGAGGCAATCCATGAGCGTCACCTCCCCGTAGCCTTTCTGTGGGAGTACAGTGATGGTTAGGGACAGGGAGTCCCTGTGGGACAGGGAGTGTGGGACAGGGAGTCCCTGTGGGATGGGGAGTGGGGGACAGGGATCCTCGGGGCTCCCTCACCTTGGGGATGGGCAGGGACAGGTCCCAGAACGGGTCGAAGGCTGTGGAGCAGTAGCCGCACTCGCTGCAGGTCAGAGAACTCTTCAGCTGCCCAACGAAGAGGTCTGGTGGGGTGGGACAGAGCAGGGTGAGACCCCCGGGTCCCCGCCCTGCCCTCAGCCCAGCCCTGTGCTCCCCTCCCAGTCCTGCTCACCGCTGATGCGGCTGTCCTCCCTCTCCTGGTACCTCCTCCACATCTGCCGGCTCTTCTCGTCGTCACTGCAAGGACGGGGACACAGCAGGGCGCTGAGCACGGCCTGGGGGACACCAGCCCCGCCAGCTGGCCCAGAGGGACACCTGTGGTCACTGCCCTGGGCTGGCCCTGCGGGCAGTGAACCCCCCTGGGCCTTGTGCAGCGCCAGCACTTACGGGAGGTGATCCAGGGTGTCGGTGCTGGCCCGCGGCCGCACCAGCACGCGGTTCACCTCGCTGTGCAGCCCGTCCAGCAGGAACCGCAGGAATTCCTGTGCATCCTGCTGGCTGCAACACACGGGGAATGGCCAGTGAGAGGCTGCAGGGGGCTCAGCGCCCCCCACCACCCTGCAGCCACCCCCCCTTACTTGTAGCCGACGAAGCGTGGGGCGTATCTCTGGATCTGCGTCTTGAACTCGGAGGGGCTCACGCTCTCGTTGGGGGAAGAGGTCCAGAGCAGCTGAATCAGCTTTGCAAACTCTGCAGGAGGAGGGGCAGGTCAGCAGCGGAGCTGGCACGGCCGTACCCCCAGGGGGACAAGCTCAGGGCCACACTCTGGGGTCTCAGGGCCTACTCCTCCACTGGCCGGGCTGCCCAACGAGGAGCTTTGGGCAGGGGTCCCAGGGTGTCCCAGGGATGTGCTGCAGGAATTGCTGCAGGAATTGCTGCAGGGAAGCCCCTGCAGCCAGCAGGGGCCGGGGAGGGGCAGTTACCTGACATGAGCGCCGTGCGCATGCGGCTGTTGTTGTTGAGGTCCCGCAGGTACTGGTTCTGCAGGCAGTAATCCCGCAGCTCCTTGGTGTTGCTCAGGCACTGCAGGATGGAGTTCATGAAGCACTGGGGGAGGCAGAAGAGAAAACCATGGCAACGGGAAGCAGGGGAGGCAGGCCGTGGCAGGGGGACACCCGGGACGGGCGGGCACAGGACCACAGGATGGGGATGAAGCCCTGAGGAGCAGGGGAAGCTCTTCCTCAGGCAGCACCGTGGGGAGAGGGGTGCGGGTGTTGGGGGCGAGGTGAAGGGACAGGGCTCCCTGTGGCCCACCAGTGTGCCCAGATGAGCCGTGGGCCTGGGGACACACTCACCGTGTTGCCGAGGTTCCGCAGGCCGGTCAGCCCCTGCACGGCCTTGGAGCTCTGCAGAGAGAAGGAACAGGGCTGGGAGGGTGGCGGGCTGGCCATGCCTGTGGGCAGCCCAGCGAGGCCATGGTGCCTCAGACCTCCCCGTGGAGCCGGCCCTCAGGGGCAAGCAGAGGCTCCATCCCGCTGTGACATCACGGGCAGAGCCAGCACCGAGCTGGTGACAAACCATGGCTGGCCTGTCCCGTCCTGCTGGCTCAGGGCAACACACAGGGCTCAGAATTCTCCCTGCCTGGAAACGCTTTTGCCCCGTGCCCAGGATTGCAGGTGAGGCCAGGTGACTCCCCTGGGGACATGGGCATGGCAGTGCCCTGTGCCTGCCCCACGCTGCAGGAGGAGCGCAGTGCCCTGTCACTGCCTGCCTGGTTCATGCCAGGTGTCCATCCCCTCCAGGACACCCTGCACAAGCGCAGCCCAGACTTTGGCACAGCTGTTTTGCAGGATAAAGTCCACCTGGGAAAGTGCAAGCCCAGCCCTTGCGACAGCCAGCCCCGGGAACAGGGCTGTGTGCCCAGAGGTGCCCTCCCAGCCCCCTGCTGCCCTGGCTGTGCTGCACCTGTGCCATGGGGGGGCAATGCCAGGTGCTCCAGGTGCTCCCTGAGCCAGGAAAAGCAAAGATGGGCATGGGCAGCTGGATGATGGGGCTGGGAAGCTTCATCACTCTTTGCTGGAGAGACCAAGAGCACAGAGGGGTTTAGGGGTGCCACCACCCCTCTCCCAGGATGCTGGTGGGGGGCCCTGGTGGGAGCCCAGGGGTCCTGCTCCCAGCCCTGCACAGGGGAGCAGCAGGATGAACCTCCCCGGAGCAGGGTGAGGGTCTGACAGGGCCTGCAGGGTCACAGTGCTGATGGTGCTCCCCCAGATGCCCAGGATTTCAGGATCCTCAGGCAAACGCCCCAGCTGCCCACCTCAGGCTTGAGGAGGAGGAGAGGAGGTGAGAGGAGGGGAGGGGGCCCAGCAGCTCCGAAATAGCAGCAGCTGGTGTGTGTGTGGGAGGTGCTGAGCACCCAGCCCTGACAGCAGCCCAAAATAACCCAGATCCAGTTACACGTGCTCCTTAGCGACGGCGCAGGCATCACCCACCGCGGCAGGACCGGCACCCGCGGGCACCCGGCTGCCCTGGGGGCTCTGCCAAGCTGACCAGCTGCCCTCTGTGCCATCGGTGCCCCCGCACTGCCCAGAGCTCAGGGGTGTCCCCAGGTGTGGCTGCCCGTGGCCGTCAGTGCCCAGGGTTTGCTGTCCAAAAGTGCCAGGCAACTCCCCGGCACTTTCTTGGGCTGGGGGCAGGCTCGGTTGGGCACAGGGTGGCAGCTGGATGTGACTGGTCAGTGCCACGCCATGGCTGGAGGAGCTGGCCTGGCTCTAGTCCCTCCTGAGAGGATGGCAGCAAGAGAGGTGGGCATGTGCCCCAACAACCTCCATCCATCCCTTGGAGGATCTGAACCCCAAGGCCCTGCTCGTGTCCCCACACCTACCCCAGGGAAGGTCACAGAGCCAGGGGTGAGCAGCAGCCCCCGGGAGCTGCCCCAGTGTGCCCCAGCCATCCCCACCAGGACGTGCTTGTCCAGTTGCCCTGGTTGGGCAGCTCCCGCCGTCTGCCAGCAGGGACCGGCCAGTCCTGCCCATGTGGGTGCAAACCTCCCCACAGATCTTGCATTCCCCCACAGCCAGTCCCAGGCCATCCTCCTAGCACCTGGAACAACCCCAGGGAGGGCTGGAGCTGAGGAGGGGGTGTCAGGTGCTCCCCTAGCGTGGCACAAGCCCTGTGTGCTCAGAGGTGTTATTTCCCCCCCTGGATTTCCCTCCCCTGGGTGACTCAACTCCAGCTAATCCCCCTCTCCCGTACAGGGCTTTATCTAGGACACGACATGCTCAGAGGCAGTGAAGGAGAGCTGGCTCACGCGGCACGGCTGGGGACTCCCCGAGGCTGCACCGCAGGACGGGGACAAGGGACAGGCGTTGGGGACAAGGGACAAGACCTGGACCGTCCTGCCCCATCCAGGTCCGCATGCCGGGAGCCTGTCGGGGCAGCAGGAGAACCAGAGCAGCCACACTTACATAAGTGCCCAGACCCTGCCCTCCTTGCCCCTTGCTCTGCCATCGCTGCAGGAGAGATCTGTCCCGGCACTGTGGCTCTGGGGACAGCCAAGTCCCCTCCGGTGACACTGCCAAGGGGCTCCGTGTGGCCAGCAGACCCTTCCTTGTGGTGGGACACGGGGACCCGGCCAAGGTCACCGCAAGGGCAGGGCTGGGAGAGGAACCCAGGTGTCCTGACACGTGCAGTTCACCTGCTCCCTGCCACCCTGTGCGACACCGGGACACGCTGTCCCCACGGGCAGCTGGGAGGGCGCCCACCCCTGGGCACCCCATCCTCGGGCACGCGGGATGGCACAGGGCACCCCACGCTCCCCAGGGAGGGCAGGGGGTGCCCCCTCCTCTGCCCCCCAAGCCGGGGGATGGCGGCTGCGGGCATCTCCTACCTTGGTCTTGTTGAGGACGAGCCCGACGAAGGTGGAGACCAGCAGGGACCCCGGCATGGAGGCGCGGGGCCGCAGGTCCTTGTGAAGGTCGGGGAGCGCGGGGGGCTCCTCGGGCAGCGTCACCGTGTACGAGTCCCTCATGGTGGCCCCGGCGGGCACCGCAGGACGGCGGGGAGCAGCGGCGGGCAGCGGGGTGCCAGGGGACACCGGCCGGGCTGTCCTCACCCGGGGCCGGCTGCAGCCGGGGCCGCGGGGTCAGGCGCGGAGCCCCCCGTGCTGGGCGTGCGGGGCCGGAGCCGGTGCCGGCTGCGGGGCTGACGGCACCTGAGCGGCTCTGACATCAAATGGGTGGAGAGGCGGCAGCCGGGCTCGGTGACGGCTCGGTGACGGCTCGGTGACGGCCAGCCCCCGCGCACCGCGTGGTACAGCGCGCCGGGAGCCAGGGGGGCCCGCGAGGGGCGGCTCTGCCCCGGGGACACGCTCCGGAACCGGGCGGCGACACCGCCCCGGCTCCGGGGGGCTGCGGGGGTCCGCGGTGCCCTCTTGGCATCTCTCTCAGCGGGGCTCCCCGCGCTCCCGTACCCCAACACCGGCACCGTGCGCGCCCCGCGGGGGCGGTGGGGAACTGGGGAGAGGCGGCAGCCGGAGCAGCGCCTGCCCCCCCAGTGCTCCCCCCTGCTCCCGGCTCGGCGTGCCCAGGGCTGGTGGCACCGGCTGGCCGGCCACGGGCACGCCGTGCTCCGGGCAGGCACCGGGCAGGGAGCGGGGCTCCCCAGCTGGGGGTGATTCGCCAAAATTGCCCCGGTTCAAGTGGGGCAGTCCCACAGCGTGTGGGTGCAGGGGGTGCCTGCACCCAGAGAGGGGCTGCGGGCTGCCAGACAGGGTTGTGGGGCTACCGGACATGTGGCTTTCCTGCAGTGCCAACGCCAGGTTCCCGGACAGTGACATTTTGGGGGAACTCCCCTCTTTTGGGGGATGCATCAGCGCTGAGCTCAGAGGATATTTCAGTGCCTTGCACCGGGGAAAAAACTCCCCGCAATTCCTACGTGGAGCAAAGACCCCACCTGGTGTCTGCCCTAGGTAAACTGAGGCACGGCACGGGCAGGGCTCCAGCTCTTCTCCTGCAGCAAGGGCAGATGCGGAGACTGGCAGCGAGCCCGGGTGTCCTGCGTCCTAGTCCTGCGTCTCCCGCTGCTTCACCCCTGTGACCGCGGCAGGACGAGCGCCCGAGCCCTGCGCCTGCTGTGCGTGCCCAGGTGTTTCTCTGCCTGCTCAGGGAAATTTCCACGGGCAGCCGGGGCAGGGAGTGCGGCTGGGCTGCTCTGACAAGAGCCACAGCCTCCAACCTCACCGAGAGGGCTCTCAGCAGAGCCTCCTTTCCTCCTCTGGAGCCCCCAAAACACCCCCAATGCAGAGGCAGGGGCTGCTGAATCCTGATGGCTGCAGATGCAGCCTCCCTGTCGAGTGGAGCAGCAGAGGGGCTGGCTGGGGACGGGGGGGAGGGAGGGAGGAAGGGAAGGAGACTATTTTTGGCACCAGCAAAAATATCTGAGGAGGCATCTTGCAGCGTTATTCAGCTGCAAGGGCCAGGGCTCTTTTGCATCACAACAGGAGGCCTGTCGTAATCGGGGCCTGCGCGCGCTCACGCATGTGTACATGTACACAGCCCGCGCTGTGTACGCCGTACACACATGGGGACACGGTGTGCACGCCAGGGCACACACCCCACCGCCTGCCTGCAGCCTGCCCGGCTGCCCTGCCACACCCAGGGGCACAGCCCGGCTGTGGCACAGCTCCCCAAAAATCCGGAGCTCCTGCCACCCCGCCTGGCAGCACCGGGGCAGGAGGGGTGCAGAGCCAGCCCCGAGCGCGGTGCGGGGAGCTGGGGCAGCTCTCCCCGTGGGGATGGCACCGTGCTGGCCCAGCCGGTTCCGTGGCAGGAGGGCGGCTCGGCCACATCCCGGGCTGAACCTCGTGCTGAACCTCGTGCCCCAGTGACATCGAGCACCCTGGGCCAAGGGCCGAATTCCCTCCAGGCTCTGAGGGCGAGGCTGGAGAGGGAGACAGAAGGGGACACCCACTGGGACGGCATCCCCCAGAGCCAGGGTCCTGCCCTCAGCTGGCCCCTCTGCAGCGGTGACCTTCTGCCACGGGCAGAGGTTGCCACAGGCCCGGTTGGCACAGCGGCGGCAGGCAGGGCCAGCCAGCACTGGCCGCGGGCCAGGGACGTCAGCTGCTCAGGATGGGACTGCGGAGAGCTGCCGGCGGTTTTGTGGGTGGCCCTGGCCTTCTGACCCTATGTACACCCGGGGTGGTTAATGGGCCGGCACAGCCCCAGTCCTGCCCCCCGCCAGACTGCCCTTCCTGGGAGCCAGCACAGCCCTGCAGCTCCACAGGCTAAAACCGCACCTTCACACACCTCCCTTTGCCCACGGGGTGGTAAACTGAGGCACGAGGTGATGGTGAGGGTAGGGACACAGGGAGACAGCCTCACTCCCGGCTGCAAACCCCTCTGGATGGCAGCTTCTGAGGCACAGAGGCAGGAGATGGAAAAAGGGATGGGAGGAGGCGCGGGCCAGCCCCGCTGTCGCCTGGCTGCGTCAGGAGCGGGTGCTGCTGACACTGCCCTCGGGGCTGGGCAATGGGGCAGAACCGATGGCAGCTCCGGGGCTGCAGCCTGCGCTTGTTTCCGGCACCTGGCACGGCCGCAGGCACCCGAGTCTGGTTCACGATCGGGACATTTGCTTCCCGCCTTGGGAAAGGGAGGGAATGAACCACAGCAGTGGAAAAAAGCAGGTGTGCCCATCAAAGCACCAAGGAAACCTAAGCCAATGTCACTGACCCTGCCTGCCCTGGCATGGGTGTGTGTCCCAGCGCCCTGTGCCACCTTTGCCACCCATCAGCCCAGGCTGTGTTCACGTGCAGACCACAGGGCTGTGGTTTGGGACCTGCACAGCCCCTGGCTGTCCTGTAGGCACCCCATGGGAGCAGGCTGGCACCCCACCACAGCACGGTGTGAGCATATGGGGTGGGGACCCTGCAGCGGCAGTGAGGGTTTTTGAGAGGCAGCTGCTGGATCCCCCCTTGGTCCCCCCCACCAGGGCCTGGTGTGGGAGGGGGAGGCAGGAATTCCCTTCCACAGCACCGATCCTCCACTGCCCTGACTCCCCAGCCTGCTCCCTCACCCCAGCACTGGGGGCCAGGCCTGAGGGAGGCAGGCACAGGGGGTCCCACACCACGGCAGGGCACTGCTGAAGGTGGCTCTGTGAGAGAAGGCCCTGGGGAGGGGGCACAGGGAGGGATGTGGGGGCACTGGTTTCAAAGGGAAAGGTTGCTGGGGGATTCTTTTCTGTGTCCCTGCGAGCAGGACAGGACTGCTCATGGCTCGGGGGATGGAGGGGGGACAGAGGCACAGGGAAGCAAAGGGCAGGTCAGACCAGGGGTGAATGGAGGGTGAGTGGAAAGACAGCGGGAGACACAATGCAGGCAGAGCCTGGTCAGATCTTGGAAGGAAACCTGAGTGGAAAATTACCAGGCTGCTCCCCTGCACGGGCTGCGAGTGCGGTGCCTGCTCCCGGCCCGGGCTGGGGCTCTGGGGACGCTGCAGCACCGACAGGGACATGGGGCACCGAGTGCCTGCCAACACGTGTGGGGCTGCCCACAGCAGCACTGCCATGGGGAACCCCCTGCTGCCACACAGGCTGGGCCACAGGGCCCCAGACTGGCAGCAGTGGATGGTGCCAGGGAGCTGGCATGGCTGGGCACCGAGTCACTGTGGCAGAGCCAGCTCCAGACAAACCAGCTGTCCCAGCAGGATGAGCGCCCAGGCTGCTCCTGTCACCTTCCCTATCTGGGATGAGGCAGCAGGAAATCCTCGTCAGCCCCACATGGGGCAGGAGCCATCACCTGCTGTCACACGCATGCAGAAAGCGCAGCGGGCACAACCCCGGGCACAGCCTGGTGCTGCCTCCTTGGGGAGCGTCCCCGGCGAGCTCAGCCCCTCCGAGGACGCCCGCCCTCCCGCACACGGCTGCCTCAGCAGCTCAGCCGGCACTGCTGCGCCAGCAAGGGCGTCTCAGAGGGTCACACGCAGGAACTGAGGCACGCTCAGGTTCCCAGGCAGAGCACGGGTGCCTCTGGCTCCTCAGCTCCCCACAAGCACGGCACATATCCCCCCAGCACAGCTCTGCCCCCCACCCCAGCCGGCCCCGCGTACCGTGGGCTCCTGGGCGGACGCGTCGCAGAGGTCATCGCTCCTCTCGCAGGGCTGGCTGCCACAGCGGCTGCCCGAGGGTGGCAGGGTGGCCTGAGAAGGGCTGAGGTGGCCGGTGGAGAGGCTGCCGTGGTGGCTTTTCCTCCCGTAGCCCTCCAGGTAGCCACGGACATAGTCAGAGTGAGTGGCAGCCTGGTAGAGACCCTGCAGGTTGCCGAGCTCAGGCCGGCTGCGGGTGCTGAGCGCGCCGGCCGCGGGCAGGTAGGTGCTGTCTGAGGTGTGCAGCCCCGAGAACTCCCGTGCCAGGTCCGAGTGGCTGATGGATTTGTGGCGGCTGAGGGGCGCTGCGGAGGGCAGGTATCCCGTGGGGCTGCCGGGGGAGCCGGCGAAGGTGTAGCAGGCACCCCCGCTGAGCCCAGCGCCGGGCGGCCGCGGCTGTGCGCGGAGGTACGAGGGGCTCAGGCGGATGCTGGCGTCGGGGTACAGGCGGCTGCTGTCATAGCCAGAGGTGGGGGACAGCCCCCCGGCGTGGTGGTAGCGGGGGGAGGGCAGGTAGCTGGCTTTGAAGCCGATTTTGTCGCTGTCTGCGTAGGGCGTGGACAGGGTGGATCCATAGGAGCTGTAGGAGCTGTAGCCGCTGGGCACTTTGCTGTAGGTGGTCTCGGCGTAGCGGGAGGAGTCCACGTATCGCTTCAGGGTGGAGGAGAGCTGGGACATGCTGCAGGCTGGGGCTCAGCAGGTTGTCCTGGAGGCATCGGCTGCAAGGGAAGAGCGCAGGGATGAGCTTCCACAGGCCCTGGGGAGCACAGCAGGGCACCCAGCAGCTCCCACCCAGCAGCTCCTGCCTCCCCTGGAGACCCTGGGAGACACAGGGGATCCAGGGGTTGTTGGTCACAGTGTGGCCACAGCTTCTGCCACCTGCCAGCCTTTCCTGGAGAGTGTGAGACAGCAGGACCTGGCTGGCACTGCCACCCCATGTCCCCGGGCACCACATACCACAGAAGGGAGCTCCAGGGCACAGCCGGTCGCACCCAACATCCCCACAGACACCAGGGAACTGCAGCAGTCACCTCTGCCCCAGCCCTGGCACCCCTGCCACACCATCTGTCCCACTCTTCGGGCTGGAGACACATGGCCAGTGCCTCGTCCAGGGGGGAGGCAGTGGCCTGGTCACAAGAGGGTGCTCAGGCCCAGCTCTGGCTCAGACAGGCAGGTGGGATGGACCAATCCAGCCAGCTCAGCACCCTCTGGTCGCTCACAGGGAGCGCTGGGGCTTGGTAAGGGGCTGGCATTTCAGTGAGAGGGAAACTGAGGCCAGGTCAGCATCTGAGCAGCTTTCCTGTGTCCCTGCCATGCCTGCGCCCCATGAGCCCCCAACAGGAATTCAAGACAAGAGTCCTCCTGGTGAGGTGGCAGCCGTGCCCCTGCCAGCCAGGCAGAGCCAGCACTCGGTCCCCACAGAGAGCTGGTGGCTCCCACACAGGCCAGGAGAGGAGCACACAGAGACAGGGACAGAGGTCCCCAGAGCACACACAGAGCCAGCCCGGAGCAGGGACAGGGCAGGGTGGCAGTCCCCAGCTGAGGGACTGGCACCTGAGCCAGAGGTCCCCAAACAGGGGCTGTCAGGAGCAGAGTTTGCCCTCAGCACCCATGCTGGCAGGCTGGCGGCTGGATCCCTACCTGTGCTGGGGCTGTGGGTGGCACTGGGTAGGCAGGAGCCCAGCTGAGCTCCTCTGCCCTGGTGCTGCTGGTGCTCAGCTCCCGGGGTGACTGCTGTCCCTTCCCTGGCAGGACAGTGGCTCATGTGGCTCCGAGAGTCTCCAGTCACCCGGGAGATGACCCTGATTCAAAGGCTTTTCCCAGCCCAGCCGGGGCGGGCTCTGGCCCGGCTCCAAGCCAGGAGGTGCCGGAGCCTGTGCCTGGCCCGTCCCTTGCACGCCCCCGGCAGCACCGAGGCTGCACCCAGGCTTGGGGACGGGCGCTGGATCCCGGCAAGAAGAGCCGGTCACTCCCTGCCCGGCCCTGGGGGGACACAGCCTCCTGCTCAGAGCCCCCGAGGCTCAGTGTGGAATGCTTTCAGGAGAGGGTGGTGAGAGACAGCAGGCAGCCCCCGTGGGCTCCTGGCTGCCAGCCTGGCTTTGCAGCCAGCCCTCGGCATCCCGGGTGCTGCTGTCATGGCCCAGGGAACAGCATCCCACAGCGGAGAGGGAAATATTCACAAGCAGCAGTGAGGTGGAGCGCACAGACCTGTTTGGGGACGAAGGCTGAAGGGTGAATAATCTGCTCCCAGGCAAGGGCTCCACGGAGCACCCGGCTCTTCCCAGCCTGGCTGCGGCCGCCCTCACTGGGAGTGTGGCTCTGCCGGGCAGGATTTGACACAGACAATGGGGAATTTCGCTCAGAGGGAGTGGGACCCCAGCCAAGGGACTGGCACTCGAGTGCCAGGATGAGAGTGACGGAGCCCCTGGGCTCCCAGGGAGCACATGCCTGGCTGCCTGCCCTGCTGGGGCACGGAGCAGCCTGGCACAGGGACTGACCCTGCTCCCCACCTCCTTGCCAGCAGAGATGATCTTGGCTTGGGACAGTGCCAGGACAGCCCCATGCCATCATCCCCTGCCAGGTGCCCAAGCTCTCTCCTGGCACCAGCAGCACCAGGAGAGCACCAGTTTGGGAACAGGAGGGCAGCAGGTGCTCCTGGCAGCAGGAGAGGTCTCCACAGGACAGCACCTCCCCTGGGGATGCCGAGGAGCCGATGCAGGGATGCAGGGTCCGCACGAGCACCGGCCCCACATACGGGAGCTACCCCATTCCTTGGGAAGAGAGGCCTTACCATGGAGGAATGTCACATCTGCCAGGCTTGCCTGTGCTTCCAAGTCCCCATGTCACATCCGAGCAGACCCCAGGGTGGTGCGAGAGCGGAGTGTGCCAGGAGCCAGAGGAGCTGAGGGGGTGTGAGAAAACCCCGGTTCCTCCCAGCGCTTCCTGGGCTGCCTGGCCCCTCCCTAGCCGTCATTGTGCTGAGCTTTCCTGCTGCCTGGCAAAGCCCTGCGGCCGCCACGGCTGAGTCAGGCCTCCTGCACCCTCATCATCCTCCCGGGGTGTCAGGGGAAGCTGAGGCACAGGAATGTCCGGTCTGCGCTCACGTTGCCAGACAGGAGCAGTGCCACGACATGGGAGCAGGACACCATGGGGCTGCTCAGGGTGCTGGGGAGTCCTGCCCTGGCCTCCAGCTCCAGCAGCCTTCCCAGTGGGAAGCTCAGCTCAAAGTGAGGAGGCAAACCCTTCACTCTGGAGGCAGAGAAGCAGAGCCCCTGCTCTGTCCCCAGCTGCTGTCCTGCCCGTGCCCAGTGGCAGGTGTCCCCTCTTGTCCTGCCTGGTGGCAGCTGTCCCCCTCGGTGGCCACGGAGCCCCAGAGCGGGCTCAGCTCAGCTTACACAGTGCTGGCTCCATCCGAGGTGTCACAGCACAGCTGCTTCTCGCTTACGCAGGCTCGGAGCCGTGTCCCCTGTCCCCTGAGACACAATGTCCCAGCCTGGAGGTTACGTGGGAGCTCCCAGGACTCTGCAGTGGTGGAGGCAGAGAGGGGACCCTGTGTGAGGCACACTCCAGAGTACACATGGTTTGGGGCTGAGGGACTCTGTGTCCAGCTGAGTGTGCCAGTGGGGTGGGACAGCCTCCTGCCCATTCCCCAAGGGAAACAAGGCACAGAACCCCTCCAGGGATCCATTTCCCTCCAGGAAGGATGACCCCCAGAGCCCTGGGGGAATGTGCCACAAAATGTTTGCTCCCTGGAAGGACTGGAGTCACCCTTGTCAACAGATGGGACTGCAGTGCCTGTGTCACAGCCCGGCTCCTGCACTGCCCTCAGAATGACAGACTCTGCCCAAGGTGACTGATCCAGCCGGGACCAGCCTGGCCAGGGTCCTTCCCCTGCCAGCCCTGGGCCTGAGAACCCTCCACGCTCACACCACATGGGCAGGAGTCATCGCCCTGGCCCCGCTCCGTGCTGCTGACACATCCCCACCTTGCTGCAGAACCTGCTGCTCCCAGGCCACCCCCCAAACCCACGGGGGACCCTGACCTAACACCCAGGGCATGAGTTACTGCTTTGACGTCTGTGGGTGGTAAAAAAAAAAAGAAGGGACCCTCGGGCAGGCGGCTCTGCCCATGCCGGGGCAGAGGAGGGTGCCAGGGAGGGCGGCTCAAAGTCAGGATTTTGTGTGTGAACTCTGAACCTGCTACCCGGAGAGAAACCTCCGCCCGTGGTTTTATCCAGCTGAAGGAAGAGAGGGGCAGCGCTGTCTGTGTCCGTGTCCCCCTCCCCGGGGCGGTGTCCCCACGGCACCCCCTGCACTCACCTGCATGTGGCGCGGGTGGCCGGTGGCTGCTCAGGGCACGGCGAGGGGCCACCAGCCAGGCATTTGGTGATGCCCTCGGGGCCGATCCTGCCTCCTTGGGGAGCTTCCCCTGGCACCGCAGATGGGCGATGCAGAGATGGGCAGCAGCCGAGCCCTTTGCAGGGGACAGGACACCCCCGGCTCAGCCCCTCCACCCTGGGAGGGAGCGCGGTGGCCGGAGGGGGCCGAGCCCGAGGGCTGTGGGACCGAGTAAAAACACCACGGCAGAAATTCAGGGCTCAGGTTACCAGCCAGATAAATATAGTGTCTCTATCTGACCTCACAGGGCGCTGAAACGCTCCTCTCGCATTCCAGCCTGGGGAGGCTTAAAGGGGACGTGAAGCGGAGGGGGCTGGTGGCCCACGGCAAGGGGGTGCCGGGTGGGGAGGCTGCGGGGGCAGGGGGGGCTGTGGGAATGGAGAAAGGACTGAGAGTGAGCGTGAGGAAGGGAGAAATTTGGGGAGGGAGTCCGAGGTCCAGGAGGGAAATGACAGAGGGAAGGTTAAGGGAGGGGACACAACTTGGTGTGCGGGGGGCAGGGAGGCACAAAAAAAGGGTGGTCGTGGCTGCCAGCAAGGTCTGGAGTAGAGCATCAGCGTGAGGGGAGGAGTTGGACTGGGTTTTGCCCCCCTTGGGGGGAGCTGTAGGGAGAGGAACCCCCTCTAAACCTTCAGCAAAGGTGGGCTTGGGGCAGCTGGCGTGGCGTGGCCACCCCTCGTGGATCCGTGGGGACACCGGGGCACCGCTCCGGGACGCCTGACCCGCCCAGGGTACGGCACCTGCGTGGCCGTGACTCAGCGAGCACCTGCCGAGCATAATGGGGAGGGATGTAATTAGGGTGGCATCTTCCACCCTCCCTCCCGCCGGGCTCCAGCCCTTAAACAGGGAGGGACGCGTCGGGGCGTCACTCTGGGTGACCAATGGTGTTAGGGGGTGGCGGCAGTGTCCTGCTGATGGCTCCTGGTGCCAAGGTGGCATCCTGACCCTGGGCAGGGCAGTGTATGGCTGCTCCAGAGGACACGGGAGCCCTTGGCAGCTCCCCAGGCAGCGTGTGGGCACAGGGGCTCCAGCAGGACCCCGGTGTGCCAGGCACAGGAGCTTTGGGACACACCCAGCCCCAGTCCCATGGCCACGGGATGGCCCTGGCAATTCCCTCCCCAGAGGATGGATGGGCCAGGACCAGACCTGGTCCCCAGCTTTGCCCCTCTGCCACCACCGTCGGCAGTAGGTGGCCTCTGGGATGGTTTAGGGACAGGGATGGTGAAGGGGACAAAGGGTCTGGGTACAGGGGGTCACGCTCCAGGTGGGCAGGAGGGGGCTACACTGCCCAGGAAAGTCGAGTCTTGCCCCTCTGTCTGCTTCTCTCCCACAGGCATTGGGAGGCACAGGGGGGCTGCCTGGGGGCTGGACCCCCCAGCAGTGTCCTGGAGCCCCTGTCCCCACACTGTCCCCACCGCTGCACACACAGGCACCCATGGCTCCAACACACAACCTAGGTAGGGTTTTATTGTGCAGACAGAGGAACACTCCTGGATGATAAGGTTTTTTTCTGTTGTTGTTGTTGCTTTTCATAGGGTTCTTTTTTTTCCCTTTTTTTTTTTTTCCTTTTCCCTTAACATAATTTCTTTGACGACAAGCTGTGGAAACAACTACAAATGTTCACCAAAAAATGAGACTCGAGCCGCGTCTGTGCTCTGCCGCTGGGCTCTGCGCCTGCCCCGGCGCTCA
This sequence comes from Prinia subflava, assembly GCF_021018805.1. Classification (NCBI taxonomy): domain Eukaryota; kingdom Metazoa; phylum Chordata; class Aves; order Passeriformes; family Cisticolidae; genus Prinia; species Prinia subflava. Next base: position 1,940,987 of record NC_086268.1, read on the forward strand.
CCAGCACGCCCAGGGAGCTGGGCACAGCCTGGCCTCAGCTGGGCACAGCCTCAGCAGCACTAGACAGCAAGCAAGCAGGCAGGGATGGGCAGGGGACGGGCACGGGGGTAGGAAGCAGCTCCGGAGAAGAGCAGGGAGTGGGGAGCAGCTGCTGTGTATTGCTCTCAGCCGTGGTGGCACAGCCCGGCCTGCACGGGTAGCACAGCTGGGGTTCACCCCATGCACCTGGATGCTCTGCCTGCCTCTTCCTTTCCCTGTGCCCTCCCCTGGGTGAGGCTCCTTGGGGTGCCGTGGGCATCCGGGCAGCCCTGGGCTGGCAGATCTGAGCTGTGCTGGCCATCCCTGTCCCTGCTCTCACCAACCCCTGGCACCATCCTGGCCTCACTGAGGTTGTGGGCTGCCCTCAGATCCTTTGCTGCTCTTAAAGGGAGACAGGGAAATGCTAAAAGGGAGGAGGGAGAAGGGAAGGGGCACACGGGCTCCTCCCAGGAGCACGGTGGGATTTGAGGAAGACTGCTCAGCCTCTCCATGAGGAAGGACTGGGGTCCTCAGATGTTCCCTTAGAGAAGACAAAGTGCCGGTGCAGAGGAGTCCCTGTGAGACCCTGGGGTCACACTCCCAGAGGGGAACCCCCTCCCCACCAGCCAGCCCGGGTGCAGCTCTGAGGGCCCTGGGGAGGGCAGGGGGGCTGTGGCTAGCTCAGAGAGGCTCTGCTTGCCTCCACTGGTGCTGGCAGCAATTCTCTCGTCACAGCTAAGGGCTGGTCCCCGGGGAGAGCGAGTGGTGTCTCTGGCTCGGGCAGCCCAAAGGTACCAGATGGTGTCTGGAGGAGGCCTCACTTCCAGCTCAGCTGTAAGAAACAGATTAGGAAAAACTTGTTGCCGAGGCATGTTTGCACTGAGCCCATTCCCAGGGCCCCAGAGGAACCCTGAGGAGGCAGGGGGGGTTCATGGTGTCTCCTAGACCTGCTCCTCTCTCTCCTCCCAGCCTGCCAGGCCCAGCAGCATCCCATGGCTCCCCTGTTCACTGGGACAGGAGACATTTTGTGCCCTCTCCCAGCCGTGGCAGCTCAGGGGGAGAGGAGCAGGGTGAGGAAGCAGTCACCTGGGTGGCAGGCAGGGCAGGTGGGGACACCAAGAGCCCTGTCACCTCCAGGCACAGCACCCACCACGGGCACCCTCCGCATGCTCTCACATCACCCCTCTCTCTTACCTGCCAATCCAGCTGTCTTTCTCCAGTTGAGAACAGGCAAACCCCAAGAGTTAAAGGGACGGGACAAGCGAGGCTGAGGCCTCCAGTGCCCCCAGCACAAGCAAACCAGCCAGCCTACGGAGCGGGGAGGCGCGATGGGAGAAGCAACGCTGCCTAGCAGAGCCACCATGCTTCGGAGCGGGGCGTGTGTGCGTGGGATGGCGGGCCTCGGCACGGGACGGTGGTTAGCGTTAGATATACGGCTAAATAGAGATAACACAGAGAGGTTTCACGGCTTCCAGACGCTTCAGCTTCTCTTTCCAGGGGCTGCGAGGAAGGCGGGGTGGCTGGGTGCTCGGTGTGTGCGTGCGTGTGTGTGCGAGCGCTGTGTGTGTGTGTTTCGCCTTTCACAGGGACACGAAGTCCACGGCTTGCAGGAGAGGGAGGGAAAGGAGCAGCAGCAGGAGCCACGAGGTGTTCTGGATCAAGAGGCTGAAGCCGGCGCATTTCTCCAGTTTGTCTGTGAGGAGAAGGAGTGGGGAGGGAGAGAAGAGAGGCGATGAAATCCTTGGCAACAGGGCTCAGGCTGGGTGTTCTACTGGTACTGGAATACAGCTTCTTGCCTTTGTGCTGTCACAGAAATGCAGCACGTCCCATCCTGGCCTGTTTCCCTCCCAACGTGTAGTAGCAAAGGGTTTTTGGGACACTGAGAAGCATAACCCTGCCTGTGCCTGACTGAGGTGACAAGTGGATGGGCACCAGGTGAGACAAAGGTCTCTGCCTCTGGAGGACTGCTCCTGTGGGATGTATGTGTGGAGGATCCCCACTTTCCTCTCTATGGGAGGATATCTAGGCAATGTGCCCGAAGTGGGACACAGGAGAGGCAGGAAAAGCAGTGTGAGATGGGGTTGAGTGAGCCCATCCATGGGATGAAGCCCACCTGAAGGGCATGTAAGGGTCAAGACACACTCATGGAGCTCAGGGAGGATCTGGGGACACCACAGGGTGTGGTGGTGTTCTCTGCTGGCCCTGCCAAGCCAAGGAGCAGGTAGGAAGGCCTGAGACCAGGTGCCACTGCCTGTCTCACCTTTGATAACAGTGATGTTCTTTATCTGGTTGCCGGTGTAGTCGTTGGTGGCCTTCAGCTCGCACATGTAGATGCCCTCATCACTGGTGGTGAAGCTCTGCAGGTACAGGCACACCAGGTTCTTGTGCATGGTGACGTTGGCTCGGCTCCGGTAGATGTTCTCGGAGACGCTGATGGTGCTGTGGATGACGTGCTTCCTGTTGTCCTTGGTGATGCTGAACTCGTAGGTCAGGGGGTTGTCGGTTTTGTTCTCATAGCGACAGTCCACGCGCAGGTTCTGGCCCAGCAGGCAGGCACTCAGGTCCTTGATCATCTGGCAGTGGGCAGCCTGGAGGACTGGGAGAGGCAGGAGGGGTTGGACAGGGAACAGCGAGCTCTGGGGATGCCCATGCAGCTTCCAGGCTGCTCTGGGCCGAGCAGGGAGCAGGGAGGGATGTACCTGTCAGGATGACAGCGATGCCCACGGTGGGGTTCATCTTGCTGCTGAGGTGCCCGGTGGGGGCTGTCTCTGAGAGGGGAACCTGGGCAGCAGGAGAGAGAGGCAGTTAGCCGGGCCACTGCCCCATGGATGTGGGCACTCGGTGCTGCAGGCTGCCCTTCTTGCACAAACGATGCTCTAGGGTCTGCTCCTCCTCCCCAGTGTCTGATTCACTGCACAGAGCCTGGCTGCCACTGCACCCAGCTGGGGAATCAGGCACTGTGTGTCTGGCCAGCATCACCTTTGCCCATCCCCAGGCAGTGCCTCATGCACACTTTGTTTTCCCTGTCCAGATCCTCCAGCAGACATTAAATGAGCGTGGCCAGACCTGCAGCAAGGCCTGCATGTCCTGCCTCCTCCCCCTTTTGCCCCATGGCCAGCCAAGGTTCTGACAGCACCAGGCTGCAGCCCGGTGCCTGCACACCTTGACCAGAGGTCTGTGGCTCACGGCGAGGGGGCTGCCAGGTGAGGGACCCTCTCTCGGGGCCGGTGGGCGCCCGCCCTGCCGGTCCTCCCGCAGCTCCAGCGGGTGAGCTCAGCAAGGATGAGTCATTGCGATGCAGTGAGGGAAAGGGGCCAAGAGCAGCGAGGAAGAGGGACACAGCAGCTGGACAGGGAGCCAAACCCGCCGAAGGATGGCACGAAGCCTCCAGGAGCTGAGCTCAGCCTGCCTGGCCACGGGGTGGAAAGGGTTTGGGTGGCAGCATCCACTTTCTGGGTCCCTGCCCGGTGCCTGTCTCTCTCCAGGCTGTGTGTGTGGGTAAGGGGCCCGTGATGTGCCATCCAAACACCAGGGCTGCTGATTCCAGTCAGCCCAATGCAGCCACAAGGAATCAATTAAAGGTTTGCAGCCTGGCCAAGCAGCCTCGTGGGGAATCCAACCGCAGACATGCGGAATGGAGGGAGAGGGTGGGGGAGCAGTGAGGCAGCCGCTGAAGGACACACCAAGCACCCTGCAGTCAGCCCTCCACGCTGGCCATGTGGGGCCAGGTCCAAGAGGGGGAGCTGATAAACCAGCCCTTCGTGACTCCAGGCTGGCAGAGGGGACAACAGACCCTCAGTTTGCTCCCTCTGAGCCTGGCAAAGCAGCCAGGCAAGAGGTAGGAATTGCCTGTACCACAGCCAGCTGCATTTTTCTATTTCATAATTTTTGGGTTTTTCATATAACGTTCTAAGAGGAAATACCAAACCCATTTGCTCACCCTGAAACCCAGAAAAATCTCTTTATCCAGAACCCTAAACCTTAGCCAAGAAGAAAAATTCCCTTCTGTTTGATCTTGACAACCAAGAGCTCGCCAGTGGGGTAAATGCTTGAACTGCCGGATTCCTAGAAACTGTCCCCCCATCCCCTCCCTTGTCATTTCCCAGCACCAGCCTGCTCCTTTTTGAATGTCCTGGGACACTATCTAGGTCATAGCCTGGCTTTCCTCCAGAAAATCAGTGCAGACAAGGGGGTCTTCCTCCCATCTAGGTGCCCAAACACTCAGATTTTCTAGGCTCTGGATTGATAGCCCCTAGACCCCTCTTCTGGCAGCAGTGCTGGGAGCAGAGCAAGGCAGGTCACTCTCTCTCCATGATCCCAGGGGTTTGGCGTAGGGCTCAGGAGGATGGTGGCATTCCAGGGGCTCCAGCTCCTACTGGGCAAAGTTCCTGGCGCAGTCCCCACCTGCTCGGGGTCACACCACGGTGGCACCTATCCCCTGTACCCACCAGCGTGACAGGCTCAGGGTGACAAACGAGCTGCGGGGATGGGGACGAGGGCGTGCAGAGCCAAGCTGGTGGGCTGGGGGAAACGCAGAGCCGCAGGAGGCTGGCTGTGCCAGGGGGTGGCTGCCAGCAAAGGGGGACGCGGTGCGCAGGAGAGAGCGATCGGGCGACCCTCGAGAGGGGCAGAAGGGCTCGGGGTGGGCGAGCTCCCCCCCTGCAGCAGCGCGGAGCGGGAGCGCGGCTGCGGTGCGGGCGTGCGCGCGGGCGCGCCCACCGGGAATGCCGCAGTCCCGAGCCGAGGGCGCGGGGCAGCGCCACCGGGGCGACGGGCTGAGCCCGTCCCGTCCTCCAGCGCTCTCCGTCCGGCCGAGCATCCCCCGGGCGAGGAGCGAGATGCTCCCGGTGCCACCGCCGCGCCCGGCGGCTGCGGACCCTCCCCGCGCCCGCAGCCCCGCGTTGTGCCCCGAGCCCGGCGGCTGCTCCCGGCCCGGCAGCGTGCGGGGCGCTGCGGGGCGGTCGGTGCCTACCTGCGGGCGCTGTCCGGTGCTGCCCGCTGCCTGCGGGGCTGCCGGCGCTGTCCGGGGCTGCCCGGCGGGCTGTGGGCGCGGAGCTCCCGCAGTCTGGGCAGGGCTGGGCGGGCGGACCCAGCGAATGGGGACCGGGAGGCGTCACTGAGGCTCGGCCCCCGGCCCTGCGGCGGGGGGCGGTGCGGGGGGGCCCTGCCTCTGCGGGACTCGGACGCCCCCGCCCCGGACAAGGGGCGCGCACTGATGCGGAAGGTGCCGTTCGCCCCCCTTATGTTCCCCAGGAAGGGCGACACATCCCCATTGCCATGGGAACATCATTTTGCGGAAGAGCTGCCAACCTTCATCCTCCTCGGCAGCGTGGGAGGTGTTTTGCTGGGAAAGGAGGATGGTCGGGAAGGGGAAAAGGAGCTTGGCGTGGGCTTTTCTGAGGAGGGAGCAGGTATCATCCTCTGCCATCAAATGAGTTCAGCTCAGGGGCTCGAAGAGGCCAGTCTGCATAAAATCACCAAGGCCGGTGTGACACAGGTCTCCTCCATGTGGGAAATCACTGTGGGAATGGCAGGACACTCAGCTGAATCAAAGAATCACAATCATTTAGACCTTTAGGCCATCGAGTCCAACACCACTGCCAAATCCACCACTAAGTGTCACATCTACAAGCTCTGTCTGTCATGTCACTGCACACAGACCTTCAGTTTTAGGGCCAGGTCTGGTGACAGTGAGGACAGCAAGATTTTGCTCCCCACAGGCTCCTATCAGCACATTTGGGAAAGGGATTAGCAGAACTGCTTCTGCACAGGCAAAATGGCTCTGGATCCAGAAAGCAGGCTGGGACAAGACCTCTTCCCTGCTTTTTGGCAAGGTCATAATAGGAGAAGAGGGAGTTTTCCCTGGTAGTTTGGTCCAGAGGTATCCCAGGAAGGCACAGAGACATACAGGATGGCCTGCTCTGCCCTCACCTTCTCCCACACCCCTGGCTGAAAGGGCTGACAGTGGGAAAGCTGATATAAAAGTCATGTTCTCCTCCAGCAGAACCTGATCCCAGGTGACACTCAAGTGCTGAGCTTTTGCAAGCTGGCTGTGCAGGGGGTTTTGCTAATTCTACAGAAGCTTGGCTCTGGCTGCTTGCTCACTGCATGGGCTGCAGGTGTGCTGGCCCAAATGGGGACAGCTCCCCAAGCTGGCCAGGGGGGCTGTAGTGCCCTGAGAGTGTTCAGCAGGGTCCCAGTGTGCTGCCACAAGGAGGGCAAAGGCCTGACCCTTGTGGCAGCAGGGCACTGAAGGCACTGTGGCACCACAATGACACACCACACTGCTGGCTCAGGACAGCTCAAGCTGGCAGGGCTGGCTGTGGATGGGAGGAAAGGCACAGCAAAACAAGAGGGAAAGGTACCGAGAGTGGGAGCAGATGGATGCAAGGCAAAGAGACAGACACGAGGCATGCTGCAATGTTGTCAGAGAGGGAAAATTGCAAGCACAAGGTGTATATCCAAACACAGCTGTGATGTGGGGCAGCACACGTAACCACACACACACACCACACACACACACAGGGATCCTTTTCACATTTAGCCTCACATCTCCACTGTGTCTGTGTCTTCTCCACATCCACATCCCCACCCTCAACCCCAGCTATCACACAGGGAAATGGGGAATTCAAGCTCCAACGACTGGCTTTTAGAGGCATGCAGTGGCTCGAGTCCCACTGTGAGAGACCTGGGCTTCCTTTGTCCCTGGCAGTGGTGCTGTGGAGGCAGGTATGAGTGTGCAGTTTCTGGGCAGTGGTGGCAGCCACTGTCCTGCCTAGGTATTTGCAGGAGGCTCCTTGCAGAGCTTTCCCCTCTGGAGAGTCCTTTTGCTGCAGATTGCAGCCTGGCTGCTATCCATAAACCAGAGAAAAGCACCCAAGTCACACCTAATGCAGAGGCCTCTGGATAGCAGCCAGAGGAAAGGGGTGGGGAGAAAACCTAATAGTGACAGACCAATGGAGAGGGGGGCAGGCAGTGTTTGCAGTGGCAGGTGTCAGTCAGGGAGACAGACAGCAAGAGGGACAAGGAAGCAGCCAAACAGGCACAGTGCAGCACAGCAGTGCAGGCACCAGCGGGAGCAAGTGGATGTGGCAGGACAGACGGACCAGCAGGCAGAGGCAGGGCACAGACAGCTCCCCTGGGAGCTCAGAGCAGCCAAACTGCCCCTGGATCCTCTCCAGAGAGAAAGCCAGGGCATATGGGGGTCCCTGGGGGGAAATTCACTGCTCTCAATAGCTCAGTAGCTGCAGGAGGCAGGCTGGGAGCAGAGGCTCTGAGGGGCACCATGACTCGGGTGTCTGGTGATGCTGCAGCAATTAAAACCTGGCCTTGCCCAAGGACATCCTGCTGCAGCAGACACGCTTCTAGGAGAAAGGTGGATGCACATCCTTCCCAAGAGGAACATCTCTGCCCTGCCCTAAGCCTATCCCAAACACCAGAATTGGAGAGTCTCTCCCTTTCCCTCCTGCTCATGAATCACAGCACAGCAGCACACCCTGGGTCCTGCTCCAAACAATGCCCACAGCAACCATTTGCTCCCACACTTCCAATTGCTGGGGAAAGGTGACATAAGGGCATGGACAACAGGACCTGGGGGCAGCTGTGCTGTGGAGAGACTCCTGACACCCTCCCTAAGGCCATTAGAGCTGGGGAGTTGCAACATGGAGGAGTAAGAGAGGACATTTGGGAATCAGTGGTGGAGCTGCAGAGACCACAGCCCAAGGAGTGCCTGATACTCACCTGCCTCAGAGCTCAGCCTCTGCCCCAGAGACAGGCGGGCTGCAAAGGGTTTACTCCTCACTGCACTCAGCCAAACCCAGGCCCTTCCCACCCCATCTTTGAGGGACAAGGAAGGGAGGCTGCAGAAGAGCTGTGCCCTTGATTGGAGAGACAGAATGGCCCTCGGGAGCCCAGCGAGGCCCCACAGATGCTAAATGTAGCACGGCCCAGATATGAAGCCCCTGGGCTTTGTGGCAGTGCTGCACAGAGCAGGGGTGGAGGAGACTCTGCTCCCCTGCTTCCCGCAGGCAGCACAGAGCCAGGGAAAACAGGGGCAGGCAGGACTCCTGCTGCAGCACTGGCCTGGGGTCACATCAGCCTGGCAAAGGAGATGGCTGGCACAGAGCCCAAGCCTTGGTAGCCTGTACCTGCTTTGTGCCTGTGTCCTGCATAAAGAGAAGCCCCAGAGAGTGAATATCTCTGACAGTGATCAGGGCTAGGGAGTGCCTGTGAGCAATCACTCCAGCCCTGCACTGACACACTTGCCAGCAGGAACATCTCTCCCTTCCCTCCATTCCTCCCTGTTTGCTGCACACTGTCCTGGAGTTGCCTTGTAGCTCCCAGCCAGTCGCACGAGTGCCCCAAAGTGGGAATGCTGTCGAGGGGGCTTCTCTGGGAGGCTGCCAGCACCGAGCATTCCCTACAGTGTAGGATCCTCCCCAGTAAATCCCTGCTTCACCTGCACTGCTGCCTTCCCAGCCTGCTGGGATCCCCCAGACAAGGCCCCAGCAGTGGAGCTGTCCTGCCCAAGCAGAGCAGAGCCATTGTCCCTGCAGCCTACATCCATCTGGAGGAGTGGGTGACTATGTCTGCCTCCAGCTCAAGACCACTAAAATCTCTTTGCAAGTCGTGGGAATCCTTTTGGGAGCCAGCCAGGACACGAGGAGCCAGCTCAGCCTGGAAGAGGAGGTTGACTGAGGTAGAGAGCTCTGAGTTTGCTCCATCTGGTCTCCAGACTGAGTGGGAAGAGTGCTTGGCTGCCTGCTCCAGCCTCCTCCTCACTGCCTCCCATCGCATCCTGTTAGTTCTTGGCAGGATCTGGGTTTTTTTGAGATGCTTTCTGCACCATGCCCTGCAAACCTGATCTCTGCTGAGCTGTGAGGGAGACTCATCCCTGGGGGCAGCAGAGGCATGTCTGCCAGCTGAGCCCAGCAGGTTTGGCAGGTAACTCCTGGCTCAGTTTGCAGACCTGTTTCCTACCTGCAGGGTCAGTGGCCACAGGGCCTGTATTCCAAGCTCTGTGCAAGGTGATCCCACGGGCTATTTGAGGGCAGTGAACATGGACAGAGTTGGATTTGCGGAAAGCTGCCACTTCAGATGGTGAAACTCCCTCTACCACCTGCTGAACACCTGTGACACCTCCACCCTCACTCCCTTTAAAACAAGGCGTACCTGTGGGGGCTGATACAGGATGTGCAACGCTGGAAGCCCTGAGAGGGAACTGATTCCCAGATAAACCCCTTTGTTTTAGGGAAACTTATTCATGTCAGAAAGGAGAAGCTGCGGGGCCTCCCAGGAGGTGCTGGACAGAAAAAGAGGTTAGAACACAGCACCATTTCTGCTGCCCATCCCCTGCCAAGCTTTCCCCTCCATCTCAGGAGAGATGACTAATGCAAGTTACAGAAAGTGGAAACAGCTTCCTTGATATTTCTCTTCCTATCTGCTGGGCCTTAAGGAATAGAAAGTGTTTATTAGCATTCCTTATTTATGAGGGAACCATTAGGCTAGGGTGGTTAACTCTCACCACACAGGTTCCTAGGGATAGCACCAGAGAGGAACCACAGAGAGAAGCTGCCTGCAGGATCTCCCTATGCTCTGAGCCACCTGGGACACCCCAGACTCTGGAGAGAGGCAGGTTAAATACAGCCTACAGTTAAATACAGTCTACAGCTTCCTCCTGAGGGGCAGCACTGATCTCTGATCCTTGATGAGCACGGACAGGCAGTAAAGGAATGGCTGGAGCTGTGCCAGAGGAGATTTAGGTTGGATATTAGGAAAAGAGGGTGCTGGGGCACTGACCAGACTGAGCAGGGAATGGTCATGGCCCCAGGGCTGCCAGAGCTCCAGGAGCATTTGGACAACACTCTCAGGGATGCACAGGGTGGGATTGTTGGGGCTGAGCTGTTGGGACTCAATGACCCCTCCCAACTCAGGATATTCCATGATTCCATACAAATAAAGGCGGTTTTGCCCCCTTGTAGCACTGCACAGGGCTCAGTCCCACCCTGAGGCTGTCAGGAGCCCTGGCTGGGACCCGGGCAGTGCTGGCAGGGCAGCAGCTGTGGCTGCACACACAGAGCTTCTCTTGAGCAGCCACCAGCTGCTCCTGCCCTGGGGTTTGTGTCATCAGCTCCAGCGCTCCCTCCTCTCCCCATTGTTAGCAGGGACAATGGAAAATGTGCAGGGCTGAGGGAGAAAGGGCTTCCCCTGCTCCGAGGAGCCCTCCTGCCCCAGCCCAGTGCCTGGAGGAGGAGGAGGAGGCAGCCCTGCCTGCCTGCACCCCGGGCTGTGGCTCCTCCAGGCACTCGGCCAGCGCTGCTGTTCCCCTCCTCAGCATCACACCCCGCACACCAGCAGCCCTCCAGCCACATCAGCATCTTCTGTACGTGGTCACTCAGGGATTGCTCCCGGTCCATAGTGACAAACTGCCTGGAGCAGAGGGGGATTTCCTGGTGCTTCGCAGGCAGCTCAATCCCCGTTTGTTGTCTGCTGCTTGGGCTGGAGAATCCACGAGTGTCTGGGCTCTCACAGCAGGGCCGGGAGCCCACGCCCCCATCCCTTCTACTGTCGCCTTCAGGGACACCAAGTGGGTCACTTCACATCCCTGGGGAACAGTTTTGCCACGGAAGAACACACCCTAAAACATTCCCTTTTTTCAGTCCAGGCCAACCCTCTGCTTTGAAATATTACTGTAAGAGAGATGGTGGATGTAGACAGCAATGTCATAGAGAAGCACTGAGCTTTAGAAAGGAGAATCCCAAAGTTAGAAAAAAATTAGAAATGAAAGGGGAAAAAAATTCAGGATTGTAGCAGTGAGAACTTATCCAGGCACAAAAAGAGCTGTGCTGGTGAGTGCTCATCTCTCTGATATCCATTATCATTAATTATTTATTATCTATTATTATTATAAATTACCTTTTGATTTGTAATTATTATCTACAGTACCTAAAACACAGCAAGGGGAGGCCGTGCCACTTGGAGAATTCCTGAAATTTGGCCAAGAAGCACAACAGACATGAGTAAAACCAGGTTTTGCTGAGGTTGCTCCGCTATTGCTGAGGAATTCACAGCTGTGAACCCCAGGAATAAACAAGAAAAGGCAACACATATGCTTAATAAATCTCCCTTAAATGTTGCAGCCTTCGTTGCAAAGAGCAAACACCTCCTGTCTGTATTTAATGGAAGAAATGTCTCCCTGTGGCTGAGGGAGCTCGAGCATGTTCCAAAGCAGAAGCTACACAGCATCTGGTATAACATTTATGCCTAAGGGGTTTGAGATCCTGCCAGTCAGCACTTGATTACAACTCACTCTCATATTCTTTTCAGATAATTCACAGAAACCTGTCCATAAGATGTCAGCTGTAGCAGGGTAATGGCACCTACCCGGACAAACATGGTAAAAAATATGGTAAAAAGCATGGTAACAAACCTGCTTTTAGGAACACCTGGGTGGGCAAACACCTCGTGACATCACATCTGCAGCTGCAGGGGAAAATGTTAAAGAAATACAGCAGGAGTGTAAAAGTGTGAGAGAACGTGTATGAAAAATTGTAAACCAGAGACTGAAAATGCATTTTATTGATGGAAAAGAAGATTGAGGAACAGAAAAAACAGAAGTCACAGCTGCAGGCCCAGGAGAAAAAAAGAGGATTTTGTGAATGCTAAATAAAGAGGTTTTCTCCCCAATAAAGCTGCTCTAAAAAATAAAAAACGGGTTGAGAGACAAGACCACCATAACCTTTCTAAAGATAGGCGAAAATGCTAAAGGAGAGGGGCAAGAAGAGAGAAAAGCAATTTATTGGTCCCTCTCTACCATCAATTCTAGTTTTTGTTTTCCGCATCTTTTTTTGCCTATATTTTCTCTCTTTCCAGCCTTCCAGCCTATTCATTAGTAGAAACTCATGGCAGCTGCCTCTGCCTCCTTGTCCCCCACAGCTCACAGCCAAACTTTTGGCACCTGAGTCTCCCTCAGTGAAACACAGGACACCTGACACTGAATCCCACAAAAATCCCCTGCACAGTAACTCAGCTTTTCCCTGCAAGAACTTCATACCGTCCCTCACAATTCACCCCTGATTTTACCTTAAACATCCCTTCGGTTTTCACTTCCACGTTCCCTCAACTTTCTGCCTCGGAAGATGATCTTGTCCCGGCTGAACTACCTCAGCTTTTCCCACAGCAGCTCCACCGAAACAAAACACCCTGCTGCCTTCCCACACCTCTGCCCAACACTCACTCCCTCTGAAGATCCCCTAATGTGCCCAGGGCCTTTTCTCGGGCCGCCCGGAGCGCCCCTCGCCCGTGTCCCCTCACGGACCGCGCCATGGCGGCTCTGAGGGCGCTGAGGGGAGCGGCGGGAGGCGCCCCCTGGCGGCGCGGGAGCGGCACAGCCCGGCGGCTCCTCGCTTCCCTCACGGCACGGCCCGGCCGCTCCTCGCCTCCCTCACGGCACGGCCCGGCCGCTCCTCGCCTCCCTCACGGCACGGCCCGGCCGCTCCTCGCCTCCCTCACGGCACGGCCCGGGGCTCCTCGCCTCCCTCACGGCACAGCCCGGCGGCTCCTCGCCTCCCTCACGGCACGGCCCGGGGCTCCTCGCCTCCCTCACGGCACGGCCCGGCCGCTCCTCGCCTCCCTCACGGCACGGCCCGACCGCTCCTCGCCTCCCTCGCGGCACGGCCCGGCGGCTCCTCGCCTCCCTCACGGCACGGCCCGGGGCTCGCAGTGACAATCCCGGGACCCCGGCGGCACTCCAGGCACTGCCTCTGCCTCAGCGACACTCGGGACACCCACTGTTCCTCTCCGTGTCCCTCCTGGCCCTCAGTGAAACTTGCAGCACCCTCCTCTCAGTGACACCCGGGACAGCCACTGTCCTCCTCTGTGTCCCTCAGTGGCACTCGGGACACTCACTGTCCCCCTCCGTGTCCCTCTGGGCACCGCAGTGGCACTCCAGGCACTGCCTCTGCCTCAGTGACACCCGGGACACTCACTGTCCCCCTCTGTGTCCCTCAGTGGCACTCCAGGCACTGCCTCTGCCTCAGTGACGCCCGGGACACTCACTGTCCCCCTCCATGTCCCTCTGGGCACCGCAGTGGCACTCCAGGCACTGCCTCTGCCTCAGTGACGCCCGGGACACTCACTGTCCCCCTCCATGTCCCTCTGGGCACCGCAGTGGCACTCCAGGCACTGCCTCTGCCTCAGTGACACCCGGGACACTCACTGTCCCCCTCCGTGTCCCTCTGGGCATCTCAGGAGGACTCCAGGCACTGTCCTCTGCCTCAGTGACACTCGGGACACCCACTGTCCCCCTCCATGTCCCTCTGGGCACCCCGGTGGCACTCCAGGCAATGTCTGTGCTTCAGTGACACTCGGGACACTCACTGTTCCTCTCCATGTCCCTCCTGGCCCTCAGTGAAACTCGCGACACCTCTCCCTGAGTGACACCTGGGACACCCACTTCCCTTCACAAGACCCCAGGGACACTCAGGGCTCCTGCCTCTGCTTCTGTCCCTCATGTCCCCTCAGTGTCACACAGGGCACCCACATTCCCCATCAGTGACCCTTGAAGCCCCTCAGTGACAGTCAGGGAACCCAGGTACCCCTCAGTGACCCCCTCGGACCCCTCATCAGCTCATGGGGCATCTGCTTCTCCCTTCAGTGGCAATATTCTCGTGCACTGCTAAAACTGAGACCTTGGAGATGCCTAAAGTCCTGAAACAAACGTAGAAGGTGATTTAAAAACAAACAACCCCCCAAAAATTCCTACTAAAGTTCATATGCTGTCTGAAAATGCTTTGGAGCAAGTATGTTTCTCAGCTTTTTGTTGCAAGGATTGACTTATTTACTATGTTTATTTACACATGAACATAAACTATATTTATGTAGTTCTTTACTGTCGGACGAGTGGAAGGTGTTTGTGTGAGTCAGTTGTGACATGATTTGTCATTTTACTCTTTCCATGGAATAGAATTTTTTATGCCGTGGTTTGGTTTTTTTTAATGTCATGAAATTTTTTTGAAGAGATTCAGATTCCAGTTAAAAATGTTGGACAAGATACTCCAAAAAGCAATTTTTTTTTAACTTGACGGACATACTGATAGTGCTTACTTATTTCTGAGGCTACACATTAGTAAATTTAAAAACCCTGAAAGCAAGTTTTTTGTAACCAAAAGAAAACCAGAAAATTCTGTTGGTGTAAATCAGAGGCAGGGATAAAAAATGGGCAAAATAAGAAAGGCAGGGAATGAATTAGATGAAAACCAGAGGAAAACATTGCTATTATAATCATGCTACACACACACACACACACGGGGGAAGGCTCTTCTTGCAAACACACACTTAGCAAAGTGGGGATTTACTAAGCACCACAAACAACATAAACTGCTGTTTACTACAAGGAGAGTAAACAAACACTAGGAACCAACCCACAGCTCCTTTTCATGGAATTCCTCTCTGTGCTGGAGGCCAGGGCTGCATTTCTGAAAATATATTGGAAATAAATCACAAGAAGCTCCATTCAGATGAAGCAAAGCGTTGTAAATATGAATTAATCAAGTGTGAAGGGCCAACAAAGACAGCCCATGTGTCCCCCTCACGCAAAGCAATGATTTGATAGAGCCAGCCTCTTCCTCTTAATAATACATGAATGGCTTTTGCTTGGGAGAGACGCGACAGAATCAGAATCCCAGAATGGTTTGAGTCGGGAGGGACATTCCACTAGTTCTGGTTGCTCCAGAATCCAGGGAATTTACAGTGGAAGCAGTAAAAAGAGGGATGAGGAGGGGAAGCAAAGGCCGGGTGTTGATCCTGCCGGGAACCACGAGAGAGCAGCATTGCCCTTCGCTGCGCTGGTGCTCGCAGGGGCACAGGGTGAACGCAAATTCCTTGCAGGTGAGCACAGATTACTCAATCCATGAGTCCTGTGCTTGCTTGATGGACTACAGGCAGTTGGTAGGGCAGGTTTTGATTTATTTTTTATGTTTTAATGGTTCTTGTTTTTCAGAGCTTAGCCTGGCGTTCCCTGATGGGGTAAATAGGAGGAGTGAAAGTGAGCTTTATGAGCTGCACAGCTCTATTTTGTGTACATACTCTTAGGCCTGACTTACTGAAGCAGGGCTCTAGTGGAGATTTCAGTGGGGAGGAGCATTCCCAGCTACATTAGAAGCAGGGGGGAATAAAAAAATAATAATAATAATAAAAAAAAGGTTAAAATCTGCTGAGCTCCCAGCAGCTTAGTAAATGAAATGCTGAAAACAACTTCTGAATTCTGGCATTACAGTAATGTGCATGGAGTGTGCAATGGGCTCCTCCAAGTTTTATGGTTGCATCAAAGGGGTAAGAGAGACTCTAGTGGGGAATGCTGGCAGGGAAAAAACCAGAATCACTGGAAAAACAGACTGGTAGAGTCATTAAGTAACATATGTCTTCTTTCTCTGTCCCAGGCTTTTCAGAACCAGTCATGTTGGTAGCACATCTCTGTGTGGTGGTGAAGGAGTGAGCGGCTTACACCTGGGAGCTCTCCTGGATTGTTTTTCCAGGCCTAATATGTCCATCTTCTGCAGGTGTGGACATCTGACCCTGTCTGGATGTAGACCTCAGTGTTGTGCTTCCTGGCTCACTGCAGCCCAAACTACCTTGACCTACAAAATAATTTCCAGCCCCTTACTAAATACAACAAGGAACTGTCCACTGATCACTTTAATGTTTTCCAGTCCCCCATCTAGCCAAACTCTGTCTCTTTGGCACCACTTCCCACTCAGTAACCCCCAGGCAGCAGAAAAAAAATTGTTTCATTGTTTTCAAAATAAAAAGAAAAGAATTATTCTCTGCTTCAGAGGCTTGGGGACCTTGTTTACCCTCCAGTCTGGAGTGAGTTTTTATGGGCAGGTTTATAAACCCCTGCACAGCCAGCTCTGTAGTGCTGACAGACCTTTCAGTGTAGCTGCTTTAACACCTCTGCTCTGACAGGAGCACCACTGTGGATCTCAGGGATTGCAGCAGAACAGACAGATGTTTTTGGCTATTGGCAGGCTCGTGTGTACTGCAGAAACCTTTATCTTGCTAAGGGAGTGGAGCCCTTTTCCTGTCTTGGTGGGGAGAAGGCAGGAATTCAACACGAACAAGACAAACCCATTCCTGTCCTGCCAAAGCTGCTGTTTTGCCCTGAATTTTTGAGCCAGAAACTTGGTAGAACATGTAAGGGAAAAGTGCTGGAGTGAGCCTTGTTCTAGAGCTGTCACCAGCAGTGTTCTGTCACCAGTGTCACAGCACTGAGGACCTGCAAACCCCTCAGTGTTCCCTGTGCCCCCTCTGGCGTGTTTTCTTCTGTAGCCTTTGGTTCTTCCTTATCATAAATCCTGTAGGATTTAACTTCTAGCTACTGATCCTTTTGACAGTAATGGACCATTAACTAACTAGACATAAAATTGAAAGTGTAAATCCCTCTGCCTTGGGGAATTAGAAACAGGTTTAGGATGCAGGCCATGAAATGCAGGAGTTCATTGTAATCACAAACGAGGCCTGATTAACTCTGCCTGCCCAGCACCCTGGTCTGTGCCAGCTGATGAACACGAGACCAGGAGCTGAGGGTGTGCTACAGGACATCTGCAAGTGCCAGGGGAAAACCTATAGTCTTGGTGCTTGAGCTTCTTTATCCCATTGCCAGGGCCTTCCCTGTAAGACAGTGAGGGAGTCTGGGCTGCTGAGGAATTATTTCTGGACACTGATGCTGCTCTGATTGGAAGTTTGGTGTGTTTTCCTTCGTTGGGATAAGGAGAGAAGGGAAGGCCAGAGGTGAAGGTGCCTCTGCCCCCGGGGAATGACATCAGGGAGAAGGATGAGGGAATGGGGCAGCTCTGCAGGTTGGTGTGTACCAAGTCCAGTTCCCAGCCCATCCTGGGGCCTCCAGTGACATCACAGGGCTCCGCTCTGAGTCTGTGGGAGTGAGTTTGCTTCTCTCTCTCTTCACTAGACCTTGAGATCAGTGCCCACTGATTAAAAAAGTTAATTACCTTCCTCTTGCAGAAATGACTCTGCTTTCAAGGTCTCCCAGGCCCTTAATTGAGCATCTTTCTTTGACAGAACTTTTGATTGAATTGGAGTGAGTCACCACTAGAGCCAGGATGGCCAGGTCAGACAGGGATGTCTTTGGGGAGCCAACTGAGCTCTGCATGTGAATGGAGTGGTCCCAAACTCCTCAGGAATAAGCAACTGCATCAGAGAGAAGAGAGGGAATCGGGTTCAAAAGCAGGGCTGGGTGGAGTCTGCGTTTCTGTGACCTCCTGGGAAGTGAAGTGCCTGGTGGCCAGTGGTCCCTGCACACCTGAGCCAGCTCCCCCACCTGTGTGCTCCAGCATTTTCCTCCTTATCCTGGATCCTGTGGCCACGCTCCTGAGCTGAGTGCCTGTGCCATTCATCATGCCAGCAGCACAACAACAACTGGAAAAAGTGTCTGGAATTTATCACCGATGGCAGGAGCTTTTGTCTGTAATAAAAAACATTTTCCCCCTTCTCTCTTCTAGAGCTTTTCTCCTTCCCTTCTCTCATTATTATTATTATTATTAAGAAGCTTAATGCCATATGTCTTGCTGTTTCATAAATAACCCCTGTAATCAAACAGCACTGGGTAAATGGGCAGTCCAGCTTGTGCAATTTGTTTGACAAAATGAATCCAGAAGAATATGAGTCTGTGGAGGAAAGACAAATAGAGCAGCTTGGATGAATGTGTTAACCAAGAGAAAAACGGCTTGGCAGAGCAGCTGATGCTATTTTTATCCATGCAAATGAGTTTGGGGCTAGTTTATTAAAAATAGAGTACAGAACTTGCCAGAATGGTCAGTGTCTCCTGGGATGGAGAGCAAGAAAGGTTCTGTGCCTCCTGAGGTCACAGAGGGTGACGCTAAGGAGGGAGTGAGGTGCAGGCAGCCTGGAGTGTGCTTAAACTGCCAGCAGGAATGCTAGGCCTGGAGCAAAGGGAGAAGAACCTGCCCTGGGCTGGCGGTCCTGGCAGCCATCCATTCATCCATCCATCCATCCATTCATCCATCCATCCGTCCATCCATCCGTCCATCCATCCATCCATCCATCCATCCATCCATCCATCCATCCATCCATCCATCCATCCATCCATCCATCCATCCATCCATCCATCCATCCATCCATCCTCAGATCCCAGAGCTACCTGAGGCTCAAAAGAGCCAGCTCCAGGCTGGGTGTGACCGTGATGAATCCCAGATAGCCAGGGTTAGATCTGTGCCTTCCCGAACAACTGGGCTGCTGCTGCTCGAGATGTACCTGAGTAACCAAGTGAACTTCCTTGGGCAGGAAAAGCTGAAGGAAGCCTTTATCACCTCCTGCGAGGCTGTCTCTGCAGTCTGTTCCATGGGAAATCCATCCCAGAAGACAGTGAGCACCTGCCTTAGCCTGGGAGGTGCTGCAGCCTAGAGGAGAAATCCCTTCGTTCTGCAGCAGAGCCCTGCCTCTTCCTCACCGTCAGGCGGCAATACAGGCTCTGGTGCCTGGCCGGGCTGGGATGTGCAGATGAAGGGGAGCATTTTTCCTTGATGAGAAATATCTCGGCCAGTGTAGCTCCCTGCAACTCACCCTTTGTGGATCTGCCCCGTGGCCAAGGCAGCTGAATAGCTGAAGTTTTAATCAAAGCAATGAATTTGTTTCTAGGGAAGTGAGGATTGTGCAGAGGGGGGAGTGTTTCCCTGCCTTCTCACCTCCTTCCTTCCCTCAGAATACTTGAGATATCTTCGGTCTGACTTTCCAAGCACAACATTACCCTGTGGGCTCGAAGGGAAGCCTGTGGGATGATGTGCACACGGGCATGCAGAGGGAGAAAGCAGAGGCTGGGCCTGAGCTCTGTGCTGTAGGTAGAGGCAGGCAAAGCTGCAGTGCAGGTGGCTCACGTGTTGGACTGCACATCCACAGCCAGGGATGCTGGCTCATTAGTCGAGGAAACACCTCTCCCCTGGCTGCTTCCCTCCCCCTCCTCCAAGTGGGAATGCAGCCCCCATCCTTTTTCCCCATTCCTGGTGTGTATGAGTATTCTTTTTTAAGTGGCAAGCTGAATATTTTAAACAAACACTGCTTAAAATCTATAATTTATGGGCAAGGCTTCAGAAGAGGAGATCAGTCATCTCTTGGTGCTGAGGGTGTCTCTCCATCTGCAGCAGCCCCCACTGCTCTGTTCCCAGTCAACTGGTGCAGCATAAGGGATTAGGCTTGGGCATGGCAGCACTGAGCAGCACCCAGAAAATTCCCAGCTCTGAATGAAGGAAAACTGGACTGTCTTCTCTTGCAGGCAGGAACAGCTCCAAGCCCTCCACCAGCGGGACAGCCCTCCCTGCCAGCCCGCCTGGAAGCAGCTGGCTGGGCCCCATGTTTGGCCCAGAGCTGGGCTACCTGGCACAGCTCTTGGAATGGGGGGTTAGGAATCTGCAGCCCCCCTTCAGCTCCCACCTCAACACCGTATTTAAAACCTGAGGGAGCCAGGGTACAGGTGAGGAGTCTGAGCTGGCAGAGGCTGGACTCCCAAAGGTGGCAGATCAGACATGATGGGAAGCTGAATCAGGATCTGAACTTGAGCTTACAGCCACTGGTGGTCACTGGTAGAAGACCCTGCCTCTGCTGTCCTTCTCCTCTCTGTGCCCTGCACGTTCCCCAAGCTGAGCTGCATGTGGGAGGATTCCAGGCTTGTTCGTTAATGGGAGTGGAGAGACTTTTACTTCGATTAATTAATTTGCTGCTCTTCCCCATTTTCAGGACCATCTTTTATTCATGGCCAAGTAGCTCAGACACCGCCGCTTGCTGCCTGTTCAAGATGCTGGCATTAATATTTCATCCCAGAGCCTGCTCGTGCTGAACAGAGCTCATGTCCCACGTTCCTGCCTCTTCCCAATGATCTCCTGCCCTGGCCCAGCTCACATTTCCCCCCTTCCAGCCCCAGACTGAGTCTCCTGTCTCTTCACCAGTTGCATGGTTTCTCCTAAGGTCATATTCCCTGGGAATTAAATGTGGCACACTCGGAGGTGGGGCTTGGAGCTCACTGCCTTTGTCTCCCATGGCTGTGGGCAATCAGCTCTGCACAGAGGGTGTTGTGCTTGCTGTGGGAATAATGGGTTCTGGGAGCAACTTGTGACATCAAGCAGCAGGGAGAGGGGAGTGACTCTCATCCTGCTGTCCCCTCCCAGGAAAGCAGGATATATATTTCAGTTGCCAGAGGAGCAGTGTGGTGCTGTGGCTGCAACCTGGGAGAAAAGAAGGCTGCTGAAGGAGAAAACCCCGGCAGTTCCTTTCAGGGCAGCCGCAGAAATGAGGAAATGACACCCTCCTGCTTCTTCACCTCTCTCCTGGCTCCTGTGCATGCATTCTCCAGCATTCCTTAGTTCTGCAGAGCTCCAAGGCCAGGAGCAACCTTTGCCTGCAGCTCTGCAGCCTCAGCAAGGCACTGTGTGTGAACGAGGGCAGGCCACAGTGCAGCTGTTTGGAGTGGCACTTCATTTACTGAATGGCAGCTCCATAATCCTCTTCAAATAAAAAGACTGTGGAGTCTCTGTACTGGGAGCTGATGGAAGGCTTTGCTCTCAGGCAGGTGGCACAAAGGGAGTATCTCCTTGCTGCATGTAGGAGTTCCCGGGTTTTGCTTGGGCTTTGTTATTTGATTATTTGTTCTCTCATTTGTCACAGGGGCTAGCGGATGTGATTCGTTCTCCCTGATTAAGGCACTTGTTTTGGCAGGGGAACGTTTCCCAGGTCTCATGGGATGGGAAAAGAGGCCTTGCAAGGCACAGTCTGTGCCCTTCCCTCTTCATCCCACAGATGCCAGAGCCAGTTCCTGGCACATCTTTCATCTCTTCAAGAACGAAACAGCACAGCTGCTCATGAAATGTCTGGTCCCAGCCCTTTGGCTCAGAGGCTGCAGAGCCACCAAACCAAAGCATCACCTTAAAAGAGGTCTCCAGATTGGATTGGGAAAAATGTGGAGTTGGGAGGAAAGGGTGGAATATGTTGGAGAACATGTGCGCATGCCTGTGCATCCAGATGTGTAGTGGGGACACGCTCAGTTAAGGGAATGTGACTGCAGGTTGCAGGATGTGGAGGCTGCAAGTGGCAGAATCTCCACAGCCTCATTAAACTCTCATGTCCAAATTAAATGTCAGATTTGCATATTGGTTCTGTGTTTTCAGGCCCGTTCTGCAGCAGCCGGGAGGAAGCTGATCATGGGTGGGGGTGCTGTGGGTATCCAGATTGTGACCTCACTCCTGAGAGCCCTGCAAAGCCAAGCACGTGAAATATTAGGGGGAACAAGGGATTAAACTTGGTTTTACAAGAGTCAGGGCTCTGTGCCTCAATTCCTATAGGTGGAATAGAGAACTGCATGTGGTGGGCAGTGTTGTGTTGTCCATGTTCCCAAAGCAGCTTCTGTGGGTTTTTCACTGCCCTCTTTCTTTCAGGAGACAGAGGAAGGGCACAGCACTGCCTGGACTCTGGTTGTAGAGCTTCACCTCTGGGAAGCACTTTACAATTTTCCCCAGGCTGGATTCCAGTCAGATCATGTTCTAATCCAGGTTTAATTACCTGTGAGGACAGACAAGCCTCTTTCTTGCCTCTTGGGAAGCCCAAGCAGCAGGGTAGCATTGGGAATTGGGACAAAGCCAATGCAGCCCAGGTTGGTAAGCCCCTGATGTGCACAGGAATTTCCATGGTGGCTGGAGACAGATAAATGTGTCCAGGGACTGAACTAAGCAGCACTGAGAATCAGTGATCCAGCACCTGAGAGAGGCTCATCCCTCCCTGTGGGTAGTGCGAGGTTTCCCTGGCTTTGTAGTGAAATTCTGATTATCCATGCCAATGGTTTGGCTGCAGAACCATGGGTGGAAGGTGCTTCCCAACAGCAAGCTGGGAAAGAAGGAAAAGATTCCTGGTCACCTGGGTAAACTGTTGTGTTCTGCCCCAGTGTCCCTGCTGGGACCTGAAGGACCCATGCAGCCCATCTGCTTCAGTCCCTGGAAAGAGATGGGAAGCAAAGAGGAAAAATGAGGTCTCTGCTGCTCTGGGAAGCCCGTGCCTGCTGCCCTGCACAGCTGTGAAGTGTGTCACATCCCTGATGGGCCAGATGCTGAAAGATGCTGAACATCCTTAGAAGGTCAAACTCAGAAGGCAGAAAGCCCTCCTGGCTAATTCTGAGACGCAGCAGTGACGGGGCCTGCATGACAGGAGACACCCGGGAGGCAGAGCAGCTCTGAGTCAGCTGTCTCCAGAGAAACATTTGTCAATGGCTGGGCCAGTTTTCACCAGCCCCACAGCTGGTGGCAGTTTCTGCAGTTCATTCGACAAACATCTTGTGTGGCTGACATGCTGCTCCCTGGAGGGGAGCCAGGGGATGGGACCCCTCCTTTCTCACTGGGGGTCGGTGCCCGTGGACTTTATCCAAGCACTCTTTGCACTGCAGTGCCATTTCCCCAGGAGGAAAAGGGGCCCAGCAGAAGGGAAGAGCCTGCAGGCCTGGGCTGGGGAAGTGGAGGGTCTGAACATCTTGTCTGGCCACCTTGCCAAGTGCTGCCTGCCTGTGAGCACTGGCTCTGAGTGCAGCCCACACCACCTTAGGGCAGGCTCTGGGCAGGTAAGGACACAGTAATTCCAGGGGAGTTGCTCCAGATTTACATAATTGTAAAGGGAAAGGATGCAGCCTTAATTAAACTTCTTCTGAGTCCTAGGAGGGGCTGGAATAAAACTTTGAGATCTGTCACAGGCTGCCTATATGTCAGTTGTATAATTCCTCCTGGTCCCAATTCTCCTGTCTGTAAAAGCTGGAGTATCTCCTGCCTTGGTTATGAGGGATGCAAACCATGCAGGTCTGAGACTGCTCCTGCCAGCCACCACAGCATCCAGGAGAGTAGTGAAGCTCCGTGTGCTGCTCTGCCAACAGCTTCATCCCTGATCCTGGGCGGGCAGAACTGCCCGTGGAGCAAAGCCCACATTTCCCTTCCAAGTCCCCAGCTCTGAGACAGCATCCAGCTCCCTCATCCCGCAGTGGTGGCAATCCCAACAGCGTCTGTGCTCTCCAGGCACCCCTTGGTGCATTCTCTTCCAACACCACAGGCTGATGCGCTCGCTGCGTGGTGGAGGAGAGCATCCCTCATGGCACAATGGAAGGACTGAGCCTGGGGCTTCTGCAGGCAGGAGGGCAAGCCATGAAGGACAGCTGAGGACATGGGGCTCCAAACAGGAGCTGTGCCCAGTTTTTATGTGCCTGGCCTTTTGTGTTTGCCTCTATTCATGCCGGGAAGGAAGCTGCTGTCTCTGTATCCATCTTTCTGTCAGAAAATCCTTAGGCTCTGAATAGATTTACTCTCCAATCTGTGAGCTGGTTAGCACTGGGCCTGTAGTGGGAGGAGGTGAATGACTCTGGAGGGCTTTATTGGCAGGACAGGGCTCTGGAGAGGAGGCTGGCTCGCTTGTTATTGATGGGATCCTTCACTGGCAGAGACAGCCCTGGGGATAAGGAGCTGAGCAGTGGTGGATAGTTCAAGATTCTGAAGTTGGCTACAGGCTTGACCCTTCTTTCTGTACCCCTTTTATTCCTGTAAGAGTTGCCTGTCTGTAGCACCCAGCAAAGCATCACTCTCTCCATGGATGGTGAAGCAGGAGTCTCCTCTTCCCTTGTGTTTCAGGCCCAGAGCTATTTGGCTACCCATAAATAAGAAGCCAGGTAGGTTGTGAAAAGGACACCACCACGGAGTGCTTGCTCAGCCTGTGCTTTCTGTCACTGCAATGATGGTACAGACAATTCCTCAGCTGCCGTGGCTGGATTCCCCAGGGGCTGTTGTTAATGCTGCTTTCCCAGCTCTTCCACTGAGCTGTCTCTGCCTGCTGCACTCATATAATCAGGAGCTGTAAAGCCACTGACAACTCCAGAGACCAGAATAGAGATTACATGCAACATTAAAATTAAAAATGGGCCAGAGTCACCAAGTTGTCTTCATTAGGCGGCTCTGTTTTATTTGTGGCTTTTACTGCCAAATAAATAATCTTTCAGGTGAGTTAGTTAAGCTGCCCTCAGGAGCAAGACAAGATGGGTGAGGAAAGGCAGTTCAGCAGGGCCTCTGGGATTCCTGCCACAAATCAGCCAGTCTGGAAACGGCAGAACTGGTGTCAAACCAGGATGAAAACCTTAAAATCCCACCAACTCTTGATGCAGAACGACACAGAACAGTCCCCTCCCCTGAGCCAATGCAGAGCTGGCTTCAGAGCCGACAGTGAATTCAGCCATTGAGGCTCTGCCTCCCTCACAGCCACTCTCTGTCATCTGCATTCATTTGGTTCCTCAGGCTTTTTCCTCTCCCTTTCTGCCAGGCTTCTGCCTTTAGGAATGCTCCAGGGGGGAAAGCATTAAGGAGAGGCAGCATTATGGATACTTCAGGGCAATTTTAGAAGGCAGAGCTTGTTTGCCCCAGAATATTCCAGGATTTTCTGTGGAGAAAGTGCACTGGTCATACATGCACCAGATGTCAGTGCTTGTGGATTTTGTTCCATGTGGATTGCTGATAGAAACCACAATGCATGAATGGCTTGGTTTGACTCTGCAGCAGAGCCAGATGAAGTCTTGTCATTGCTTTTTTCCCTCTTTGCACTTCTAGACCCTTTCAAACCACGGGCTTGAAGGGCATGACAGTTGTGCCCCTGGGGATCAAAAAGTCTCTTGCAAAACAGTGCAAAATCATAGCAGTGATGCTGCTGACACTGCAAGAGAGGAGAGGCAGCGGAAAGGTGCTAAAATTCTCTCTTGCTTCCTTCCTGGTCTGGGCTGGGGTCCTGTCTCCCCGATTACTCCTTCACTCCTGGCCCAGAATCATGGCAAACACTGGGGGGAAATTCCAGGGGAAAATCCCTGGGAAACTGATTGAGAAATTCCTGGGAATTCTGGGGGAAAATCCCTGGGAGTTTTGGGGAAATTCTTGGTGGTTTGGGGGAAAAATTCTCGGGATTCTAGGGGAAAAATTCCTGGGATTATGGGGAAAGATTCCTGGGAGTTCTGGGGGGAAATTCTGGGGATTATGGGGAAAAAAAATCCTTGTAGTTCTGGGGAAAAATCCTTGGGAATCTGGGGGAAATTCCAAGGAAAAATTTTTGGGAATTCACTGGGAAATTCCTGGGAATTCTGGGGGAAAATTCCGGGGATTATGGGGAAAAAATTCCTTGTGGCTTCTGCCTGCAAAAATGCCGTGAGATTCAAGATTTCTCCCACATGCAAGATGCCACATTTTGGAACTCGGGCTGCTTTTGGAGTGCCAAATGTCTCCCACAATTTGACATCAGGAACATGGCCAGGTGAGTTTAGTTTCCCATGGAAAAGATCCACCGTTTGTGTCCACCACCCTCAGCCTGGCACATTGGCTTCTGCCGAAATGCCCTAAGGATCAGGATAGTGGAGGAGTTCTTGTTCTCCTCCTCAAGGAGTTCAGACCAAGCTCAGCTGAATGAACTTCCTCATTTTAATACAAAACAGGTCTTTTCCCCACCACCCTTTGACTTTTAAATACCCTTCCCTGCAAAGCCAGAGCTGTGAGCAGACACCTTGCACAGTTTGAAATGACACCTGCTATAGGGTGAAAAATAAACAGTGTGGGAAGCTGTGAGACACCTGCTGGTCTGTCCCCAGCAGTCTGGGGACCTTTCCCTTGGTGTGTGACATGGTTCTGCTCACGTGGCTGCCTCTGGGTGAGGAGACTGTCAGGGGGCTGTCATGGACCATCAGGAAGAATTCAGGAAGCACTCAGGAAGAATTTCTTCATGGAAATGGTTGTCAGGCATTGGAAGGGGCTGCCCAGGGAGGTTTGGATCCCCATTTCTGGAGGTGTCTAGGGAATAACTGGATGTGGCACTCAGTGATCTATCACAGGTTGGACTCAATGACCTTGGAGGCCTTTTCCAACGTTCATGATTCTGTGATTCTGGATGCTGGTTGGCACTGGGGCAGATGTGCTTCCTGGCCCCAGCTTTGTCACTCAGATTTCTCTGTGCTTCTCATCTCACTGTCTGGAAAAAAACCCAAAAACGTGAGAAAAGAGAAAAGCAGCTCCCAACTCCATTCCCTAAGGATGTGTGAAGCTGGTGAGGAGGTTCTGCACAATAGCAAGAGAGGTTATTCAAGCCTTGGAGATGGGTATGTTTTCACTGGCATGGAGAATAATAAATCCTCCCTGCTGGACTCCTGCACGTCACACGTGACAGAGGACAGGACAGAGACCACGGCCACGCTGGCAGTGCCTGAGTGTCCCCCTCCCTGCTGAATGTCCTGAGCACAAAGGGAACTCCCCATCCCTCAGTGGGAGCGATGGCTGAGAGCTCCGCTGCTCCATGGGAGGGCAGCAGCAGAGCCTTCCTGCTGCGTGCCTCTGTGTGTCTGTGTGTGTTTTTTCCCTGGCAAAATCAAATCAAATCTTTCTTGGCTCATCTGCCAGGGCGTGAGGGAGCTCCCTCCTGCCTGTGCCGTGAAAAGCTTGTCACCCTGTGGCTCCGGAGGGGCACAGCACGAATGGCTGTGCTTGTCCCCAGCTGTGCTTTGAAGGAGGTGGTTCTCATTCGTGTAACGTCCTATTGTGATGGGATTTAATTAGCTGTGGTTTGTTCGCTCAGCAGACACAAATGAGGTTTTAATTTTTTGTGTACCCGCGCGAGGTGGTTTTTGTTCATTGCATCGGGGGCTCTCACAGGCCTCCCACATCAGAAGCTGCGTCCAAGAGGATGGAGAGGGCCAGACAAAATGGGGATGATATTCCAGAAGTGGCAGGATAGGCTGTGGCTTTAATATGAGCCGGGGTTTTTTTGTTGTCACAAACACATGGCACTGCAGCGTGCCTTTCCTCTGCACTTGCAGTGTTCCTGTCTCCAGCAGAAAGCCCCAAATCCCAGCAAGAGGAGAGTGCGTAGATGCTGAGAGGGCTGGGGAACAGACCTAAGCCTCTCTAAATCTTTCCAGAGCCTCATTTCCTTCTGCTCCTCATTGTCTCTCTCCTCTCTTCCACCACCCAGAAGCGCAATGGCATTTACTTTCTCACCTAATGTCAATATTTGCTTTCCTTTGAAACTGTCTGTTTAATAATAACAATTCCTGAGCACAGAGGAGAGGTGAGGCCTCTGTAACTTCAGACTGGGAAGAGTGGTCCCAACACTCACATTTTCTCTACTTTCTCCTGGGGCTGGAGCAGCGAAGGGAACATTCCCAGACTTCAGGATCCTCACCCACAGACAGCTGATTTTGGTGGAATGCCAATGCATCAGGTTCTTACTCCTGTATGTTTTCCTTCCCTCCCTTCCTTGTGTGATGAATGCTGTCTCTGAGACAGGCAGCTGCAGAGGGAGATGCAATTTCTCTTAGCTTGCCAGCCATCAATCTCCTGAACAATACCCTGCTAATGAAATGGCAATGTTATCACACGCCTGTCACCAGCGGTAATGGGACGGCCGTTCCAAACTCACACCAGACAGGAAAAGCAAGGAGAGCTCTGGAGTTTGTCTTCAGGGTTTGATTCCTCCTGAAGGTTTTTGACAAACTCTGTGCATCCTTCAGTGCAGAACTGAGAGCCCCCAAGCGAGGTTTGCTGGCCATCTTCTCCCACTTTGCAAGGACAGAAGTGTCCACACATGGTCACCCACTGTCCTGTAGGACCACGCTGAATTTTCATCTGAATTCACCGTGTGGGCACCCAAGCAGCCGCCTCCTCCTGTCTCCTGTGGGAAGGGACATCACCAAGTGAGCAAGAAAGTCCTTGATGCTTCTTCCTTTGAAAAGGAAGTGGTTTTTAAGTGGACAAACTCTTCCCTGAGTCTATGCCACCCCACTTGGAGCTCTTCAGATTAGACAGCAAGGAGCTCATTGAGTGGCATTTTGGCCATGAGGCCCTTCTGTCCATGGTTTCAGTGAATCCCAAGGCACAAAGCGCAGTGACAAGGCTTTCTGCCTTGCATGGCTTGTTTTTGTGCTGAGAGATTCCCTGCAGCCTGCTGAGGTGATGGGGACACACCTGGAGCTCGCAGGAGGCATTGATCAAAGCAGAGGTGTTACCTGGGCCGGGTGTCATGGGGCAGGCTCTCCTTGAATGGTGAAGGACTTCCACTTCAAATAAAAGCCCTGGATGTGTGAACAGATGGCAGCAGCTACTTGGAGGGAATGAGAGATGAGGGGAAGTTACCAGAGGGACAATCTTTCTAAACCTTAGGGCTGCCTCCAGACAGGAAAGGTGAGCTACCCTGTCGGTCTTACCCTGCTTTGGATCACATTGGGAAAACACCTTGAGTTCTGTGCAGGATCAGCAGGAGAAAGCCCAGCTCGTTCCCCAGGTTTCCCACAGCCAGGTGAGGCACTGAGAGGCTGAGCCAAGCCTGAGCTCTCCTTTTTTTCTGAGGTTGATCCCTGCTCAGCATCCTGCAGCAACATCCTCCTGCTGCCTGGATTAACCCTGGGGAAGAGGATGACACCTCCAAACTGTGAGAAGTGCCAGAAATAAGGTGTTTGGAGCACTTCCTTCTGTGTCTGGCAGGTGACAGAAGTGAAGCTGAGGGTGCCAGGGGGTGCAGAAGTTAAAAAACTTGTGCAAATCTCCTCAGTGCGTCCAAGGTCATTGAGGTTCCCAGGATTTCTCTAGCAGGTTTCTCTAGCAGCCTGATTGCTTCATCCTTTGGAAATCATGGTTTACATGACTGCTCCCATTCTAGCTGCTGGCTGGAAAAATTATTCTTTTCAAGTAATAATTGTCACTGAACACTGAAAAACAACCATGAGAAATGACCAGAATATAACCTCTTGAGAGTGCTGTAAAAATTTTTGTTGTTTATTTACTTTAGGAAAAAAAAGGAAAAACCAAAGAGGAGAGTAAGAAATCTAAGGCTCTGCGATGAGAGAAAAAATGCAATTTACTTTTTAAAGCTCTTTCTGATTTTAAAGTGATATACGGAAAAATATAAATGGTTCTAGAAAACTTCACCAAATAATAGAGAGAAGAGAAAATAACTACAGTGAAGGGCAGTATATTGAGGGTCATATCTGCCTCCATCTCCCGTAAAACAATATTTGCTGCAACAAAAGCAGAGGTATTTTAGTTATTTATTGCCGTGTCAGCTACAAAATATTAAGGAAGTAAAAAAATTTTAATTTATCCTGGATGAAGTCTGGTGGCCGAGAGACTGCCCAGGAGCATCAGACTTGAATGCACAAGCAAGGAGGGATGAGGAGAGCAGGAAAAGCCTCTGCATAGGGAAGTGGGACTGGTCCCTTTCCTTGGGTTGAAGCCAGTCCAGGGAGTGCAAGGAAAAAAGGGGAAATGTCACAGCACCTGCTGGGAGAGGGCAGGGCTCCCCCAGACCCCATCACCCCACAAGCAGACCATAATAAGCAAGATTTAAGTGGCAGAATTCCACCACCTTTTAGAAACAGAGTGGTGTCAGCTCTTCCTCACCCCCCATCTGCAAGGAGGGTTCAGAGCCTTTTACAATCCAGCCCACGAATAATCTTGTCCCTTTTATGTCTCCTCTTCACACAGCTGGTATTTGTCATTAGCACATTTTATTAGTCTTTGTTCCCCACCCCCAGTAAAAAAAAAAATCTTAATAAAATGCCAGAACACATACTGAGCAGAAGAACAAATTGTTAATGCAGTCATTAAACAAATACACCTTTCCTCCAGTCTTTGGATGGAAATTAATTACCCTGCTGGAGCTGAAACCTGGATGTGTGCTGTGAGTGACAGCTGGGGGTTGTGGCTGGAGCCTTTTTTAGAGGCTGAAATCAGATCTGGCCCCTTTTTGAGTCATGAGGAAGGTGATGGCAGCACCCTGAAGGACTCTGAGGAGGGATGAGACAACAGATCCTGGGAGCTGGGTTCACTCTCAAAGGGCAGGAGCAATGCTTGCTAAGCCCCACAAGCAACTTGTGGGATTTCTCCTTGGCTGGAGGCAAAATCCTGGGCTAGCCGAGTCTTCTGCCATAATTAACATCAGTTCCCTCTTCCTGCCTCCCATTGCCCATGGGAGGGCAGGATTCCACTTTACCCTGGAAATTAAACACCCAAGTGCATCACCCCATGAGAAAACAGAGCCCCACAGGGCCAGATGTGCCTGATGCCACCAGCTCGGTGGCTCTGGGGACACTTGCAGGACATGTAATTGCTCTGTCCCATGATCTGGGTGCATTACTAGTCCAGGAGCATGAGATAATGAACCTTTTAGCTGGGAGTAAAGAGGGAGAAAGAAAGAGAATGAATGAGCTGGGCAAGAGAGAATGACTGAGGATTCAGTTAGTTAATAAAGGGATTGCAGAAAGCAAGGTGAAGAGACAGTGGTAATTTTATGCACTGCCAGTCAGGCCCATTTGTCCTGGGAGCAGCTCCAATTTCTCTCTGAGCTGTTCTTTTTTCTTTAGAAATGGAGCTGTGAAAGGGGAAGAAAAAAAAAAACCCTCCCTGATTAAAATCAGCACCCAAAGTGACAAGGAAAAAAGCCATTTTAATCTCCGCATCCATAGATGGATCTTCTCCCAAATAAGTGAAACAAAAGGGAATTCAGAATATTGGCCAGTCTTACACAGCACAGGCTGAAATCATCCAGACTCTGATGGCAATCTTGTCATATCCCAGCCCTAAGCACAAAACAAAGCCAAATTTCATCTTTACAACTATTAATTCCCACTCATACATGAATCTCTCTGCTCCGCCCTCACCCACTCCCCATTCATTCATGACCATTTAAGAATAAACCTCCCGTAAACCCCTAATTAGCACTGCAATTTTGATGTTTTAGCTCTACAACTCGTTCAAATCTTCCTCTTGTTATTAAATATTCCTACTCCTGCATCACAACTCCGAACTTCTGAGCTGAGGCCAGAGAAAGACAGAACTGGGTATGTATTGCTTTCAAATTCAGCTTTTATCAGATACTTGAGCATCAAGAGGCAGCGAGATTTACTTGTCCCATAGAAGTTTAATTTCTGATTGAGGAGAAAAGGAAGTTATTTGGGGAAGACAGCAGGGAAGGGCATTCCTGTGGTTAAAACCAGGCATGGATTATCCCTTGCAGGCAATGGGAACTTGTGAAAGGGTTGGTATTTAAGACCACGGGGTGGGGACATAAATAGGAAAGTGTGAGTGTTAAATTCTGCCCGAGCTGTCCTTGGATTGGGACAGTTTTGCATCAGGTCTCTGGGCAGGTGGATGTGTTCACCTATAAATCCCACTAAGCTGGCCCAGTGGCAGAGCTCCTGAGCTGTTTGTGCACACCCAGATCAGGCTTCTGATCTCAACAGAAATGCCCTGACCAGGCTTGGCAGTGCTTGGTGCAAGCATGAGTGGGATTGAGCACATAAATCACAATTTGAGTCTGCCTGCAGGTGCAAGCTGCTATCACAGGAGCATTTCTGCTGCAGGAGTTCTTGTTTTGTCCTGCCCTGTCCATCCCCAGCTTGGCCACTGGTCAGTGTGGATGGCAGCTGAGGCAGGAAATGAGAACACTCAGAGCTCTTAGAGAAGCTTTCAGGGCTTGTCTCCAAGGGAACAAACAGAAAGGGCCAGGGGCAAAGCCAGGGCAGTTCTTAAAGAGGATTTAATCTGATGTGGGCTGCCCCTAAGCACAGGTCTTGCACAAAAGGCTGAGAGTGTTCGTAAGTCTGTTTAACCTCTCTTAACTTCCCTGCCTTTCCCCCTTTAACTGGATGAGCACAACTGCCTTGTTCTGGTGCTGATGACTTGAGTGCAAAAAGAGAGGTGGGATTTTTCCTCAAGGAAGGCACCAGCAACGTGTGCCCTTTCCTGAGGGGCACAGAGGATATAAACCACTCATCAGCAAGCCAAAGGCTTTTATTTTTGTATCAATATCCTTGGAGATGAGACGTGTGGAGCCTGGGAAATGCAGGCAAGTGGGATTTTGTCAGCCAGGAGGATGTTAATGCGAGGAGCAGCAAAATCAGGGGGTTTGTGTGATGTGGTTCAAGTTCCAGGGGACTCTGAGTCCCCTTTTTTATCAGCAGTGGTGTCCTTGAGTGGAGGCTGCAGCTCAGCTCAGTTCAGTCCTGGCACTGAGGCCCTGTGATTGCATTACAGGGAATTATCAGGTGGCTGCACCTGGCTTAGAGAGCTCCAAGAAGGCACAGGGGTGCAAAAGGGAAGGCAAAGCACCGGTGGTTTATGAAATTAAAGAGTTCACGAGTGCCAAATCCACATGCTAGAGTGGAACTGAGAAATGGAAGAGGTCTCAGCAACGCCTTATCAGGAGGCAGGACAAGGAAATTGGAGTTGAAAGCGCTGTAGTGCCTGATTTGCTATCTCTCCTCTGCACCTTGGCTGCAGGTTGTGCCTTTAGGGGTTTGTTAGGCAACTTAGGGAGAAATATTTTGTGTGTATTCAGAGGGTTCTGCTTGCAGAGGCCTTAGTATGCATGAGGTGGAAAACCTGTCTGGAAAGACGGGATCCTGTGTGCCTTGTACCCTACAACAAACACAAACACAGGAGGGAAAAGGAAAAAAAAAACTCTAACATGGGCTTCACACAGCTTTTTTGGAGATGGAGGATAAATTCTCCCCTGCACTTCCCCCTGAGCCTGTGTGCCGGTAAACACAACTGGTATTTGCATTGGAAATGTTATTGGGGGGAACAATTCCTGTTTGAAGGAGCCTTGAATTCCTGTTTGGAGCAGCACCTGGCTGCTGCCTCCATGGGAGAGAGGCTGGGCAGGGGGGTCAGGGCTTTTCTTGTGTGCAGTGTGTGGAAAAGGGAAGGGGAGGCCAGGATCCCTCTGGAATACAGGAGGGACCCTGCTCTTCCTGAGAGAAGGGGACACAGTGCTCCAGACCTGAGAAGGAAGCTGACAGAATCCAGCAGATCCAAGTGCCTGTGGTAGGCACCAGCTGATGAAGAGACCCCCTGGGCCAGAGCTCAGATGCTGCTAATGCAGGAAAATCTGAGGAGGTCACAATCCTTAAATGATGCTGCCAGAAAAACTGACATTTCACTTTCTGTGCTATAAATATGGCTCTGTTTCCTGCTTTTACCTCGAGACTGTGCTGCCAATAGAGTCAGGGAAGCCAATCAGGTTCTCCTTTGGTTTCCTCTGTCTATCTCCACTCTTTCCTCAAAGAAAAAACCTGGAAAACCTTTTGATATTGCCTGAAAAACCTGATGTTGCTGCGTTGTCAGGCTCTGGTTGCAAGCACAACGTGGGTCTGGTCCTGTAGCTGCTCGTGCAGCTTGGAGATGCTCAGCAATAATATCACGACTTGCTGGCAGTGGCACAACAGGAAATTGGAGTAGTAAAATATTTCCCTCCTCGCTGCATCCCATTTACATGTTCATAATGGAGGTTTTTAAGGCCCTAATGACAAGGAATGCTTGGAGAGAGGATGATTGAAGCAGAGCCGGGGTGATTGCAGGCGGTGAGGAGGGGATGTTGATTACAGCAAAGGAAGCAGGAGGGCAGCACAGCTGGCGTGGCTGCTGTTTGCCACCCGGCGGTGGGGGCTGTCCTTGTCCCCTGATCCTGGCACAGATGTGCTCACCCACCCTCTCCAGACCTCAGTGAGAAGCAAAAAGCGACGGAAAAAAACCCCAAACAAACAAAAATCTCCTTCCAGCTGCAGCCTGCAACAGGAGTGAGCTGAATTTGTGCGTGGAAAACTGCTGGAGGACTGAGCAGTGCTCAGAGCAAGAACAAAGATGCTCAGGAGAGGCAAAAAGAGGGAAAGGGCCCTGGAGACTTGGTTGAGGGCTCAGCCTGTTCAGCGAGGTGGGCCGAGGAGTGAAGTGATGTGGAGCAGATTAAGGAGCTTCTGTTGGGTGCATATGAATCAGAGGCAGCCTTTGAAGCCATGCAGAGGATGCTGTGGTTGTTTCATCTCTGGCAGCCAAGTTGTCTCCAGATTCTGCTTTCTGCCACCTTGCTGGTGAGGCAATGCCCCGGGGAGGTTTCTCCTTGGATGGAAATCTCCATCTGCATTCCTGGGAGATTATAGGGCAGGGTAATGCTATAGAGGAGGTGTTTGAGGAGTTGTGCACTTGGTGACAAAAAAGAGAGAGAGAGAGAAAGAGATAAAGGAGAGCCCATGAATATAATTCAGCATAACAGAAAATAGCAGAGAAAGGAGTTAATGGAAGGATGCATAAAAGAACAAATGAGAAAAGAAGTCCTTAGCAATTGCATAGAGCCTAATTTAAGCAGAGTATTCCCCATATTTCCTCTTTAAATAAATAAAACAGCAGAGCCCAAAGTGTTTGAGTTTTTCCCAGTCAAAGCCTTGGTATCAAACTTTCATCTATTCTTGACAGAGCAATTAAAGGGAGGGATACAGGCTCTGAAATGTAGCCAAAAGGAGTAGACTGAATATTTAATACAGTTCCAGGCTTTGAAAGTCCCAACAAACCAATGGAATGGGGAAGCTGGTGACAGTTTTATCTTAACAAGGAAAGGGAGGGAAAAAAACCTTTATTCTTGCCAGCAAGGATGGCAGGGAAACACAAGCTGGATGGGAAACAGGCAGCACCTTTCCAGATTGTCTTCTTGGATGTCATAATTGCATTTCTCAAATGGTATTTGATGGAGAGGGAAGTGGATCTTCGTACCTATCTTGTTCCAGCTCTTGGTGCTGGAGAGACATAAGTGTGGGGCTCTCTGAGGTTGTTTCCCATAGTGCTGAAGGAATAAAAAATTAATTTAGGGCTGAGGACAATCTCCTGGTCTGCAGCTTCTGCTCAGCAGCCGGGAGGGGGTGAAGGGAGAGCTGGGGGTTGAACATGGAGTTAAACATGCAGGTTAGCTCGGCTGCCAGGGCTAAACCTACTCATTAAAGGGATTAGCCAGCAGCCCTGACTGGATTTAGGAGGGTGGCTGTTGCTATCAATAAATAATCCTGTCTCCAATCCTCTCTGGTGGCTTGGGAAAGACAGGGAGCAGAGGAAGGGTGGGAGGGAAGGAGGGACAGTAAGGAATGAGAGGGATAATTTAAGGGAGATGCTGAAGGCAGAGAAAAACTCATCTCTGAGAGGGCATGGCTTGCTGAGGAGTGAAATATTCCCTCTCCCTGTGCTCTGGTGAGGATCATGGCAGCTCCACTTCCTCACTCTGTACAACCCTCCAAGGCAAGGCTTGCTGGAGCGGGGTTGTGCTGTTTGGTGACGGGGAGATTGAATTTTGATTAGCTCTGACACAGTCTCTTATAACCTTTTCATTAGAAAATTACCTTTAATAGAAATTGTTCTGACACCTCAGCAGCTTTTCCCTCTAATTCATTACAGACTGTCATGGTGGGAAGGGAGGGGAGGGAAATGGGAAAGTGCCTCTGTTTTTTCTACTTGCATATTTATTAATCCATTTACAGTATAATCCATCCCCTGTTTACCTACTGACCTATTTGCTGACTTGTCTGTCTGCTCCTCTGCCTGCAGTATCCATCCAAACAGGGGATGTCTGCTTTCTTACTCTGAATTAAAATCCAGTTCTCCTTTTTTTTCTTGTGAAATGCAATTTTTTGGAAGAAACATTGTTTTGAGGCAACTGCAATATTTCTTTCCAGTTTTGCCTTGAGAAGATAATAGTATAAAAGTCATGTTCTGACTTAAAATGAAAAATGAAGGTGTTCCTTTCTAACAGTGTTTCAAAACTGTGTTTCTGCTTTATCCAAAGGCATCTCTGCCTAATTTTTAATCAAAATTCCCACCCAGCTGATGGATGGATGAGTGTCTGAGGCAAAAGAAGCAGAGCAGGGATGGAAAATGTCTTCATGTTCTCATCTAGCATCAAAACCCAGCTGATACCAGGTACAACGCAGAGCAAATCATGTCATCTCAGCCTCTTCCCAGATCTGTGTGATGGAAAGGAAGACCAGGTGTAGGAACATAAGGAATAATAGTTATTTGCAGAGCTCTTTGAGATCCTAAAAGGGAAAACCCTGGAGAGATGTAAAGCATTATTAAAAGGGCTGTAAGTTCTTTTCAGGCAGTTAAAGGGATAATAAATTCATTGCCCAGGAGATCTGGTAGTCAAAGTTCTGTGCAGAACGTGGTAAAAAGGGAAGACTTTGGAGCACTGGGCAGGAGGACAGTAAAGCCAGGCTTATCAAGTCTTATCTTGGTTCTGGGTTAAAATCAGGTTTGTTGTTTCAGCAGCCCTTTCATAAAACACTAAATGTGTCTGGGGCTTGAGAATTTGAGCAGTTTTTGGTGTTTAATCACATTTTAGTCAGGTATTTGGGCCTAATTTCTCATTTAAATATCTTTGGCTTCATCTTGAAGCCATTGGGCTGTCTCTCTTTTTTTATTTTTTCCCCAGATTAACAAGGCCTTTAGTACCTGCTATTGTCTCCCCACAAAGGCTTTTATCTGCTCGAGTCAAGTCACTTCTCAATCTCTGATAAACTGAAAGGATTGAGCTCTCTGCTCTCTCCGGGGAGGATGGATCAGTGCTCTCAGATACTCAGCATTTGCCTTTGATCTTTTCCAGGGAAAGCCCTGTCCACACACCAGCCCCACTCCATTGAATTCCTGTTCTTTCCCGGAGCAATCACCCCCTTGTTGTTTTTTGTTTTGGTTTGTTTTGGCTTTTTTTTGGTGATTTTTTTTTTTTTTTGGCCATATTCCTCTCCTTAGATCTTCAGGCTTCCTGCAAATTTCATTAGGATTAATTCAATTCTTCATATCAAGATTATTGAGGGGAATTGAGTCCAAGGCTGGAAATGTGTTAAAGCTCCACTTGTGCCTCTCTCTCTCTTCCCTGTTCTCTCCTCCATGGACACCATCAGAAATAGGATTCTTAATCCATTTACCATGTGCTTCACTGATATCATATAACACTAATTTTTTAATCAGAAGGTTGTGAGATACAAAGTCAAACATCTTACAACAGCTAAATATATTATATCTTTGCAGTTACCCTTATCAACTAAATTTGTAATCTCATCACAGAATGAAATCAGATTTGACTGACAAGACCTATTTTCCATAAAACTATGTTGACTGATGTTAATTATATTTCTGCCCTTTAATTCTTTATCAATTGAATCATATATCAGCTTTTCTGATTACTTTGCCAGGGACAGATGTTGCCTGGCCTAGATTCCTTGCCTCAGCTCTGCAATCCGGGCACCAGGTTTGCTTTTCCTGCTGCAATTCCCTCCTTTTCCAGGGAGCTGGGTAGGTGGGAGCTCTCACTCCGCGCATCCTCATCGGCCCTTCCCAGCCTGTTCTCACTCTGCAAAATGCAAATTTGTGAAGGAAGGTTTGTGTAAAGTTTTGAGTCTCTTTCCCTGGGAGCAGGCGCATCCCTGGGATGCTCTGCTGCCGCTGCCGCCTCTCCCGTGGGTTTGCAGGCATCAGGAGCCATCAGCTCTCCCCTGCTGCCTGACAGTGTCGGATTTTCTTACATCTCCTGATAAGAACTAACCTAGCATTTTACAACTGTATATCTGAAATTAGTAGCAGCTTAATCTCCCTCTGCTGGATCACTCAGAGGTGTAATTGTGCAGAAAAAAGGGTATTAAAATGCAAAACGCTCTCCTATACTTCTTCCTGTTAAATCCCTTCTTCCTTCTATTCTTTTCTTTTTTTTTTCATTTTACAAGAGGGCTTTTACTTTTTGCCTTCCCCCCGTGTGTGTGTCTGTGTGTCTTCATAAAGAGAATGAGCTGGGCACACAGAGAGAATAATTTCTATTTCTACATGAGTCTCAGAAATGAATGCTCAAATTCAAGCAAAAAATACATTCTTACACCTTTAATTTCCTCTCTATGAAGTATAATGAAAAAGCCTGATTATTTTTAATTCTTCCCTTTAATAATTCAGCAGTGGAGTGATTTAAAGCTGGGGACGATAATTACCTTTTCACTTTCCTGGTAAATGGAGTTTTAATAGAAATGGAAGCTCAAATGCTGGAATTAATTCAAACAGGTCAGCATCAGGTCATCCATAGCATCTTCTATATAAATCATTTATCTGAAAAATGGCCTGCTTCTCAATTTCCCAGGAATCCCTACCCAGAGGCTATGTTTAAACAGAAGACTCAATGTTTATATCTTGTAAAGCATGAAGGGGGGAAAAAAAAGTGCAATCCACATCATCTTGGAAGGATTTTTTTTTTTAATGCAAATGAAACTGCTGTTTGAAGGACAGGGAAGCAGGGGCTTGTCTAGATTAGGGAAATTCAGCTGTAGCTACAATGATGGTTGGCTGTGGAAGCTTTCACAGATCCCATTATCTGAGCAGTTTGTGCTGCTCAGTCTATTTATCTTCATGCTACACCTGCTACATCTGTTTTGGAGGTGAGGGATGGAGGTGAGCAGTGTCATCTCCAGCTGAGAGCAGACCCCCAAAATAAGGTGTAGGCTTTAACTGCTGCCCTGTGAGCCAAGAAAGTCTGTCAGGGAGAGAGGAAAATAAAGAAAAATATCTTATCAGCCCCATCCGTGGAGGTTGTTTTGTAAAAACAAGGGGAAAGAAGAAAACCAAGGCAGGTTTAGCCAAAGCTGCTCCTGCCCTGGGGAGGTGACACAACAGAGCTGATGTACCAAGGATTTTCCTGGCACAGGGAGAAGGGGAAAGGCTGAGATTCCCACACACTGCACCAAGGTCCTGCTGTGATGGATTCAATGCTGAACCATCCCTGTGGGGTCTGAAACTGCTGGAACACCTCCCCTGAGAATTCCTGGGGCTGGGATGGATGTCCCTGGGCAGGGGGTGAGCCCTGCGCCCTGCTGAAGTGGAAGGGGCTGGGCCAGCAGCAGGGTTTGGCTGGAAGCAGACAAAGCATCCGGGGGGTTAAATTTTTCATGAGAGCTAAACATAAACTGCCTCGTCTCTAATTAAGCACTGGGACATGGAACTTTAAAGCACTCCAGCTCTGATTCGCCACAAGTGTGTGGTAATGATTTCTTTTCAAATGTCAAGCAGTTTTGTTTCTATTTCCTTTCATAAATAATTGGTGCTGAGCCGGTGGCAACACCAGCATCCAGCTGGCAGCAGGAGCCTCGTGATCCACTCCCTGCATCCAGCCAGGCACGGGGGCAGCTCCAGCAGATCCCAGGTGGGCAGAGAAGTTTTCCTGCTCCCAGTGCAGGGGAGCCACCACAATTTCCTTGGGGTTTCTGAATTTATTGTATCAGGGGTTTCATTTTCATGCAGATTAACCCAGCGTTCAGAGTGTGCTGGTGGCAGGGAAAGGTGGCTGCAAGGGTGGAGGGTGGCAAAAGATTAAATCTGAAAACAAATTTCCCCCTTATTCATGATTTTCTGCAGGAATAAGGGGGAAATTTAATGCCTGAGGGCCAAGAGAATCCTGGCTGGGGAGTCCACACCTAAAAAAAGCGCATGGCCAGCTGTGCTGTTCTAGCTGAGGGATGCAGGTGAGCCCTCCCCTTCCTGCTCCAGCACATCCTGGAGCCATCCCTGAGCTTTTTCTCTGCCAGTTACTCTCCACACCAATATTTCTCTATCCATTACTGTTTACAGCCACGTATTACCCACCCCTGCCTGGGGAGCTCAAGCAAATGATTGCATTGCTGGGATCCCCAGCCCTGTCGGTAAATACAAACACAGCTTCCAGCAATGACCCAGCTGTCATCAATTCAAGGGGATCAAACTGATGGCTTTTTTTGGGTGATGGCTGTTTAAATGCTGCAGCAGTGCTGTATGTCATGAAAATGTTCATGGCAGGTCCATATTTACTGTCAGATGCCCTAATGAGAAGTTAAATAATATCCTTTTTGCTTTCTCTCCTTTCTGCTGTGTTGGCAGCGCTATAGGTGGATGCTATAGTTAAAAAAAAAAGTATTTTAGAAATTTATATACTTCAGGAATCAGAGCTCCTTGGAGAAAAGTGGCCTGCTAAGGGACATCACTGCAGTGATGGAATTGATCTCCTGTCTGTCTTTCAGAGGAGTTTTTCAGATTTCCCAGACCCATCCAGCCAAGGAAGGCAGATGTTTAAACCCTGAATTTTGCTTTCCTCTTGCTGCATTCCATATTTAGCCCCAGAAACATCTGAAGTGGTCATGCTGCCTATCTCAAGAGGGAAGGAAGAAAATAAATCAGACAAAATAGAAGCTGGGTTGTTTGCTCCAGGCATGTTAAAGAAGCGTGTGTGTGGCCTTCTGCCTCAGCTGCAGGGCAGTGCCACGGCTGATCTCTGCTCCTGCTCCCATGTGTCACACGGCCCTTGGGGACAGCCAGCTTGCACTGTCACTAAAACAGAGACCTGTGTCACAGGCATTTCACTCACAGATGCACTGTATGTAGATTTAAATAAAAATAGAAATATCTCTATATATTTACATGTGGAAGTCTCTGCATGCCCTGATTTGTAGCCCCATCTCCCCCCTGTGCTCGTGTGCCTGTCCCATCCCATCCACTCCTTCCTCATGGGAGCAAGCTGGAGCTGTGGATGCTCCCCTTTCCCAGAGCCTTTCCCTGTGCTCTGGGTTCCATCCTCCCTGCCTCCCTGCTGCTGGCTGTGCCCTGGCCCCTTGCACAGCTTTTTCCCCTCTCAGGAATGGTGTTCATGGAGCTGCACACGCAGCCACTCCTGCATTTTTCATGGAGCTGCTCTCTGGGGGCTGATAATCAAACAGCACCCGGGCAGGGATTGCTGCAGCTCCCGGCTGGTAATTACCCTGCTGTCCCTGCAGCAGGCCCTGCCAGCTGCCACCCCGTGTCCCCAGGCACGGAGTTACTGACCCGTGCTGTGTCTGTGGGATCACACAGGCTCTGAGTGTCCCCGCCTGTCTCTGAGCAAAGGTGACACCGAGCTGTGTGCAGCACCCAGGGCTGTGCCTTTGCTGGGTTGGACCAGTGCTGCAGAGCCCTCACTCCCTGTGTTCCATCCTCCCCTTCCCAGAGCCTGGATCTTTTATTGCTGGTCTCAGGTGGAGGTGGAGCAATCAGAAATATGAACCAAACCATGGTGCCTTAGGGCTGACAGTGCCTTGCAGTGCAGAGCTGGTGTTTATTTCTTGGTGTGTTTTCCCGGGTCCACTTTTCTCACTTCTCCCACTCCCTCCAAAACCACCTTTCCCAGTCCTTGCTGTATTCCAAGCACAAACTGACACGGAGCATTCCTCTGTGCCAGGAGAGCTGCTCCTGGTTATAGGGTAGGAAAACAGCTGCCTGAACTCCTTCATTCCATGGGATAAGGAGCCTCTGGAATGCTGTGGGAGATCCCTGGGGCTGTGGGACTTTGTGGAGTGAAGGGAGAGAGCAGCAGGCTGTGAGCCCTGAGAGAAACAAGAGCATCTGTTTTTCCCACCCCTTGCTAGAAAGTTGCCCTTCACTTTTTCACTTTATTTTTGTGATGAATCGAATTCTCTGGATGAGAAGAAATGAGTTCCATGCTGTGGCAAAGTGGTGAAATCTGAAAAATTTTATTCTTGGTTCTCTCCCTGCCTGAACAAGGCATGGACCTGCCACACCACCAGGGCTCCTGGTCACATCCCATCTCCTCATCCCTCCCCTGAAATAAAACAGGCACTGACAAAGAGAGGTAATTTATGAGCACTGAATAATTCAAGGGACTTCCATGCCCAGTTCCCTTTTTTAGTTGTTGTCCCTTGGGAGAATCCACCCCCTGTCACACACAAGGGGCCTGGGAGAGGGGGAGCCTCTCCTGGGACACACAAACATTGCACATTTTCCTTTCATCCATCCTTCCCCCTGGCCATCTCTCCCTCTGTATAAACATTTGCTTTGTTTTCCCTGCCTTGCACACACACCTCAGCCTTCCTGTGCCATCCTCCAGCCTCCCTCAAGAGCACTCCATTTCAATAGGAGATGGGACCTGGGAATTCGGCTTTAATATTTCATAAGCTTCCTTCTAAAATGTAAAGCATATTTATGTTATTTGCATCAACCCCCAAGAAAAATACCGCCTTCGATTTTGCAGGCAGATCCTAACCTGCTGCCCACTTTTCCAGGGCAGAGCATAAAAAACACAATTTATTCAAAGGAACCCTTTCTCCTATTTACATTTATATTGAATAATTTAAAGCAACTATCTCCACTTCCATAAATTCTTCCTTGTAGGATGGAAGAGAACCTGTCCATGTCTAAGGAACACGTTCCTAAGGAAATCTAACACAGAGATATCTGCAAACCTGATGACATCTAAAGGAACTTCATGATGGGCCAAAAAACACCGGGCTCTTTCCAAATCCTCTCCCTGCCTCTTTTGCTGTGTCTGAAGATGGGGTAGAAAGAGATCAGCAAAAGCTGATGGGGGAAACAAACCCAATTTCAACAATTTTAATGCTGGAAAAAGCTGGCAGGGCTCCTGAGGAGTGCTGGAGCCCAGCTCCTCTCAGCAGCATCCAGGGAGGCAGCTCATCAGCGGTGCCAATCTGTGATAATCAGGGAGTTCATTTAAACCCACTGAACACCACTTCCCAACTTTCATTTCCTCTCTCCTTGGGCGTGTTTAGGCTCTTTGTCTCTTATCTCTTTCTAATCATTTATATTTTCATCACTTTCCCTTCCTCAGGGTTTATTTGGCAGCGTTTTCTGAAGTTTGGGGTTTTTTTTGCTGGATGCAGAGTTAGTGTTGTTATTCCACACTGGTGTCCAGGTGCATTGGCCGTCACTTAGGCGTGACAGCAGGGAATTGAGCCAAAAATGAATCAAGCTCTCACAGCCCAATGGATGGGTGAACATCCCTTGGAAGCCAGGCAGGAACAACCAGAGAGGAACAACTCCAGTGAATCTCATCATAGCAGTGAATCCAGATTAATTGCCAACAGGGAGAGTGGAAGCTTAAATAATGTCTAATTTCCTAATTTCAAAACTGTCTCCATCACCCTCGAGGCTCTTTCCCAGCACAGAGAATGACTCAAATCTTACCATGTGCCTGGGGCAGCTGAGTTTTTTCCCCCCACCCTATTTTAACAGATTGTTATTCTTATTTCTTTAATCTGTGCCAACCTCAGCCTCTCTGTGCA
This sequence comes from Prinia subflava, assembly GCF_021018805.1. Taxonomy (NCBI): domain Eukaryota; kingdom Metazoa; phylum Chordata; class Aves; order Passeriformes; family Cisticolidae; genus Prinia; species Prinia subflava. The sequence goes on from NC_086268.1 coordinate 1,983,957, forward strand.
GCAGACACAGGCTGTGGAGCAGTCGCTGGATCTTCTGTGGCTGGAAAAACCTCCTGATGCTGAGTGGTGATTGTTAATTTGGCCAGGGGAAGCCAAAGGAGTGGAGGAGGGTGCTTGAAGCAGAAAAAAAGGGGTGGTAACTCAGCCATGCACCATGCACAGCTCCTCTGCAGCAGGAACCTGCAAGTTTTAGGCATATATTATGTGTTATGTACATCCCATAATCCGAACAAACTGCAGAGAATGCCATCCTCAAATAGCTGCGAATTAGGAGCCATTCAAACCCAGCCCAAAGCACTCATGAACTATTTGGGTAAATACTCTTTTAATCTGGTGCTGACTCCATTAGAAATACAAGAACCTAATTTCTGCTTGCAGTGAAACCAGAGCAAGATGTTGGCAAATGAAAGCTGACGGACTAACAGAAATGTTCGTGTTTTAATTGAATGTGGAATAAATCCACCTGCATATAATACCTCCCCAGAACATTTCCCCTCAAAGATAGCTTCCTTCTCCTTTTTTTTGTCAGTCATTACTAGAATTTCAGGTTAGAGATTAATTATAATGGTAATATTGCCATTTATTTTACTGCCAACTGTAGTGGGAGAATAAATCTAACTTGAAAATAAATTGTGAGCACTGTGTCCACATTAAAAAGCTTGTGATACTGCCTCTGTGTTAATGAAATATTATTGACTGATTCTATTGAATTTGGCAAAACCCCCTCCCTTGCTGCTTCTACTGCACCAAGACACAAATCTTGGAAAAAACAAGATCTTGTTTAAACAAGAGTTCAGCTCCTGGCATCTATCAAAGTGGAGCATCAGGAAGGAAAACGAACACCCCTTCCTTCCTTTATCTTAATCCAAAATGTTTCCATTCTTCCTTTTTTTGGCCTTCTTTATTTCTCTGAAATCCAACGGATGCTGCAGGTACCTCCAGGCTGTGTTTTATGTTTAAGGGCACAGATACCCATTTAATTAACTCCATAACTGTGTGGTTACTGCTGGCCTTGGGATTGCACAGTAAGCAGCAGAGATAGATGAAGGCAGTAATTTCAATGCTATTTCTGGCTTTCCCCACCGCTGCTCTCTTAGGGGCAGATTTAGGTGTCCTGTAGGAAGCTTAAAATTAGGGAAAACCTCTTTTTTTTGGATCAAGGAGAGATCCATCACCAGTTCTCCTGATGGAGGTGCAGAACTGGTGCTCCCACAGGGGACAGGGATGGAGGGATATGGTCAGAGAAAGATGGGAGAAAAGTTCTCCAGCAAGCCCAGGCCTAGGGAAAGGAAAAATAACCTCTTTATTCCCTGTCTTAGCAGCTCTTTTGCTTCTTGTACGATCCCTGCTTGCAGAATTGCCTGCTCACAATAGCCTAGTGGAATTACCTCCATCTGGAGCCATTCTCTGGAGAGAAACGTTTCCCATGAGCTGCTGGCATTTGGAACTGGGGTCTACAAGCAAGCTCAGCCTCTCTGCAGTGAACAAATCTCACACAGAAGGGCTGCAGAGCATGAAACTCTTGGCTTTGTTTACTCAAACTGCAGATATGTGGTGCCCACAGAACAAATTGCCCATGAATTGGGTAAACTGTGCTGGGAAATGACAACTTCTCCTCTCCCAGCTCTCCTGGTCCACCTCAATTAGCGTGCCAGGACCTTGCTTGAAGCTTGATGGTGTCAGGATTTAGAGTATAACACGTAGGAGCCAAATGAAAAACCGGGATCACCTGGCAAACACTGCTCTGTGGATGAACCTGGAGCAAACCCAGGATGAGACCCAAAGCTGAGACCCACGGGTGGTTTCCACTGGCTCTTCAATCTCTCCTCACTTGTGACAACATCTGGGGTCCACATGGCACCAGTGGCACCTGCCACAGCGCTGGATGTGCTGGAAATTCTGATTCAGGAACCCAAATAAAATCTTCTTTCTGGATACTCTTCACAAAGACCAAACTGTGATATCCTTCAAGCACCGAAGAGGGGCCCATTAGAGCGCTGGTGTTTGAGCATTTGAAGCGATTATTCATGTTCACCCAGCTCCAAACAGCTACCAAACACCATGTGTTTTTCCTCAGTGTTAATAAAATCCTAAATGATTCTTCATTAAGAAGCCCATTAAGACGACTGCAGTTTCCTCAAAGCTCATTAGAGGATATTCTCACCACTAAATTATCACACTGGAGTTTTATAGGAGGCTGAGGAAAGATGCCCTATTGTGATTAATTCATGATAGATTTTCCTCTCCTCTGCTGGATCTCTGCTCCCCAGGTTCAGCTTTGCTGGTTTCCCAACTTTGGGAGGATAAACCTGATCCTTCAGCTTGGCTTTGTGGGAGGAACAACCCAGAGCTGAGCCTGCCATCCCCATTTGTGGAACCTTCCTTCACCTTGTGGCCAATCCTCTGCACAGAGAGTTCCTGCCAGTCTGAGCTAGGATTAGGTTCAAGGGCAGCCCTTGCAAGGCAAAAATCTGAGGACAAAGTGGTAAAACAACAGCAGAAAACAGAATCATTAAGCCCATGCTGGATGAGTGTTCTCCTCACTCCAGGTCCTCCTGAACCCAGTGGGAGGCTCCAGGAGCTGGGGATCACTCGAGTGTGGGAACAGAGGCCGCTGTGACAAAACAGAGCTGCTGGGATCTCCCACTGAGTATCAAAATCTCATTTTATGGTACATTATACACTTGGCCTTTCGAACAATCAGTGGCCATAAATGGTGTTTGCATCCCGGAGCCAAATCTGGGGAAAGAACAAGAGAAAATCCGTCTGGCTGGGGAGGATGGAGTGGGAAGGGCCAGCGCTGCACAATTATTTATGTCCACTCAGAGACACGGGGAAATGAAATGCATTAAGAGGGCTGCCAGGCCCTCCTCAGAATGGGGCTTTAAATGATATTGATGTGGTGCTAATGGGTGCACAGTTTGTCTTTTCTGTGTTACATCTCAGAGCTTGGAGCTGGCACTTGGAGAGCTGGCTTAGGCATAGCTGGTGTCTTTAGGAGGATTTATTTCTGGGGATTTGGAGTCTCAAAGGGCTGCAGAATCCGTTTGACCCAACAAGAGGATCAGGGATGTGTCGGGGTAGCCAGCACAGTGCCACTGCTTTCACTCACACCTCATTCACCAGCCAAGGGTCAGGAATCCTTAAATGGGGATTTTTTCCCTGAATAAGAAATGAAGAATGAATCTGAATAATATCCCTGTCTGAGGATGACCCTTGGCAAGGGCCTCTGAGGCTGGCAGGGTGTCACACACTGCCCCAGCAAAGCTTAAAATCCCCAGGGTTTTGAGGCAGACCTCCTTGAAGAAGCCACATTTTTTCAGGTGACAGAGGAAACTTTGTCCACTCCTCCAGCCTGTGTGGCTGCCTGGGAAATCTCTCCCACCTACAGATAAAAACTCCTCATATGTGGCCTATTCCTTTCAGCTTTAATCTCCTCCGGAATCAGCTATTAAATCAAGAGTGTGTGTGATTATCTTTGGAGGAAAAGGTGCAGGGTACGGGGTTTGAAGGCTGTTTATTCATTCTTCCTGCAGCTCCAGCAGGAACGCTGATCCTGGCATGGAATTAAGGGAGGAAGGGCAGAGCTGCGATTTGTTGGCTTGATCTGACAGCCAATTTTCAGATCTGGATCAGAAAGTTATAAAAGAAGTTTTAAAAGTGCCTGCATTTGGGTTTAGCTCTGTGGAGGAGAGTGTTATTTTTCACTCTGCTTTCAGAGGAGAGTTTTGAATGTGTCAGGGCAGTTTTTAAGGATTCAGTTCATTGTGGCACCAGCTAAAGCCAGCTGAGAGCAGAGACAAGTGCTGTGCAAACACAGTCCTTCCCCAGAGGGCTCAGAGGTTCTGATTAATTATTAAAAGAACCCTGAGGAAATCACAGAATCCCAGGATGAAAAGCTGGCCTTGGACACTGCCAGGGATGGGGCAGCCACAGCTTCTGTGGGTAACCTGAGGGGCCTCCCCACCCTCCCAGGGAAGAATTTCTTCCCCATATCTGATGTAAATCTCTCCTCTTTTGGTTTAAAACTGCTCCCCCTTGTCCTATCACTGTCTGCCTCTGTGAGAAGTCGCTCTCCATCTCTTTTATATTAACCAGTGAGTAATGAATCACAGCAATGGACGTGTGGAATGCTATTATTTTCTAATTCACTTCCTTCTGGTGCAAACCCACCCCTGAGATCAGCTGAGTGAAGCTGCTGAGGTGTCAGAGGAGTTGTTGAGCCCTGTCAGTGCAGTGGGTAAAGGAACGAGCACCACTTGTGCTTGAGAGAGTTTCCAGCCTCTTTTTCTTCAGGGAAAACTTTCTCCAGGTGTCCTGGGCAAAACACAGCCAAGACTATTGGATGGAACTCAGAAATACAAGCAGGGCTGAGTGTGGGGTGTTTTTCCCCAATAATTTCTCTCTCTCCCTGTGAGAGAATTATTTCTGTGGCTCCAAAGTGAACGTCCCTGATAAGAGCTTTGCCTCTGATCACGAAGGAGCTGCAGAATTGCATTCAAATTGTTCCACAACTGGGTTTTGCTCGTGAACTCCTTGGTTGAGTTACACATGGGAAAAAAGGAGGCAGCAGAGAGGAGGCCAAGGACTTGGGACTGGAGAGAATGAAGAGGAGTGGGGTGAAATATCCCATTTTCAGCAGAAGCTCGGGGGGCACAGCAGAAGGGGTGGTCCTTTGGCCTTGCAGAGTGAGAGCAGGGCCTGGCACATGGCTGTGAACCTCTACAGAAGGCCAAAACCTTTCACATTTATGGTTAAAATAAGACTTTTTTGGGGGGCACACCCAGCCTGGTGTCTTTTCTCCAGCAGAGAGAGCAAAAGAGGAATCACAGCCACTGTGCAAGTGTGGAACGGAGTAAGAAATGAAACCCTCCAGGTGAAATTGTGTCCTCTGAGAAGTGAAAAGTAATTTTTCTACTGACTGCATCTGACCACAGCTCTACTCTCCCCCATCAGCTTCCAGGCCTTGGTTAACTGTGCTGCCAAGGTACCTCCTTGCAGTGCAATAAAAATAAAATACTCTCTGATCCAGCCTTCCCAATAGCAGTGACTTTGTTTAAGCAACTTTATAATGAACCCAACTCTCCTCCCAATAGATGCCTTTGCTATAATATCTAGGAGTAACAATGGACTAAAATAAATCAGCTTTTACAAACTCATAAACACAAAGAAGGGAATGTAAACCAATTTCTGATTTAGTTGAGGTGCACTGAGATTTCACAGAGTGGCATGAAGCTTGAGTGGATTCTGAAATTGCTCTTGAGCCTGAGAATTCATCTCTCCTTTCTCTCCTCTGCCAGCAGAGATGTTGCTCTTAACCCCTTGAAGGCTGGCCTTGAATTCACCTTTATTTTCGTGTCTCTACCTGTCTACAGTTCATTTGTATGTTTTGTCTTGAGATGTGGAGAATTCAAGGTGCTGAATGCTCAGAGCCCTTCCCTGACCAACAATTTAACAGTTCTTGGGAGAAAGGGGGATCTGGGACAGAGACATTGTCACCCTCTGTGGGTGTGAAGCCACCCGGGACACCCAGGGGACACAGCTGGCAGCCAGGGCCACACCGCTGGTGGCACTTTTCCTCTGGGGAAAAGCGTTGGAAAATCGGAATTATTGAAAACAATCGGAATTGTTGTGAAAACTGGTGGCACTGCCTGGAAAATACGGCAGGTTCCTGAGCCCTGCTGGGAAAAAGAGACCCATCCTCACCATCCTCCCTTCAACAAATGCCCATCCACTGTGTAATTAACCCAGTTAGCAGAGACACTGATGCATGCTAACTCCATGAAACCGGCTTATTATCTGCACTGCTAATTAGCCATGGGAAAACAGGCACGAGCTTTATATCTGTTTGAGAAGGGGGAGGAGGAAAGGAAAACCTGTTGAAATGGATTTTTTTAACCCTGTTATTCCTTTGCTTTTTAAGGAGGGATGGAAGCAGGAACAAATTAAAGTGCACACGTGGAGGAGGGATTGGTTTGGCAGCCTCGGGCAGGGGACAGGAGGGAGGGGGAGAGTGGTTTTGGGAGATCAGGATGAAAAGCTGTGGGGAAATGGGGTTTACCATCAATTCCTGTACACGTTTGGGTCAGGGTGACCTCTCTATTGGGATTTTAGCCTCACCTGGCTGGAGTGGGGCTGGAAACAGCCCTGAGCAAGGGCTGGGGATAGCAGCAGCAGCACTGCAGCACCAGGAGTGTGCACCCAGTGCTGGCTCACCGAGCAGAGCTGTCACTCTCACTCCAGCTCCTTCTGGAGTTTGCTGCTGCATTTGGTATTCGGGGAAGGGCCCAATTCGCTGATTGTGCTGATGGGATGTGAAAGGCAGGATGGAGTTTTATTGCAGAGCAGTTGACCTTGCTCCAGAGATATTACTGATACACAGCTGCTATTCAACGTGGCAAAACACTGTAGTCATTATGTGAATCTGGCTTCTAAGAGAAGCAATTAGACTTCAGAGCTTTAGGATTTGCTTTAAAAGAAATAAAATAAAATAAAATTCAGGCGTGTTCAGGTGGGAGGATGGGACAGCTCCCTCTCTGTGCCGGGTGGTGGGATTGCTCTGGAGGAACACATGGATGCCTTGTGCTGTCATCGAGGGTCCAAGCAAGGACCCTTCCCCATTTTAAATCAGCTGAAGGCAGCTGAGAGTGTGGTTCTGTAGCTGCTCAGTGGGACTAGTGAGGCTTTTCTCAAAGGCTGTGAGACATCACAGAACCACTGAGGTTGGAAAATCCTCCAGCATCACTGGATCAATCCCCACTGAGCGCCACATCCCGTAATTCCTTGAACACCTCCAGGCGTTGGGACTCCAAACCCCTTTGGGCAGCCTTTCTATGAAGAAATTCCTCCTGAACCTCCCCTGAGGCCGTTTCCTCTCGCTGAAGACACAGGATACATAAAACACAGGATAGCCCAGGTGAGGGAGGCAGGCAGGGAAGGTTTCTGTGCTCGCTGCTGAGCCGTAATTACGCTCAGAGCCTGTGTCAGCGATTACACTTGTTCCACTTGTACAGCACGGGGCTGGCGCCTTGTTTAACAATGCACAGCTCATTGTTCTCGCTGCAGCCCTCAAACCACCGAATTGATATTGCTTTTCCACGGGCAGGCAGATAAGGCACGTGCTCAGCACACTGTGAGAGCCACGATAGCATCGCCACGCACGGGGGAAATGAAAAACAGACACGTGCCCGCAAAATCCCTCTTCCTGCTCCTGAAAAATCCCTCTTCCTGCACTGCAAAATCCCATTTCCTGCCCCTCCAAAATCCCTCTTCCTGCCCTGCAAAATCCCTCTTCCTGCCCCTGCAAAATCCCTCTTCCTGCCCCTGCAAAATCCCTCTTCCTGCCCCTGCAAAATCCCTCTTCCTGCCCCTGCAAAATCCCTCTTCCTGCCCCTGCAAAATCCCTCTTTCTGCCCCTGAAAAATCTCTCTTCCTGCCCCTCCAAAATCCCTCTTCCTGCCCCTGCAAAATCCCTCTTCCTGCCCTGCAAAATCCCTCTTCCTGCCCTGCAAAATCCCATTTCCTGCCTCAGCAGCACGGGAATGCCCAGCTGGAATTGCAAAGAGGAGGGCAAGGGAGAGGGATGCGCCACGCTGAGGCTGTGGAGAAGGGAGGAAATCCTTCTGGGTGGGATGGGAGATGAGAAAGAGCACTGGAAACGCAACTGGATCTCCTGTTGGGGAGGCTGAAGTAAATACACCTCAGTGAGGTGTAAAAATACACCTCAGTGAGGTGTAAATTTAGGCTGGGCCCTTAAAACAACTGATGGTTTTAATGCCCTTCCCATGCCAAAATACTCTGCCTTCAGCTGGGACACAGGGAAGGGTTGTTTCTATGGCAGAGGGTGGGAATCTGCCCTAAATCTGTCCCAAATCTCTCCCATGTTGCATCTGGGGCTGAGGGGAGATTAAGAAGCAGGAGAGAACTGGAAGGAGAATGGTGAGCATGAGATTGCCTCTGACAGGCAGACACAGTGGCAATTTTTTCCCTGAGATGCATTTTTGTCCTTCACTGAAAAGTGTTCATTTGTTGTAGCAGAACTATTCAAGATTTGGAAGCATTCACAAGGAATTTTCTGGGTTGGAAAAACACGGTTTGAAATTATCAAGGCACCCCAATCTCATGCAATAAGGACACAAAGTCTGGGAGAGTCTGAGCTAAAATTTACCCTTTCACTTGAAGTTTAAACTTGAATGCTTTAAAATACCCTAAAGCTTAAAATCGAAATGGAACAATCTAAAGTTATTGGAGGAAAGGAATGACCCAATCTAAACTGTATTTCTACTGGTCATCTGGGGAAAATTGGCAACGACTTTTTGCTTCAATTTGAGATAGATTTCTGTCTGTCAGAAAAAAAAAAAAAAAAAGTTTCCTGCCCCACGCTTTTTCCTCTTTCTGTCTGGTGCAATGTGAGCAGGCTGAGGGATGTCTGCAGGGTCTGGGTGTGTGGGGACCTCTGATCTCTGCACCCAGAACCTCTCAGGGGAGCCTCTCCCTGTGCCAGGCTGGGCAGCAGCTCTGGTGCTGGGCACTGTTCACCCCAAAGCGAAGAAATTATCATTTTCTCTGGTCTCATCCACAGAGAATATCAGTTTTCTCCTGTTTTGAATTACATTTACCCAGGTTTTTTCGCACCTCCAGCCTGGAGAAGCTCTGAGTGGGAAGGGAAATCTCCAGCATGGGAATGTGGCTGGATACAGGGACGGCGTCAGGGCTTTCCTCTCCTCAACCCAAGCCACTTGGAGAAGACAAGCAGTTTTCCAGAGCTTCTGCTTTATGCCAGTAACGACTCTCTGGAGTATTCCCATTTCCATAGATTTACTGGCTTAATGCTTTGTTAGAATGATAAAAGCCAGTTAATTATCCCTTACGAGATTCTGCCTCCCCACCTGCCTTCCTCGGCCCCCCCAGCCCGGCCTCCCCACGGCTGTGTATTTATCTTTTGTTCATCCATTTGATTTGGAGGCGAATAAATTGGGAAAGCTGCAGTGATTCATGGACTGTGGATTGCATATTGATCTGGCACGCTCTCCTCCTTAAAGCCCCCATTAGTCACGGCGATCAATGGCTCCTCCTGGATAGGAACCCAGGCTTGGAGAGCCAGCACGGGAGGTTCTCTGCACTCCACAGCCCCTGCCCAGCCTCTTTTAGTGTTCTTTTTGTTGTTGTTCTTGCCAGAAATTAAAAGTTCGCCGAGGCAGGATGGCTCTGCCGCCCTCCCAGCCCCGAAGAACCTTCCTGAGGCGATTCCTGAACACTTCCAGGAGCTGCTGGTGATTGTTTCTCTGCCAGTGAACTTTTCTGATGGGTATCAAAAGCCAGGAGGTGAAGGAACATGTTGTTTTGCAGGATGCTGGAGAAATATTTCCTCCTACGTGGTGCAAACACAGGATTTTCCATCAAGAACAGGGCGCTCTCGAAGCTGTATCTCTCCACATGAACCTGGCATTAGCTGATCTTCCAGCAGAGCTCATAAAACGCTTTACTGAGGCACAGCAGCATCATCTTCCTCGGAATCAGACACAGCCGACACCTCCACAGCTAAATGGGGCTATTTAAACAGCCACCGGAGAGCCATCAGCACCACCAAATTCACAGCTCGGCCTCCCGGCTCCCTGCTTGTTTCCTTTTCTTATTCACTTTCACACAGAACTGGGAAATTCCATGCAGGAATGCGGATCCACGGCGAATTTTCCCACCCCCTAGTGTGGAGAAGCAGTTTTAAGGCTGGTGCTGAGGTGACAAACACCCCAAAATGCTGCAGGTCAGTGGTTTTCAACCTGCACTTTGAAGAATTTTGGGGGTCAGCAGATTGGGTTCTACCCAATATCTGACTGCTCCTGTTAAAAGCCAGAGCCACAGTCCAAATCCAGCACCATTTTCCTCTGCTCCCCTGATTTTGGATGCCTCTCCCAGTCCCCATCTGCATCCTCACCTGATGCATCTCTGCAGACGTTTGGCTCTGCTCTCCCAGCAGTGGCTGCTTTTCAGGGCAGCTGATCAATGGCAATGTTGTATAAAGTCTCAGCTGCTTTTTTCCCCCCCTTCCTTCCTTTGTATATGATTCACAATTTTGTCTTTCAGGACAGCTCATGTCAGTGAAATACGTCTCCTCTGTGAAATCCCGCCAGCTGAGGGTTTTCCCCACTGAAAATATCTGAAACTGCAAGTGTTAGAGGTTTTGGTACAAATCTGCCTTCATGAGACTCACTGCTTGGAACGGATTCAAGATTTCCTTCATGGCCACATGATCTTTCACATAGGCTAGATTTGAAAACAAACTCTCTTGCATTGCCAAAAAGGGAGGATTCCTTTCATGGAAACAGGATGAGTTCCAATTCAGCAGTGATGCACGTAAACACAAAAATATAGGGTGCCATCTCTCATAAATCCTAGGCATTAAAAGATCAGCTAACAGAAAATGGCATGATTGCTTTGAAACCCACATCGTTTGCGCTGCTGGATGGAAAAACACGGACACAGGAAATAAAACCAGCAGGACACAAATGTTAATTACTGGAGAAACAGTCCTTTCCTAAACTGTGTGTGCCTCGTGTGTCTCTCTGCCTCTCACTCTCTTCTGGCTGGAGGAATCCAGCTCAAGGTTTGGCCCAGCCCCACAGGGGTTGGGAAGAGGAGACACAACCCGAGCTGCAGATTCAGATCTTTCTGTGGCTGTGTCCTGCTGGTGAGCATCCCCAGGCTCGTGTGCAGCCTCTGGGGTGCTGAGGATCCCCCCACCACCCGGAGATGGGTGTGAAATGGAGCCCTGTGCAAGTTCCTCCAGCCTCAGCAGCTTTTTTGCAGATGAGGTTTGAGGAGGGGGCGTGGGGAGGCAGGGGAAGCACGTGTGACATGATGCTGCTCACCAGGGCTCACCCCTGAGCCCCTGCAGGCTGGAGAACCTTCTGTGAGCCAGGAGAATGTCCCTGCTCTGCCCTCCTCTCCTGCCCAGGGAGCAGCACTGGCCTCTCCCTGTCCCCATCTCCCCCAGCCCCACTCAGAGCATCCACGTCCCCTCCAGAACCCGGCCCATGAACACTTTTACAGCTGCAGCCAGGCTCTGAGGGGTTCTGTGTCCTAATGGGTCCATCCATGTGCTTTTCTAAGAGTCATGTCAGTAATATCCTGAGTGCTCGGAGTCACAGGTAAATCCTGGGGTTGGAAACCCACTTGTGCCACGGAGCCCTTTCCACTCAGGACATTCTTGTGGCACAAAGCTCCCACCTCGCTCAGGGATTCACCATCCTCCAGGAAAATTCCTTAAGGACAGGGCCTGTTGCTTTAATCTGTGGATGAAGCTTTTCCTTCACTGTGTTCTCCCATACACATTTTATTACTGTGCAAATAAAAGTGTCTGTTCATTCCCACTGGTGGAATTGTTGGGACGGGAGAGAACAGAAAAATTCTGTCTGAAAAGGGAAGGAGGGAGGGAGGGAGGGAGGAAGGGAAGAAGGAAGGAAGGAAGGAAGGAAGGAAGGAAGGAAGGAAGGAAGGAAGGAAGGAAGGAAGGAAGGAAGGAAGGAAGGAAGGAAGGAAGGAAGGAAGGAAGGAAGGAAGGAAGGAAGGAAGGAAGGAAGGAAGGAAGGAAGGAAGGAAGGAAGGAAGGAAGGAAGGAAGGAAGGAAGGAAGGAAGGAAGGAAGGAAGGAAGGAAGGAAGGAAGGAAGGAAGGAAGGAAGGAAGGAAGGAAGGAAGGAAGGAAGGAAGGAAGGAAGGAAGGAAGGAAGGAAGGAAGGAAAGCTTTGATCCCACCTCTGCGTGCACTGGCTCTGCATGAACACCTTTCCTTTTTCCATGGTCTCATTTACCAACTTATTTAACCTCCTCTGGTGAGAATAGCTCGGAAGAGATGAGAGCAGAGGGACAAAGAAATAAGGTTACACATTTACCAGCCTGTTAATATTTATGAGGGCTATGAACCAGATTAATCTCCATGCACCGTTTCACCTGCAATGCTTCCCTTCCATATTTATGTGAGGGGAAAAAAAATAAACAAACAAAAAGAAATCCAAGTATCTACTTGCTTTTAAGCAGTGCGTGAGCCACCTGTCTTTCAAACAGGATAGAAGAGTTTTCCTCTGCATCTTTTTGGGACAATTTCTCACTTTTCAGGCCAAGGGATGGGGTCACTCTGTAGGAATTCAGGATTTGCCTGGGGTTTGGGATGTGGAGAGCGGTGCTGTGCAGGAGTGTGGGATGCTCAGGAATGGGTGGGAAAAGGGCACAGAAATGCCAAAAGCAGGGCTGGGGCTGGAGCCAGGGCACAGACAGACCCTGCCCTGCTCATTCCCCTGCACTGCTCCTGCCCAGATCCCAGATTTGTCATTCCCAAACCCGAGTGCTGCTGTTTGGGTACTCCCAATCCCCCCGGGGAGCATCTCTGCGCTGTCTCCAGGAGAAACACAGCCAATCTGTTTATGAAACTGAATTAACATTTAAAACCCTGCGCAGTTCGCATTTCCATTTATAAATTCTCCTGTTAGGATTATTTGATAATGCAAATTCTCATCCACTGTCTTAATAGACCCTTCAGTATTGGGGTAGGTTTGGGTTTCAATGGCTTTTTTTATTCTCCTCCTAGTAATAGGATCTGCTTCACATATGACAGATTTGTCAGCGAAATTTTAACAAATAATATTAAATGAACTTTAAATGCCATTTGTATCATCAGTTTTTAATTTCAAAAGTGTCATCCCATTGCATTTGGGGAATATGTAAATGAACAGTTCACCTACTAAATTTTATGGCAGCCCAACGTGTCTGGAATACTTTCTGCTGATATTTCTGCTTATTTAATCCTTGCAATATAAGGGAAAGATTAGCTCTGCGTATTTTGTATATTTGCTTTATAATGACTGTGATTTGGTTTTTTTTTTTTCATTAATGAAATGATTTAGAGTGATGCAAAACAAGGTACAAATTATATTGGAAGTTGACTGTGAAATAAACAATTCTGGAGGGGAAAAAGCACATGGATTAAGGAAAAATGCAGATAGTCCTGTGCCACTGCATGTGATGAAAATATTTAAACCCCTGTGTTCACCTGGATTTACAATGAGATATGATAGAAAAGAGAAATATTACACCTGAAGTGGAAGAAGGAGCTAATTTGGGCACTCAGACTCTGCTCCACTGCAGAGCTTTAAATCCTGGCCAGCCCCTGCTCCTCCTTGAGAAGGAGAAATTCTCACATGGTCAATTCGCAACTCACTTTTTAAAAGTGTTTGAGGGCATTAAAATGATCTTGTAGAGATTAAAACCCCTTTTTGGTGGAAAACGACATTTTTTGCTTAGAATTGGGAAAAGGGGATGGGCAGGAAGGTCCTTTCAGGTGACAGGAATGGCACAGGACTTCACCAGAGCTCTGCAGGACAAATAACTCCCTCCGGGTCACTCCCCCGAGCATTTCACACACAGCAACGAGGTGCTAATTGCAATCCCCTCATTAGCAAAGCCATCGGTGTCCTGTGCTGTCACCGGGAGCTGCAGCCACACCATGCCCAGGGAAGCCAGGAGGTGGCAGGGGCGGCTCTGGGGGTGCCTGGGCAAGCTCAGACCTCCCGTTATTGCCAGGGTTGGTGGCTCTGGCTGGGAGATGATGATCTGGCTCTGGAGATGATGGAGAACAAAACACTCTCCTGCAAAACCCCCTTTGCTGCTCTGCTGCTTGTTCACCCAATCTCGGGTTCCTCCTCTCCCACTGGTGCCTCCCGAGCCCGTAAATTCCTCCTCATTGCCCTGAGGTACTGCCCGCTGCCACCCTTGGAGGTTTTCAGGACCAAACCGGACCAAGTCTTAAAATCCCAGGATGGTTTGAGTTGGGAAGGACCTTAAATTCCCCCCTCCATGGGCAGGACACCTCCCACTATCCCAGGCTGCTCCAACCTGGCCTTGGACAATTCCAGGGATGGAGCAGCCACAGCTTCTCTGGGCACCCTGTGCCAGGGCCTGCCCACCCTCCCAGAGGAGAATTTATTCCAGATATCCGACCTAAATTCCTCACAGAGCTTTGAGCAGAAGGTTGGGGAGAGCTCTGGGATCCCTTCCCACCTGAGCTCTCTCAGCACAGGTACTCCCCGAGGCTGAGGGTTGTTGAGAGGAGCCACACCAAGGCTCTTCTCAACAAACAAACTCACACAAACACCCATTTTGGGCTCAGTGTTTATTTTCTGCTGTTGTTGTTTATCTCAGAAGAACCGGAGGGTTTATTTGAGTAGAAACACACGGGGGGGATGAATTACACTTGTCTGTGGTGTTCTCCCGCCCCAGCACTGGTTTCTGACGGGGGTGGCATTCCCAGGAGGATGATTTGACTCCTGCAGGCAGCTTGTGCTGGAAGGAGGAGGAGGAAGAGGAGGAGGATGGAGCCCAAGCAGCCGCCTGTGACTGAGGGGAGCTCAGGCTCTCTCTGCACTGCTGAGCTCATTCATTCCGAGCAAGCACGGAGCTCTGGGAGTGACATTGATATTAAGTAAGCAAAGTGCTCTGCTTAATCACAGCCTGCGTGTGCTCCTGAGAGAGACAGAGCCGGCAGAGTTCCCTTCACACTCAGGAAGGAACATCCAGAGCAAGGAAACCCTGTCAGGATCCTGGTCACGGCTCGTCTGAAGAGGACAAGGGGAGGACTTGCTCTCAGAACTGCCCTCAAATGTAGGGAAATTTTGAAGAGAATTCCTCTTGTTAAACACAAAACAGCCCCTTGTCCCTAAGTGACTCAGCTGAGCCCTCTGTGGTACCTGCTGTCACCTCTCATGAGGGATTGCCACTGCAAGAGCACTCCAAGAGAAAATAATACAGATTATTTCTCCACAGAGGTGCCCCACTCGCACAAATAGGGCAGAACGGTGCTCAGATGAGTTCTCTGGGTTTCAGCCAGAAGCTCTGGTCAAAACACTGCCTGTGGCACAGTGTCAAGTGTCACAATTGCTGGGGAAGTGGCAGGGCCAGCTCAGCAAGGCTGCATTTCACTGCTCTCTTCATCTCTCACCTCTCCAAAATTGGGGGCATCCCAGAGGGATGGAGGAGGGAGACAATTCCCTCCTCTCCCTGCTCATTTCCACCTGTGTTTCTTTGTCTCTCCATCCCTCATTTCCACCCGTGTTTCTTTGTCTCCCCTCCTGCTTTGTCTTTAAGCCTCCGTGGCAGCACTTGGGTTGTGGGAGCCTTCAATTTCCTATTCAGTTCATCATGGAGCAGTAATTTTCCGCACTTCCATAATTAGGGGAATTTTAAGCAAACTACCCTGTGGATGATTACAAGCCGGATCCAATCTAGGTTGCTTTGATCACCCGGAGGATGAGGACACCGCTGGAATATTTGGTGGGGTGCTCATGCCTGAGGAACCTCATGCCAGCTGCTTCCTTCCCTGCCTTTCCCTCTCCCTCTCAGCCCCCAGCACCCCTCCCTGCCAGCCCAGGGACTGTCTTTTCAGCTCAAGTGGAAGAAATAAATGCCCCTTCCTGGGAGATGAAGCTCTGTTAAAATCAGTTTTCCCAGTGAAGGAGCAGCGTGGCCTGATTGTTGGAGCAGGGCTTGAGGAAGGCAGAGCCAGGGAATCAAATTTCCAGGCCTGTGCCTCGGTTTCCTCATCTGCAAAATGATGGAATAAGGGACAGGGCATTAATTTGCTGTTTTGCTTTGTAAAAGCTCCTGTAAGCAGCATTCCAAGGGCATTCCTTGGGTCTCCAGAATGGTTTGGGAAGATCTGTGATAGAATCCCAGGACGGTTTGGGTGGGAAGGAACCTTAAACTCATCCCACCCCTGCCATGGGCAGGGACAACACCTCCCACTACCCCAGGGACACCTCCTGGCCTTGGACATCGCGGTGCCTTTGAAGTGATAATTGGTTTTTCCAGCTTTTATCAGCTTTAACACCCAGCACTGAACACAAGACCTTTGGCCATCACCTTTTTGCTTGGGCTGTGCTTTAGCTATCTCCCTGGTTATCTCCTTTGTGCTCCAGGGCTGGGAATCCTTCCAGGAGGGAAGGACCATTTAATCCCTTCTGGGTCCAGAGAGGGGACAGTGACAGAGCAGGGCTGAGGTGGCTGAGGACACCCTGAGCCTGCAGGAATCCCTGCTGAGGGCTGCAGGGAGAGGGAGATGAATTTCAGGATCGAGGAAGAGGACAAAACAAAGGTTTGGACAAATCCAAAGGTTTGGATCAGCGGAAGAGCTGGACCACAGTGACTTTATTCCAATTTATACACAAAGATTGTGGCAGGAGCTGTCCCAGCACAGGCGAGGAGCAGGATTTACCTGCCCCAGGAATCTCTGCTCAATGGGAGGTCACGGGAGGAGGTTCCTGCTCCCAAATGTGAGCATGATGGGCTGTCAGCCCCGGTGTATTAATAGACTATTAATGCTTCCAAGTTTCCTGAGCCACGTGCACGGGTTTTCGATAGGTTAATTAGGCCATATTTCAGGATAATTACAGCTGTATATTTCTACACTAATTAAGTGGCTTTAAAACATACCCACAATGTGGCTCAGTGAATCATAATTAAACTTCCTCTGCCTCCTGCTATACACTATGGAACTAATACCCATAAAAGACCCGAACGCTGCTCTTTGCCAGCAGCAAATTGGAGCTCACAAAAAACAAAACAAAAAAATTCTTATGGAATGTCTGCCTTTTTTTTTAATAGAATCATGTACAAACTAATTCAAAATGAATATTACATGAGTCATCAAGATGCAGCAGCTTCCCTCTCTTTATTTATATTTATCCTCCCACGTGAGCTGTCACCTGGAGGAGATGGCGGCGCTCCAGGGTGAGGGCAGAGTGATTCATTCCTGCATCAGAAAAGGGATTTGCTTTTCCCTCCCTTCCAGCTGGGCGAGGCCTAAAATCCACGGAGAATGATGTTGGAATCTCCCACTTCTGATAATCTCTGGCTGGTGGGGAAAAGGAGACAATTCCTGGCTGCTGCCTGCGTGTCACTGCCCCCTCCTTGGTGCTGTTTAGCTGGAGGGCTGAAATTCCTTTTTCCTCTGCTTTTTCCTCCTCCTTTTCCCCCTGCTCTTTTGGCATCTGACGCCCTTTCAGTCTCCACTTGACAAAATCACCGGTGCCTTGTCTTGTAATTTTATCATTCCCTGAATGATCTCAGTAACCCTTTCCCTGCACAGGTTCCTTGCATCCTTCTCAAGGTGATCTATCACTTTGTATTCTCACACCTCCTGCCTCCTGAGTTGAGCTTTTTCCCTCTTTTCCCTGGCTGCTTCCAGGCTCAGTGTCCTGACATTTGCCTGGGGGCTCACGAACTCTCCTACCATAAAAACAACCCCCAAACTTTTCTCTTTTCCATCAGATTTTTCTATTTCTAGTGGAATTTTGTCTGAGCAAACGTAAATGCCCATTCATTTTCATTCCTGTGTGTCCCAGCCCTTCCTGGATGTGTGAATGTTGTTCAAAAGTTTAAAAGGGCTTGGAAAAGTGGGATAAAGTGGAGGGAAATTAAGACCATATCTGGTTTTATGCATTTTTCAACTGATTTACTCCAAGCTTTTGATGGGAGCTTGCAGCAAGCATTCCAGTGGAGGAATTAATAATTAGATGGAGCAGTGATGGGTGCTGTGGAAATAAAATGATCCAGATGGACACAGAGATAGACCAGTCTGACTGAGAGAAGGGAATTTTAAGCAATGTTTTAGCACTTTTATGGAAATCCAGAGCGATATTCACCCAGGAAAGTGATTCCAGGGGTTGAGTTCAGCTGCTCAGGAGACAGCCAGAGCCATGTGAGCAGCATAACCAACACCACACAGCTCTCATTTCCCTGCTGGAATTTTCCCAGCTAATTCCTGATGCAGAGCAAAGCAAAGCAAATTCTAAACTTCCCACTCGGAGCAGGGCTTCACACCCGGGGTCCCTCTGCCATTTTCATGAGTTGCCTCACCTAATGAACAGATTCTGGGAGAGACAGAGCTCCCAGACAGGCAGGGAAGCCAAATTTGGAGGATTATTGATGAATTATTCAGCCCTCTCTGCCCAACTGCTGACATGTGAGCAGGAGCTTAATGCCCTGAGGCACCATTTCATTGTGGGAGGACAGATCCAGGTTTATAATCAACATATTGCATAAAAGCCCCTTATTTCCATGTGCAAAGCAATTTCTCCTGGGTCTCAGGCCTTAATCTCAAGTGTCTCAGGTTTGGGAACAAAAAATTAAGTTCTGGGTGAGGTTCATTTTCTGTGGAGCTCTTATGGAGCAAGGGAGGCAGGAAAACTGCTTGGTTCATCACTTATTTATTTCTAATGAATGAGAGAGGAAAAATTCAGCGAGACAATCCAGGTGGAGTCTAAGGGAAAGGTTTTTAATGAGAGGAGTGAGGAACAAGTCATCCAGGAGAGTCATCGAATCCCCTCCCTCAGAGGCTTGCAGGAGGGGTTGGATATCTGTTATTCTGCTCCACTGAAAGGCAGAGGGATGCAACTGCACAGGTCTAAGACAGAAAGGAGGAAAATTAAATTACAGGTCAGCTGAGACAGTTGTGATGAAGACATTTCAGAGGCGTCACAGGGAGTGGGAGCCTTGGCAATGTGCAGATTCCCCAGGATGGAGAAAACCTGATTTAATTCCAGCCACAGGCACCTTGTCCTGCCCCAGCCATCAGTGATGAAGGTGACTTTCTGCTGAAAAGCAGCAGGGAGAGAAGAGGAGGGAGTTCAGCAGATCTTGGGAGGCTTTCCCCTCTCTCCTGTCCTTGGAGTTCAAGCTGCAGGTCCAGCAATTGCTTTAGGGGCTGCTCCTCCTCTCAGCCTAATTAAATCTGCCCCAAGCCTTCCTCAAAGCCTCCAGGAATCACAACAGCAGTGCCAAAAATACCCACAAAAAAACCAAGCCAAAGCACTGAATTTGTGTCACTTTTAGACCTGCGAGTGAGGATTTTAAAGCTGTTTGAAGTGCCCTGTTCCAGCTCAGAGGGAAGGGAGTCAACCTTCCCCTCTGCTTGCCCTCCCAGGTCCTGGACAGAGCTCCCCACATGCCACTAATGCAGCTCATGTTTCCCAGGGGACTTTTCCTGGCTCTGGAGGGACCCAGGGGCTGCGTTTTGATGCAGCCCTCAAAGTGCCCTGCAACACTTGGCCTGGAAGGTTCTGTATAAAACCTTAACCACTGTCATTAATCGCTCTGCCAGTGCTGCTGCTGACTTTTATGGGGCAGCCTGGGCCAAGCTGCTGCCTCTGGAAAAACATCCCTGTACAGGGAAAACATCCCTGCTGAGCTGGAAGGCAGAGCAGAAGGGAAATCGGGATCTGCAGTGGAGAGGGGTGAAGGGGGATGCTCTGGCAGGGGTGAGGGGAGAGTCACAGCTGGATGGAGCCTTGGGATGCACCAGGCAGAGCTTCCAGAGCTGGATTTGCTGCAACACCTCCATCCCTGAGCGCAGACACGGGAGGGTTTGGCTCTGAATACCGATGGGCTCGGTGGCTGTGTGGGCAGGCTGAGAAAAACCTGCCCCAAAAATACCAAAAAACCAAAAAAAAACACCCCAAAAAACCAAAACAAAAACCACAAAAAAACCCAAAACAAAAACCTTCACTTGCAAAAGTCTCCTCAGGCCCCAGCAGGCACCACAGGCACTTGTGGTGACATCCAGCTAAATTCTAGGCAGGAGAGTAAAAGCAGGTGTGGGGTGTTTGGGTTTGAGGGCTGGAGGAGCAGTGGCACAGGGCAGGAGAGGGCAGGGCCCCCGTTCCAGGGGAGATGTGGGACAGGAGCAGGGCAGTGGGGCTGGGGCTGAAAAAATGGGGTGCAGGGGCCCCTTGGGGTGCAGAGGGCAGAGGGTGAAACAGAGAGGTTCAGGGAGTCCCTGC
Source organism: Prinia subflava (assembly GCF_021018805.1). Classification (NCBI taxonomy): domain Eukaryota; kingdom Metazoa; phylum Chordata; class Aves; order Passeriformes; family Cisticolidae; genus Prinia; species Prinia subflava. The sequence goes on from NC_086268.1 coordinate 2,003,781, forward strand.
ACACCACCAAAGGGCTCTTCAGGATGCAGGTGAGCTGAACAAATAAAAATCTGTGTGTCCAAGGCTGAGGAGGGTGTGACAGCCACAAATGCTTTTGGGGACAGCCCTTCCTGGCAGGCAGCTCCTCCTGGCTTGGCTGCATCCCTGTGCTCCCACCTCCTGCAGGAAAGGGGGCATGATCCCCCCAAAAAGCCACAGCCACTCGTGTTTGTCTCGCCTGCAGAGCTGGTAACAGATTAAAGGATTTGTTCGAGGAGAAACGCTCTCACCCCTGGCAGTTTTAATAAACCAATAATCAAATAAAGAAGTGACTACAATAAATTAACATCTTTTACCAGAAGCCAGGCAAGACTATCCTTTTAAAGCCATTGTCAGAGTTGTAACTGGTGAGACGAGGGAGGGAGGGGAGACGAAGGAGCAGCAGAGGGGAAAAGCAGGGAAAAAAGGGAAAAAAAGCGTTTAACCCCGGTTGTTAGACATGCGAATCCCACGTCTAATTTCCAGCGGCCTTACAGCGTGTGTGAGTGCTGATAAGGCCTGTGTGAAATTGCCAGCTCGGGCCGAGGCGTGGATGTGCCATAAACCATTTCTTTATTGAGCAGATAAAGGAGCGAGGCCGGCTGAGCATGACTGAGCCATTAAACTCTCCAGCCGAGCAGCAGGGGTGAAGAAAGACACCCATTCCCATTAGGAACACCATTAGTTAATGAGAATTTGTGTGTGTGTGTGAGCAGGGAGGGTTTTCACACACACACCTGGGCCCAGGTGCTGTGTGGGTGGAGCAGGATGGGGGAAAGGCAGGAGGGGACACCTCGGAGAGGCGTGCAAGGAACTGAGGATGAGGAGCAGGAAAATAGGGAGAAATCCAGGGAAAAGCACATTCCAAGGGAGTCTGTGAGGAGCAGGAAAATAGGGAGAAATCCAGGGAAAAGCACATTTCAAGGGAGTCTGTGAGGAGCAGGAAAATAGGGAGAAATCCAGGGAAAAGCACATTCCAGGGGAGTCTGTGAGGAGCAGGAAAATAGGGAGAAATCCAGGGAAAAGCACATTCCAAGGGAGTCTGTGAGGAGCAGGAAAATAGGGAGAAATCCAGGGAAAAGCACATTCCAAGGGAGTCTGTGAGGAGCAGGAAAATAGGGAGAAATCCAGGGAAAAGCACATTCCAGGGGAGTCTGTGAGGAGCAGGAAAATAGGGAGAAATCCAGGGAAAAGCACATTCCAAGGGAGTCTGTGAGGAGCAGGAAAACAGGGAGAAATCCAGGTGAAAAGCACATTCCAGGGGAGTCTGTGAGGAGCAGGAAAATAGGGAGAAATCCAGGTGAAAAGCACATTCCAAGGAGTCTGTGAGGAGCAGGAAAATAGGGAGAAATCCAGGGAAAAGCACATTTCAGGGGAGTCTGTGAGGAGCAGGAAAACAGGGAGAAATCCAGGGAAAAGCACATTCCAGGGGAGTCTGTGAGGAGCAGGAAAATAGGGAGAAATCCAGGGAAAAGCACATTCCAGGGGAGTCTGTGAGGAGCAGGAAAATAGGGAGAAATCCAGGGAAAAGCACATTCCAAGGGAGTCTGTGAGGAGCAGGAAAATAGGGAGAAATCCAGGGAAAAGCACATTTCAGGGGAGCCTGTGAGGAGCAGGAAAATAGGGAGAAATCCAGGGAAAAGCACATTTCAAGGGAGTCTGTGAGGAGCTGGGGGCCTGGGCCAGGCTGTGCTGCTGCCTGGTGGAGTGTCCAGCTGAGCTGGGCTGTGCTGTGGGTACTAAATTTTTTTCAGCTCTGCTGGGTGTTTTTCCAGTGCCTGCTGTGCTTCCTGTGTGTGTTATCCCCGCAGTTCTGATCACAGAATTGTAGAATTGTGGCACAGATGGGGATTGGGTTGGAAGGGACCTTAAAGCCCATCTCCTTCCACCCCTTGGGACACCTTCCACTAGACCAGGTTGCTCCAAGCCCCATCCAACCTGGTTTTGGACACTTCCAGGGATGGAGCAATGCCTGGCCACCCTCACAATTCAGAATTTTCCCCTGATATCTCACCTAAACCTGTCTATTCTCAGTTTGATGCTGCTTTACGTGCAGCTCTACCCCTGGTGAACACACTGGTGATGAGTGGGGCGAGGAAAGGATGGAGATGTGCAGCCCTGGGGCTCTTCCAGCTCTGGATTCCCAGGCAGGGAAGGTCCCATCCCAGCTGCTGGCAGTGTCTAAGGTGGCACTGAGAGCTCCTGGCCCTGTCCTCGCTGCTGATGGGAGCACAGGGAGCACTGGGGATGAGCGGCCGCAGGGTCGGGAGCGCCGGGGCTGGGGCAGACCAGCTCAGTCAGAGCAGAATGGCCACATCAGCCCTGCAAAAGAGCAGCCCCGCACTCCCTGTGCTCATCACCGGCCCCCACCCAGCCCCAGCCTTTCCAATTTTCTCAGCGAGCCTTTGCCAGCTGCTCCGGGGGAAATTGTGCTGCCGGGGCGAGGGGAGCGCAGCCCTCGCCTCCTTCTCATTACCCACGAGCACGAACTCCCTTTGTCTCCCGAGGCAATTTCATAGCCGGTGCACAAACACGGAGCCATCAAAGGAGCCTTTCACGGGGCTGGCACGGGAGACAATGGGAAGCAGATACACCTCCATCAACAAAGGGCTGCATTTCCATTTTGATAACAAACGTGCTGGCTCCCTGTCGAACATCCGTGTCTTGTTTTCCCTCTGTTTCCCCTCTCCTTCCCCCAGCCAGCCCCAGGATGGGGGGTACAATAGCATTTCCCTTCCCTCCCCTGGCCACTTGTGCTGACAGATCTGATAGTGCCACGCTCTGCCTTTCCTTCCAAACAGCAGGGACAGAGAAAAGCAGGCCTTGTTTTCATCCCTCTCAATGTTATCTCCCTCTTTCACGATGCCACCGCAGTGATGGGACAGCAGAGGTGCCAGCAGGGTGTTTTCCTGTGCCCTTCTCCCGGGTGTGTGCACTGGAGCATTCCCAGGCTTGCACAGGGCTGATGTGGCTGCCCAGGGTTGTTATTTTAGCAGGATGCAGAGAGGGGAGGAAGGAGAGGGCTGAACCCACACGGGGCTCCCAAGCAGCTGACACCTGCCAGGTACAGGGATGCTGCTCCTTTAGATCCCTAAACACGGCCCTGCTGCTCCTTTAGATCCCTAAACACGGCCCTGCTGCTCCTTTAGATCCCTAAACACGGCCCTGCTGCTCCTTTAGATCCCTAAACACGGCCCTGCTGCTCCTTTAGATCCCTAAACACGGCCCTGCTGCTCCTTTAGATCCCTAAACACGGCCCTGCTGCTCCTTTAGATCCCTAAACACGGCCCTGCTGCTCCTTTAGATCCCAAAACACGGCCCCACTGTTCCTTTAGATCCCTAAACACGGCCCTGCTGCTCCTTTAGATCCCTAAACATGGCCCTAGCAAATACCAGCAGCCCACTATCATCCCTAGAGCACTGCACCCATTTCTAAATTATTCACCCATTTTACCTCTTCTCTGATTACCTCAGGCAGATCCCAGCCATGCTGAGAAGAACAATTCTATTTTTTCTCTTGCTTGGTGCAAGACTGACAGAACCAGGCACTGAATTTCCACCCCTCTCCCCACCTTGCCCTGGTGCTGCCCTGTGGGTGAGGGGTTTCCACCAAGACCTGCACCTTGTGTTCGAGGGGAATCAGCAGGAACAGCCCCCCTGGTTCACTGCTGGCTCCCAGCCCCTGCAATGTTCCTGTCCCCGTGCCCAGGGGAAATGCCAGAGCACCTTCCCCCGGGAGCAGCTCCCAGCTGGGCTCTCCTGGCAGAGGAATCCATCAGAGAGGAACTCAAAGCTGGTGGGGACAGGAGAAGGGGAAATTCTGCTCCGAGCACTCAGGCTCCAAACCAGCCCAGCCCTGGTGTGCCTGTGGATCAGCCCAGTGGATCCCAGGCTCTGGGGATCCCGGGAAAGGCAGGAGAGGGACAGAGAGCTCCAGCTCCGTGTCCTTAGGGGCCCTCCGTGACAAAGCCCTGAGCCGTGGCTGCAGAGGTGTGACACAGCTCCCTCCCCTTGCTGCAATCCTGTGGCAATCCAGGACAGGGCTGCAGTGCCAGGAGCTTTCAACACCCCTGGGGCTCCGTCTGCTTTGTCTCAGTCTCCTGTAACAAATCCAAGCAGAAACATCTCCCTCTTGTGCTGGTGAGCACCACAGGCACGCTGCTGGTCCTCAGGCGTGGGTGGCCTTTACTCCCCAGAGGTTTTTAGGGTCATTATTTCATCTGCCACCAACTGATAAAATTTTCAGCCTCAGCAGAGGAGCAGTTTCCTTCTCAGGCTGATCCTGGATCGTGGATTGCAGGATCTCCTGGTGCCAAGGCACGGAGCAAGGGCTGGGAGAGGAGCAGGGGTGAGAGCTGAGGCTGATCTGGAAGAAAAAAACAGAGAGAAAGGGTGAAAGACAACCCAAGGAAACACAGAATGAGGTGTGAAGAGGGCGAGAAAACACACAGGAGACCGTTTTAAAGGAATGGGAAACAGTAAAGGAAAGGAGCCTTGCATACAGTGGATTGCTCACCCAGACCAAAATGCCAACTAAATTAGGATATTATAGGTCACTGAGCAGGGATTGCACAATGGCTGAGTCTCTAACAAAGGTTAAAACACGGAACAAAGACAAATAATGACAGAACCCAGAGCCAGTGACCATAAACTCCAAACAAAAAGGAGGGCGGCACGCACAGGATGCGAAGGCAGAAGAAATCGTTGTTTGCAATCAGTGCTCAGTGGGTCAGGCTGAAAATAAAATGGCTTTGCAGAGCCAGAATCCTAGATGGGGACACGGAGGCAGCTTTGACAAGGTCTTTCAATAAAATTAATCCACTTCAAACGCTTGGTAGGAATGAGAAGCTGACATCAGCTCACAGACAGACAGGAACATGTTTAAAATGTGCAATGCATGAATGTCAGAACGAAGGAAAGAAACCCTGGTTTCTCTGAGCTGTTCTGCACAGCTGTCTGGGAATTTTTCTGTGAAATCTTTGGTTGGAAAATCACTATTTAGCTAAATTGTAGCTATTTGCATTGAAAGGGGCAGTTTTGCTAAACTTTTGGGTTTGAAAACATTCACAGAAAAGCACTGAAATGGTTGGAGTGTGCCAGTTCTTGCCCGATTTTCTAAGATAGGGGATCACACCGCATATGGCATCAGTGAGAAAAGGCTTTTCTGTCCCCTCCTACAACTCCTGAACTCCCTGAGAGATTTTATTGAACTGTGACAAAGGGACGGGGGCTCTCAGTGTCATTAAACTCTACATAGGAGGGACTCATAAAGGAAAGATCTGCTGGGTTGTGACAGGGAACACCAGCACCCATTTTCAGAGCTGCTTCCTCTCTTCTGTCCCCCACTGTCCTGCTTTGGTCCCTGGGCTCTCACACCCTCCAGCTGGGCCCAGCATCCCAGAAATCCTGATTTCTCCATGATCTCCCAGACAGGCAGCCCTCGAGGTGACTTTTGGGGTTGCTATGGCAGCAAAATTGATAACTCCCATCTAAAGAGGCAATTCAGTGTTGCAGAGGATGATCAGCAGCATCCATCACGCCCACAGCCCAGAGGTGCTGGGGTAAATGACCACCACAGCTGCTCAGATGTGTTTTTCACCAGTCCTCGTGGCTCTGTGCTGTCACTTGGGCCATCCCAACCTGTGAGAAGTGTGAGACACAACATTCTTGCTTTGCCACTGATGTTTTACTTCCCCTCAGATAAGTCTGGGAGAGGGTGGCTGCTGCTCTTTGGGGGATGCTTTGGGTGCTGTGGGCTCTGATAGAGGCTCCCTCAGCTCCGTATCTTGTTCTGCTGTGAGGCTGAGATAGCAAAGCCTTCGCCAGATTTCTTTAGGATCCCCTTTTTAACACCTCAGATCTGCCTGGCAGCCGGGGAGGGTGCACAAATCAGAGGAATGTGGGGATGCAGAGGATGGAAAAGGCAGGGTTTGAGGTCTGTGACATCAAACCAGTCTGTTATCTCTGCCTCCAGACGGAGGGCAGGGCTGGGAGGAATCCATCCTGCAACTGTCTCCAGCAGCTGGCTTCAGATCTGAGCCTGACAGCTCTCCCCGCTCCTGCAGGGACAGAGTTTGTCCCCTCAGGCTGTTCCTTTTCCCTGGCCCTTCTCACAGCCCTGTGAGGCAAAGCTGAGAGCACAGCCTGGCTCTGAAACCTCCTGCCCCCGAGGAATTCAGGTGACAACAGCGTGGGGAAGACCTCGTTACTGCTCCAGACATCTCCAGGGCCATCACATCCCACCTTTTCCTTGACACAATCATGTCCCTGTGAAATAACGTTCAAATGTTCATTTTTGACAATAATGTTCAAAGCAAACGCTGCTCCTTTCCCCTCAGAAATCCCGGGCAACAGGGCAAAGATGAGATCCAGCTGCTTGTACTGCTACACTTAATAAATGCTGCCATTTTTACAGGGAGCACCAAGCGTTTTGTTGGTGTTAATATGATCTACACAGGGTTAACAGGACCCCCAAAATCACTGCCTCACCATGCAAATAAAGACAGATTTGCGCCTGCTTTTTATTTTATTATTGATTGTACCTCTCTTTTTCTTTAACCCTGAGAAGTTGCAATAGAGAAGGCAGACCTGGGGAGGCCCTGCCCCCCTCCCTGGCATCAGGGCAATCACAGCAGTCACTGCTCTCCCTCCATTTCCCTTTAGACCTGCCTTTTCTCCTATTTTTTCCTTTTTTTTTTTTTTTAGTGCTGTTTCCCAGAGCTCTCTGAGCCGCACATTTCCTGAGCTTTGATTGTAGTGGCTGAGGTAGCAATAGCAAGAGCAATTTTCGAGCTGTGTTTCATGGATGGTTTAGAATAAAACCCTGCATTAGCCTGAGCAGGCTCCAGAACGCTCTCAAAGCCTCTGCTTGTCACACACCCCGTGCCCTCTCTTCTGTCCCCTGCTCACAGGAGTGGCACCATCAGCAGCGCTGGGCAAGGGCTGCTGTTCACACCCCCATCATCTTCCTCAGTGAGAAAAAAATTGATTTGGTGCTCCAGTGATGGAGATGAAGGCTCCTGCCCTCTGTGCTCCATCCCACGTGGGTGTCACACCCCATGTCCCTTGTGCCAGGCGCTCCAGAGTCCCTCCAGCGAGGGCACGAGCTCTAAATCATCATTTACCCTCTGAGGATTTTCCAGCCTGCCCCTCCTTTCTAAACAAGCAGGACAAGCCCCAGGATGTTAAAGGCAGGTTCTGCTTCCTTCCCTGCACTCATCCATGCAGCTGCTGTCACCTTGCCTGCATTAATCCCACGGCAGCCCAGCAAACTGCTGCTCCAGCACTGGGAAATCTCTCCCCGGCTCACAGCTGTCCCATTCCTGGCTGGAGCAGCTGGGATTTGCAGCTCCATAAAAGCACCTTGGTGAATAACAGCACTCAGTATGGAAATGATCTGGGCAGGGGAGCAGGCACAGCCCCCGGGCACCTCATCCCTCGGGTGTCCCTGTCACCCTCACCAGGGATGCGGGTGGGAAAGCTTCACCCACGCACAGGGATGAAGGGAAGCTCTGATGAGTGCCCGGGCACATGTCAGGGTGCAGAGGGAGGGGATAACACAACCCCCAGTCCCCCCCTTTGCTGCCTGCCCACAGCCAGGCATGGATTTTTCTGTGCCAGCCCTGCAGCTCTCCTGCTGTTCCCGACACGTCCAGCACGGCTCGTGCTGTTCCCAGTGACTCACTACCAAGATATCTGGTAAATACACAAAAAAAAAACCACCTCTTGTTTCCCCGTGTTACCCTGAGCCTGGGGGGAAGCTCTGGGAGACAGCAGGTTCCAGTCCATTCCCTCCCTCCTTGCTTCAGCAGCTCAGCGTTCTCCAGTGGGTGAGCAGGGAAGGGTTTAGGCAGGACCTTATCAAAGCTGGAGTCAGGGAAGCAGCGAGGTCTGGCCCTCATTAAAGGGAGGTAGGAGGTGTGAGGGTGTAGGAGGTGTGATGGTGCTGCTGGACAGCCTGGTCTGCAGAGGGAAAAGCCTTGGGAGCAGAGGGAGAAGGGCTTTGTGTCGAGGAGCAGCAACCAAGCACAGATAAAGAGCCAGGCTGGCTCTGTCCACGGCCCTGAAGATCCCTGTGAAATTGAGACAGCTGGGAGACCTTGGTCACAAAGCCACAGAGCTGTCCCAGAGGGCTGGTCCCAGGACCAGGATGGTTTATCCAGGAACTCTGCCCGCCTCGGGATCAGGCAGCTGAGCCGGAGATTAACCAACCCCAGGGCTCCCCATGGCACCACCCCTGGCACCAGCCCTGCCTTGGCACCTGGGACAGCAGGACAGGCTCACACTGGGGCCACCAGGTCACACATTTTGGCTGGGGGTGCCAAGAGGAGCAGCTGGCCAGGGGAGCTGGCCCAGATGGTGGCCGGGATTAGGGGTTTTCAGGATGCATCAGAAACCTCGATGATCTAATATTGCTCCAGATGTGAAATGCCTTAATCCACAGGGAGGAGGTATTTTTTTTTTTTTTTTAGTGGGGGAGGAAGGGACAGCCTCTGCCAAATCCCTTCCTGGAAAGGAATTCTCTTGCCTGGCAGGGGGTGGTGGTCTGGGAGTGTATTAAAAAATGACAGAACGTAGCTGGCTCACCACTCTTCCCTGCCTCACCACACACAGAACCTCTCTGCACAGCAGCTCCCATGCCCCTCCACGCAGTGGTTCGGGCTAAGAGACTTTTGAAAAAATGCCTTTATTACAGGGATTATTATCGTAAGTAGGTTAAACCATCATTGACAATGCCAGCTACCCTGAGGAGAAAAAAAACAACCAGTGACTTGGAGGCTGGTGACTTCAAGCAGCTGCCCACCTCCCCTCCCAACCCCACTCTGAGTAATTCAGGCCTCAGGCAGATGCCTTTTGGCTGTGATCTCCAAAGCACAAAAAAAGCCTTATAAATAACCAGCATTGTCCCGAGATTGCCATCTCTGCCTCTCCTTGTCCGAGGCTCCCATTTGTGCTGAGGAGAAGCAGGGCAGGGCTGCTCTCAGCTCTCCTCTCTGCTCTCAGCTCCTGTCCTTGTGCACGAAGCTGTGCCCTCCTCCTGCCCCCCAAGTGAAAGGGGAAAGCTCAGATTTGGGGATCTCCACTTCCCTCCTGCCTCAATTGGCCCCTTTAATTTTTGGCACCCAGGTTGGGCTCGTCCCTGTGTTCCTGAACACTCCCAGGTGAAGGAGGATTTCAGCATTCAGGAAAACACGGCCCTGAGCAGGGCTTGTAAATGAGGACTGAGAGCCTCAGCTCCACTTGGGGCTCCCAGCTGGACTCCCAGAGGTTTTCCACGTGCCTGATGTGTCCCTGCAGAGCTTTGTGTCCCCTTTTAGGACAAATTATAGTGAAACACCAACCCCAAATGATGGATGTTGAGAGAAACTGAATGTAAATTCTGTTCCTGAGCAGGGCGACAGCCAAACCTCTCCCTCCCAGATTATTTTTGAGAGATTAGGCTGGGGCAACATCCCTGATACAGAGGGTTTCCTCTCTTGGATCATACACCCAGAAGACGAATTATTCCAATTTCAATATTCAAGTTATTCCATCCCTTCTGGCCTGAGGGGTTTAGCACAGATGGAGATCCTGATTCCCTGCTCCCCTCTGGCCACCAAGGAGCTGGGAGGGAGGATGGAGCTGGATTCTCCCTGTGAGAGGGCAGAGCATCTCCTCCCATCCTGATGGGGAAACACCGGTGCCAGGGGGGATTTTCCAAGAACAGATAAGGGAAGCAGAGCGTTTCCTGGAGCTGGTTTATGGTAGTTTTCACACTTACCAGCTGTTTGCACATGAAATTGTTTCACACGATTAGGCAGGTAACAGCACCTCTAAGCTCTGTGTCAAATATTATTACGCAATAAAATAAAAACCCTGAGGGAAATCGTCTTGACACACACCCTGATTTACACCCTGCGCCGTGAAGATAATTACATTTCAGCGTGGTGTATAAAAGGCAGCGGAGGAAGCTGGTGGGGAAGGTGCAGCTCTCTGCAGTTCCTGCTCAGTCAGAAATGTCTTGTTAATCATTGTTTTACAGGAATCACAAACCCTGCTGGAACAAAGAGGGACTCACGGGCCTGATCCCCAGGGTGGCTGTGGGGAGGGCTGGAATTAGGGCTGGAATTAGGATGACAGCTCTTGCTGAGCAGGTAACAGGGAGGGGCAGCAGCCTGACCTTTTCCTGCCTCTTCACTTCCTAAACGAGTGTAGAACTCCCGTTACTGCAATCTCCTCATCCTTGTCCCCAACAGGAACAAAAACATGGCTGAGGGTGAAGCTGTAAAAATATTTGGGGATGTTTGGAGCTGGTAGAGAGAGGGGCCTGGAAGGATGGGTTTGGGAGGGAGTTTGATGTCTATGAAAAGGGAATGTATCCCTATTCCCTATTCTCTATTCCCTATTCCCTATTCCCAGGATAAGGCCACTGGGCTCTCTGGAAGCTTTGCTCTGCCTCTGACCTCTGATGGGAAGAAATATTGGATTCAGTGGTCACTAGACCTTATCTGCAGCCCATCTCCACCTCGCTTGAGTGCACACAGATTTTCCCTCTTTCCCAGTTAAGGGAATGGCATTTAATGGGGAAATCCCAGGAAGGAGTGAGATTTCACCTGTCTCATTGCCAGAGTGATCATGCTGTGAGTTCAAGAATTTTAACTTCTTTTTTTCTTCTCTTTCTTGGAGGTTGGTGAGACCTGAAACTCTCAGTCCTCACCACCTTTCCTGGTAAGAGGAATTGTTGCCTGCAAGTGCAGCTCTGAAGGTCTGTGGAATTTCCAGGTGAAGCCTGCGGTGGGGACAGTGGATGAGTTGAGGGGAGCAGGCTGAAAACTGGGATTTACTGGACTTTGCAGCACTGAACTGAGTTCTGACCCACCCTCACATCTTTGCCTTTCTGCTTGTCTGAGAGTAGGTGAAATCAACACCCAGTGATCAGAAAAAGAAGAGAAGAGAAAGAAATTAATTACTCCTAACAAACTTTTAAGATCATGGGTTCTGCCTTCTGAAAAGTCTCCAAATCCCCCTGAACAGCCAGGTCCGTGCAGTGCACTTTGCACGCCAGCAGAGTCTAATTCCCTGCCTGATAAAAGCAGAAGGAAAGATAAAAAAGCCAGCAGGCAAATAGGATTAATTGTGTGTCAGAGGTGCCTAATTAGAAAGAATGATGGACTGGAAGGCAACACACAGGATGCACGAGCCAGCCCAAGCTGCTCTCAGTGGCCTCTTCTGTTTCCAGCTCTGGGCAGTGTAAATGCTCCAGAATCAGCAAGTCCCCTTTTCCCATCTGTCCCCTCCATCAGGGATCTGGGAAGCTCTTCCCTGGTGTGCCAGGGTGACCTTGGGACAACTTCATCCATCCACGTGTTTATTTACTCCATCTACCTTTCCCCTGAAAAATCAGCGTGTTCCAGAATCCATGTTCCTTCTCCCCCATCCATTTCAGGGCCTGTCCTTCTGAGCTTTCTCTCCTGCAAGGATTTTGAGCATCTGGAATGTCTGAGCAAGGGTTTCTCCTCACTTTCAACCTCAGGGAGCCTCGGAGCCCCTGGACACAAAGTTGGCTTGGTCAGGGTTTCTCTGTGCCCAGAGATGGAGCCTGGGTTGCCATCCTGACTGGAAATAAATGGCCAGCAGTGTTGCACTGGAATTTTCCATAAAGAGGAGCAGCTGGAGGGGATCTGGTTATTACACGTGATGGGAGGGTGCCAGCCTCCTCTCCTGCTTGGAGGCTCAGAGAGCGTGAGTGGGACTAATTTCATTTCACCTAAAGCATTCAGCGAATCCTTTTCACCATGTAAAATCCATTGCAGTTTTCTCATTAATCCTCCAAAGTACAGACACTTACTCCAGGCCTAATCCCACTCTGCTATTGTGTTTCTCCACTGCAGCCTTCCCTCATCAGCTTAACAAATTCCCTGATTTCAATAGAAGATCCAAAGCTGAACATGCTGGGCATTAAACTGAAACCTTCTCCCAAGGGCTGCTGCACCTTCCTCATTCCCCAGCCTGAGCAGGGATGAATCCTGAAAGGAGGCAGCAGAGGTGGAGGTCATGAGCTGTGACATTTAAAAATTGCCTCCCTGAGCCCGTGTCAGGTGAGACAAAAAAATGTAACGCGGCCCAGGCAAATTAGAATTGATCCCAGGCAGGTTTGGGGGCCAGAGTCTCCTCTTGCCTTTGTGTCTCTTCTGGGAATGATCCCAATCCATGCGGGGAAATAGATGGAGAGGCCGTGCTGGTGATAAGGCGCTGGGTCTAATTAACAACTTTGTCAAAGGGCTTTGTTTCAGAGGCTCCTGCTGCCAGCACTCCCCATCCATCAGCGCTGGGTAGCCCTATCTATGCACAGATAGTGCTGAGGAGCTGCTGAAGCCCCAGAGCTGCTCTTCCTCCAAAGACTTGGATTTCTCCTCACTTTTGTGCCTTTCTCTCCTTTGTGCTCATTTTCCTCTCCACACAGGCTCCTGTCCCTCCTTTCCCTTTGCTACTGGTCCAGGATCAAGCAATTTCTTTCCCTCCGTGCGTTATTTTGCCACCTCTGAAAGGGGGAATGCTGACCCTTCCATCTGCCTGGGGTTCCTAAAGGAAAGGCTGAGGGATGGTTATTATAATGTTTTCATCTCCAGCTGCTCGGCTTTGCTCCCCCGTGTCACTTGAGCAGCTGTTTCCCTGATTTACACCATGAAATCCTGCTGTTTTCTCCCCGTGCAGGCTGGGGTCCCCTCTCCAGAGTGAGCTGGAGCAGGGAATTGTTGCTTTCTCTCCTGGCTGGGCTGGGGTTAAAAAGGATTTCCAGGCAGGAAGAGCTCAAAATCTCCCTGCTCCTGGTGTCTGTCAAGTTTTAGGCTGTTTACCTACAAACAAATGACTACAAATAAATAAATACCTGCTATTCCCACAATCCTGACCTTTCCCAGCTATTCACCCACTCCCCACTCCTGGGGAACTCAGGTGACCTCCACAGCTCAGTTTTCCACCTCCTCCTGGCCCTGATTTTGCCTTGAGGATGCACCCAACACCTAAATAAGTCCCTGAGACACATCTGCCCTTAGACCCCCTCGACACCAATCCAGGCTGATGCCATTTGCTCTCTTCCCATTTATAAGGCCTGATTCCCATGTAAATGTTTCATTTGCTTCCGAAATTACTTTGATCTCTTCTGAATTTTTTATCTCTTTTTATTGCATCCTGGGATCATAATGCTGCTTTATGTCCCGCTATCTCTTGGAGAGGCCAAATGCCTGTGCTGCATTTGTTTTTCAGTCTGGCATTTTCACTGTGCAATTGGCTACATGAGCACACTTCTGAGGGAGAGATTCACAGTGGAAATTAAGCATAAAATGCTAAATGCTCCTGTTGAGCTGCGAGCTGTTGTGTTGCTTTGTTAAATTTTTAAGAGTATTTGGTTGGAAATGGTCCCTCTTTTTTGGTTGAGTTTTTACAAATCTCCTCTGAGAAACCATGGCAGCCTTCTGGAATGTGCAGGGAAGACTTGTCTGTTTTAATAAGAGTGAGAAGGGGAATCAAAATAAACCCAGAAACAGCGATAGATCCTCTAAAATTAGCAGCCTCACAGGCATCCTAGGAGAACTAACTTGGGAATGATGGTGTGACATGCACAGAAATGGGGGAGAGGCTTTTTGATCTCCTCAGCCAAGCTCCAGGCACGATGCTGGGAGGAAAAGCAATGTTCTGACTGGAGTCAAAGGTGTGATCTCCTTGGAGCACAACCTGCAGCACCGCCCTGAGGGAGCTCACGCAGTCTGGGGGAGATGGGCACTGTTGGCACAGAGCTTTAGCCACGAGAAGAAATACAGGGAGCAAGAGGGGTGGGAGGGGGAGTGTGGGTGCAAAGCAGGCTTGGAGGAGATGAGCAGGGTGCAGGAGGGAGGTTTTGTTGTGGGAGCACAAGGTTCTCCATCTTCAGCACATCCTGGTTCGTGAAGTGAGCTCACCCGGCTTCTGAGCAACAAGAGAACAAGTCCTGTCCATAAATCTGGAATTCCCCAGCACTGATTTGTTGGTGCCTCGGATTTCCATGCAGGATCTCCCCCATTAGTGAGCCCCTTCTGCTGCCTTGGGTTCGGGAGGGGCTGACCCTGGACCCTGCAGTCTTTTTGGGGCACAGCACCCCGGTGTGAGCTGCATTTCCACACCCAGCCTCTGATCAGCTGCCCCGGGGCACTCCTGGAACACAAAGCACAATCCAGGCCTGGGGAATCCTCAAAGCAAAAGCCTGGCTTGATCAAACGCTGTTACACTTCAATCCTGGCTGCCTGCAGGACTCCCAAAACGAGGTGCAGACAACAAGAAAATCATGGCCTGAGACAGACGAGGCTGTCCCTGAACAAAGAGTTGGATGCTGATGCAACATTTAAAGAGAAATCACTTCTCCTCAGCCCCAGCTGGATGAAAACCCACTGGCAGATGGGGCTTGGGCCAACCCCCTTTTTTCCCTTCACCCCCCTCCTTATCACTGCAGAGGTGTTTTCACTGTGAGTCCCAGAGTTATGGCTGTTATTAAGTTGGAATATTTTTATAGACTTCTCCACTTAGAATATACAGGCGTGTTTACACACACAGCCCTTTTGCTTTAATTTAGTCCTCTCCTTGCCTGCACCCCATCAAGTGACTTCTAATAAATGACCGAATAAATGCATTCAGATAGTGCTGTAATGGAGAAAAATTCAGTGTCTAATGAAGAGATTGTTCCTACCCCAGGACTGTAAAGATGAATGATGGTGACTGTGGTTTGAAAACTCCTTTTAGTTTAAAATATTGCTCCTTCGTCAGGGAAAAAAGAGAAAGCACAAAAGGGAAAAAAAAAAAAAAAAAAACCAACAACAAAGCAAAACAATTCTGTATAGTTTTTACCAGTCAGGATCTGCTTGCACACAAAACAGAAACTGTCGCAGCCAAAATTGCTTCATATATCATAGCCCAGCACCAGGCAGATAATGGCAAAGCCAGTTCTGATCAGGGAGTGATTATTGCTCCATGCTCTGAGCACTGATGTGCAGACAACTGACTGCAGCTTGATTTCCCTCAACTGGATTGATCTTTCCAGGCTGAAATTAAGGATGTGATCACCCTGATGAGGTGTCGACCTGAAGGAAAATTCCTAAAAGGAGCTGGTCCTTCTTCTCTTGCACTTGAATTTTCTGTTTGCAATAAGATTGTGTCTTTTCTGTAGCTCTGGGTGCTTAAAAGTGAGGAAAAAGAGGCTTTTTGTCTTCCTGACCTGTTACTGACAGACATCAAATTATCTCAAGATCGTCTTGGACCTGACAGAAATCAGACTGCAGCAATAGGAGGCAGAACGGAGGGAATTGTGATGAGATCATTTCGTTTGGTGTCATTTTGCTCTCCCCCAGCTCATCCAACGTGATCTTGGAGCACCCACACTTCCCCAGGCTGGGTGTCTGATCCCACGGAATGTCCCTTTTTCCCAACATTTTTTGTCATTAAGAGTTTCAAAACAGGGACATTTCCCACTGGTACAGCACCAGCCAGACACAAACTGCAGGGAAAATCACAGCACTAACAGTGATAAGAGCAACAATTAAATTCTGCCCACTACAGGAGCTGTGGCCACCTCTGCTCCTCGCTTATTTTAGACAGAAATAAGGACAGAAAGTTGGGAGAACCCCAGGTTTGCCCACATTTGGCAATTCCCACGTGCCTGTTCTGGACATTTCCCTGTTGGGAAAAGGCATCCAGTGACCAAAGGATCAGGGCAGAAAGCAAATAACACAAGGAGAAAAGCCATGCACTGATGAATCCCCTGCTGCTAAGACAACAACAAGTCAAACCTCCACCTTTCACGGCTAAAGCAGCACATTAAAATTAATTGAATGAGCCTCAACTTCCATGAAAAGGATGTTCCGTGTCTGCTCATCTGAATCCTTGCTTCCCTCAGAGATGCTGCTCTTTTTTTTTTGGTGTCATTAATCCAAATTCAGGCTGTAAATTCTCCTTGTTGTAAAGCACAGCGAGGCACGGACCCGGGATCTGCCAGAGTTTGTTATTGAGTTTGTAATATGCAATTGTGGCGATGATTATAATATCAGCAACTGGATTTCATCTGTCCCCACACATTGAAACAGGCGAGCTGAAATGAGCAGTGACAGGAAAATGGTCTTGTTTGCACATAAATCCTTTAATAACCAGCAATTTCAGAAAGAGAATAGTAGGAGAAAAAAAGAAGTTGAAGGACAAAGAACTCACATATTAAATCCTGCATTGAAGTTAAGTCGTAAAAAACGTGTCATTAAGGCTTTCAACGTGCCTTGAAGAGTGGTAAAAGCAACCAAAAAGGGTTAATTCTCCCCTAAATCTCTCCTCCAGACCACTATTTGCATGCCTTTTAAGGCAGCCAGGAAATTACATTAATTTCTCTAATGTGTGCAGTGCCATAAGTTCTTTTTTTAATTACAATGATCAAAATATTGCTTAAAATTAAAGGCAGCTGCATTTGTTTCTGACGGATATCATAATTGCAATTGTAAATTGGGAAATGTAATGTTTCCTGGTGCTGCTGTGAGTAATGGCTCTGAAATCATTACAGATAGGTAGATATAAATAAACCAGGAGTTCTGTGAAAATAGAGAAAAAGCAAGCTAAAAGGGTAATTAGCTGAGCGAATGGGAACAGAGGAATCTGCTGCTCAAACAAAAAAAAAATCTAAATATTCGGAGGAGCTCTGTGACTGTATTCATATCACGTTGGGAAAAAAAAATCCAAAAAGGGAGGGGAAAAAAAAGAAAGAAATAAAGAAAAATAATTAATTTGAACTCTGAAGGGGTTTTTTTTTGGTTGGGTTTTTTTTTTTTGGTTGGTTTTTTTTTGTGGGTTTTTTTTTTTTGGTTTTTTTGGGTTTTTTTTGTCTTTATAAATTCCTGCCCATGAGTGAGAGTGGCACAGAGCCTGATTCCCGGGGGTTTTCCCTCCCCTGGGGCTTGACTCACATTTTGTGCTGATCCCTGAGGACCAGCAGGTGGAAAAGTGGCTGCTCCTGGGGCTCCGAGGCTGATGAGCAGCCAAGTCACACCTTTAAACCCACCCAGGGCAGGATCAGCTCCTCTTTTTGGGGGATTTGAAGCCATTTTTGGGCTTCTGGCCCCGGGGTTATCCCAGCCCAGGATGCTGCTGCCCTCCGGACAGGGATGGAGCTGTGGGAGAGCTGCAGACACTCGGGAAAAACCCTGGAGCAGCCAGCAAGGTGTAGCTGAGCCCTTTTTGTGTGCCCAAAAACCCTCCCAGAACAGGAGCCAGCTGAGGAGGGGTGTAAATTCCAGAGGAACGCGCTGTCTGTCCGTTTAGGATTTTTTAGGGAAGAGAAAAAATGAAGTTTTCTGGATGTGAGGCCCGGGCAGCTGGGAAATGGCCAGCTCAGCAGCGACATTTATCAGCAGGCCCTGAGATATAACAAGCAATCACACTCCAGCTGGTTTCCCATCAATAAGCAGGGATGGAATATTAGTAACAATTCCGTGGGATTCGGAAGGCAAACACTGAAAAAAAAAAAAAAAAGAAAAGGGGAAAAAAAAAAAGAAAAAAAGAGCAGTTGCAAACTGGAGAGCTCAGCCTGGGTTCCCTGCTCTGCTAAATTCCCTTCTCCAACAGCTCCAGGTGGTGCTGCCATGCTGGGAATGGTGGACTGGACAGATGAGTCAGGGAGGAGAGAAACAGATGGGGAAGGGGAGCAGTCGAGAGCTGTACA
Organism: Prinia subflava; assembly: GCF_021018805.1. Lineage (NCBI taxonomy): Eukaryota > Metazoa > Chordata > Aves > Passeriformes > Cisticolidae > Prinia > Prinia subflava. The sequence goes on from NC_086268.1 coordinate 2,021,503, forward strand.
AACCCCTGGAACATCCCCAGATGGAGCAGCTGACCACGGGGCTGGAACTGATCCTAGCACAGGCAGGACACAGACATCCAACACTGGCTTGAGGATACTTCCTAAAAATAAAATTAGAGGCACAGGAAACAGAAGAAAAGGAATTTTTAAAAAAGAAAAATTGTTAATAATAATAATAATAATAAAGATGTGGAGCTGTGGTGGTGTGGAACAGCCCGAACTTGGCTTTCAGTGTTGTGCCCACAAAATCTGCAAGCACAAGTGGAGCTGAAATCGTTGAACATCTGCTGAAGAAATGCATGTCCTTGCATGTGTGAGAAGGCACTTTGAGCTTCCTTGGAGCTAAACCAAGCACCAGAATTTGACTATCCAGGCAGAATTCTGAGAAAAGCCAGTCCATCCCATGAAATTACCACGAAACCCTTTCCCTCTGCTCTGGGTGAGAGCAGAAGCCTGGAGACTTCTCAGGCTTCATTAAAGACACGGGGATCATTATTTTCCTTCTTCAGCTCGCGGAATCACCTCCTGAAAGGATCTTTTGGCAGCCAGGAACGAACCTAACAAGGACAGTGACCGATGGGAGGGCCTTTGTGGGCTCTATAAACACTATTGATTTTCACATTCACACAGAAATGAATTAGATGCCAGTTGTGTATGAACTGAGCCCCTGCCTCCAGGACTGCGGGAACAGAACTGCAAAGCACTGGGTGCCCCCGGGGGAAGGAAAGGTTGGGGAGGGAGGGAGATGTGGGATTGAAAAGGTTGTCTCAGTTTAGTCCCCTGTTATTGTCAGCCTCAGGAAAGGCCATTTCCCAGCGAATCAGGCTGATGGTAAAGCATGAGGAAATGGGTTTAAAGCCCATGATCATACCTGGTTACTGCCCAGTCTCAGAATTCCTTCCTAAAGGGGACCAGAACAGAGGGAAAATGGTGGGCACTGAGTGAATGAAGGGAAAACGGGCCCCTCTCTGCTCCGCAGGACTTTGCATTTGCACAAATCCAGCTGCATATTTATATCCTCCTGCTTGACAGATGACAAAACAGACACGCAGGCATCATCTCTGTGCCAGTCACGAGGGGTTTACCCTCCCAGGGCTTCCAATCTACTGCTCCAGGCAGTCCTGCACCTCTGGGAGCTGCAGGTCACAGGCAGTGACAGGATACTGTGACCCCAGAGCCGTGACAAATGACACAGCCCCGTGTCACAGAGCTCTGCCTCCTGCTCCAACCCATCATCACCACGACAGAGAAGGCTCAGACCCTGGAGATGGGGGTGGTTTAATCTTCTGCAGGGCTGTAACCGCTCTGAACCCTGTGTCTAACATCACTCAGCGTGACTGCTTAATTACAGTAATTAGGGAGCGTGGTGGGGACCTGTGCAGGGTGAGAAGGAGGGGCTGCACTCAGGAGATGGATTCCCCGGGGGTCAGGTCCATGGGAAGTGATCCTGCCCATCCCTTACAGCTCCTGGGCTCAGGACTGGGACTGGGGAGCCCCAGGCAGGGCATGAGCAGCTCCCCCTTGTTCCTCCTCCCCTCCCATCCCATTTTGGGTTTTATTCTCCAAAATCATCATAGGATTACTCCAGGCTGCCCTTTAGGAGAAGGTTAATTGGAGAGGTGTCCCTGGGAGGGGAGGAGGTGACACCATCACCCCCAGGAGGGTGGGAGTGCTCCTCACCTCCGGGTTCAGGGAGTGCAGTGGGGCAGGGATGGACCCTGCAGCCTGGCAGAGGCTCGTGGGGAGCTGGCACACAGCGCTGCTGCCACCCTGGCATGGCCAGGAGGGCCCTTCCAGCCTGTGGCACTCGGAGGGAGTGGTTGGACACCCTCCTCTTCCAGCCCCCTGAGCGTGCAGCCTTAGCTCAGGCACAAAACCTGAATTTTCTCAGGTGTCCTGCGCTGGGAGCAGCGTGCAGAGGCTCAGGGCAGCTCTGCACCAGCCGGGGAGCTGGATCTGCTGGAGAACAAACCTTTCCCCACACCACCAGGCACATCCTGCTGCACCGCCCTGCCTCAGGCGCTCCCCTGGCTCTGCTCGTCTCACCTGGTGTCCCCTGAGCTGGAATAAACCACATTTCACAGCAGCACTGCTGACCTTTCAGTCCTGCCGGGCTTCAGGGCCACCCCTGCCTGCTGTGCCACCCCTGCCGTGCCACCCCTGCCGTGGCACACTCGGCTCTGGTCACACCTTAACAGCCACTAAAGGGAGGCAAGGATTGGAACCTGTCCCCAGCCAGGACAGGAATAATCCTGACCCCACAACGCTGCACCGAGGAGGAACCCCGGCTCTGACTTAATGAACCGTAAATTCCAGCTTAATGAGTTTGATGCTGAGGAGAATAATTAATGTAATTAGCAGTGATATGAAAATGATGGCACTCGAGCCGGGATTGGGAGGGGGAGGCGAGGCTGGGGGTGGGAGGGAGCTTGGAGAAAGTTCACTCTGTCTGTGGTGCTGCTCCACCAGAGGAGCAGGGCTGGATGCATTCTTGGCAGCCTTTAAAACCTCACCTCCCATCTGCCATAAAGGGGAAGAAAATAGAGCATGACAGCAGAGAGAGAGAAAAAAAAATTAAAAAAAAAAAAAAGAGAGCTCAGCCTGCCCTGTTTGCAGCAGGGATGTGAAATCTTCAGTGCAGCCCTTTCCTGTGCTGGCCTTGAGTTTGCAGCTCCCCCTCCCCTCTCTGAACATCCTCCACCCTCCACGGGGCCTGTCTTTCACTTTGAGGAGAAAATATCTTTATAAAGGTGATTACATGGTAAAACAACAGCTTTTCACCTTACGCTGCATAAGTATCAATTTACTTATCCTGTATAAGTGTTTTGATAGGTTTGGTATATTTAGTACAGCCCAAGAGCTGTATTTTAGTTTTATACCTATGAATAGATGCATAAATTACTACACAGCCATAGAATGACCCAGCAGGAAGTTTTCAGTTCTGATCATGGCACTGATCAGACATTCAGCACCGGAGAAAGGGACCACAGAACTCAGTGCTGACCCTGACAGCCACGAGGAAATAAAAAGGGAGCTGGGGTGGGTGTGTTTCTGTTGGGGTGGGCAGCCCTCACCTGTGCAAGGTGTTTCTGGTGCCACCCTGGGTGTTTGTGTGACTTTTCAGCTCAGATGGACCAGGATTAGATGGGAAATCCAGATTCTTTTCCCCTTTCTGGGGAGTAAAAGCAGTCCTGGGGGGAGATGCCAGGATCCAGAAACACAGGATAAACCTGTTTTTGTGCAGGCTGAGGGGAGCATTGCCAGCACTCTGCCCCCACCATCCTGTGTGATACCCTGGCCCTGAGGACGATTGTGTCTCTTTGATATTCCTGAGAAGCAGCCCAGAGAAACGCTGGAGTTCTCAGCAGAATTGTGCCAGCTTCTCTCCCACAGCCCCATAAACCCTTCCCAGGAATGACCAGCTTTGGCTGCTGCTGGTGCAGGCTGCATTCAGACCCTCCATGAACCCCCCTCTGCCCCAAATCTGTGGCTAAATTTCCCCAAAAAGCTTTTGCCTTTATGCACAGGCTCCATCCTTGGGCAGTGCAGCTTCGCTTTTAGGAAATGTCCTGGGGCTTTTCCATTCTCAGTTAGGGTTGGTGCTAAAAAATGCCATCAATAAACGCTTTATTGATGGATTGTGTCTGATAGGGAACTCCTGAGGGTGTTCTGAGGGTTCAGCAGGGCTGGGCTCACAGCCTGTCCCCCAGCAGGGCAGGTTCAGTCCCTTCCTGCCCCTGGAACCAGGAGTGAGAGCCTGCACAAGGAAATCAGGCCACTGGCAGGAGAAGTGGGCTGGGGAGGAGGAGGAGGAACCCCCCTGTTCTTTCCCTGAATAGCTGCTGGCCCCGAGGACTGGCTGTTTGTGCCTGGTTCTGTCCCACCCACGGCAGGGGGAGGCTGGAGGAGGATTCCCAAAGGAAATGAGGCGAGACTGGCATCTCCTGAGCCCTGCAGCTGCTCTGGGGGCAGAGCTGGGGCAGGGACGTGCAGCAGAATCGCCCTGGAGCTCACTGAACCCTGCTCCTCCTCTTACCTCTGAGTCCTGTGCCCCCTGTGCTGCAGGCAGGGAGGGAGGCTAAAGGAAAGGTGAATTATTCCAGTCCTGAGGAGCCTCTGGAGCAGGCAGTAACTCCTGGGAGAAGGCAGGAGTGCGTGTGGGTGCGTTTTGGGGGGCGCAGTGCGAGGGATGAGGGATGTTGGGGACAAAAGAAGGCAGCCCTGGGAGCAAGGCGGACACCAAACACCCCCCACGGGTCCCACAGGCAGGACAGGAGTTGCTGTAACTCTTCAGCTCACTTTTATTTAAGTTCTGTGATCAGTCTTTTCCATCTGCAAGAGCTCTGGTGTCAGTGTCACCGACACCTGGAACAGAACCCGTGACATTTCACCCTGCTAACAGGAGGAACAGCTCCATCTTAGGGGTCTTTTCCACCTAAATGACTCTGTCCTACACCACCAGTTCCTCCCATGCACTGGATCCCACTCCTCTGGTTTCCAGTGGGACCTGCTCAGCCCAGCAAGGCTGGATGGCTCAGCCTCCAGAGCAGGGACCTTGTAAAGTCCATTGGCACCGTGTCAGCAGGAGAACACCTCCCCTGGGCCCTCATTTCTGCACCTGCAGCCTCCCCCCAGGCATGGGCAGCCTCACCCTGGAGCAGAGTGAGGGCAGCAGGGCCAGGGGAATTTGGAAAGGGCCACTGAGCAAACGCTGTGTGACAGCAGGGAGAGGGAGTGAGGAAGAGGAGCCCTGAATCAGAACCATTTCCAAGCACGGATTTGTAAAACCAAAACAGTGGACTCGCTATTTCTTACTTCAGGGCTTTCCTTCAGGGTTTCTCCCCTTTTCCTGGGGTGCAAAGGAATTTGGTGGCGTGTGGCAAGTCCCTTTTGCCATTTTTTTTTGAGATCAACCCAGCTCTTCAGGAGAGGCAGAGAGAACCAAGACATTCCTAGAATAAATACCTGTGCTGGCATAAGTCAAACTACTGCTTTGAACTGAGGCTTCTCCTGCCTTTTACCTTTCCAAGGAGGATTGAAATCCTTTTGCTTTGCTGCGAGCCCAGTAAAACCCTTTGTGGCAGACTTCTGTGGGCAGCTGAGATTCAAAGCTGCACAAGGCAAGCAGAGTTTTTCTGTAATGCTGCAGTTTGTATCCCTGCCTTCCCCTTCCTCATCAAAGGATCTTCGTCCCAGACACGGGCAGCAGAGAAAACCACCTGCAACGTGTTCTCTGCCTCCTCTGGCAAGCAATCATTTTGTCTGGCTTCTTTCCTCTGGTATCTGAAGGCCTGAACAGATTCCACTTCTCATTTAAATTCCTGGATCTCTCTGAAACCACATCAGGTGAAGGCTCCAAATCAAACCACAGAACAGGCAGCGCTCTGTGTTCCAGGCATGCAGGTAGGGAGGTTTGGGATGGATTTTTGCTTGTTTTTTCCTCATTGTCAGTGGTGCTGGGTAGATTCCAGGATATCAGAGACTCACGAGGCTTCCAGCACCTCCTCACCTTCCCAAAGAGAGGGAGCAAAGGCAGATTTGGCAGAGTCAGCGTGGGGTGGAAGTGGTGGCTGTGCCTCCAGTTCAGAGCACACCCAGTTTCCAGCTCTGTGGTAACCAGAAAGCACCCAAGGTGTGTTGAGGAGAAAACCAGAGAGGAAAATGCATTTTCTGAATCCAGACAAGGAGCACTGGAGTCCTTTGGTGTGAGGGAGTGGCCGGCTGAGTCCTCTGGAGACTGGCAGAGGAAATGTGAATCCCAGTGACTCCAGAAAGGTTTGCATCGCTCAGGACTGGCAGGCTGGGGTGGAAAAGCCGTGTGCAGTGCTCTGAGGCTGTGTCCTGGTGACACTGCCCTGGTCCCGTGGGAAGGAGTCTGCTCCGTGCACCAGCACAGGGCAGAGCTGCTGCTGCCCATTCCAGCTTGGCCAAAAAGTCCAAAATTCCCCTTCATCCACCCCTCAGCCAGCCAGGCACCCACCTGCCCTTTAGTGTGAGGCCACCTCCCAGCAGGAAAACACCTCTCCAGGTGACAATTCCCCCACAAACCTTGTCCTGGTGACCAGCCACCGTCCTGTCTCGAGCACAGAGTGCCCTGGGGAAGGCGAGGGAAGAGCTGGGGCTGCTTTTTGCCATTCAGAGGGGGATCCATGCACGTGGTTCATCCCCACGGGGCTGCATTGCCTGACTGAGCAGGGTATGAACTCCTCTCCCACATCCCGAGGGGTTTGTCAGCCTGCAGGGAGCCCACGAGGCAGCGTGACACAGATGTGAGGAGGAGGAGGGACAGCAGGGATGAGGCTCAGGGTGATGGGGACACAGCAAGGGCAGGGAACAAGCAGAGCTGCTGGGATCCAGACAGAGAAGAATAACGGGGTGCCTCGGTGCGGGTGGCACGGGCTGGGACCTCTGTGTGGTCACACCTCCTCTGGAAGGAGCTGTCACCTGCTGGGAGTTTCATTTCTCACCCCTACGAGCAGCACTGTCGGGTTTTGGGTGCCTGGGCAGCAGGAGAAGGGCGTGGTGCCCGCCTCTCCCTCCCCCGTGCCCTCAGCTCAAGCATCCTCACGTTTTCCAGAGGGATTTTAGTGCCTGCATAACACCAAATTCCCAGCCTGAGGCAAAGCAAAGGAAATCCCTTTGGCCACAAGGCTTTATCCCCTTGTTCAGAACCATCCCGTCCTCTTGCATGCCATGGGTGAAACAGGTGCAGGTTATCCCTGAAACCAAGCAGGGTGTTCATCCCTCATCCTCCTCTTCCTCTTCTTTGCTTTTATATACATTGAAGTGTATATCGATGTTTTTTTTGTTTGTTTTCTCTAATACAAGTGAACACAAATGTGATGTGGAGATAAATTCCCTTCTCTAAAAGACTTTGTGGTCACAGGAATGTACACGTTTGGATTTACACACCCACACACATTCCAATATCAAAAAAAGGTGTAGTCCCAAAACTAAGATGCTTTTATAAAAGTTAAAAGGCCAAATTCCTCTATTGGCTTTTATCCTTCATTAAGAGCAAGGAGATTACCTGAAATCCTGATTTATTCTTCATATTCTGCCTGAGTTAATTTTAAAATTCCAATCAACAGATGCGAGGAAGAGAGGGGGGAAAAGCTCGTAGGGGGCCACATCAGGCTTTGAAAGGAAAATTAGAGAGAATATTTTCCTTTATAATTATTTTCTCCTTTGGGTTTCAGGTTATCAGACCTGTTATTTAAAGGATGCTTTCTCCAAATGTGTTGACTCCAAAATAAAAGAGTCGATCCTTTAAAAGAGTCAATCCAAGAGACTGAGAGTGGGAGCAGGAAGGGAAAGGGACAGAAACAAACCGCCCAAACCAAGTCCTGATCTCTATTTTTGGGTTGGTTTTGAGCATCTTTCATTATAAGCATCTTATGATTTGGTTCAGCAATCTTGGCTGTTTAGCTCTTCACAAACGGGGATTTGCTATCCTCACTTCCGAGGGGGAAAAGGAGCAGGGAAAAAAAAATAAAAGAAAAAGAATTAAAAGCCACAGCCTCAGATCTGAGCACTGGCTGTGCTGTCAAACCTCACGAGGGCTGTGAAAAATCCACACCCGGCTACTCCGGTGCAAAAAGTGCAGGAATTGACACAGGGGGAAAACCTACGGACACTGGGCTGGGCACATCCCATCCACCACGGGGCAGCTGTGACCCACAGACACATGCACACACAGAGCCAGGAGGAGAAAAGAAAGGTGCAGGAGCTGGGGAGGACGTGGGAGAAGGCAGAGTGTTCCCTTGAGCATTAGCAAGCCAGGCAGACACTTGGAACTAATCATGGCAATCGCACCCGGATTCGAAAACCAATCAGCAAAACGAGCGATGGCAAAGGGAGGGGGGGCTGAAAGGCCTTGGTTGTTGAGCGACAGGAGAGGTGAAAACCATTAGTTTCTTCCTTTTTTTTTTGTTTTTGTTTTTGCAGTGTTGACACTTTAAACATACTGTTCCTTAGGACAGATGTAAGGAGCCCGGGAGCCGGGAGGCGGGCAGCAGAAGGAGATGTCGGAATGGTGAGGATAAAGCTCTTGTGGGAGGTCTGACAAGGGGGCATAGACATGAGGGATCTTCTCCAGATATCGATCTTCATGTGAGTAACAGCGGGTCAGGTAATCACTCGCATTCGATATCTCTGAGTGACACTTTCCAAAGTTCTGCAAGTAGAGACAAAAGTCAACGGGTGAAAACTCCGGGAGCGCCGGCAGGAAAAACACACACAGCCCTCCTGTTCCTGGCTGAGACACACAGAGAACAAGCAGGGTGCAATGGTAACGAGTTTACCAAGTTTACCAAGCTCCCTGCTTCGGGAAAAAGTGGAGACCCAGGTGATAAATCCTCACACTGCACAGTTTCAGTCTCGCTCCCTGAAATACCCGGATTGATGAATATGTATGGCCTGGGCATGGTTTGTCCCTTGTCTGTAAATACTCTGCTCTCTCCAGGCCAAACCAGCAGCCAGCCAAAGGAAGGGCAGTTTGTTTTCACGCTTTCTAACCCTTTCCACACCTGAGTTTTGCAAAGCAGTGCTTGAAGGCATCATTAATCTAAGCCAGGCCCGTGCTCTTGCATTTAAAGGGCACGTGTGTCCTGCCGGGGGCTTGGGATGCAGAATACTCTTGATGCTTAGGTGGGAGACAGGAGTGCTGGGCTTCACCTGTGTGAACAGCGCCCGGGCAGCCTCGGGGCCGGGTTTGTGAGTCAAATCCACTGCAGAGAACATAAAATCACTTTCAAACCCGCGGCTGCTCTGTGCTTCTCCCTCTGCCCGGGTGGATGCTTTGCCCTCCTGGGAGGGAGCAGAGCATCCCTCCCACAGCCCGGGGCTGCGCTCCCCAGAGGGTGGCAGCAGATGGGAAGGATTCCTCCCTGCTCCCAGACCCTTTCCCGCTTTGGAAACCCTGCAGGATGACCCGAGCAGGAGCGACATTTAGCCGGGATGTTTTTAAAACCAACCCGCTCTCAGGGGCCCTCGCCAGGAGAGAATTTCTGGGAAAAGCTTTGATGCTCGTGGTTTGAGCGGGGGCTGTTTGAAGAAAGCAACTTGCCCTTGAGTCCTTCCCTGTTCCCTTTCAAAACCCCGGGAACAGTCAGGTTGGTGGAAAGGACAAGGGTTTGACCCTCAGGAGAAAACGCCTGGAGGAACAGAACAAACCACTCGGCCCATCTGCTGCCAGCTCCTGGATGAATATTTCACCAGGATGCTTTAAAAAAAAAAAAAAATCCTACAGAAAACAAGGTGTTGACAATAATTTATTGATGGCTCAGACCACTGGGAGAGGCACAAAGGCAATTTTGGGAACATCCTGGCTGGGTTTGCCTGAGCCCCAGGAAAACAGCAGCAATGCTGAGGCCAACCTTATTTTCATTTCCCTTCCACTGTTGATCCTACAGACTGAGCTTTTAAAAGCCAGAAGTGGAGTTGCTGTGCTGGGATCCTAATTTTGGGTGGGCCATTCCCACAGGTTTTATCCACTTGAGCCTTTTAATTGCCACGTGAAAACGTGGACAAGGGCAGCACTGAAGCTCTTTAACTCAAGGAACCCAAGCCAGGGGCCATGAAAAAGCCTCACAAACTTTACCTTAACGTTAAATAAATGTTTGCTGTTCTTCTGATGGCCCCAGCAGATCAAAAGACACAAAAAGGGGCTCGCAGATAGAGAAAATGGGATGTGCAGAGTCCTATCCCTGTACAATCTACTCTCAAGAGCTGTCACACCCAACAGAACCCTTTTCCACACCTTTAAGGGGGAAGAAAACTCTATTTAGCCGTGCTCTCCTCCTGCTTTATAGAGATCATTAATTTTCTGGGTTAAGCTAACCTGAAAGGAAAGCTGTCTTAATTACAGAAATTTACTAAGACAAAGCAGGCAAGGGGGTTTCTTGTAATTTGTTATCAATTAACTGGGAGGGGAGGTTTATGTGCGTTTTGGGAGAAGCAGAGGATTTGCTCGTGCTGTGTGCAGCTCTGGTGGACAGAAAGGTCTCCCAGGAGAGATCCTCAGCTAACAGGAGTGGAAGCTGAGCTGGGTGTGCTCAGGTGGCAGCAGAAGGGGCTGTAGGACACTCCTGTACGGGCTGTGACAATGTACGGGGTCAGGAAAGCGTTTTTCTTCCTCCTTATCTCCCAGTTAACGTGGCCACGAGACAGCGCTCATGAAGCACTGCCAGAGGCACCGAGGGCAGCTCTGCCAGCACTTCTGTGTGCACACGAGAGTGCAAACAAATCCCTCTTTGCTTGCTGGTTTTGTGCTCACTCCTCACAGGTGGGGGCAGGGCAGGGCCAGAGGAAGGGAACTCCCTGTGTCCTTTTACCTTTCCTCAGCACCTGAACCAGGAGTTGCTTTGCTCCTGCCTCGTTCCCTGAACTCATTTACAGAGTGGCAAAAGGGAGGAGAACAAAACCAGCCTGGTGTTTTCTAACTTGTTTAGCAGCCGGTGCCCTTTGACTTCCTTCCCCAGTCCCACTGTGACTTTTCCCCAATCTAATTTATCTTTAACGAAGTTTGAAATTAAATTAGGGATAATGAACTAATTAAATTGAACTGGCACACGATTCTGCCACCTTCCCCCACCTGACTTCTCCCACTTGCCTTTGTCTCCAGCATGACTCCATGCAATTCTTCATTATCTGGGTTACATCCTCCCTTCTCAGTTTTATTTCCAAGAGCTTGATTAAAGGGGATGTCAGCAATCTATCCATTTCAGACAGCCTGCCAGATTACCTTCAAACAGGCTTTATTTGATTGAATTAGGGAGCTTTCATTTCTGCCATGACTTTAACTCAACCCTTCTCCATCCCTCCACACCCAATTCCATCTTTCCTTCTATTTGCAGAACGTCTCTTTGGGTAGCAGGAGGTGTGAGGCAGCTGACCACGTCTTGTACTTTTAATCTTCTTGGAATAATGAGTTCTTACTGGCCTGAAAGTGAAGAACTCCTTCTCAGTGACCTGAGGGTTGCTCTGCTGTGGTTTTTGGGCAATCTGAAGGTTTTACAGGTGAGAGTTGGACGGGTAATGGTTTCCTCTGCTTGGCCAAGCTCATGGCAAACACATTTTTGCACTCATGGAATGTGTTCAGCTGTGTTTTCCTGCCTGGGAGAAGCCCCTGCTGCTCAAAACTCCTGAAATTTTGTCCTGCTGCTACCCTGACTCTCATCATCCATTGATTTTGAATTTTGGGCTGCAGCACAGGCTGATGGCCAGGAAGAAGCAGCTCTGTTGAGTGGCAGCATCACAAAGCTGCTGTCACACTGTGGGTGTGGATTTTGGGGACAGAAAATACCCTGGGAACTAAAAAAAGAGAGAAATATTTCCTCCTGGTGCTGGGAGCCTCACATCCCCTTCTCCCCTGGGCCTGAACTCCCTATTCGGGGTATTCAAGCTGTTTTTACACTTCCAAGTATGGCCATGATTTCTGGTATCTCTGGGCAGGTTCCTGCTCTGTTTGAGGCTTTATCTGTGAGGGAGTTCTTGGATAATCCCTGTCCTCAGTAAAGAACAAGAATTGGTGAGTCAGGGATGAACAGGAGCTCAGGTCCTGAGCTCGGGCTTCTGTGAGGACAAAACTGAGGGCAAGCAGGACAGAGGGACTCGCCCCTGGCTTCTGAAATAAAAGGATTGAGCTGAAATTCCCAAAATACAGAGCAAGGGCCTGTGGTGATGGATGCATTCAGACACATGCAAGTATTAATTATGCAGAAAACTTGCTCAGAACGTTACATTCCTTGCCACAGCATGCTTTTCTCTTTTTCCTCATGTACGTACCTGATCCGTGTTCCTACAGCACCTCACGCCACCAATCATCCCAAACATTTCCCTCCTTGCTGTTTCTCTCCCAAATCCTCCTCTCCACCCTTCTGGAGTCAAGGCAGGGCTGATATCCTCATTTAAAAATGGGAAATTAATGAGAAGCCACCTCTCTGCTTTATTTTCCCTGCGATTTGGAAATGGGAATCTGAACCCTGCTCACTGATGTGTTGTGTTCTTGATCCAAGTCTGGTGGTTTCCAGCTATTCTTGCTGCAACAGGGATGAGAAATTCCCAAGCAAAACCGAGAGCTGGAGTGTGGGGAGGTGAAGGGGGAGGAAATAATTAAAAAAGCATAAAAAAAATTAAATTGCCCTGATCTGTGGTGTGTCTTAGCAGGGAGATTACACCTTCAAAGCACCATATGACTGGCTTTATTTTTACTTCAGAGAGACTGGGAGGATTTCCAAATTTGGATTTGGAGGATTACTGTCCTTTTGCTGACAATAAAATTCCCCACCCTGGGGAGGACGAGGCGAGACCTCCCAAGATGGATTAGGGAGCTCTTGCCTTGTTTGGAACAGTGGGAGCAGCCCGAGAATCTGCTGGGAACGGGAGGTGAAGACACCAGGGAGAGAGGCTGGTCTCACCCACCCCTTCCTCAGGGCTGGAATTCTCACCCCAGGGAGGGTGAGAGGTGCTGGGGAGTCCAGTGACAAACAGCCCCCCACGACCAGATGGAGACAAGGAAAACCCAAACCCGTCCAGAACTTACTGTCCACTCTCGCTCGTTACGTCTACGAAGACCTTGATCCTCATTCTGGGAGCAGGAGTGGGTGAGACACCGCAAGAGAGAGAGGTTACGGATCTGCTCCGGCCAGGGCTGCTGCAGACACTCACCCAGCAGGGCTTTTGCTACGCCAGGGGGGCTACAGGGCTGCTTCCAGCACGGGAAAACCAGGGAGCACAGGGACAGAGCAAACTGGAGCCGCCCCCTGCACGCCTTGCACCCAGGGGTGTGTGTGTGCTGCACCCTCACCCGCGGGGTTCCTCATCTCACAGAGTTGGCCAGGGGCCTTTAGAAAAATGACATTTTCCTCCTGCTCATCCTCCTTTCCTTCCTTCCTTCCCAAGGATCCAACGTCCTTTATCTTCTCCAAGCCGTCCCTTTCCATCCCCCTTCCCTTGAGCCTCCTCTGATCTCCCTGGGGTGACCAGGAGGGGTCCAAGGGCTCCTCTCCATTTGCTGTCTGCCTTTCCTCCTCTCCCTTCCCTTCCCTTAAACCCACAGATCCTCCCTGCTGCTGGAGAGGGGAAGGAGCAAGGCAGAACCTGGAGCCACCACAACCTCAGGAATACACAGGAATGAGGGAGAGCTGGAGCCAAGGAAAGGGGCACCAGTGGCATTTCCTTGGCCAAAAACTCTTGGAATCATCCAGCAAAGGTGGGAAAGGAGAGATCTCTCCCATTCAGGGACCTACTGGCTTTAATACCTGAGAAAAAGCCGTGATTATGGGGCAAAGGAACACAGGAAGAGATGAAATCACCCCGGTTTTAGTGTTTTTCCACTAAAAAAAATCATCATTCAGAGGATGATGGTCTAGCACAACCAACCGAGTCCTAATCACTCCCTGCCACAGGACCTGAGCTGGAAAGAGTTTGGTGACACTTGAAAAAGCCAGGAGAACAGGGCTCAGTCTGTGTCTGGTTTTGAGAAGGAGAACACCAAGGAAAAGAATCTCTCCCTCTCTCCCAAGCATCCAAACTCGCCACCTGCACCAACCTCCTGCCACGCCAGCCCTGTCACTGTCACATGCACAGTCCCTCTCTGCCTGGAGTCTTTCAGCTGCAGGAACCTTTAGGTGTTCCCGTATTCTCTCACGTCCTCTCCCACCTTGTTCTTTCACACATGCACATATGCTCCATCTTCTCTGGAGTTCCTTCCACATGCACACAAACCCTTTTTTTTTTTTTTTTTTTTAATTTTCCTTCCAATCATTCCCTTTTCCTTTCCCTCCCCTCCTTGTCCTGGCCTGGAAAATCCCTCTTGGCATTCCCTGACTCCTGATTCTGCACGGGCGCTGCAGAAATCCCCTGAACCAGAGCAGGAACTTCAAACCCACCTGGAGCTGGGGGGACAAACCCTTGCTCTGCCACCAAGCCGTGAGCCCTGTCCCCTCTCCCACATGCCTGGCTGCAGGAAGCCAAGGGAAAGACAGCAAGAAGAGCATGCGGGGAGGCAAGGCAAAGGCACCCCCAAAAAACCAGGGCAGCAGAGAGACAGAGAGAGAGACAGAGCAGGCAGGGACGGACAGACGGACGCTCCACGGGGACGGAGGGATCCAGGGAGGGGGCAGCGGTGCCTTTGAGGGGGGCAGTGAGGGAGGCAGAGTGCCGTGTGTACCTTGAGGCCAGAACCTGAGGGGAAAGGGCCTAGAGTGACATGCGCTAGCGAAAGTTGGGCTGGATGGTTGCATACTCGACTAGGTCTCCGCCAGCATGGATGGAGGTCCGAGGGCTGGGTGAGGCGGCCAGAGCCGACGTGTCCAGCTCTGCATACTGGACATCACAGTCCTTGTTGCCAGGGTTCTGGAGAGAAGAGAGCAGCAAGGCGGTGGGGGGGACACGAGGGGGGAGGCGGGAGGAGGTGTGGGGTGAGGGCAGAGGGTCCGTGCAGATGGTGAGGGGTGAGACAGGACACGGTGTGGGGGGTGGGAGGTGAAGGGGAAGAAAGAAGAAAAGGGTGAGGAGGGAGGGGAGGAGGAAGAAAAAACAGTTAAAAAGAGGGAGGTAGGGAGGTGATGAATAATCAGTCAGGTAAAATCCCAAATCAAAGCAAAAGTCCCAAGGGTGCTGCTGCCCCGAATGCAGAGCGGAGTGACCCAGCCCCTGCTCACTGGGGCTGCTCCCATCTCACTGCCCTCATCTTCCCCTGAACCCCTCTGGGATCAGCATTTTCCTTAGCTGGGGCTGGATCGGTGAATTCAAACCTCATCACGCACCTGAGCTGTGTTTTAACCCAAGAATTTGGCATTCATCGCAAACTCGGGTTTGGGGAGCACGAGTGAAAATCACTGGTTTCGAAATTCGGATTTTGGGAAGGAGATACCCGGAGGGAAGGGCTTTAAAGCCAAACCTCCAAAGGCATGGCCGCAGGGGAATGACACTGCCCCAGTGTGGGGACTGAGGAGCTGTGAAGTGCCTCGATTAACACAAGGCTTGGCCGCACAGCTTGGCACTGCAGATTAACTCTGCAGCGCGGTTTTGTCATTGTAACACGGCCTAAGAGATGCTGAAAGCTCCCTCCTTTGGCATGGGAATATTTATGGGTATTCCTTGCTAAGCAGGCTTATCAGCAAGGGCTGCATGAATGGAATATCATCCAATTTGTCTGATCATTCCTACCCAGACATCTTTCATGCAGATAATAATGGGAGAAGCCTGGGAGGCAGGACAGCTCAGAGAGCTTGTGGGGAATGCGGATCACCAGGAGGAGCCTTGGGGCCAGCAGCCACGGGGTGAGGGTGATGCTGGCTTCTTGCCCCACTGACTTCCTTTAATCCTCACTTTTGGGGCTGCCAGCATTAGCCAGGCATCCGCTGAGCCTCTCTGAGAGGAGAGAGTTGTCTCTTCCAAACAAAACAGCTTCCCAGTCTCTCTGTGTGCCCTTTCCAAAATGGCTGTGCTGCATGGCAAATGATGCAAAAGGTGTTTAATTTGAAAGTGTTCCTCTCCTCTCTGTTTGGAAGGGTCCTCAGCCACCCAGCAGCTGTGGCTGAGCCGTTTTTAGGAGTTTACAGCCCTGTAATGAGCTGGTTGAGTGCCTTTTGCTGGAAGGGGTTGTTCACTCAGCGATGATCTCTGCCTGCTGCGCTGGCCCGTGCCAGGGCTTGGCTCCCTGATCCTGCCCCTCGGCCACAGGGATGAGGGGAATGATGGGGAACGGGGCTGCTCAGCGTTCCCAGTGCTCAGCAAAGCTGCAGGCTGCGGGAGCAGAGGGCTGGAGTCACCTCTGCCCTGCCCTTGGTGGCCAGATGGCAGTGGCGCGTTCTTGGCATGAAAGCTGCACATCCTGCGGAGCCTCTGCTTCGTGTCTGGACACAGAGTTTGGACATTTAGGAAAATTAGCAACGCCAACTCTGATCTCAGAACTAAATCTAGGCCTTGCAGAGCTCTTTCCCCCTGAATTTTGTGTCTCAGTTCCTCCCCTACTCCTGGAGGAAGCCAGGCTCGGTTTTACCTCCTCATTCCTATCCTGTCTACTTTGTCTCACTCCTCTCCTGCTTCCTTCACACTGGAGGTGTTTACTCCATGGATTTCCCTTGCTTTCTCCCACTGCTGGGCTGGCTCCTGCTCCTTGCTGCCTGTTTGGAGCGGAATTTATTACAATATCAATAATGTGCCTTGTAGACAAGGCCCAGCACTGCCTCACGCAAGCGCTCGGTGTAAATCATCACCGTCGGCACCCCGGTAATTGCCCTGCAAACCCAGAGGAATTATTTTGCTGTCTGCAGCAATGAAACTTCCCCTTCTACCTGTGCAAATGGGCCCTGCTGACACGGACACTAATCACAGCCCTGCTCCTGCGCTCGCTCGTGCTCCTGCTGCCTCTCACACACGCACGGAGCACCCACCCGGCACAAAAGCACTGGCAGGGCACACCTGCCCTCACCCACACACCTGAGACACACTCTCCATCCCCTCCCTGCTTTGATATCCTCCCTGTCACCCCAAAACTGCCCAGAAAAAAACAATTCAGGCAGCCCCCACACCCCCACACCCACCCCTGCAGCCTCGAGTGTCCACGCCACCGTCCTTGGGCATTTCAGGGCTGTCAGCCCCGTGTTGGCTTTCCCACAGCCTGCAACACCTAAAAATAAATATTCATTCATAGTTCTGCTCCCTCCTGCGGGTATCCTGACCCTGCAGACATGCCCCAGCCTCTCCCCTTGTCCTGGTCCCCTGCCAGCACACGTCCCCACACAGGTCCCTGCACACCCTCTCGAAGGTTCCTCCTCCACCTGCCTCTTTTATTTTCTCCTGGCACCTCTCCCATTCCCCCTTCCCTCACTCTTTGCCATCTCTAATCACTCCCTGACTCCTGTTCTAGTGCTGTGAAATCGCCAACCCCAGGCAGTGGCTTTCATGATAAATCTGGTTCATCCCAAATTACGAGGTTTTGCACAATTCATTGAAAGCTGAATGCACCCGCCCCGTTTTCCTGCAGAATCCTCTCCCTTCCACTCTCATCTTCTTCACTCCCCTCCCGAGCCAAATCTGCAGATGGAGTACAGGCAGAACGAGAATATCCTGCCTTTCTGCTGTGCCTTTCCCTCTCAAGGATCCCAGAACCACGGATACCCCAGAGCAGCCGCCTGCATCTGCATTCTGAGCACGGAGGGAGCAGGGCTGTACTGAGGTGAGGCTGGCAGGGACCAGGGATGTGCTCCCCTCCTCATCCTCCAGCCTCAGCTGAAGGATCGGGCAGGTCCTGCTCCATCCCAGGGAGGTTTTGGTAGCCACTGCTGTTCCCTGGGGGTTCCCACCCCTCAGATCCCCACTGTGAGATGAAAAGGAGGTTTCTGTAGTGCTTTAAGGGTAGAAAAAAAGTGACGCAAATCACTTTTTTGCCTGCAGGGAGGAAAGCAAAGCTTGTTCCTTTGCAAAGCGTGGCAGGACAGCACAACCCCCCCGGCCTGGCTGTGGCAGCACATCCTGCCCGTGTGACCTGGGAGGAATCCAGCCCAATCCGCGCTCCTGGGCAGCCAAGGACACCTTCTCTGCCTTGCCAGTCCCCAAATCAAACAGCCAGCTGCCTGCCCAAGGGATTCAGGCAGGAATGGGAGCAGGCTGCGTCCTGCTGCTGGGGCAGGCAGCCAGAGCACGGCGCAGGTACGAGCCAGGCGGGCTGCCCAGGGACAGGGCTCATGCACAGCTGTGCCAGGCCCGTGCCAGGAGCTGTGGCAGCATTTGGAGCCTTCCCAGACACCACGTCCTTGCTGCAGAGCCAGCTCTTGGTGGGCCAGGTGAAAGCAGAGCTCGGCAGTCCGGCACCTCCTGGCTGAATCGGCGGGTGAGGAGCAGCCGGTGCCAGGCGTGGGACATGGAAATGCATCTTCTCCGGCCAGCACCGAGAGCAGCAAACTCTGTTCCCATGGTTACGGAGCAGCAACCCATCAGGCCCCATCTCACATCACTAACTCTGCCACTTAATTAACTGACTGCTCGTTATTTCCCAAAATGAGCTCCTCCATCCTCCCGCTCGCCTCAAATTCAGCTTCTCAGATGCTCTTCAAGCAGCGGGCTCGCTCCGACATCCTGTGTTTCATTTAAAACTCAGCAAGGATTAGAAAGAGCTGGGGACCAGCCCCAGGGCTGAGGCAGGGCTCCAAGGGGAAGTTTTCCTTTAGGGATGAAGTAAATAGGATCACATCCACCCTCAGCACAGAACTGTGGCTTTTGATTTCCAACGCCCCTGGCGTCTGCCTGGCTTCAGACTTGTGCCAGCTGAAGGTCACTGGGCCCTGTCCTTCCATTATCTGCACAGGAACACACATGGCAGGGTCACACTGGGATGAACTGGGTTATAATTAGTGTGTTCATGACAAATCACTCCAGTCTGGGCTGATATTTATACACCTTTCCCCAGCCAGGGAGTTCGCTCAGGGTGTGCAGTGCCCTGAACTCCTCGTGAGGAGGAGTTTGGGAGAGACCTGAAGGATTTCCATTGGGATATCTTGTCTCCTATGGATAAAAATCCACAGCATTCCAGTGCCATGAGGTGAGGGAGGGACAGGATGCTGTCCAAGAGAGGAGGATGATGATTTTCTGTTTTCTCATCCAAATCCCCTCTAATCTTACCTCTTTTCTGTTCCCTTGCATCTAACATTTCCTCACTCCTTGCAAACCAGCCTTTCCCATGTGACTGCCAGCCTCTCCTCCTGACCCTTAATCTCTCCTCGCTGCTGCTGCCTCACATTAACATCTCCCCATCCGAGGCTGAACAAATCCACACACCAGAAAAAGAAAGAAAAAAAAAAAAAAAAGGGTTTAAAGAACTTGTTGTTGTCAAGTGAGAGTCAAACGCTGGCACGCTCTGCCCTGCAGATAATTGCTTTGTGAAGCTCTCACTGCTGCCTCCCTCAGCTGCAAACTCCACCAGGGGCTCCTTGCAGGAGGTGAGGAGTGGCCAGGGTGGGGTAGGTGAACAGCAGGGAGAGGATTTGGGGTGGGCAGGGCACAGCTCTGGCTGTGGTGTCAGCTGAATTAGGGTGGGCTGAGACCAGAGTGTGGAGGCTGCTTCCCTCCAGGATGGGATAATCCCGGCCTGTGGAGGGTGGGGATCTTTTCCAGGGTGGGAGGTCCTGTGTGCCAGGCAGTGCCACTGTCACCCTGTGCTCCTTACCAGTTTGTCACTGTAGGGAGAGGGCTCGGGGGCTGCCATGTCGTAGTAGGGGGTCTGCAGAGGGAACTTCTGAATCTCCTCCTCGTGTTTCATGTTGTCCAAGTGAACAACCTGGAGCAGAGGGGAGAGAAGAGGGATGAGAAGAGCAAGAGTTATCCTCTGGCACAGCTCGGGGCAAGCTCTGCTTCAGGTGACATCACAACCAAACACCAACTCCTCCAGACCTCAATATCCACCAAAGAGACAGAGCAGGATCCAAATTACAGCTTTTAATTAGTGCCAGACTCTGGGAATTCTGGGGGGAACAAGTCACAGAGTCATGGAATCATAGAGTCATAGAACAGTTTGGGTTGGAAGGGACCTTAAAGATAATTTAGTTTGAACCTCCCACTAGACCAAGTTGCTCAGAGCCCCATCCAACCTGGCCTTGGAAAATCCTTACTTTTTGCTCCTCAAACTCAAGCCAGGAATGTCTTTGCTCTTGCAACCCCCATTTCCCAAAATCCAGGCACTGTAGACACTGCTGGGAATCAGTTTTCCATGCCAGAGGCGGGAATTTGCAGGTTTTTACCTGGATATCTTCTGGGGTCAGGTGGCTTTTCGTGTCCTGTTTCCTCTTTGGTGGAGGGGCAGGTTTGTGGGACGGGGGGAGGTCAATCCTGCAGGGAAAGAAGAGGCTGCTGAGCAGAAAGCAGGAGGAAAGGTTCTGCTGCTTTGATGTGCCCAAGGATTTGATTGTGTTTGTCACCGAACTGCCAATACAATCACATAGATTATCCTCAGGAACTCCCCCGTGCCCTTTCTCTCACCCCGATTAGAATCGTTAATGGAAATAAACTCCCTCCTAGCACTCCGTCGCCATCACAGACAAATCCCCGTGTCGGATTGCAGATCCTGGGATCCTGCTCGGGAATCATCCCTTGGGAGGGGCTGGGAGGAACCAGAAAGTGATAACGGGGCAGTGCCAGCCCCAGCCTGGCAGCTCCTCTGGGATGGCAGCCCTGCCATCCCTTCCCAGGAGGAATTTGGATCCTCCTCGTGGACATGCCCTGCCAGGCAGGGACATTTTATCCCTGACCCTCGCCAAGGATCAGCTTTTTACCCCAGAGCATAGGGATTGGCAGCCACGATAATCCCAGCCTAGAGACTGTCTCTGCACATTCTGTTCACATGCACAGATGTGTCTAATCCTTTTACAAAACTTATTAAAACTCTGAGCCACTAATTAGCCGGCTCCCCCCGCCCTCCTCTCCGTGCAGGCTCCACCAGATCTGATGGAGATGGGCGCCTTCCCTTGGATTCCAGCGTGGGACCGGAATGTGCTGGTGGCAGGGAGGGCAGAACAGGTCCCCGGGGCTCTGTAAAACATTGACTTCATGGCTCTATAGAAAAGAAATGCTATTACCTTCGGGATCAGCCTCCACAATAGAGGCAGCACCTCTGCAGAGCTGGGCACGGCCGTGTTTCTATTCTCAGCTAAAGTGGCTCTTCCCCGAGCCTGGTGGAGGGCCATTGTGGGAAGTGGATTGTCAGGATGCATCTCGATCACAGGCCCGCTGCTGTTGATGCAATTTCACCTCGTGGTGCTGGGGTTTTTTGTTGTTTGTGTGCCTTTCTGCCTCCCCTGCCGCTTCCCCCGCTCCTCTCCCCTGCCTCTCCCGCTATCCTCCGGTGCCCTCACTCAAATGGGATTAAATGGAGCACAAAATGTGCCCAAGGTGTAACAACAATGAGGTGGGGGAGCATAAAAGCAACCTCTGGGTGCTGGGCTTTCTGTGCCTCCCTGCGAGGTGGGAGGGGAAGGAGGGGGTGATGAGACAGAGCTGCTCAGCAGAGCCCAGGGTAAACGCTCCTGGAGAATTCCTGCTGCATAAAGTGACCTCCACACCACTCAATTCCCTGCCTGGGATCTGTGCTGGGCAGAGCAGAGCAAGTCCTGCCCCAGAGGAGCCCCTGTGGTGGCCTCTGTCCCTGCTGTTGACAGAGTTTATGTCACCCGTGGGTCCAAAACTGCAATGCTGGTGGATGTGGGCCCTTCCCAGCCTCTTTGGGAAGCACCCAGAGGTGCTCAGGGCCTGTCAGAAGCCCCCAGAAGCCCCTCTCTGGTGGCAGGATGTGATTCAGCCTCATTCAGGAGCCTGAAGCCATTGAGAAAGGAGGAATTAAGTTAATTCCTCTAGGATCCTCTTCTACCCACAGAAGGGGACAGTGGCACCGATCCTCTGCCCCAAGGACGTGCCACAGCAAACCCAGCACCTGCGGGAGCATCCCTGTGCTCCAGCTTCCACTCCAGCCTTGTGCTAAGGGCTCAGAAATAGGGGAGAGCAGGACAGGAAGCACCAGGATGCCCCAAGGATCAGATAAACGAGCGGGAAACAGCAGGAAAACGTTTTCCCGCCAGGTTTTCCCGTGGTGCAGGCAGAGGAAGGGCCAGGGGAGCTGTCCCCTCTCCCCACAGCAGCTGCAGCCTCGGTGGGCCGTGGCTCTGCTACTCACAGGTCGTGGTCGGTGCCGGAGCGGCTCTTCTGCTGCCGCCTGTAGACGATGATGACGGTGACGGCCACGCCGATGATGAAGACGGCGGCGATGACGCCTCCCACGATGCCAATGATGCCTCCGGGGGCACTCTGAGGTAGTGGCTTGTCTGCAACACACAGGGGAGAGGGTTAGAACGCCAAAAATGCCGCTGGGGTGGTGCTGGTACTGCCAGGGGTTCCGGGAGCAAAGGTGAGGATGGATTCCGAAGCCTCCCCCAGTGTCCCTGCCCAGCAGCTCCGTGGAGGGAGCCAGATCCTGTTGAAACGCCCTGCTCAGAGCTCAGGAGGGACAGAAATTGCAGCTACAATTGTCTCCAAGAGTTAAACACTTCCTCACTCTGCTCTGCAAATTCATCTTCAGGTGTTTATTCCTGGAGCCGCTTTTCCGCCTTTGTTCAGGCCTCAAAGGAAGAAGGGTTTAGGGAATAAAGGTGCTTCCAAGCATTCATGTGGACCTGCTGCTTGATACTGTTGAAGTATTTTGAAAGCCTCTCTGCTGGGCTTTGTCACAGCGTCCTCACTGAATTCCTGGTGCTGCTGGAACATTCTCAAAGCGAGCTGAGGAGCAATGCTCGATTGATTGAGGTGGGGCAGAGGTTTGTGCACCCCAAATCTTTCCAAAAAAAAAGAGTGCAGGATTTAGGGGCAGGAGGGAGATAGAGCCAATCTCACATTTCATCCCCTGCTCGGTGACACGGGCCAGCTCCTTGGTGACAAACACGGGCCTCATCCAAAGGAAACCCATCCCGATGGGAAAGCGCTTTGAAACCTGCGATAAAAGGATTTAATTTGCTCTACCTTCCAACCTAATTAAACTTGAAAACTAGCTAATTGGTACTTTGTACTTACAACTCCGGCAGTGATGAAAGGAGGAGATAATTGGGATGGAGGAAGGAGGAGGAGGAGGAGGAGGAGGAAAAGATATTCAGGGGAGGGGAGCAAGACAGGGATGAGGGAACAAGGGGCTTTGTAGAACTTGTCTGTCACATCTAATTTTTGTACTTTCCTTAATGCCCTGGCTACTGGCTGCTCTTAGAGACCAGATTGGGTTAATGGACCTTATTCTGCAACAATTTTGGCTTTGGGTACCAGAATCTTCCCTAAACTACCCATCCCCAAGGCCTTGGAATTAGGCCTGCTTTCCATGTGCAAAGTAATAAAACAAAATGTATGTGGCTGTAAAACATCTGCACACATCCCCAAACCACACAGGACGACGAATCCAGGACTTTTCAGGGTGAAAAATCTGCATTTTACTCCCGCTTCACCTCCATGGGTCCAGCCCTTGCTTATCCTGAAACCCCACGTGCCAGGTGCAGTCTCAAAAGGGCTCTGCTGGATCATTTCCAAGGGAGTATTCCCAGGTCTCCGCTCCCAGCCAGCCTTCCCAGATTTGCTGCTGTCATCCAGGAGTGAACTGAGGTGTGCAAACATCTCCCTGGGAATCAAACATCTCCCCCCTGCTGCTCTGGTCAAAGCCAAATTGCACAAAGAACTCGAGCTCCCAGCTGAGGAATTCGCCCTTGGAATTGCTCTGACACTGACACCCCGTTCCCTTTCCCACAAATTCCTGCTTTTCTCCTGCCACACTTTGGCACCCCGGAGCATCCATGGGTCAGCATCCCACCCTCCCCCTGCCTTCCCCTGCTCCTCAGTGAAGAGCTCCGGGCTGTGTGTCCTTGTGATGCTGGAGCCATCACAACCCGCCGTGGCAGCCACTTTTCTTCCTCCTCCCTCCTCCATAAGCCTCGTAAATAACATTTGTGCCTCCGGACAGCTCTCTCACAGCTGACATCTCGCCATCCAAACCTCCCCCCCAGCTCAGCACTCGGGATTGTGGCTGTAAAGAATGTCCCAGGCACTTTGGTTGGGGCATTTTCCGTGATGAATTACCCCTGGTGGCTCTGGGGATGGCAGGGAGCGAGCAGAGAACGTCAGCCTCCTGCTGCCGCTGTAAATCAGGTGTGTGTGGCGGGGGAAGAGGCTGGGAGGAGAAACAGGGGAAGGAAATAAAGAAATAAAATGGATCTCCAGGAGCTCAGGTGAGGCTGGGCAATAGCAGGAAAGGGGCTGAGAAAATTTAGAGAGGGGGAAATGCAGCAGAAGAGGGAGAGGTGAGTACAGGGCAGTGGGTGAAGACAATAAGGGGAGGAGGTGATGCCTTAAGTTTTATTTTCATCTATTTCAGGCTCTGTGCTGCCCAGGGTGCAGCTCTGAGCTCACACTCAGGGTCACTCAGCTCTGCACAGGGACACAAAACAAATCCTTCTCCTGCTGGAGAACATGGAGAACTTTCAGCCCAAAAGCACCAACAAGGGTGGCTGGAGGGAGGAACAAGAAGGATGGGACCTCCCAGCCTGGAGCTGGAATTGGACAATTAAACCCCAATATGCAAATGGACCAAAACTTATCAAAGTGTGAGACCTTGTGACCATTTGTCCATTTTGTGCCCATTTTGTGCCCATTTTGGGTCCATTTTGGGACCATTTTAGGCTCACCTTGGGCATAGCCCTGGCCAGGCTCTTGTCCTGCCCAAGGTGTACCTTAAAGACCTCTCAATAAATCTCTTTTATTCTCTACCTCTGTCCAGTCTCTGTTCCAGGACAGCCTTCCCAAGGCATCAGAGGGAAGTGAGAGAATGAAGGAGCACAAGGAGAGCTGCAGATATTTGGGGTTTTTAGGAGTCCCTCCTCCTTTCCAGGCTCTCTGTATGAACACCCCGGTGCCAGAGCCCATCCCAGGGCTGGGTGGCCTTGTAGGGACAAGCGCCAAACCCCGACACAACCCTGTGACAACAAACCCTGCCCCTACACGTGCAGCTCCCCTGGCTGAGGACAGTCTGAGCCACTCAAAAGCGTTGGTCAGGGCTCTGCAGGGGTCCAGGCAGGGAGATGTCAGAGGTGACAGTGCTAATTGCTGGCAAAAAGAGCAAACCCCAGGAGATGAGGAAGATAAATGAGAAAAGAAGGTCCTGAGAGAGCAGGAAAGTGCCCAGGATAGAAGATAATGAGAATCAGAGAGAAACCTTTCTTTATGCTTGCTCTTCCCTCTTAATTTTTTTTTTCCTTTATAAACCTATTTTTTCCATCTGTATCCACTGTTTATTTCCCCCTGGGGAAGCTGGTACAGTTTGGAGGGCACCACTTTTCTGGAGGGGAGGGTGGCTGCAAAAAGGGGTGTTTTAATTCAGAGGAGAACACCAGGAAAGCTTCAGGAGATGCCCAGAAGTGCCAGCTGAGGATTCAGCTCCACTGACAGGGCTTTTGGGCAGCCCTGGGAAGATGTTTGCAAGGCTCGTGAATCAGGATCAGAATAAATTGGCAGGACAGCTCAGGGGCCTCCAGACGGGAGTGGGAAAAGGCTTTGCCAATTAAGAATGCAAACCCCCATGCTCTGTGTCACGCTTGAACAACTTAAAACTCTGGAAAAAAAAAAAAAAAAGAAAAAAGCAAAAAAAAGGCAAAAAAAGCGCAAAGTTTGTGTGAAGCAGTTGGCAGTGAGGCAGGTACCAGAGAACCCAGAGGGGCTCAACAAACAGCTCAGCCTTATCTGGATGTCTGAGGGCTGCTGGGAAACTCCTCGCTCCTGCTGGAAGCTGAATTAATTCACAGTATTACAATTAAGGAGAAAAGAAGGGCGTCCCACCCCCAGTCTCTTTCAGAGCTGTTTTGTTCATTACTTTGTTCTCCCACGGCTCTTCTGGAGATGGAGGCAGACACAGGAAGGGGAGGGGAGCTCTTATCTCTCCATGAAGCATCATTCCCAATCACTCCCAGTCACCCGATGCTGTGCGCGCCTTTCCGAGGGGAGGAAGAGGAGGAGAAGAGGATCTCTGCACCACCCAGACCAGCTAAACCATCCTGCCAGGTGCTGATAGCACTGCTCACCAGCCCCAGAGCTCAGTTAAACCCCATCCCAAAGCTCCAGTCGCTCCCAGCTCCCTGAGGAGCGAGGGATGCCCGCTGGGCACGGATGCGGATCGTGGTGGGATGCGCCAGGCTGGGTCACAGCGCCGAGCTGATGGCACAGGCCATGACAAACCCTCTGTCCCTGCAGCCCAAACAGCCCCGGGGCTGGTGGCTCTGCCTGTGACTCGGTGCCAAGAGCCAGGCCAGCGTTTCCCAGCGAGGGACAAAGGGACAGAGCCACCCCGGTGGTGACACAGTGCAGCTGCCGGAGCAGCAGTCAATAATCACCCAGGCACAGCGGGGCGAGCAGCTTGCAGGAGAGCAAGAAAGATGTTCCCCAAGGCAGCGTGCAGCCAGGCAGAGATGGATCCACTGGGAGGCGTCCAGGGAAGGCTGTGGCAGGGCGGGAATGACTCCCTGGCTCTTGGTGTGCAGGGAGTGATGTGGAGGAATTCGTGAAAGGAGCGGGGAGATGGGCGTCTGTCACACTTTTGGGAGTGAGGGCTCTTTCCTCAGAGCTACTGGAGTGCCTGGGATGTTTACTGGGGCATTTACTGGGGCATTTACTGGGACATTTACTGGGACATTTGGCTCATGAAGCAGCCTGGCTGCTCTTGGGATCAGGATTTGAGAGTGGGGTATGCTGCATCCCCACCAAGGGTCTGGGCCTGGCTTTGTAAAGCTGGGCTCCCACAGCTGGTTCTGCACTTTGTGCACCCACAGTGACATCCTGAGCAGGTGGGGAGGAGCAGAGCTGTGGATGGAGTCTGGGCAGGCAGGAAGGTTTTGTCTAAGGGACATGAGTGGGTCTCACACTGGTTTTCTTTCTGGTCTGCCCTGAATTCAGCTGCCCCAAGGAGAGCCTGAGCTCCATCTCATTGCTGAGACACTGACCTGCATCCCCCAGGTGGATCTGGAAGCTGGGCCAGTCTCAGGGCTGGTTTACAGCAGCTCTGAGCTAATTTGTTCCACGAGATCTGCACACCCTTCTCCTGCCTTTGCCCCCTCCTAAATCCAACCTGATCCCTCTTTGCTTCCCCACCAACCACCACAACCACACACAGCACCTCTGGCAAACCCTCTGCTCTGAGATCTGCCCGCACCCAGAGCAGGGTTCCCTTTCCATTTATCACCTCCCCACAGCCAGCTAGTCCCCACCTATTTCAGGGCACTCAGCACGGGGCTGCCTTGCTCCCAGCCGTGGGGAGGGACTGTGACCCTTCTCCTCTGTGCTGGCAGCTCCTGGGGCAGCCAGCCTTGCTGGATTTGATGTGACCTCAGTGCTCCATCCATCCCTGCTCGCAGCTTTTACAGCTTTTACCCTGTTCCCAGCCTGGATTGTCACCGTGACCTGCTGGAAGGAGACATTTGCTGGACTCTCTCTGCCTGCTGGTCCTTTGAGCAAGACAATGAGCTCAGATGATGCATATTTATAACACACCCCACCTGACACATTCCAGGGAGCCTGAGACAAGTTCACGGAGCTAAATTAAACCGAGCTGAAAAGCTTGGCAGAACAAATACTTCCCCGCTTTGGTTCTGAAGGCAGGAGCAGGATTGGCTAATTTGAGACACGCTCCAGTGGAACACACACCCCCAGGCACAAGCTGGTCCCCAGCCTCGCTGCTGTGATGCCTTTGGTTTGCAAAGGGTTAATGGGAAGCTGCTCCCGGGAGAGCCCCGGCCCGAGCTGGAGGAGCTGGCAGGGCAAAGGGGAGGACAAACATCGGGGTCTGCAGGGCACTGGGGGTTTTAAAGGGATCTGGAGTCTGATTGAAGAGAGGTGAGCAGGGTTTCTTCAGTGAATCCCTTCCAGGGACAGCCAAGGGGATGAAAGGGATTAAGGAGGGCAAGACACCGCTGGGAAAGCTGCACCAGTGGCACTGGACCGTGAGTGTGAGAGGGTGAAGGGCCTCCAGCCCTTCATTCCCCAGATCCAAAACCTTCACAGCCTTGCTCTGATCCTGTTTTGAAGGGGAGAGGAGAAGGAGAACGCAGCAGCTCATTCTGCTCCCACCTGGGCCCCGCAGACCCTTCCCTCACTGCAGGTGGAGGTGACCAGGCTGCACTTCACAGGGAAATTCTGTCCTGTGCACACACAAACCCACGTTCCACATCGATTCATGGTTTGCAGCACCACTTAACCCCTGGCAGGGTCCAGACCCAGCTCTGTCACCAAGTGCTGCTCATCTGGTGGCACAGGGAGGGCAGCTGGACCTCAGCTCGGGGATCAGGAGTGATCTGGTTAGGAGAGGCAGCTTTTCTGAGCAGGAAGGGTACCTGGGCTTCACTCAGAGACAAAAGCATCCTGTTAGGAATTCCCACGCGAGTTATGTAACCCCAGCAAACTTCTACACATGCTCAGGGGAAGAGTTTTCACCTGGGCAGGGCCTTTGGGGTGTGATTTTCAATATTATAATGAAGATACTTCACCTTCAGGATGCACAGGCCTTGATTGCTTTGCCAGGTTAACAATGGACATCCACCAACATTTTGATTGAACACATCCTTAAAGCTTGGTAGGTCTTGGAGTAAAGTACAACAACATCTTCATTTACCACATCCTTAAAACCTGCCAGTTGCAGGATGTCCTTGGCTGAGGGATGCTGCCTGTTCCCCTGATTAGGTCTCTTTTCTTCCTGATTAGGCTTGAGAGCCTGCACTGCTCTGGCAGCAGGGAACATCCTGACTCCAGGTAATCTTGACCTATTCCACATCGTGCAGCACAGCCAGCTAAAGGTTAAACACCGAGCTGGAGCAGAGCTGCTCTTCTGCCTCCATGCCCTGATATAAGTCAGATGGAATTTTCAGAGCCGTCACAGCCTCTCCCATCGGGGTGTTTGTTGATGTAACTCTCACTTACACAATCAGCCACCGCACAGGCGAGTGCCAAGGCATGGCTGCGATCCTGGCAATGCCTCATCTCCCTGGAAATCCCCCCCTGCACAGGCTGGGCCCCCAAAATGTGCTGCTCACCTCCCACACGGTGCTGCTGGGCCCTGCAAAGGGGTGCTGGGAGTGTCCTGCTTTTATGTGTGTGGGGTGGGGGCAAAACCAGCGTCCCCAAGGGGGGTTAAACAAACAAATACCCCAACTCCTCTGCACCGTCCTTCCTCTCCTTCCCACAAGTGGGAATCCCTCTATCCCCTCTCTAATTTCTCTCCACTGAAGCCCAGAAATCCCCCAGGTATCCCCCTGTGCTCATTCCCATCATGGCCATGCCCCTGTCTGGGTCCTGATCACAGCATCCCTTGAAGATCCCTGACCGCTTTCCTTCCCTCTGTCATTTTTGCCAGCCCAACTGGCACTTTGAGGCTTTCCAAGCCTCTCTGCAGCCCCTGATGAGGTTTTGGGAGAGCCTGGAAGTGCAATGTGTGGATCCAGCCCTCCCTGGGGTGCCGGCTTTGAAGTGGACTCTTGGTTTTAGTGGGGATTTCACACACATTCCAGCCAGGGAACGGCTTTGCCATGCAAGGCTCTCTCCAGTAATGACCAGTTTGTCCCTCTCCTCCCATCCCCTGCAGGAAGCACCAGCCTTGGTTAAATAACATCTGGTTAAAGAGCTGCTGGCCGCAAAAAACACGTCTGGAATGTGGCCCTAGCCCTCGGTGACCTCCCTTTTCATGCTGCCAGGGGCCACGGACAAGGACGGGCTTTGGCTGCAGCAGGGGGAGCGGGGTGTTAACCCCACGGGTCCAGCAGGGAGGAGGATCCTGCAGAGCTCTGCTGGGAGCCCCACCACAGATTCCT
Organism: Prinia subflava; assembly: GCF_021018805.1. Classification (NCBI taxonomy): domain Eukaryota; kingdom Metazoa; phylum Chordata; class Aves; order Passeriformes; family Cisticolidae; genus Prinia; species Prinia subflava. The sequence continues at coordinate 2,050,872 of NC_086268.1, forward strand.
CCTCCTGGGCTGGTTTTTGGGCCACTCCAGCAAGGAGGGGGCAAGCACAAATTGCTGCCACTCATCCACCCCAAACTCACCTCCCTTCTTGGGCCAAGCCACAGAACCCCTGCCTCCCACAGCCCAGGACTTGGGGAGCACCCAAGGGTGCACCCCAGCCTGTTTTGGGGAAGAAGATGAACACTGAAGAAGAAGGGAAATGTTCTCTGGCGCTTCCTCTGCCTCTCAGCCCTTAATTTTAGTTCTGCTTCATTTCCTTGCAGCTTGGCAGAGTAATGAACAATCAAATCCCTTTAGTAATTTATTTCTTCTGCCGCACAGTTTCGAGGAGGTGATGACACTTGAAATTGCCTCTCCTGGAGGGCTGGAGGGGCCGGATCCTGCAGCCCATGACACCAGAGTGTTCCTGTCCTGCTCTCAGCAGCCTGCCCGGAGCACAGCCTGCTCCCAAACCCGTGCTCAGCCACAGACACAGCCCTGCTCCCTTGATGAGTCCATTAAGGTCACGCTATTACAAGCAGCCACCAGATGAATTCTGTCAGATAGAAGGCACAGGAACTGCAGCTCAGACTCTCATCATTTGTGTTAATAGAGTTAATTTGCTCAACAATCCCCAGCAGCACTCCTGGGAACGTCTCACTCTGCCTGGCCGTGTGCCCCGGGCCGTGTTTGTCTCCTGGTGCCGGCGGGGTGTTTACAGCACCGGGCAGCTGCGTCCTGGATGTCTGCAGAGGATGAGCTCACCTCGGTGTGCATCCGTGTGCAGCACCCAGGGATGCAGGCAGGCTGGGGAGGGGCTGCTCTGCATCGCTGTCACCTGGCCAGAGGTGTTCAGGCTGGGAAAGGGGGACAGTCCCCTCCTGTCCCCGGGCAGCTGCAGCAGCGAGGAGGGCTCCAGGCTGCTCCTCACACCCCCTTCCTTCTCTCCTCTCCCAAAAACCCCTGAGAGCCGCAGAATTCAGACCAAAAAGTGACTCTCCAGCCCCTGGGGCAGGGAGGGAGCTGCCAGATGTGTGAGGATGGAGGTGCTGGGGCTGCCAGATGTGTGAGGATGGAGGTGCTGGAGCTGCCAGATGTGTGAGGATGGAGGTGCTGCTGCTCTGGTGCTGCTGCCTCCCCTCCTGCCCCTCACACTCCTCCCAGCACTGTCACTGTCCCTCTCCTGCCCCAGGAGAGGAACCTGGTACAGAAAACAACTCAGAGTTCCCATTCCTGACCCTTTTCCTGATTTTTCCCTCCTGCTGATGGCGTTGAAAGTCTTCTCACACCCCTTCCCACCTCACTGGACTCCTGAAATGATGGAATCACTGATGATTAGCCCTGCAGCCTCATTCAGCCACGTGTTTCTCAGCCGGGGCACAGGGAGCTTCCCACCTTGCCCAGCATGGATCACATGGAACAGCAGGAAAGGGAGCAGCCAGTCAGCAGAAGGAGAATCAGACAGAGAAGCTGAAGGACAGGCCATGGATGCAAAAACCAGGCTGACCCTGGGGATACAACAGGAATAAACAACATCCCTGCACTGTTCCGCAGGCATCCCGGCAGGTGGATGTGGTCAGGAGGGATGCAATGATTCAGAAAAGGCAGGAGATCTGGATAACTGCTCGTGATCTGTCTCTGGGGACCGGCACACGTTTGTTTGTGGCTTCTGAGATGACAAAACAATTTCCCTGTGTTTGAGGATGGCAAGGCTGAGGAGCTTGCTGGACAGCATCTCCTTGGATACTCCATTTATTATCAGCAAACAGAGGGGTTGAAAGACTCGGCTGAGGAGATTCCTAACTCACTGCTGTTGGTTTTTTACTGTTTGTTAAAATAGTTAAATTTGAGGAAGCTAAACTCCAGCAGCATGGAGGAGGGCACAGAGAACGACTCGAATCCTACAGGGTGATTTCCTGGCACCACAGAAAAAGCAAACACAGGCTCCAGTTAATTAAGAATTAAAAGGCAGGAATATAATCAATGCCAGGCTGTGAGGTTCATGGGAAATGGGCCTTGTCAGTCAAACACAATGTCATTTTTTTGCCTACTAAACCAGTCATGTCATCAAAGCAAGTGTAGAGACGGGATGGAAAATAGATTTAGAATGGCTGACAGGATTTGAGGGTTGAACACAGAGGCTGCCAGAGCTGCTCAGTCACAAGGTCACCCCCTAACCCAGGCCAAGCCCTCCCCATCCCTAAATCCCCTTCTCCCCACCCCACTGCCCTGCTGGGTGTCAGCCCCTGGGCTCAGCTGGGTGCCAGGAGAGGGGAGGTGACACCTCTGTGACACAGGGCCTTGGGGAAAGGACACTCCAGGGATGGGGCAGGGTCTCAGAGCCTCTGTGGAGGCTGCAGAGCTGCCTGTGCACATCCCTCCTTTTGGGGCCAGGTTCCAACATCCTCCTCTTCGCCTCCCCCCCTCTGTTGCTCAGGTAACACTTCCAAGGCAGGTCCTCCAAGCAAATTTTTAGGTCAGTTATAATTGGAGAAGCTCACACGGAGCTATAAAACATCAGTTAATATGCTGGAACTATCTAGTTAAATGCCAATTATAAAACCCCATAAGCTCCTCAACTCAAATATATTAATAACATAATTAAACATTTATTGCTTATGCAAATTAAAAGTTCAGTTAATCGGACGCCGACGAAACCCCAGGAAGTGACCATTTAAGTAACAAATTTCTATTTAATTACGATTCTTCCCCGTTGCAAAGCCCCCCATGCCATTATTCCTGGGCAGTGTTTACTGGAGCCACTCCCACTTGGCATTGCCACCCCATTCCTGTTCCATTCATAACCCCCAGACAGCTGCAGCATTCAGAGCACAGCTGGCAGCAGCTGGACTGGGCACACTGGGGGATTTGTGGGCCTTGGGACGAGAATTTCGGGGTGGGGTCAGCTCCCTGATCTGTGTGCCAGCAGGAATTTGTTGTTTGTGCATTGTTCCACGGTCACTGGAAGGACTGGGAGCTGCAGCAGTGGGGTGAGGCTGGAAATGGAGCATTTATTCCTCGAGGAATGGAGGGATTTCCTCTGGTGAGCAGGGCCAGAGGGGTGGACTCCCTCCTCCCCTCCCTCCCTCCTCACCACGGGCAATCAGTTAAACCTGGCAGGTGTGAAGTTGGCAAATTCCTTTTCCAAATGGTGAGGAAAAGAGGCTGGCAGGAGTCTGGGGAGACAGGGAGATGAGGGAGGGATAGAAATGTTCCTACACCCTCAGGGTGGGTGGAGGGAGGGAAGGTGCACCTGGGACTCGGGGTGAGGCTGGAAAAGGACTGGAAAACCAGGAAAATCAGAAGCCCCTCCTCTCACAGCTCCCTTTGATCCCTTGGGATTTGATCCCTTGGGATTTGATCCCTAATCACCTCCCGGGATTTAGCCGATGCTGAGCTCCCCAGCAAACCACAGGGCAGTGTCTCCTGCACAGAGGCAGAAAAAAACCATTTACAGTTCACATTCAAACCCTTTTCCTCCCCAAATTCCCAACCATCCAGACAAAACCCTCTGCCTGCTTCCTGCCAGGACCTGGGAGTGGTCCAGCAGTTGTGAAATCTGTGGAGGAGGGAGCATCCCTAACTCACCTGGAGCCTGGCTTAGGTGAGGCCACATTCCCCTCAGCTGCCGGGGTGAAGGGAGCAGCTCGGATGGCAGGGATCCATAAATCACTGCCTTTCAATAATTCAGCCCCTGGAGGGTGATACAACGTTTTTAACCTACATTTCAGGTGAAAATATCAGCCTGGCTCTCTGATTTCTGCTCGCTAGGATGTGAAATTCCAGCAGTGCAACACACATCCATTTTTTATTTCTTTTGCCTTTTTTTTTTTTTTTTAACAGGCTGAGCTTTGTTCTGCAAATACTCTGTAAAGCCGGGCTGCATCTAAATACGTCTGGGAAGGCTGTGAAATGCCTCGTTTGGAGGAGGAGGAGGAAGAGGAGGAAGAGGAGGAGAGGACCAGCCCCTCTCTTTCTGCCAGGCACCACTGAGGGCATCTGAGGCTCAACAGCACTTCTGGTGCCACAGGTCCCTCAGCTGGAATCCATTTGCATAAAGCAATTTCCTCCAACAAATACGTTCATACAAATCAAACTGGAGATTGCAAATAATTTGAAAGTGAAAAAAAAACAAACAAACCAAAAAACCCACCCTGACAAACCCCAATCCTAATCAAACATATTTGTTGCCACAAGTGATTGAGCCTGCACTGTGAGTTTCTCCTGGTTCTGTTTATCCAGCAGTAGCTGGAGGAGGTTTAATGGGCTGTGTGTGACCTTGAGTGCTCTGAGCTGAACTGGAGCAGGATTTGCCTCTCACCTCATGAGGAGTTTTGGACTGAAGGTCACATCTCTCACCCACCTGGCCCCTCACTGGTTTGACATCTCCCAGTCCAGTCCCTGCCTTCTCCTCTGTCTCCCTTTGGCTCCTGCACTCCCAGTTCTGGTTCTGGCATCCCTGGGAGATCCAGGGGGATCCCCCTGCTTTGGGTGCTGGGGAAGGGGTTAACCCCAGGTGCCTGTTCCAGGGATATTGGGCAGGTTCCCTGGAAATTCCCTGGGCTGTATCCCACCACAAATCCTCCTCCAACTCATTGACTGGGGCAGAAATAAACCCCCCCCAACAGCCAGGAAAGCACAGGCTGGGAGCCTGGCTCTGCACCTCCAGCAGGGACATTCCAGCCCCGAATTCCTTGTGATCCCCCAGCTCCAGGGAGGTGAACCCCGCTCTGCTCTGGACCACGCTCAGCACTGGGCACACAACAGCCACAGAGCCTGCCCTGAGCTCCTGCCTCTCCCCTCTGCTGCTCCCCAGGCTCTGCAGCCCTTTTGGGGCCAGCAGGGCTCTGCAGCCCCTTTGGGGTCAGCAGGGCTGTCCTGCAGCCCCTTTTGGGGTCAGCAGGGCTCTGCAGCCCCTTTTGGGGCCAGCAGGGCTCTGCAGCCCCTTTTGGGGCCAGCAGGGCTCTGCAGCCCCTTTGGGGCCAGCAGGGCTGTCCTGCAGCCCCTTTTGGGGCCAGCAGGGCTGTCCTGCAGCCCCTTTTGGGATTTGGTCCCTAATTTGGGGCCAGCAGGGCTGTCCTGCAGAGCTGTGCCCTGCACAAGGGCTCCCAGCCACGCTGCCACTTTTCCAGGCACTGCTGGCACTCTCCACCCCCAGCGTGTTTCTCTTTGGTTCCAGAGAACCCCAATGCTTGGGGGCACAGCGTGGGGGGCTGCTGCTGCTGCCTGCAGCCCTCTGCAACCCGAGCTGCTGAGGAGAGGCCCCAGGCCGTGGGTTTTATCCATCATCGCTGTACTCTTAGGGCCTTGGGAAACCAGAGCGGCGTTTCCCAGGGGCTCATCCCAGCCAGGACAGCCCCTCCTGCCCCTCTCCCCGTGTCAGCCCAGCTCTCCAGGGCTCCTTTTGTTCCTCCCCACGCCCAGGCTGGGCTGCAGGGGCTGAGGCAGCTGCTGGGAGCTGGTTCTGTGGGAGCTGGGGTCACTCCTGGAGGAAAGCTGCCCTTGCCATGGCTAAATGAGAGGGGCAAAACGGGTGGAGAGATTGGCACAGCCCAGGGAGTGCTCACAAAACCCCTTGGTCACCTTGAAGTCTGCCTTTTCCTCCTCTCTCACAGGGAAAGCACTCCCAGGGCTCGCTCTGCTCCCTCCCAAAGCAGGACTGAGAGGATTCTCCTGCCAGGCTGCACACAGGGCACGGGTCACCAGCCTGGCACCAGCCTCTGCTGCCCTGGCACCAAACCCCTCCTTGCCAGCCTCATCCTGAGCATTCCCCTCTCCCTCAGCCCAAATCCCAGCCTGGGTCAGCACCCCCCTCCCTCTGTGCTGGGGTTTGGGTCAGATTTGGCTTCAGTGCCGAGGTTGGATGCAAAAACCCCTTCCCAGGGAGGATCCCACTGCAGAGGAGGATCCACCATCAGTGCAAGGACAGCAGGAGCCTCCTCTGATCTCCTGCCTGCCTTGTCTCTCCCTCCCTGGCCTTGATCTTTGGGAACAAAGCTTCTTTTGTAGCCTCTGTTCACAGCCAGGAGCTGGGGGAGAGGAGAGCCCGGTGTCCTTCCCGAGGCAGGGAGCAGTGACAGGGACGTGGGGAATGCCCCGAGCTCCCCCTGGGCACCCCTGAGCCTGCAGAGAACTTCCTCAGCACCATTGCCATGGCAGGCACTACAAAACATCCTTCAGTGTCCCTGAGTCCAGCTAATTCCATATTTCCAGGGAAATATTGACATTTCTCCAATAGCCTGTCCCAGCTGCTGCAGCCAGCAGTGAGAACTTCCTCAGCCACGGACGCTGCTCCTGACTTTACACAGATTTTTAATGGATTTTTCCTGCCCTGTGTTTTTCTAGCCATTTATTTTTGAAGCTCAGGTTAACTCTGGGGCTCAGCCAAGGAATTTCACTGCTTACACCAACAAAGGGAAGCGCTCCCAGCCTCCTTTAGCCTGTTCTGCATCTGCTGTCCAAGAATTCCACACAAAACCACCACGCCAGTGCAAACCCAGCCATTCCCAATCCACCTCCTCCAGCCCATTGGAGATCCCTCAACCTTCAGCTTTCACCTGCAAGCAACTCCCCTTCCAAAATACAAACACAAATAATTGAAATTTCCAAAAGATATTGCATATCCTGGGATATTTCCAAGCCGACCCATTGGAAAACAGGTGCCATTCCTGCTGCTGTGGCTCCCCTCACAGTCACTGAGTGCACGACGACGCAGCCCCAAAAGGAAGGAGAAGCTCTGTTTTTTTAAAATTCTTTATTTATAAAAAAGTACATTTTTTTTCCACAGCTCAGCCACTATTTGTTTTTTTTTTTATACAAGTAAAAGGAAGGGTGATGCAACACCCCACCCACACAAATTATAACCATGAAAATCCCCCCCACCCCCACCCCAGGACTCAAAATGAACAAATTACAAAGGATGCAAAACAAAACAAAACAAAAAGAAAAAAGAAAAAAAACAACCAACCAAACCAAAATCATAAAAGTCCATTACATTATTATTATTATTTGTATTTTTTATTTTTTACAAAAGCACTTACAACACAGATTACAAAATAAAAAAGGGGGAGAAAAAAGAAATAAAAGAAAAAAAACCAAGTGGGGTTGGGGTTGTTTGGTTGTCTGTCTGCAGTTCTAATTCCACAATGATCATTACAGCCAGAGGATGAAGAAAAAGAGAGATAAAATCACTGGAGCTGAGGAATCATGGTTAAAAAAAAAGAGAAAGGCCAAAGAAAAGAAAATGCAGATCCTCAGTGAGAGTCCCTGCACCCCCTGCAGCAGAGGATGTGACTCCGTGTGCTCCTTGCATTCACCCCAGGGAATCACAGGAGGGAAATCCCCTGTACCCAAACCCAGCTCAGCCTCCCCCTGCACCCAAACCCAGCTCAGCCTCCCCCTGTGCCCAAACCCAGCTCAGCCTCCCCCTGCACCCAAACCCAGCTCAGCCTCCCCCTGCACCCAAACCCAGCTCAGCCTCCCCCTGCGCCCAAACCCAGCTCAGCCTCCCCCTGTACACAAACCCAGCTCAGCCTCCCCCTGCACCCAAACCCAGCTCAGCCTCCCCCTGCACCCAAACCCAGCTCAGCCTCCCCCTGCACCCAAACCCAGCTCAGCCTCCCCCTGCACCCAAACCCAGCTCAGCCTCCCCCTGCACCCAAACCCAGCTCAGCCTCCCCCTGCACCCAAACCCAGCTCAGCCTCCCCCTGCACCCAAACCCAGCTCAGCCTCCCCCTGCACCCAAACTCAGCTCAGCCTCCCCCTGTACACAAACCCAGCTCAGCCTCCCCCTGCACCCAAACCCAGCTCAGCCTCCTCCCTGAGCCCAAACCCAGCTCAGCCTCCTCCCTGAGCCTCGGCTCCCTCCCGTGCTGATGGGCTGAGCCCCTGCCCTCCCCCAGCCCTCGGTCCCCAATCTGGGGTGAGTTTGGGGGTGATGGGGAAGGACCCACGAGCTCCACACCCTCCCCTGCCCCAGGGATTCCCCTGCTCGTGCCAAGGAAAGGCTGGAACTGAGGGCAGAATTCCCTGGGGATGAAAGGATGGAGGGGGTGCAGGGTGGGGAGATTTCCCTGGGGATGCAGGATGGGGAAATTTCCCTGGGGATGCAGGGATGGAGGGATGCGGGGTGGGCAGAATTCCCTGGGGATGCAGGAGATGCACGGGTGCAGGATGGGGAGATTTCCCTGGGGATGCAGAGGATGGAAGGGGTGCAGGGTGGGGAGGGTGAGGAGCTCCTCCACACCCCATCAGCACAGCACAGCAGCAGCCACGCCGTGCTGGCAGTGCCCCCGTCCCCCAAACCTCAGTGCTACAGCAGCAGAGGCTGGGGGAAGTTAAAAGTGGATTTTAACCCTCTGGCAAGCTGGGATCCCCCCATTTCCACACAGGGAAAGCCCCGAGGCAGCAGGAATGACACCTCTGACCCCCACAAGGGCACTGGGGTTTTCCCCTCCGTCCAATCTGGTACCCAAGCCCCAAAATTTGGTGTGTGTGTGCTTGTGCAAAGGGAAAGAGCCAAGCAGAGCAGCAGCCCCCGTTCCAATCACACTCCCCTCCCTGACTGCCTCCAGATCAGTCTTTGGAATCTCTCTCTCCCCAGCCCTCCGTGATTTTTGCTGAACTGTTGTTGTGTTTCTTTTTGACTCCACATCAGGAAAATGGCTCCCTTTGTCCCTCAATGCCTTTGCAATCAATTTGGTGCAACCATCTCAGCTCGTTGATTTATTTCGTGAGGAAATCTTCAGGTTGGTTTTTTTTTTTTTTCTTAATTTTTTTTTCCCCTGCTTGAATGAAAATGATTTAACAGGGGAGAAGAACAACAACAAACCTGGTAATTAAATATGGGAAAATAACCTCACTGGGGTGAATGGCAATGAATAATCCTAGAGAAAAGCCCCAGCAGGGAAACAGCTGGGGTGTCTTTGAACATAAAGCACAGGCTGGTTGTGGGCTGTGACACGGATCTGTTGGCTTGCACAGCTCCCTGAATTCACACGGGAAGGAGAAGGGGGATTGGCCCAAATTCACCTGAATTTTGGGTCACTGACCTCTCTCTTGCTGCCTGCTCAGCTTCCCCTGAGGTACCACGGGCTTTGCCATCCGGGATTGGGCTTGGGAAAGGAAAAGCACCACGCTGGTGTCCCTGGCAAAGCCCAGGGCAGGGAGCCCTCCTGGACAGACCCCTGCCAGGGGCGTGATGAGGCACTGGCACCCAGCCCCAGGCACAAACCCAGCCCTGGCTGGGTCAGGGGGGCCACACCAGTCCGGGACTGGTGTGAAATGGGGCATTTCCTGGAGAAATGCTCCCTAGCACCGAGGTGGAGGGGATGAGGCCCGTGGACAGCCTCTCTCTCCCAGCTGGGAGCTCCAGCTCGCTCTTTGCCAGGTCTCACGGGGGCATTTTCCACCTCCTTAGCACCTCTGATGGAAGGGGGGGTGGAGAACCAGGGGGTTTTTCACTTGGGGGTCGCAGAGAGGTGGCCCTGAGCTCATGTGTGGCACTGCCAGGACCTGCCCACTGCAGGTGGGCAATGGGGGCACAGAAGGAGCAGGGACAGCACCCCAGAGCACAGAACCGCCCAGGCTGGCCCTGCTGCTGAGCCCTGCACACTCCCAGCACCTTCCCTGCCTGCAGAAGCCCCCAGGAGCACGTGGTCCTTCACTCTGGCCTCTCTCCTGAGCTCAGCCCTGCCCTCAGGTAGGGACAGGTATCAACTTCTGCTTGCTGATGGTGGAAAAACTCATTTAATTCCCTTCAAGGGCCCCCTCAGAGCAATTTAGCCCAGAGAAGGCAGTGATGCTATTACTGGACCAAAACAGCTCTCAGATGAAGCATCAATCTGATTTTCTTCCCCCACACTTCTTTTTTCTTCCACCTGGCTGTGGATTAATGGCTAATCACTTGGCTAATTACCACCCCAAGAGTGTCTTGGCCGTCCAGCTGACCTTGCAAGGGACAGCAAGAAGCAAATGACAGCACAGAGGTGGCATTTCTCCGTGGCTGTGGTGATAATTGCACCAGGGGAGCAGTGCTGAAGAGCTCAGGGATGAGAGAAAGGCAGCACTGAACCCTGAACTCGCAGGGTGCCTCACTGCTGTGCCAGGCATTGCTGCCCAAGGATCTTCCACTCAAGGTTTTGGATGAAAAATGATCATTTGACCCCTTTTCTGAACCACTCTGAGGAGGTAAGTGCCTGAGCTAAGTCCTAAATTCGGGCTGGTGCAGAAAGGGCAGGAAAAAGTGCTGCAGCAGGAAGGGAGCTGTGCACAGGTTCTAGCTTGGAAATTCCACATTGCTCCCCTCTCTCCTTTCCCTGGCTCCCGCTGGGTTTTGGAGCCCTCGCTCAGTGGACAGTGTGTAAATGAGCAAGGAATAAGCCAAGGAGGCTGCAGCTCCAAAAATTACTCCTTCAAAGGCAAACTAATAACTCCCAAAGCAGATTTCCTGGGTTCCTTTGGGCACCCCTGAACCTGGGAACAGCCACACAGCCCTGATCTCTCCCTCCTGCCCCTCTGCCAGGCTTTGCTCTTTAGGACAGAGCTGTGGGGTCAGTGTGCTGGGAATTTGCCAGACCTGAGCAGTGGCCTCTGCCTGAACATGAAGAATCACTGCTGGAGGACCCTGCAGATTTTATAAATTGTTTTATAAAATGATTGTTTCCTTCCCAAGCCAGCTCCTCACAGGGTGCAGCCGTGCTGGGGGAGATCTGCAGGGCAGGGTCAGTGGCACTGATGTCCCTGGGTGCCTGCTCAGAGTTTGGTGCTGGAGGCACTGCCTCCATCCCGTTTCAGATCTCCAGGATCATTCCCTGGAGAGATTCCCTGGACTCTGCTGGGGACCCTCCCTGCACCCCTCACCCTGCAGGCTCTGCCCTGATCCGGACCACAGCCTCTCCCTCTGGGGGAATCAGAGCCCTGTGTGTGCTGCTCTCCCAAGGCACTGCAGGGGAGTCATTCCCACCCCTGATCATCAGTAACCAGAGATCTGGAGAGACACTGAGAGGTTTTATTTCATTTTTGGGGGGCTTTCTTGCCAGCAGGGTGCTCCTGGTGGCCGTGGACGGAGCTGGGGCGGTTCAGCCTGAGGGATCCCGAGGGAATCTCTGCCTGCCTGGCTCTGAGAGGACACAGAGCAGCCTTCCTGTGGCCTGTGGCTGTGGTGCCAGAAGCCAGGAAGCCTGAGGGGCTGGCAGGAACAGCAGAGAGATGATTACAGCCCTACAATTGGATTGCCCACTGCCCTGCCCCACTAATGCAATCAGAGCGCTCTGGGGTGGCCCAGGCTGAGCTCCCTGGGGTCTGCACTGAGCACCTGAAGGAAAGGAAAGCTCTGGAGGCTGCCTGGAGCAGAGATCCGAGCTCTCCTCATCCCTGTGGGTCTGCCTCCCCACCCTCCTCCTCCCTTTCTGCAGCAGGATAACCGCTGTGGAACAAAACCCAGCGGGTAAGGCAGGAGGAGAATTAGTCCTGCTATTTTTAGATGTCCATGATAATACAGCTCAGAAAACTGGGGATTTCTTTTCGAACAAAAGATTTATTTATACATCAAATTAAAAAAAAGAAAAAAAAAAAAAAAAGAAAAAAAAATATAACCCACAAGAAGAAAAATAAGCCCCAACCCCGTGAATCTAATTTGGAGATGGTCGGTGTGAGACAGAGGGCCCTGAAGTCTGGAATCCCATTTATTCACAGAGCAGAGATAGCAGCAATCCAGCCCCCAGCACAAGGCCTGGCTGAAGGCAAGGAGGGCGAGATCAATACCCCAGGCTCAATCCCTCCTACCCTGTCTGCCAAGCCTGAGCTCAGGAGAGGGATGTGATATTGGAAAAGTGGCAATCAATGCCAGCTACGTGGTGCAGCCACAGGCTGGGGTTGTTGCTAGGAGAGAGAAAGAGAGAGAGAGAAGCACCCCCGTGCTCTGACCAGAATAAAAAATAAAGTGTAAACACATGACAATTAAGTCTTAGTGGTATAATAAAATAAAACTCAGGGGCTGGTGCTGCCCTGCCTGGGTGTGCAGGGCAGAGCTGAAGGCAGTGAATGTGTGGAAGCAAAGTGTCCTCGGTTGGTCCCTTCCCCAGTGGATGTGCCCGGCACAGTCGTGCCCCAGTGAACTGTTCTGTGGCTGGCACCAGCAACAACAACAGCAACAAGAACAAAAACAGCCAGCCTTTCTCTGAGCCATCACGGGGGGGAAAATGTCAGCAATAAATACTCCTTGTCTTTCATTTAAAAGAACACTCAAAACAAAGACAGAAAAATGAAAAGCCAGGCAATAATAAATTGTAGGAGGAAAATGGCAGGTTTGTTTCCCTGCTCTGCTATCAGCCCCTGCACCTGCGGTTTGGTCTAGGGCTTTTTTTTTCTCCCCCTTTTCTCCTCATTTTCATTTCATTGAGTCATTAAAAACTGGGTGTGGTTCTCTCCAGGTGTGCAGCAGGCAATGGGAATGTCACCCAGACCCCACAAAAAAAAAAACAACAAAAAAAAGGCGATTAGGGGAACAAAAACCCAAAATCCATTCACCTGATAATGGCACCTATGTTTCCATTGCCATAAAACTCTCCTGGCCTCACAGCCCACCTCCCAAGGTTAAAAAACAAACAAAGAAGACAACACACAAACAAATTTCCAGTGTTTCAGGGGGGTGGGAGTGGGAGGAGGAAGCCTCGGGGAGGGAAGGGCACTCCGAGACATGAAGACACAAACAGAGTGTAATATACAGGCTGGGCAACAGTCGTTAAAGCAAAGAGGAACACCTAAGCCACCGACCAATACAAACACCACAGAAGGGGACGAAAGTCGTCGAAGAGAGAAATTAAAAAAGCCAAAACCAAAACCGAGAGAAAATAATTACCCGACCTCCCGCCCTCCCGCACGAGCCCCGCCCCAACCCCCCGCCCCAAAAAAAATGATGGGTAAGCAAAGCCGCCCCCCCTCCCTGCTCAGCCCCAGCCCCGTTCCTGCTGGGAGCATCCGAAGAGTCCGTGCGGGGCGGCCGGGGGTGCCGGGAGGGACGCAGGGGAGGGAGGGCATCGCTCGTGAGCGCGTGGGGTTCACGCGCGTGTGTGTGAGGGTGTGCGTGGGTGTAGCAGAGGGGGGCGTGGAGCTACACGTACCACTCCTTTTTGGAAATAAAAGACCCGTCGTTCTGCGACACCATGTTGTCGGCCAGGTCGAGCTGCTCGGGGTCGTACTGGAAGCCGAGTGTCCTCTCGTCGTAAGGTTCGGGGTGGGCCTCGCCCTCGTCCACGGTGAAGTAAGGCCTCTTGGCGTCCTCCTCGTAGGCTTTGGGGCCGCCCAGCTTGCGCTCTCCTCCCGCATCCTCATCCTCATCCTCGTAGGTGTTGCCGCCCAAGGGGCCCGGCTTCTTCTCGTCGTCCGAGTCGTCGGGGTACTGGAGGTTCTGTGCCATGGGCGGGTGGTGCTGCGGGATGCCGGCCTTGCTGTAGCCGTTGCCGTACACGTGTTTCTTGGTGCTGTAGTCACCCTTGAAGGTGTGACGCCGGCGCCGCAGCACCACAAAGAGCACCACGGCCACCAGCAGGACCAGCGAGACGCCGCCCACTATGCCCCCAATCACCGGTGTGGGGATGTTCGGCTGCACCATGGATTTGTGATCATCGATTGGAGACGGGGTGTAGGGAAATTCTGGGTAGGAAAAGACAGATGGAAGGGGGAACAGTGTCAAACCATGCGGAAACGCGCCCTCCCTCCACGCTCTCGCGGCCAGTCTGGGGCGGGGGGTGAGGGGGTGGGAAGATGAGGGTAAGGAACAGGGAAGGGAAAAACGGGGGAAAGGGGAAGAGGGGGTGTCCTCACAGGGGTCAGCTCTGCCTCAGCGAGGGGAAGGTGCCGTGCCAAGCTGGCCAAGCCTCATGCAGGAGCCCAGCAGGCTGCTGGAAGCAGTGTCCCCTCCCCAGCCCTCCTGGTGTCTCCAGGAGCGCTCAGATCCCACCAGCCCCGTGCCTTGAGTCCAGGAGCGCTCCGTTTCACCGGCTGATAGAATTCCAGCTTCCCAGAGAGTGCTCCTGACAGAGAGCCAGACCCCAGACCCCACCCAGGGTGGGCACGGAGCTGCTCAGAGGTGCCACGCTGGAGCCACCAGCTCTGCATCCCTCTCCTCACAGCCCAGCCCAGATCAGAACCAGCGGGGTCCAGAAGGCAGCAGCACCCTGTGACCCCCACACACCCACCCTGCTCAGAGCCCTGCTGCCTCCTGACCCCTCGTGCTGACCCTGCAGACCACCCTCCCACTGCACAGTGCCTCTCCTCCTGCTGATCTTGCTCCTACAGTTACCCTGACCTATTTAAAAAAATAATAAATAACTCAAAAAGAGGCAGAGGGAAGAGATGAGAAAGCAGCGCTCTTCTCTTTCATGCATTTCAACACCTACACTTTGGCACAGATAAAGTTTGAGCCAGGACTTCAATCAACCTTCCTGGGCACAGTTACAGCCCCTGGCCAAGCTCAGAGCCTGTTGAACACCCGTGGCCATGAGGCATTAAACACCACATGGTTGTCTCAGCCCCTCACCTGCCTCCCAATTTAGGCAGCAGATTCCTGGTTAATGCCCCGGGGCAGCCCTGTGAGAGCTCTCTCAGTGCTTTTCCCACCCCCAAGGCTGTTCTGCCAAGCCTGGAGCCTCCTGGCCTTCACTTTTCCCCCAGCAGCCCAAGGACTGGGGCAGACCCAGCAGCAAACTCAGCATCCCTGAGCCCAGCCAGGGTGGGGTGATGGGGGAAGAGGGGCTGGGAGGCAGCAGCAGACCCCAAAGGGATGTGAGGCAGCCTCTGCTGCCTGCCCCCTTTCGTGGCCCTGCTGGCACAGCTCAGCACAGCCACAGGGAGAGGGGAGGAAAGAGCTTCCCCCCAGTGAAGGCACTGCAACAGCTGCAGCTTTTGGACAAGGGCACTGAATTCGAGCAATGCTGGCCCGAGCCATAAATGTTTTGGGTGATTTTGTGCCTGGAAGATGATTAATTCCTGCCTTTCCTGGAACACCAACCCGACAGCAGCGTCTTGGGTTCTGCAGTGCTGCCTTGCCTCCCGAGGCTGAACCCACACAGAGAGCAGCCCACTGGGCAGAGTGGGCTGGGGGACAGATGGAGGGTCCCTGCTGCAGCCAGCACGAGGAGCAAGATGCTGTGCAGGCAGGAGGCAGCGTTTTTTCCCAAAGAGAGCCTCAGAGAAGCAGCAAGGACGTGTCTCGTGGCATGGGGAGCTGGGGCTGGGCTGTGCAAAGCCAAAGCCACATGCTGCATCAAGAGAAGGCCTGTCCCAGGTAGCTGGTTAATGCAGAACCTCTCTGCAGGGACAGGCACGTCCATCCCCTCTGGTCCTGCCTGCTGAGGGCTCAGCTTCAACCACACAACATCCACACTGTTCCTTCTCCTGCCACCTCCCCGGGGCTGCTCCCCGCTGTCCCGGCCTCTGTGGTGCCCAATTCCCAAAGCTGTGCACGGAGCAGGGAGCAGCTGGAGGCTGAGTGGGAGCAGGGGAAGCCCAGCAAGCTGGCTCAGGCCCTGGGCACTCAATCTTTCATTTCCTCACAGCTCTGAAGCCTCCTCACACCCTGCTGTTCCCTACAGCCAGGCTGGCTCTGTGCGTGGCCCCACAAACCCACCCTGACAAGCCCCAGCCGTGGTGTGCAGACCCCTCAAACCACTCCGACCCCTCTGCCTCCCAGCTCTGGAGAACAGATCTGGGAGGAGAAGTCTGTGCCTCATTTCTGAAGGAGCCTGGCCCACTTTCCTGTTAAAAGCCTCATGAACAGTCCAGGCTGGACACATGAAGAGAAAAGGGAGGATGTTTTCCTACCTTTCTCAGGAGAGATTTATTTTTTCCCTGCCCTTTGTGCTGCCCAGCCCTGATGTAGCACTCACCACCTCCATGCCAACCCCCTGGCACTGCCAACGCCGTGGACACGAGCAGGAACACATCCATCCATCCATCCATCCATCCACCCATCCATCCATCCATCCATCCACCCATCCATCCATCCATCCATCCATCCATCCATCCATCCACCCATCCATCCATCCATCCATCCACCCATCCATCCATCCATCCATCCATGGATCCATCCATCCATCCATCCATGGATCCATCCATCCATCCATCCATCCATCCATCCATCCATCCATCCATCCATCCATCCATCCATCCATCCATCATCCATGGATCCATGGATCCATCCACCCATCCATCCCTCCATCCAGCCCTCCATCCATCCATCCCTCCATCCATCAATCCATCCATCCATCCCTCCATCCATCCCTGGTGCATCTCACATGTCTCTCAGGCATGGAACTGTTCTCTCCCCTCATCCCATCCCCATCCTTCTCGCCATGGCCCCATTCCCACGCCAGAGGGAACAAACCCAGACCGTGGGAAGGGAGAAAGAAGAAAGACAGGGGGAGATAACGTCACATCACCCCCTCCTCACCCACAGAGCTTCCTCCCTCCTCATCCTCCCTCCTCATCCTCCCACGGGGGCTGTGCTGGGTGACCCGGGGCGGGGTCAGTGTCCGGGCAGGAGGGGTCCGGCCCCTCCAGAGCCCGGCACCGCCACTGGATGGCGGCACAGACCGGGGCTGGCCCCGGGGCGGGGTGGGCACTGCCGGACCCTCCCCGCGTGTGGCTGTGCCCTGTGACAAAGCACTGCCAGGTGGTGAGCGGGGACCCGGGTGTCACCTGTCCCCGCATCCATGTCCCACCAGGACACCTGGCAATCCCAATCCCACAGATGGGATCCACCCCTCTGCCCACCCTGCTCCGTGTGCGGCACCAAGGAGAGAAGGGGGAGTGTGGGAAAAGGATCCCCCTTTTTTGTGTGTCCGGGGGGGGCGTGAAATTCCTGGAAACCGGTGCCATGCCTGAGCGTGCTCGGGGGGCCCCACGTGAAAAATCCATTAGGAAGAGTCTGGAGAGAATTAAAGCCGCTGTGAAAAGCAGCCCAGAGAAACAGGAGACAGCGGAGCCGAGGGAGGGGGAACAAGCCAGGCTTTAATGCCAGCATGAAAAGCCTCCCCCCGCCTGCCACCCCCCAGCCCTTACAAAAAGAGGGAGTGCTGTATGAATAGGAATTAAAGCAGCAACCCTATCTGCCCGTGCCCGGCTCTGCCAGCTGTTGCATTCAGCCCAGCTTCCTGTCCCCGTGCCAGCAGCCGGACCTCTGGGACAGCAGCTGGGAGAGCAGGGGGACAGGAGGTCACCCCGGGCTCAGCCTGGCACCTGGCCTGGCCCACAGGTTCTCTCTGATCCCTTTGCAAGGCTCTGGGCATCTCCAGACCTTCCCCATTACAAGAGCGGCTTCAAAAGCACATTTTTATTTTTTTAAATCCCATCTTTCTCTTAATGGCTGTTTTCCAACAAAAATGAGGCGCATGCAAACCATCCCACCTGTCCATCAATCCTTTATCTGCTGCTTTTTTGAACCTGCTGGCCAATTTTAGTGCTATGTGAGAGAAGGAGCTGAAATTATCCCTATCAAGAAGCTCCTGGAGAAGGCTGGAGTGGGATCCTTGGTGGAGGTGGGAGCTAAACCTCATTAGACATCAGAGAACCCAGAGGGACAGGAGGCTGCACCCAGGGGCACGAAGAGCCCAGATCAGAAAAAGAGTATTTTTAGACACCCAGTAATTCTTCTGTGATATGCAGATCCACGGGAAATGAGCTCTCAAAAGCTCTTCTGCTCATCTGCTGGGATATTTTAAAAGACTACTTCCTGTGGACACGTTTTTCCTTTAAATCCCATTACCATCCTTTTCCCCTCAATCCTAAGCACCAAAGGAAAAGCCAGCACCAGCCCAGATTCTCCCTGCAGCCACAGGCACTGAAGAAAATGTCAAAGTCCTTGAGGAATTAGCTGTTGGACATGTGTCAGCCCAAGCTCTTCCAGAGGAAAACTGGATTTCCTCCTACCTTGGAAAAACCAAACATCCACACAATGTGAACAGCAGCTCCAGGGAGGAACAGGAACCTGAATTCCAACGTATTCATGGGGCTTCCCAGTTCCCAGATGGCCTCAGCAAACACAGAAATGACCCTGCAGGGTTTGTTTAGGAGCCAGACTGCTGATGGCAAACTTTCCCTGCCGGAACAGCCCACGCCAAATTATCCCAGGACTTTGCCCCCGTGTTAAGTTATGCACACGAGGGAAGATAAGGAGAAACCTCAGGACAAAGCTGCCATTTGAGAAGCCCAGAGCCCTGCTGACCTTCTCCCTCCCCCCTGCATGTCCATCCCCAGCTTTCCAAGCGATCCTGCTTTCCTCTCCCTCCCAGGGGTTCCCGCAGGGCGGGTGGGGGTGGAAAAACCTCTGGCAGCTAATCCAGGGGTTGTGCAGCTGCCGCTGGCGTGTCAGAGTGTGACGGCTTTCCGGCCAGATGCCAAACGTGTCTTAGGCTTTAATCTCTCTCTCAGGTCACCTATCCCCTGTCAGTCAAGCCCTGCTCCCCTCGCTGGCACAGATGTCACCAGACAGGATGCACAGCCACTCTGGGAGATCAGCATCAGCCAGACCCCCCACCCACCCTGGGGCTCGCTCCTCTTTGCCCCCCCGGCCCCACATCCTCCCACCTCGGTCTGCCTGGCTTTGGGAGCACCTGCTGCAGGGCTTGGGATTCAGGGCTTCCCAGAAAGGGCTTTCCCGAGCCTGGTGCTGTGTGGCAGCAGCTCCAGCAAGCCCCAGGGGCTGTTTGCAGTGACCTTGCTGGGACGAGAGCGCTGCTGGTGTGTAAATAACTCCCTGCTGGAAGCCAAGCAGGGGGGGCAGCAAGCCCTGCCAGCTTTCCCTCCCCCCCAGCCTGCAGCACATCCAAGGCCAGGGATGCAAAGCTGCTGGCACAGGCTCTCCCTGCTCCCCCAGCTCTCTGAGTCTCCTTCAAAGGTCCATTTGCCTTTTTTTTCCCTTTCTCCTTGTGCTCTCTCTGGCTGGAGCCAGTGCACAAGTGGGTGAATGTGTCCTGCACAGGGCCAGGGCATGTCCGTGCTCTGCTGCACCCAGAAAAGCCTTTATTCATGAATCCATGGACATTCCCACATGCAAATGCTTTGTTCCTGCCCTGTGCATGCAGGTTTGGGAAAGGCATTTCCATGGCCAGGATGAAAATTGGGAGTCACAGGTGTGAATGTCCATGGACAGGATAAAAATGGGATCACACAGGTGAATATCCATGGCCAGGTTGAACACTGGGATCACACAGGTGTGAATGTCCATGGCCAGGATGCAGGTTGGGATCACACAGGTGAATATCCATGGCCAGGATGCAGACTGGGATCACACAGGTGAATATCCATGGCCAGGATGCAGGTTGGGATCACACAGGTGAATATCCATGGCCAGGATGCAGACTGGGATCACACAGGTGAATATCCATGGCCAGGATGCACATTGGGATCACACAGGTGTGAATGTCCATGGCCAGGATGCAGACTGGGATCACACAGGTGGACATCCATGGCCAGGATGCAGGCTGGGATCACACAGATGTGAATATCCATGGCCGGGATGCAGGTTGGGATCACACAGGTGTGAATATCCATGGCCAGGATGCAGACTGGGATCACACAGGTGAACATCCATGGCCAGGATGCAGGTTAGGATCACACAGGTGAATATCCATGGCCAGGATGCAGGTTAGGATCACACAGGTGAATATCCATGTCCAGTTCTCTCCACACACGTGCAGTCCACAAGCACAGCCTTTTTTTCTGTCACCCACCCTCCCGTAATAAATAGTTACATGTCACACTACATGGCTTGCCTGCGACTGACAAAGGTCCTGCAAGGCAGGAGAAGCTATTATGGGAACAGATTGCTGGAATAAAATATTAAATTTCCACTTATCAATCTCTTTAATGCGCCATAACTCTCATGGAAGCATTCAGCCTTCTCCCTCTGAACAAATTGCCCTCCCCATCAGGGGGCTAAAACCAGCCCTGCACTCTTCCTCTCTGGGGCCTGGAGGGAAGATTTTGGGTGGCAAAGGGGGGGAGAACAGGGAGACAGAAAGGGGAAAAGCTGCTGCAGGGTTTTCTCTGCATCAGCCTTCCGTGTTGTTTTCTTTTTTTCTCCCAAGGCTGGCTGCTCACTAGATTGAACTCCATTTATTGCATGCAGCTCTTGAAAGAGGTTTTGTGGTCCACTGACAATCCCTAAATTGCCTGCAAGACCCAAACAAATGTACCTGTAATAGCTGGGCGAGGAGGGCTGAGCCCTCCCCAGCACCCGCCTAATCGCTCCTTAGGGAGAGCTGGATAAACATATTCAGATCCCATGAATTATTAAAGGATATATATTTTTTTTTTTTAATGTGGTGCAGGCCTGGCCTGTGGGGTTGGCTGTTAATCCCTCCTGGCAGGGCAGTTGTGGGTGTGCCCTTCATTCCCTCTCATTTAACCTCGACCCCACCACCGGGACCTTTGGGAAGCAGCTGAGATTCCAGGCAGGCAGACCCCAAACCCAGCCCAGAAATCCTGCCAGCCCCCACCTCCAAACCCAGTCCCTGCCAGCCCAGAAATCCTGGCAGCCCTGTGCTGGTGAGGCATGAGAATGATGCTCCACCAGTCCTCTGCAAAAAAACACCAGGAAAAGAGACAATTCCAAATCCCGGGGAGAACGCACAGCCCCTCTTCTCTAGAAGGGTGAGCTGGTGCAGCCACCTTCAGTGCCCCTGTGGGGCTGAGACACATCCAAAACGGGCAGGAAACACGAGCAGAGGGCTGTGCGTGGTGTCCTGACACCCCAAGTGTGACATGAGGGGGTTGGACAGGCAGAGTGACAGCAAGGAATGGACACAGAGGATATGGAGGGATGGACAGTGAGAGCCTGTTACTCTCAAAGCCTTCTTCAGTCCCTGTTCCACCTCCTTCAGTCCCTGTTTCACCTTCTCAGTCCCTGTTTCACCTTCTCAGTCCCTGTTCCACCTCCTTCAGTCCCTGTTCCACCTCCTTCAGTCCCTGTTCCACCTCCTTCAGTCCCTGTTCCACCTCCTTCAGTCCCTGTTCCACCTCCTTCAGTCCCTGTTCCACCTCCTTCAGTCCCTGTTCCACCTCCTTCATTCCCTGTTCCACCTCCTTCAGTCCCTGTTCCACCTCCTTCAGTCCCTGTTCCACCTCCTTCAGTCCCTGTTCCACCTCCTTCAGTCCCTGTTCCACCTCCTTCAGTCCCTGTTCCACCTCCTTCAGTCCCTGTTTCACCTCCTTCAGTCCCTGTTCCAGCTCCTTCAGTCCCTGTTCCACCTCCTTCAGTCCCTGTTCCACCTCCTTCCCTGTGCCCGAGGGCTGAGCTTGGAGGATTTGAAGCTCTGCTCACTGTTTCAAAGGTGCCCCGATGTTCTGGACACTGCGTGGGATGGATTTCTACAGCCCAAGGGAGTCAGCTCGGTTTGTTTGCACTGCCCCAGGAGGTGACAACTCCCCTGGAATGGCCAGCAGCTGATTTTGGCCATGACCTTGCCCTGGTTTTTGGTGTTTTGGGCAGGGCTGGGCACAAAGGGCTTTGTTCTTCCAGTGCCTTTCACTGGCAAAAGAAACAGCCCCCAGAGAAATGCCTGTACCAGGAACAACTCAGCAGGCAGCGATCCAGGGCGGGAGGCGTGAATTAAAGACCTGCTACAGTGATAATGATCATAAATAAATACCGGGTAATTAGCATCTAATTAGCACATCCCATCCATTGACCTCCAAGCGCTTGGATAGAGGAAGATTAGCCTGGTTTGCCCAGGTTGCAGAGAGGGGAGCTGAGGTGCTGAGGGTGCCAAACACGGAATTGTTGCTAATTTTAGCTGCCCCAGACTCGGCTCGACGCTTGCTCAGCATTTACCACCAGAGGAAGCTGGTGCAGGGGGCTGGAGTCTCACCACTCTCAGCTCAGACAACTCCCCCAGGACCAGAGGGCAGGAGAGGCTCTGACTGCCCTGGGCTGGACACAGGGAGAGGGAACAGCCCTGGGAGCCTGTCCTGTGTTCCCCATGCCCTGGAAGCCCCCAGGGCACCTCATTCACTTCACTGCCCACCCTGTCCGGGCTGTTTGCAGCCCAGAGCTCGCTGCAGTGTGGCTGTGCTCCACTCACCGCTCCAAGAGGCACTTCCAGCCCTCCTGAGACCCACCAGTCGCTGCCTGATAACCCAAAATGCTCCTTTTACCCAAAGGAATGGGATAAATGTCCCTTTCCTGCTCTCAGAGCACCCACAGCCACTTTTACCCCTTGGTGATACCTCGCAACGTCACTCTGACTTTCAGAAATCAGGCTATTGCCATCTGTTATTCCTTCTCTTGAAGCCATTTCCTGACACGACTTTCTCTCCCTGACACCACCTAAGCTTGCCCATGGCTTTCCCTCCCTCCTGTGGCCACCCTCAGATTCCTTCTGCCTCCTGTGACATCACAGCACCACTTCCCACTGCTCCATCCTCCCTGGAGCCCAGACAAAGCTCCTCAAGCACTCACAGGAATCCGTGGCAGGCAGGTGAGCGAGTTCAGAGCAACACTGGAAGGAGCTCAAATGAAGAATCATGAGAATTACCCAGCACCAGGAACACCAAACTCCATCCTGAGCGAGTGACTCATCCATCTCCTGCCTTCCTGGCAGTCCACATCCTCATCCTACCCCTTGTTCTGATCAATATCTCCCTGAACACCTACAACCATCTCTGCATCCAAAGCAGAAGACAAAGGGGGAACAAATTGATTTGGTGTAAGAAAGGAAAAGACCACGACAGGAAAGGAGAAAAAAAAATCCAAAGCAAACCAGTGCAACTCCATTCCAAAGCCAAGAACTCCGCTGTGCCGGAGATTCCCACCCCTGACAGGAGACGCTGGTGATGGAGGAGATGTAACTGCTCACACCTTTGTGTCCCTCCCCACCCTCTTTTCCACGTTCCAGAGCAGCCCAGGCGCTGTCCTACCTGTGACATTGACTTCCACCAGGCCCGAGCGTGTCCCGATGGCGTTGGTGGCCTCGCAGACGTAGGTGCCGGCCACGCTGTAGGACACGGGCCCTTTGAAGTAGAGGGTGTTGTTCTGGATTTCCACGCTCCCTGGCAGGGTCCCGTTTGGCCTGGGGGGGACAGAGAGCGTGGTTGGCCCCAGAGGTGACACCCAGAGGTGACACCAACGTTCTGGGGCTGCGCTCGCCCTTGGGCAGGTGCAGAAGCTGGAGGTGCTGGCTGGAAAATTCCCATTAATGCAGGCAGGAAAAGGACAAAACCTGACCCTGTTTTACCCCAATTTCCTGCCTATTTAACTCTCCTGATCAGCCAGCGTTGATTTCAACTCAAACTCAAGGACAGCAGTGTTGATTTAGAGCCCTGCCCATGTCAGAACAGTCAGGTGAGTGTGAAACTGGAATAATGCAAAACTAAACATGGAGATACAGAAAACAAATTAGCAAAGGCAGATGAAAAAATTAAAAAAAAAAAGCGCCCCTGTGTGTTAGGAAAAGACACACATGGCCTGGTTATTCTTAATTACTGAAGCAAAGTAAAGTAATTACTTCTCTTAGGCAATTAAAAATTACTCAAGTAATTCCTTCCCCTCCTCCCAACCCAAATGTGCACATATTGTCAGCAATTTAGAAGAAACAAAAGGGAATAACGGGGGGATAATTAGGATTGTAAAGAAGTGCCTAAATGCATGTATTCTGCATGTCTACATATACACATGTGTACAGAAATCACATTTTTCCCTGCTGCATCAAGCCAATGATCCCAAAGCTGATGGAGAAACACCTTAAGCGTGGTCCTGTAGAGCCCTGAACCTACAAAACCAAGAGCACAGAAGGGGGTGTGGGTGCTCCAGGAGGCTGCTGCCTCCTCTGACAGCTCCCCTGGTTCTGCTCATCACCATCCAAATGGGAGGAGAGGAAAAGCACTGCTGGGTTTTACACTCCAGGCAGCAGCAGCACAGCAGCAGCCCCCAGGAAGGGCACAGAAATAGCCTCAAGTGGCATCTCTGCTGCCTTGGGTGCATTTTTGCCTCTGGGGTTTTCCTGGGTAAGTTGTGAGGAAGCCAGAGAGCCCCACGGAGTTTAAGTCAGACTGGCAGAACCAACAGATGGAGGGAGCTGGGGATGGAGAACTAGGAAAAAAAGGCAAGAAAAACAATCCTCTTCAGACTTTCACTTTGAACAGTTTGATCTGAGAAGTGGAATGAGACAGAATGTGCTCCTTGCAAAGCCATGTTGAGAGCCTCTCTCCTGATGACAAATGCCAGCTGAAAAGAAGAAAGGATCCATTTGATCTTCCTCTTTTAAAGCTACACGAGAGCTTGCAGAGAAGAAAGAGCAGCAGAGAGAACCACATCAGGTTGTATCAATTCCCACCTGGCTGCCCAGACACCCCTCACTCACTTTTCAAGTCCCTTTAGCATGTTCAGCCAAAAGCTGGAAACCTGAGGACAAGGAATTGCTGCTGTTTAATGTCAGTCACGTGGAGCTGATTCTGGGGAAAGGTTGTTCACACACAGACAGTTTTGGTGTTATTTGTGCCCCTTCAAAGCTGGGAAATCCTGGGTTCTTTCCCAGCCCTGCTGCTGAGGCACTCGATGGTGCTGGGCACATGAATCACCTTGTCACATCTCAGCTGCCTCACGTCACCAGGGCAGGACATTATCCCAGAGAGGTGAGAAAGGGAGGTTTTCCCTGGGTGTTGAGGCTGCGCTGTGCTGGCAGCCACCCTCATCACAGGCACGGGCTGTACCCTGGAGTGACACCGGTGACACTCGTGGGGCTGGGCCCTGAGTGACCAGAGGGTGAGTGAGACTCTGCAGAGGCTCCTCGTCCCTGCTGGGAGGTGACATTTGCTGCTGGCTCTGGGGACACTTACAGCTTCCACTCGTAGGTGTGAGCTGGGGGGTTGGCATCAGATTTGCAGATCAGCTTCACGTCCTTGCGGTTCAGGAACCAGTTGCCATCAAAGCCCTCGATGGTGACTTCTGGCTCATCTGCAGGGGTGGGGGCAGAGGGAGGAGAGCAGGGGGAAAAGGAGGGAGAAAAGGGTTGTGGGAAAGGAGAGGGGAGGAAATGGAATGGGAAGAGATGAGGGGGAAATGGAGAGAGATTAGGAGGAGTGGAAAGGATTGTGAGAAAGGGGAGAAAACGGAATAGGAAGAGATGAGAGGGGAGGAGTGGGAGAAGGAAAGAGATTGCAAGGAGGGAAAGGTGATGGGACAAGGAATGTGGGAAAGGAAAGGGGAGAAAATGGAATAGGAAGAGATGAGAGGGGAGGAGTGGGAGAAGGAGAGAGAACACGAGGAGGGAAAGATGATGGGACAAGGAATGTGAGGGAGCGCAAAAGAGAGAGAAAGGGACATGGCAGAGGCAGAGAAAGAAGGTCAGAAAAAGAGAAAACCCACGATTATTCCAAAGGATCATTTTCAGTGACCGCATCCCCTCCAGCAGCCCAACCCCTTCCCTGACAAACCCAGGGCAGGAGAATCTTTTCCTGGGGCAGGAGAATCTTTTCCCGGGGCAGGGAGAATCTTTTCCCGGGGTGGGGAGAATCTTTTCCCGGGGTGGGGAGAATCTTTTCCCGGGGTGGGGAGAATCTTTTCCCGGGGCAGGGAGAATCTTTTCCCGGGGTGGGGAGAATCTTTTCCTGAGTCAGGGAGAATCTTTTCCAGGGGCAGGGAGAATCTTCTCTCAGGGCAGGGAGAATCTTTCCCCGGAAAGGGAGAATCTTTTCCAGGGGCAGGAATAATCTTTTCCGGGACAGGGAGAATCTTTTCCAGGGGGAGGGAGAATCTTTTCCAGAGGGAGGGAGAATTTTTTCCCGGGGCAGGGAGCCCCCCCAGCCGTGCCCAGGCCCTCTTACACTGCACGTTGAGGGTGATGCTGTCGGTGAACCTCTCCAGCTGGTAGTTGACCACGCAGACGAGCTGCTGGCGGTGCGCCTCGCGGCTCGGCACCAGGCGGTACCGGCTGATCACCGTCACGGTGCCGTTGCTGTTCCGGATCTCCTGGAATTCTGCCTCCCCTTTCAGCTTCGTGTCCCAGCTGACCGTGCTGGGGGGTTTCCCGTTGGAGGAGGTGCAGGTGGCTACCAAGATCTTTTCTGTCCTGCCAGACTTGGCTATTAGTGGCCTCTTGGTGCCCTCCATCCAGTTCGTGGGCTTGGCTGCAGGGGAGCGCAGGGAGGAGGAGGAGGAGGAGAAAAGGGTGCAAAGGGATGGTTAGAGAAGCAATGCTGCTCTGTTTGCCACATCCCAAGAGCCACCTAACACCACCACCTAACACCACTGTGACAGAACCTGTGGTGAGTCCAGAGCTGTGCAAATTGCCCGCAATAATTCCCATGTAATAATTGCTTTATGGCAGTGTCTATGCACCTTGCACCATCTACCTGCATCATTTGTGGGAAACAACGGTGGAGGTGCCCTAAATGCACAGATATATGGAAAGTCAATCCTTTCCTCCCAGAGGTTTTTATCCCTGTGTTAGAAAGGAACTGAAATGGGAGAGAAAACGACTCATGTAGACCTTGGGTGGGGTCTGTTCACTCACAGCCCCGAGCTCCAGGGACAAGCTCTGCTTGAATTTAAGATCAATCTGTTGTTTCTCCTCTCTTGACAGCCCCCAGCTCATTAAAGCTCACCACTCCCACAGGGACCTGGCCACTGTTACTGCACCTGCATCAGGAGTGTAGGTGGAGGGAAAAGGGGAATTGGGACCTGGAAAGAAGGAGAGGTGTGACAGCTCAGCTGTCTCAGAACCACCTCCTCTGTGCTCCCTGCTCTTCACCCCCTCCCAGCCAACTTTAAAACCCATCACAGGTACAATTTACACCCTTGAGCTCCCAGGATGTGAATCTCAGGTCCCTCCAGCTCTGTTGGACCGGAGGTTCCCCCTGCAGAGCCTGCCCAGAGCCTTACCCAGCACGGTGAGGTTCAGCTGCCCTTCCCTGTTGCCGGTTGGGAACGTGGCAAACTCACAGATGTAAACCCCCTCATCCTCCAGCTCCAGCCGGGACAGCTGGATGGTGCCATCCTTGAAGGAAGGGTTGCGGAAAGTCACCCTCTCCTTGTAGGGGGACAGGATGGACACGCCCATGGCGGGGTTGTAGATGGCCACATTCTGCTTGGTGCCGTTGGTGGCCTTCTGCCACGTCACCTGCGTGATCTTCACGTTGGGCAGCGGGTTGGTGAAGCTGCAGTGCAGCACCACGTCCGTGCCGATGAACCCCGAGACGGAGTCATTGACCAAGACGCTCTGAGCTTGCAGCCCTGCAACAAGAACGGCAGCACGTGAACGTCTGGGTGCTTCCCAGAAGCAGCGTAATTCCTGGGCATCAGGAATTCCTGTTTATTCCTCTTGTTTCTTATTGGCGTGGCTGGTACAAGAGCAATTTGTGGCTTCTGCAGCTTCATTCTTGGTCAGAAACAACTTCCTCCCACAGCTCAGCCCAGCCCAGGCTCATCATCACCCAAAGGCAAGGCTGGATCAAAAACACCTTCCTTCCACTATGACCAGCCCAATCCAGGCTCATCATCACCCAAAGACACAAACCTGGATCAATAACACCTCCCAGACTATGACCAGCCCATCCTAGGGCTCATCATCAGCACAGGCACAAATCTGGATCAATAACACCTCCCAGACTATGACCAGGCCAGCTTAGGGCTCATAATCATCCAAAGGCACAAGGCTGGATCAAGAACACCTCCCAGACTATGACCAGCCCAATCCAGGCTCATCATCACCCAAAGGTGAGGCTGGATCAAAACCACCTTCCTTCCACAATGACCAGCCCACCCTAGGGCTCATCATCACCACAGACACAAATCTGGATCAATAACACCTCCCAGACTATGACCAGGACAGCCTAGGGCTCATCATCACCCAAAGGTGAGGCTGGATCAGTAACTCCTTCCTCCCTTTTGTCTTCAGGGGTGCCACTGAATCAGTTATGCAGGGAAATATGCAGGGCATGTGTGTCTGCGGGCATGTGAAAGCCCTGATGTTTATCAGCACATCCCAGCATATGCTAACACACACTCAGACATCCATTTAATCCCATTGGAGCTGCAGCAGTAATTAAAGGAGCTGCAAAGACTCAGGCCTCATGTCAGGGCAGCAGTAATTCCCAAACTGCCTCTACAGCTTGCATGATCCCCCTGTATCACCCAGATCGTTTCTGTGGCCTTTTTATAACCCCAGAAGTGGCTGAATTTAGGAACCTTCCACCCTGATCCTGTGGAAGCTGCTCCTGAAAAGTGGGAGCTGCAGTTCATGAGAGCTCTTCTGTCTCAGCTGATTCCTCCCCTGACAGATGGAGAGAAACATCTCCCACCAGCCTGACCCTGAAATTCATCTTTGTTGCCACTGTGTCTTTTCCTAATCTGTGTGTTTAGAGATAATGCTGTGGTAGTTATACAGCCAGTATTTGTATGATAAATACAATAGGGAGGGGAGGTGGTAAGAACGAGAAAAGCGGGTTTTGCTCCCTGCTTCTGGGAGAATCTGCAATTGGATGGATTCTGGGAGCCAGGGAGGAAAGGAAAGAAAGGGATTAAAAAAAAAAAAAAAGAAAGAAAGATGCACAGAGAGTGAAGAACATGAAAGAGTAATGGAACAGACAGAGGGGCTGGGGAAAGAAAAATGTAGAGCAAGAGAAACAAGACAGCACCTCCTAACAGAAATGTCACCCTACTCTGTTCTTCTAGGGATGAATGGCTCCCTGTCCCAGGCTAAAATGAACTCCTCAGTGCTGGTCCCTGTGGCAGACGTGCCCTGGGACTTCTCCAAGAGTCTCCTTCCTGCAGTTTCACACACACAAGCGTAGGCAGACAAAACTCTTCTCCACCCACCCACACTCCACGTTGCCCCCTCACTCCCTGCCTGCTGTTCCCAGCCTTATCTTAACCCCCACATCTCATCCACGCCTCTTCTTCCTCCCTTCTCCTTCCCGTGACCCTGAGGACAAGCCCCAACAACCCAGCCTGGCCACAAGACGCCACCAGCTGACCACAGCCATCAGCAGTTCTGACCGAAACCCGGCCTCCAGAGCTCTGTGTGGACTTGCCCCCCATTCCCCGAGCCAAGCCCACATCCCAGCTCTGCAGCTGGGTGCTCAGGAATGTTTTCCAGAGCTTCTGACAGCCACAGCAAAGCGCTGGTGCCCTCATGTGCCTGCACCCCTGGGGCTGGCAGCGTGCACCCCTCCCCTCCCAGCACAGCCAGGGACATTTTCCCCACATTTTCCCTCCGCAAAGCAGAGGACAGGGATGTCCCCGCTCTGAGAAAGGCACATCTGGACCGTGTTTCCCCTCTGGAGAAGGATGTCCCAGCAGCAGGACACAGCAAAGGGCTTTCCTGCCACTGGTGCCCGCAGCGTCCTCCCCGATGAAAGGAGGGCACAGGCTGGGTTTAGATGAGGCCACGCTGGGATCTGAGGGAGGAATGGGTGGATCAGGGAGGGGGAGATGTCTCCACCACGCTGTGCAGCATATGCTGCTCCTTCCACCCCGGAGGTGAGCGAGCCTCCTGCAGCATTGCCCACACCCGCCGAGGTGAGGAACAGCTTTGCCAAGCAGTCTGGCTTGGAAGGCTCCAGAGCCTCCCAGAGCGTGTGGGAGCTTGCTGGGGAGCACTTCAATCACGTAGCCAGGGCCTTGGGAACGGCCCAGCCTGGGTGGGTGTGCTCAGCACGCAGGGCTGGGGGAGCGCGGAGTCATCAGCGCCTCTTTCACCAAGGGCTCGAGCCCCCAGCAGGGCCTGCCTGGGGCTGGGGCGCTGCCACAGCTGGCTCTGGTCCCCACACAGCTGGCTCTGGTCTCCACACAGCTGGCTCTGCTCCCCACAAGCTCTCTGACCCCCCAGCAGGGCCCTTTGAACAGGCATTTCCACACCCCAACAAAGCCTCCCCGTCCGCCACCGCGGGAAGTCACACTCAGCGTCTCCTCGTGATGTGCAGGAGCTGCAGAGGAGGCAAACTGCAGGGAGGGGAGGGTGGAAGGCCACCAGCGTCTCCTCAGAGTCACCCCTGCAGGGCTGGCAGTCCCTGGTGGGACATCTGGATGAGCACAGCCAGGCTGAAGGCCAACACTGATGGGCAAGCAAGATGTGCCCCTTAAATGAAGATAAAGTCAATCAACCTACAGCATTCCAGCAGGGAGTGTGATGGATAGCACAGGGGAGGTCAATCCAGTCCCTCACTCCATCCATCATTGCTGTGCCCTTCCTTTACGCTGTGATTTCCCTGCAAATTAATGAACTGACCCTTTTAAAAATCAAGTTATTTATCTTGACCTTGAGCAGCAGCAACAATTCCCAGTTCTGCCCTCCCCCTGCCATGGGATCCATGCATCAATACAGGCTGGGCTTGGATATAAACTGGAGAAAAAAGTGGATTTTGGAGCTGATAAAGCTGATCCTGAACCCGCAATGGTTCTGCAGAACCCTCCTGTGCCCAGGTGCAAAGAGCCAGACTTTTGGGCAGGGAAAAAGCTGGTGCCAGTTGAGTGAGGACAGCTTGCCAACAGCCAAATGCTGCCAAAGCTGGCATTCAGGCCCTTACACGCAGCAGCTTTGACAAAAACACATTCCAAACTTTCTCGAGGCTCCAGGGGAAAAGGGAAAACAACAAAAAAAATAAACACCCCGCAGAAGAAATAACAAAACAAACAAAAAAACCACCCTGAAAAACCCCAAACACAGCGCGGAAATCGCGTTTCCTTTCCAGGTGACGGAACAACTCTTTTGCAAGACAGGAAAAACTCTTTCTGTTCCACTCACTCAAGCCTTAAATCGGGAAAATAACGCACCCATTCTACTCCAGGAGCCCTCACACCTCAATGCAGCGATGAGGAAGGGGGACAGAGGGAGGAAAGGGGTTCGGGAAGTTGCTGGATCAGGTTCCCATCCTAAATCAGGAGCCAGAGGGCAAACTTGGCTGCTGCCACGCTCTGGGGAGCGCTTGTTTGCAAGGTGACTGAGCTGGGCTGGCGGGCCTTCCCTCGCCCCGTTACACACTCAATAATTCATCAGGGCAAATGCATAGATAATTGATGGCAATGAGCACGCACGGCCGGCAGAGGAGGAGAAAATAAAATCACTAATCAGCCTCTGGAGAGGTTTGAACATATTCAGCTGGATGTGTGTGTGTGAAGTGCTGGGATTTCTCCTTTGCTGAACGATCCGTGTGGTTGGTAGGGCAGGGAGAAAGCTTGGGATGAATCCTGCTGTTTTCACGCCCCGTGCCAGATCTCCCAGTGCCCACCAATCCGTGCTGACACCTCCCAGGGGCGGCCAGCACCCCAGCAGGGATTAGCTGGATAGGTTGCAGCTTGCCCACTTGCATTTTATTCATTAGTTTTGCGGTGTTATTTTTTGTCAGGGACCAAAAAGGGCCCAGCCGTGTGCCAAAGACGTGTTGGTGCCAAGACCTCATTAGCGCAGGCCTCGGAGATGCTACTCCTCCACCTCGGCCTCTGAAGTGGTTTGTGTTGGTGCCTTTCCCCACGATCCCAACCCCAGATATTCACCCAGGCCCCGGGGGCACCGTGCACAGCTCGGGGAGCCCTGAGGGCTGGCAAGGAAGGTCTGCACTCCCTGGCTGTCAGGGGCACTGGGGACAGAGCAGGAGTGGCAGCTGGTGGCTCTTGGACATGAAAACCCTTTCTCCTCAAAGCCCAGCAGGTGCTGCTCCAGCCAGGCTCCCACACTTGCAAATCAGGTTCTTGCTCCCCCGTGTAGAAAGTTCTGGAAAGGATCTCCAGGCTCTGGGTGAGCTCTGTCACAACCTCACTCAATGCCTCTTTGTTAAGAGCCATGTGAACTCCACTGCGCTTTGCACAACCTTGCCTCTGCTGAGCCTCTCACCGATTTCTCTCCCTCCTGTTCCCTGATACTCATCTCGCCCCAAGGGCACTGAAACAGCCCTTGGCAGGAGCTCGATGAGCCACCCTTTGGTGTGGCAATATCATGACTGATGCAGATGTCACAGGGATCTCTCCTGATGGTCTTAGTCACAGCAGCTGGGATCTTGCAGAAGGACAAATCAACTCATCCACCCCACTTCAACCTGCACAAACTCCCACACAGAGCACCTGATTCTGTGACAGCACCGGGCAGGGATGCCCCATCCGTGGTCCCACATCTCTCAGAGACTCAGCAGATTTTCCATGAAGGAAAAGTGGGATGGAACAGGAGCCCAAAGCTTTCCGCTTGGTGGCACTTCAAGATTTCTCTCCTGGTGCATCTGAACTCATCTTTACAAAGGAAAACAAGGTCTGAAACGCATCTCCTGTGGGGCAGAGCCTCCAACAGCCCAAAGGAACATCCCAGGTGTGTCAGGCAGGGTGGGAAACACGGGAAAGAAGATCCTAAATCCCAGCAGGGGAATTTCAGGTGGCAAGAAGCAAAGGTGTGAGGTGGCACATGGCCAAGAGGTTGGGGTTAGTACCTCTGCTCTTGCCAGGGAGTTTGCATTGATTGCCAGGCATTTAAATCAGGATTCTGCTGCTCTTCCAAGAGCACAGGGCCTGCCTCGCCCTGCTGGGAGCCCGCTTGGAGGAAGGAGTGGGCTCCAGTGAGTCAGTGGGCTCCAGTGAGTCACCCCAGGCCCTTCCTGTGGCACCAGACTTTCACTGGAGGTCTCTCTGTCATCCACTGATTCACTCCTGCAGAGCTCGAGCACCACAGGGATCGTAAAACTTGAGTTTCCAACACAAGGGGAGGGAGAGCCTTAGAAGGAAGATGAGAGAGATGTGGCAAGATTATAGCTCCAGGTGACATGGCTGCACATGAAAGGCCCGAGATAACACCGGGATGGGGTGGGGGCACCCCAAGAGAGAAACTGCACGCCCAGGCATCCCCTCCCCCTTCCCAGTGGGAGCTGGGAGAGATTTATGGGAGCTGTCGGGAAATGGCAGCGCTGTACAATGGCCCGCCTGGCCCCCAGCCAGATAAATCCCTCAGACAAGAAAGGACTGGGCTAGGCTTTGGCTTGCAAATGGGAAACACGGGGCCCTCTCCTCGAGGTCACTGGTTCAGACCCAGATCCAGCCCGTGGCAGCAGGGCAGAGATGATTTTATCCCAGTCAATGGCTTGTATCGAGTGAGGTTTGCAGCCAGCCCATCACTGGCTGCCTTTGGGGTAAAACCTTCTCCTGCCCAGGCAGGATTTCCTCTTTGGGTAAATGGAGCACAAAGCAGCCCCAGGAGCCCCTTGAATGAAGGCTCTACCCCAAAGGGCCTGATCCATCGATGCTCCGCTTATTTATTCCCTGTTACACTTTGGGAAATCTGGTCACTCAGCCACCAGAGGCTGGGATTCACACACAGGCCCCAAGCCAGAGCAGGGCCATGCTTGTCCCAGTGCTCCTCACAGAAAGAGATGAAGGAAAAGCAGAGGCCAGGGTGGGATGGGCCACAGACTGAAGGGACAGAGACGACCACCAGACTACACCATGAGTTTTTCAACTCTGCAAACATCCCCAGCCAGGAAAAGGGCTGCAGAGCAGAGGAGTGGGATGGGAACAGCAGCCTGCCTCTGCTCCCAGCTCTCACTCCCTTTCTCACAGCTGCTTCGCTTCACCCCCCCAAGTCACGGGGAGGGGAACATGCCCCATGGCAAAAGCAGGGAGGCTGGCAGAGCAGGGCTCCCGCGGAAAGAGCTGACACAGCACTGGGAAAGGCCTTCGTGCAGTAAAGCTCCCAAAGCCCATGCTCAGCAACAAAGCACAAAGGCTCCCGTCGCCGCCGCGCAGCGCCCGGCGCGCCCCGGCCGCACGCAGCCCGTCCTGGCACCCAGCTCCAGCTCCCACACACCCCAGCACTCCCCAGCCTGCCTGCCCTGTGCCCCAGTGCTGCCCATTTTGACTGTTTTCCCCTCTCCTTTTGGGCTGGATGTGACTCCAGCTCCTTCCTCAGCTCTTTTCCTGCTGTGTGCTCTTGTCTTGTTTCACCACTCCGATCTCCTTTCTCCTGCAATTTCCACATCACATCTCCCTCTCTCCCCACTGCCTGTCTCCAGGATTGCCTCTCCAGCTTGTGCCTTCCTTTGATTTGCCCTCCTTCCATTGTGGTTTTAAAAATCTTTCTGCCTCTCTTGTGTCTCTACCATCACGCTCCAGCCCACTCGCTCTTCTCATCCCCAGCCACTCTTCCACCAGTCCAGGATGACATTCTGCACTAGGAAAAGCAGGCAGAGACAAAGAACCAAAAATCCAAGACTCTTCTCTCCAGAATCATCTCATTGTCTGCCAGCAAGGAAAAAAAACCAAGGTCTTTTTGCTTACCAATTCTAACCTGTAAGCAAAAGAAAGGGGACCGCAAGCAGAGCCAATGCTTATTTGGTGGTTGGGTGGGGAAGAAAAGCTGGAAAATCTAGTGTGGAGGAAGGGAAAGAAGCTGGAGCTTTGAGAAGATGGAAGCTAATTAAAGCTGAGACTGTCCTGAGTCCTTATCTTGATGGGCTGAGTCCCCAAATGCACACGATTGTTTTTTCTCATCTGCCTCTTTCTTGGACTTCCTTGTTGCCTTGGATGTTGTTCAAGGAGTTTTGGTCCAGTGCTGAATCTCCTCACCATTAGAGCTCTCCAGGTGCTAAGGAGGAGGGATTTAATGAGGAGCTGTGAAGAGGGGATCAAGATAGCAACCCATGGAGAGCCTCATTTCCGAAACGAGGGAACTTCAGGCTGAAGAGATTCAACAAAAACAAAAATAAACTTGATGGCACAGAAAAATGAGAGCACATCAGATCCTGCCTTCCCTGGCTGGTCTGTGGGCTCAGAGCTGGAGCAGGAAATGGGGGGAGCTCTCAGGGCTGGGAATGACTCACTCGCCTCCACAATGGGAACGGGACAAAGCCGAAACTCTGCTGACTCAGGCGTGACTTCAGTGCCGGGGTTAATAACTGGCAGCCTCCTCTGGCTGGCCCCACCAGCCAATTCCCTCTGTCCCCACTCAAACCAAGCCTCTTTCATCAGCAGAGACGCCCGGTCACAGGAAATTTTATCAAAGATCCAAACTCTGGTCTTCTGTCCAAAACGTGGTGAAAAACGCATCCCTGCCAAGCCACGCTGGTGCTGGCCAGCCCTGTAATTTTCATGGAGAAGATCAAAACTCCGACTTCCCCGTAGCTGAAATGCACGTTTAACAGTCACAGCTTTCTGCCTGCGGTTTTGCTTTCCTCCCATTATCTCTCAGGATATAACATATTGCTGATATCTCACTATCTCCTGAAGTTAAAAAGAAATGTTTCCCCCTGCTCTCGCAAGCAGGAATGCCACGCTCTGTTCTTCTGTAATTTGTTTCGAAAGATAGAAACAAGCAAGTTTTTTTGTAACCAGGAGAAAAAATATGTGATATATGTTCTGGTGGCTGACAAGTAGGGGAAAGCTTTGCAAACAAGACAAATGCAAACATGGCACCAACAGATGCAATGGACAGACACCCTTGGCTGGCTCCCTGCCTGGGATTTCTCTTTTAATGTGCTTTTATCTTGCCCTAGAGATATCTCTGCAGGGAAGTGGGAAAGGCTCAGACCTCCCAACTTTCTCTGGGTTGTTTAAGGATTCCTGCCCATGAACAACAGCCCAGAAAGAACAGTGAGTACAAATAACCCCAAATTCAGTGTTCTGCTTGATTTTCAGCCTGCTGCTGCTGAGCTTTCTTATCATCAAGCCTCTGTGCAAGGAATTTCCACAAATTTCAGTTCTCCCAGGGTTTAAGATCTCCACAGAGCAGAGGCAGGCACAGCTCCAGTCCTACCTGGGCCCCATCTGCAGGAATCACTCTGCATATTTATGGGAAAAAAAAAAAAAAAAAAAAAAAAAAAGCTT
Organism: Prinia subflava; assembly: GCF_021018805.1. Lineage (NCBI taxonomy): Eukaryota > Metazoa > Chordata > Aves > Passeriformes > Cisticolidae > Prinia > Prinia subflava. The sequence goes on from NC_086268.1 coordinate 2,086,643, forward strand.
TGCATCTTCAAAAGGCTTTTCAAACAGCAACTAATTAATCCTCCAACACCCTGAGAGGCAGGAAAGAGTTATTACCCCTGCTTTCAGGGGTGGGGAAATCAGAGGTGCTGAATGACAAAGAGATGTGCCCAAGGCCACCCAGGCAAGCACCGGCAATCTCACCTGGCTGGAGGTGGGGATCTGCAGGGGATGGTGGCAATTCTCACCCCAGGAAAGAGGGATGGAGGCATTTGTAGCGAGGCCCCACAGCCCCACCCACCGCTCATGCAAATGGCAAAGTCACCCTCATTTCCATGGCTGAGGAAACCCAGGGAGATGAAGTGGAAAATCCATTTAATGGGCAGAGCTGTGGAACCCTAAACATTCCCCAGTGAAGGCTCCCAAAATGTGGCTCACAGTTTTCCCAACCGTGAGCAAACTGCTTGCAACCAAAACTCTGAGATTTTGTCTCAAGGACATGCCAGAAATTAGGAGAGACTTTGAGGCTGGGGGTGAGTGTCCCATTCACCCTCTGAGCCCCACATTTCTGAAATACTCCACACACTGAAGGAGAGTGGGGTTAGATTAGATTTTAGGGAGAAATTCTTCACTCTGAGAGACTGGCACAGGTTGCCCAAAGAAGCTGTGGCTGTCCCATCCCTGGAAGTGACCAGGACAGGTTGGACAGGGCTTGGAGCAACCTGGGATCATGAAAAGTGGCAGGGGGTGAAATGGGCTGGTTCTGTGACCCCCACGCTGGGTGGAGATGCAGCTCCCAAGGTCCCAACCTCCATCCAGGCTGCCTGAGGAATGAGTGCTGGGCTTAGAGGGGCCTGCAAGAGTAAACAAGTGACAAGACCACCCAGCAAAGGCAGGGTGAGCACGGGGAGGGGGAAGGAAGCAGGGAGGGAGGGTCAGAGCCCAGCACGGAGACCTCCCACCACGGGTCACGCTCCCCACCCCATCTCTGGGGTGCCTGGGCTTTGCTTTCCTGGGAGATCAACCCAGGCACGGCCACCCTTCCCTGCCCAGAAAGGTGAGGGCTGTCAGCAGGGGCTCAGAGAGACCAGAGCAGAGGGAAGGCAGGAGGAGCGGGGAATTGTGCAGAAAAAAAGATGATTTGTCCTGCAGAGAGGAGTTCACCAACTCCCATTTCCCTCTGGACACCTCTCAGTGGGAGCATTACTCCTTCTGCTGAGTTAGCTGGACTCAAAAGTTGTATTTCCTCAGTGATTGTAATGCAATGAGGGACACAGGTGAGCTCCCAGGAAGAGAAATTAAAGATTTCTCCATGTCTGATTACCCCATTCTCCAACAAAGTGGCTTTGTGCTTCCAGGTAGCCCCAGGGAGGAGCTGGGTTGGGCTGGGACACTTAGGGGAATTTGATGACAAATGTCCCTCGGGAGTGACACCAGTGCTGAGTGCCCAGGGACAAAGGGGTCCCTCAAACACAACCCTCGACTCTGGGCTGCTTTTGGGGGCCCCTCTCAGGGTGTTTCACCTTTATCCCAGATCTACCCCAGCAGGTTGGGATCCAAACAGCTCTGAATCCCCGTGGCAGGCTGGAATTTGCCCTAAAACTGTTCCCCAAGCCTTGATCCACGAGAAACAAGCCAGGACCAAACAGCAACCAGCTCCCCATGGAGATCCACAAACAGGCAGCAGCACGGAGCAAGCCAAGAGCCAGCACCCCATTCCCAGCCTCGTGCTGGAGAAGCCAGACCCGGAGTCTCAGGGTTAAACAGCTCAGTTGGCCTTAATTGACAGATTTTATTGACATCCAGGGTGATTTCATTGACTGTTGTTCAGCTACATCAGCACCAGGCTCCCTGTTTCCCTCTCAGGGAGGGACAAGGCACGTGCAGAAGGATGTGGACACCAGATGGGTTTTCCTGTGCCACTGGGGAGAGCTCCAGGGAGTCATCCTGGTCTTCCAAAGACCAGGAGGTCAACTGCTCCCAGGGGACTCCTGTGTGCTTTGTCCCAGCTCAAACTGGGGGCTGCCACAAAAATGGAAAGCATGCTATGAAAAAAGAACCGGAGCTGGTGGAAAATTTTCCAGCACAGCATATTTTTCTGATGGAAAGTGTCACTTAGTCCAAGCCAAAACCATCTACTGGAACGTGCTGATTTTGGCAAAATTCGATTTAAAAAAACCCCCAAAACAACAACAACAATAAAGAGCCCTTTTGATAAGTTAGAAATGTTTTTTTCCTTGTGGATTCTCATTCCTTTTTAATGGCATTATGGTAAAACACCGACCAGGAGTGCAGCCAGGACGGGATGCTCTGGTTGCCATGGGATGGGGACATTTTTTTTTTGGATGAAGCCAGGCCAAAGCTTTCTTCTGAAATTCCCTTTCTGTGGAAGTTTTCAAATGACAGCCTCAAAGCAGAAGGAGAACTCCCTCTGAAATGCCCAGCACCCCACTCTGCGTTAGTCATCCCCACAGCTGACCTTTCCAGCAGCTCTCACCCCCAAACACAAATCACCTCCTGTGTCTCCCCCACCTTCACTCTCCACAGCCCACTCCAAGCTCTGATCCGTCTGGATTCATCCTCTCCCGGGTCTCATCCCACCCCATCCCTGGCTCAGGAGTTTGCTGGGGGCTCGGGCCAGCCCTCCAGGCTGTGTGGGACCCACAGCCCCGCTCCAGCTCCTCTCCCTCTGGATTCCCTGTCTACTCCTCCTTCCCGACAGACGGATTTGCTCCCACCCTGCACCTGCCTGGTGTGCCCACCTCCTCCTCCTCCTCCGTCTGCTGCTTGTGCCTTTCCACTCTCTAACAACTCCAGGGGAGGCTGGTGGAGAGAACTCCTGTTCCTTTCAGATTTGGGGGCAAAAAAAAAGAGGGAGAGAGAGAGAGAGACAGAGAACACAAACCAGACTATTACAGTTTTTAGCAGACATGACAATATGGACACAGTTCCTCCAGAACACTGTGCATATTTTAAGACAAACTTTACCCCAAAAATGTCAGCCAGCTCTCCTGGTGGGAGGAAGAATGAAGGAAAGAAGGGGTCCTCCAGGTTTCCAGCAGAACTTTTGTCTTGGAAAAGCTGGAAAAGCTGGAACCTCCTGAGCACCTTTCCCAGAACAGCACTCTGCTTGCCTGCTGCCTCTCCTAAGCTGGAGCGAGGATGGATGCTCCAAAAATCCACATTTCCCACAGGAGCAGCTCCAAAATTCCACATTTCCCACAGGAGCAGCTCTGTCCTCCATCAGGGGAGTGCCCAGGATGGAGGAAATGGCTCTGGAGACAAAACACTGGAGGCAGAGGCAGGGAGGCCTGGAGGGGAGATGGGCTGGGCTTTGCCCAGAGAGGTCGTGGACTCTCCATCCCTGGAAGTGTCCAAGGAGAGGTTGGGTGGAGAAGCTGCCCCTGCCCGTGGCAGGGTGTGGAATTAAATGGTTTTTAAGGTCCTTTCTGACCCAAAACATGCTGTGACTCCATGCCTTGACCTCCCGTGCCAGGACCATCACTCAGGTGAGGAAGGAAAGGAGGAATTGTGCAGAAAGAATCCCTGGGAGACAAAACCTCTGTGATCCACAGAAGGATGGGGCCAGCCTGGCTGTGGCTCCTCTTGGTGCTCCACCACCTCTGGACACTGGGGCTGCTCCCAGGCTCACGGTGTCACCTGTTTGTCACCCCTGCTCGAGCCAAGAACTGCTCAGAACCATCTTCACTTGTTGCTTAGGGACCAGAGGGACAGAGAGAACACAGCTGGATGCTTGGCTACCTCAGGAGATGGATGGGAGGATATAAATAGCTAATGGCAAGAGGAAAGAGGACAAAGAGTCCCATTTCCAATTTGGTAAAAAACTGACCAGAATAGTAGTGGAGGAAGTCTTCCAGAAATAAGCATGTGGGTATTAAATGAACAGAAAATTAATTCTAAGAGAAGACAGGGAAAAGAGACTAAAAGGAGATTCTGAACCTGTTTGAACAATAATTGTCCCATCCTGGAGAAAGGGTTTATGTCACCTGGGTGCCACAAACACTACTGGAGGTAACTTCAGAGTGACAAGAGGCAGCGGAGAAGGGAGATAAGGATGTAGATAAATGTCATTAACCCCTGTTAGTGCAGGGCTTGGAGAGTTCAAAGGCTCAATCTGCAGTGAAGGGCGGAGGTCTCGGGGACTGTCTGTAAAAACTCTGAGAGGAGGCAGCTGAATAAACCAAAAGTTTCTTCCAGGCTTGAGAACCTCCTGTTTGTGATGCTGTGACAGTCACAGGGAGCTCTCAGCAGATCACGAAGGGGGAGAGGAGATCAGTCCAAGGGGGTTCTGCATCTGAGGTCAGCCTGACCCACAGGGATGGGGCAAACAGAGCACAGAGGATGAGAAGGACGTGCCCCAAAGGGGAAGGAAGAGCCTTCACTTAGGGGAGGGACACTCCTTCCCCGGGAGAGATCCCATCAGGGAGAACAGCCCTGGAAAGGAAAATAACCAGCTCTTGTCAGGGTGAGCTGAGAGGGGCCCAGTGTGACCCCAGCCCTGTGGGCCAGCCAGCCTCAACAAACACTGAGACAAGGACGGGGATATTTTGCTGTGGATGTCCCCGAGCGAAGGACTCAGACAGGGAAGCAACACCAAGCCCGAGAGGAAGAGGAAGTTTACAGCTGTCCTCAGAAAAGTCAATGTGGCCTTTCCTCTCAGAGCTTCCCCATCCCTTGGGAAAGAACAACAACTCATCTGCAAGTCTGCACAGAGCCCTTGGGAGTGGGAACCTCGGGCCTGACAACTCCGTGGCAAAGTGTGAATCCAAAGTAATTGCACTGTTTGCTCTGGGAATACTCCAGCTACGCTTGGCATAACAGAGAAGCACTCAGAATTCTCTCCTTGTAGGAGCTACAAACCCCCAGTTCTTTCACATCCCCAGGATTTTCTCTCCTCCCATGCCTTCCTTCTTTCCACTGCCCTGATTTTTGAAAAAGGCATTCGAGTTTCTGCCTCCACTCTCTGCCTGTGTAATGAAATCTTTTTATCCTCCGAGGCTGCCTTGCAGAGAGGGGGTTCTCTGGAGCAGACAGCGAGGGTCCCTTGGGCATAAAGACAAAGGATCTGCAGGCAGCTGCTGGGGCTGCAGGGTTAAGCCATTTTAATTACCTGCAAGCAGAGCACCAGCCAAGGAACGGCCAAGGTGCAAAGCAAACCCCACAGCGGGGCTGGGATGTCTCACCAGGCTCCTGCTGATCCTCTGTCAGATTAAATTCTTTGGTGAGGGCTGCCCGGCTGTTTTATGGCAGTGGGGATGACTTCCCTGCACCCATCTTCGGGCTGGGGCAGTGCCTGTGATCCCAGAGCTGTGCAACTGCAAACCCCCCACCTGCAGGACACTGCTGAGGAATCCAGGGAGCTTCAGCAGGGCTTGAAGCTGTTGCTTTTCCACTCCTAACCCAGCAGAGAGGCAGATCCCTCCTCTCTATCTGTCCTCATCCTACCAAGCCCTTCCCAGCTCCCAGCAGCTCCCTCATATCCTCACATCTTCCTCGGGTGCCCACAGCAAACCCACGGGAAGGAAAATGGTGTTTGGGTGTGTTTGTAAGTGGGCAGAGGGAAGGGAAGGAACAGATCTTTCCCAGGGGACTCGGATGGGAGTAGCAGCTCTCCCCAAGCAGGGACGGCCATTTGGGTCACCCTGGCTTTGTGTGAAGGCACCTGAGGCTATGGCAGGGCTCCTTCCCACCAGGAACATGGCAAATTGGGTCAAAACCCCCTGCACGTGCCCAGCTCCCCTCTGCCTCCTTCCCAAGGGCAGCTCAAGCTGATCTGGGGAATCCTGTCCCCTCCCAGCTGCCTCTTCTGGGTTCCCTGCCTCCATCCCTTCTCCTGCAGCTACTGGGGAAAGCCACAGCCATGTCCCACGGGGCTCAGGGCCCCCATTCCTCCCGTTTCCCTTGCCCTGGCTCACGGGAAGCCGCGCCCTGACCTCTTCCAGCTCCGACTTGCTTTCCCAAATTGGGCCGGTTTTGGGCAGGACGTGCCGGGACCTGCCGCCTCCTCCCCAGGCCTTTGAAGGCAGCCACGTAGGCAGCTGCACCCCCAGACTTTGGGGTGGAAAAGCCACCAACCCGTGAGTCACCTGCCTGCAGCCTCTGAAGGCTCCTGTTCCCTCCCTCGGTGGGGCAGACAGGCCCAGGGCTCCCATCCCAATAAATCCTGGGAAGGCAGGCTTGTGTGCCAGGGCTGGGAGCAGGGTTTTGGAGCTCAGGGTGGAAGGACAGGGCTTGGTGCAGGGTTTTGGAGCTCAGGATGGAAGGACAGGGCTTGGTGCAGGGTTTTGGAGCTCAGGATGGAAGGACAGGGCTTCGTGAAGGGTTTTGGAGTTCAGGGTGGGAGAAGGCGTCTGTGCAGCCTGCCATGAGAAGGGGGAAGGGGACAAGGGACAGGGATTCCTGGAGCCACAGCAGATAACCAGAGCAGATGGCTCCCTGCAGGGCAAGCCCCAGGTCAGGTCTGGTGTTCTTCAGCAGAGGAATGTGCCTGGCTGGGGGATTCTCCATGACCCATTTCCCCTTCCCCAGAGAGCCCCCCTCCTCCCTGAGCCCATCCCCATCCATCCCCCTGTGCTCTCCCCGGAGGGCTGGGGGTGAGCTGGGTGTGGGAAGGAGGCCCTGGCAGGGCACAGGGTGTGTGCTCAGGAACATTTCGGGGCAGAGGAAACACGTGCAGTATCCCCAGTACACACAGCTGCTTCCAGGGCTGGGGACAAAACATTCCCGGATTCCTGCGGCTCCAAATCCCCCACCAAGGCCATTTTCTCAGCCAAAGGGACAATGGAGACATAAACAATCCCAAAGGATCAGCACACGGATACCCAGCCTGCCCCCACTGCTGCCTCGCCTCCCCCTCAGCCGAGCTGAGGCCAGCAAGACACAATGTGTAATTAGGTTAATGAGCTAAGCACGGATTTTAATTGGGATTCCCCGATTTACTGGTCTATCTCCTCCTTTTGTTTTACTGCTGCTGCAGGTTCCTAAAAGCTGCCCTTGCTAAAGGCCCTGATATTGGAAAGGTCTTACGGATCTTTAATTGTATTTAATCATCGAGGTAATTAATGATCCTTGAGCAAAATGGAGATTGCATCTAGAGTAGTTCCAGTCTTGCCCTTCAGCATCTGTTGTGTCTGGGCACAGGAATTCTGCAGGCAGGCAGAGAGGGGTTCACACAGAGCCAGACAAAAGGATGGACGAGAGGGGAGAGCGGTGGGAAGAGGAGGGACTGGGGGGAAAAAGCACATTTGAAATGGAGAAGGAGCCGAGCAGAAGAGAGGGAAGCAGGGAAAGGGAAACACAGAAAGGAGCCATTGGATCCCAGGGCCTGCAGGATTGGCTCAGGGGGGTGGCTGCTTGTCCCCTGTGTCCCCAAACCTGACAGCCTTGACCACCAGCACTCAGTGCTCACACGACTCCCACGACACAACCACCTGCCCCTGCTGCTCCCCTTTCCCATTCCTTGCTTCCCTCTGGCACCGTTTCACACCCTTTTTTTTTTTTTTCTCAGGGAGACATTCCCAAAGTTCAAAACCTTGAGCTGGAACAGGGGAGAGGGGGAGTGATGGGCAGCAAGTCCCAGCACGTCCCCTCTCTCCCAGGCCACAAACCCTGCACCTCCCATCCCTGCTCCAACCCCTCTGCTTCTCCCAGAGCACAAACAGAGCCTGTCCAACCTGAACCGGGGCTGCCTGCTCCAACTTGCCCCAGAAAGGCAAAGATTTAGTGAGAAATGTCACAGGCAAAGCAGCAGGGACGTGGAATCAGTCGCTGTGTCTGTCTGGGACGTGGCAGAGCTGTCCTGAGCACAGGGATGTGTGAGCAGGGAGCTGGAGGGGGCTGTGCTGGCTTCTTGAGGAATGAATGTCCCCTGGCTGCCAGCCCCGGTGACAAGGGACAGTTCAGCCCAGGTAAAGCACTGCCCTGCCCTCCTCCAGCCCCAGCGAGGCTGAGGGCAGCACTGTTGCACAAATTGCACACGAAGCAGCGCAGCCTGGTAGTGGGGTGATATTTAGGACTGCTTGAGTCCTCCCCAGAGGAAAAATCCAGCTGCCACAGCACATCCACCCTTCCCATTCCCACTCTGGTGCGCTGGAGCACGAGTGAAAGGGCCTGGAATGAGCCTGCTTTTATTCTGTCATTGTGAATGGGCCCCAGGTCGGGCCCAGATAAGCTCTGTGAGTTGGGGCTTGCACAGAGGATTTGTTGGGCTGGGCTGGCCCTTCCAGCTGCCCACAAACTGAGCTCCTCCAGCTCGGGGCAGCCTAAGGGCTGGGGCAGAGCTCCCCTCCAGAGACTGAAAGCCCAGGTTTTCCTGGAAACCTGGGGCTCTGTCACCATGGGAAAGGCACCGTGCAGAGCCCGTCCTGACTGGGAATCTGCCCCTTCCCACTCTGGAGCGAGCTGCCTTCCCAGGCAAGTTCCAGCTTGCTTGGGCCGTCAGCTTGGCGGATCTCATTTCTGGTGTTTTCTTCTCCTTTATTGCCTCCTTCTCCGCCCCAGGGCTTGAGAGAGGGCTGCCTCCTCCTTTAGAGCATTAGCAACCCTGCCAAATTTCCCCACCTGGAATATTTCATGTGCAGGCCCTTCTTTCTCCCACGCTCCCACCCCTTCCACCTTCCCCGTCCCACGTCCGGCTGTGGCTCCCGAGGCAGCTGGAGCCTCCGGGTGCTGGCACAGCTCCTGTGGTGCCCCTGCTCCCTGGGCTTCACCCCTGCAGCCACAGCACCACGGGGCAGGCAGGAACACGAGATGGGAGCTGCAGGGAGAGGCAGAGAGCCAGGAGCTGCAGAGGAAGGAGCGACACCCAAAACTGGGGGGCATGGAGCGAGCCAGAACACAGGGGGCAGGAGGGGAGGGAGTCACGGGGTGGAAAAGGGGCATTGCAGCGGAGAATAAAGGGCTGGGAGATTGGGAAAGCCTGGCTACGGATGCTGGGTTTGGTCCTGCTCCCACAAAACCCTCACGCTGGCAGAGCAGGGTCCAGCCTCCCTGCCAGGGCTGAGCTCCACAGCCCCTGATGCTGGGAATGGCTAAGCTGATTGCAACAGCCCCGGAGATGTGCATCAGCCTCTCCTCCCTCCCAGCACACAAGATCAGGCCGCCTGATTGTGTCATTTATTCCCCCATAAACAAAGCAGCCAAAGGAGAGAAACCCAGCCCAGAAATGAGAAACCTTCCTGGAGACACAGCTGGGCCAGGCAGGAGGAGCACAGCAGGGATGAGGCTCCTGGCCTGACCTCCCTTGGGCTGGAGGCACAGGAACATCATCCACAGCCAGTGCCCGATGGCAAAAACCCCTGGTGGGTCCATCCTGTCCCACAGGACCCTCAAAAAAGCAGCTGGAAGAGAACACAGCCAGTCCTCGTGCTTCAGGGCAGGAGCTGATGCTGGCTCACAGCAGGGAGGAGCTGCCCCTTCCAGGCTGTTCCCTGCTGTCCATTCTTCCCTGCTGCCACTACCGAGAGCTTCCCCTGGGCTGAACGGCAGGCCCGAGGTCCAAACCCAAAATTCTGCAGCAGCAGGGCTCAGACCCTGCTGTTCTATCCCATCAGGGAGGCACTTCCAGCAGCTCACACCCTCCTGTGGGCGTGCAGGCTGCTGGGTCCAGGATTCACAGAGTCACAGAATCACCAGGCTGGAAGAGACCTCCAGGATCATCGAGTCCAACCCACCCCAACACCTCAACTAAACCACGGCACCAGTGCCACGTCCAGCCTTTCCTTAAACACATCCAGGGGTGGTGACTCCACCACCTCCCCAGCAGATCATTCCAGTATTTTATCACCCATTCTGTAAAAAACTTTTTCCTAACATCCAACCTAAACTTCCCTTGGCACAGCTCTGAGCTCTGAGCCACCAAACAGCAAAAAGCCCCCACTGTCCCTGCTTGGTGCCACCAGACGAGGAAGGATCAGGCTGAAGCGTGCACAGAGATTGTTTGAAAACTCCTCTTGATCCACTGCCTTTGTTTTTTTTACAGAGGTGGGAAGAGAGCAGAGGATCTTGAGGGAGGCAGAGCAGCCACTGGCTGAATGCAGAGCCTATGAAACCTCGCCAAGTCACTGGGAAACCTCTGAGGCACCGCTCAAATAGATTTTAAATGGAGTCCCAGGCCCTCCTGCACTGAGGGTGATGAGGAATAAAATGAACGGAGGGTTTTTCAATGCACACACTGAGGATAAATGGCTTTTTAATTGATAATGCCAGGATCTGGAGCCAGGGGATTCATCAGCATGTTTTGGCACCCCTCAGGACTGCAGCTTTCTACCCATGCTTGTGTTAAATGACACACGAACAGGAGCAGGGGTGCAAGAGGAGTGCAAGGACTCACAGCAGCTCAAAGAACCCCAGAAGCTGCTGCCAGAACTCATCTCTCAGAGGCCACCTATGGAGAGCAACTCCCGCAGTGCAGACAGCAGCTCCCAGCCAGGTCCTTTGCCTTGGATTGTCCCCAGCAGCGTCCCAGGGACAGCTCTGGGCTCGGGATCAGCACAGGAGATGATGGTTCAGCTTCAGCCCAGTCACCCCCGCCCTGTCTCACCCCCAGCTTTGGGGACAGTCCTCGTGCCCTGTCCACCCTGGCTGTGTGTTCTGCTCTCTGTTCCCCTCAGGAAGCTCTTCCCAGCCTTGCTGTCACACTTATGTGGCTCCTGGGACCGTGTGGGAGCCCAGGCAAGGAGATGAATCTTGGAGAGACAGTAATTACTTCTGTCAGATTAATAAATTAATAAACCTCCCATTTATTCTCCGGATTTCATTTCCAATCCTTGCGTTTTCTCTTCCTGTCGTGCAAGCACGCCATGAAAAAAATGCAAGAAGGCACAAGAGAAGCAGGAAAGGGGAGAAGGAGGCTCCAAGAAAGGGCCTGTGAAGCTGTTGAGCATCTCCAAGCCACTGAAACAGCTCCTAAAGTTGCAGAAAGGTGAGAGGATGAGGAGAAACTCTGCCTGCACAACGAGCACCCCCCTGGATGGAAAAACCCAGCTCCCAGTGCAGACATCTTCACCTTGGCTCTCTGTCAGCACTCACTGCAAAGTCAATGAAGAGAAATTCCTAATTCAGGAGCTCTGCATGAGAAATCCACCTTGGGCTGGAGAAATCTGGAAGTTTCTATTTTTTTTTGCCTTGGACACGAGGGAGTCTGGGTGATTTGCCCCGTTTTCCCCTTTTGTTTCAAAGCAAGGAACTCTCTCAGTGAAATCGAGCCTTTCTCACGGACCTGGACAAGAGGGAGAGCTCTGCTCACCCAGAGACTTCCCCAGCCACTGCTAAAATCTCTGAGGAGACCTCAGGCTGTTTTCTCAAGGAGCTGCTGAGCTGGAGAACCCATTTCAGGAGAGCCTTTTCTCTTCAGAAATGACTTCTGAAGAGCTCCTCTCCTTAGCAGGTCTTGACCAGGACAACCACAAGGGGAACATGGGCTGAGCCTGCCTCCTCCTCCTCCTCAGCACCGCTGGTTTTTGCCCAAATTTCTGAGCAGAACCCGTCTTTGCCCTTCTCCCTTTGCAAACTCCCCCTCTGAGAAACTCGACACGCGGGCTGCGGGTCGGATTTCGGGCTCATCACTTAAAGAGGATGATGCACTTCCCAGCGCTCAGCCCAGCCTCGGTAAAACGATGCTTGGTCCCACCCTCCTGCCCCCCCGGGCCAGTCCGAGGCACAGGCAGTGCAAACCCAGCCGGGTTTGTTGCAGGGGATGAGGCCCTGCAAGGACCTGCCCCCGTTTCCCAGCTCAGCAGAGCTCAAGTGGAGCATCCATGTAGAAATAATAGGAAGGGGAGGAAAATTAGGATCCTACTGCGGGGCCATCAGGTCTTTTCCATTGCTTTCCCAGCCATACATCCCTGGATGACCCTGGATTCCCTGCCTCGCTTGCAATTTCTTGCTGGCAAACACACAGGCAGCGGGATGAGAGGCTTCTTGCCAAAAAAAATAGGTGGGCAGAGCGGGAATAGGAGCGGAGACATCAGAGAAGCCAACAGAACCAACCTCTCCCTCTCACAGCATCCTGTGCATCCCAGACAGCAGCACCCTCACCTGTGCAGGTGCAGGGCTAAGCCAGCGCTTTTCCTTGTTATTTTGGGGACGCAGCAGGCAAATCCCCCAAGGACCGCCACATTCCGGGCACAGAAAAAAAAATTAAAAAATAAAAAAAGCCAGAACAAAAGGCAGCCGCGGCTCCCTGCCCCCTCCCCGCAGATGTCCGCTGGCTGCTGCCTAATCCGCCCGGGCAGGCAGGCAGCAGTGTCACCCCGCGGGGGGACAGCGCTGTCCCCTCCCCAGCAAAGGGGGGGTCCGCGGGCTCATCCCCGCTCCGCCGGCAGCGGGAACAAAGCGCCGGGGCCGGGAATCCAGCGCAACCCACGGCACTGCCATGCTAATGAGCGCTCCCGGCTCCGTCCCGCCGCCCGTGGCAAATCGGAGCGAAAATCCAGGCTCGACAAGGAGGCAACTTTTATGTCCGATGAGCGTCGCTGGGCTCCAAAACCAATCCTCTCCCTCGGTTTATTTTTAATTGACTCCTACTAAGCCGGAGCGCATTTTCATCCGTTCCAAATGGAGCAGCTGTTGAAACTGAAAATCAGCAGCAGAAAGTGCGGACGTTTCTATTTTGCGGTGTTCGCTCCTCAGCGCTCCATTTCCAAACCTCAGCAGCCTGCCCAGAACAAAGGATGCCTTGGTGCAGAGCATTAACCCCATTAATTCCTGAACCTCCTGGAATTCCTGAAATTCCTGAAAGCTCCGAATCCCCGTCCTTGCAACCCTCACATTCCACTGTGAAACCCTCGCTTTCCATCCTGAACCCCCTGCACTCTCATCCTGCATCCCTCGTGCCCCCATCCTGCACTCCTGACATCCTCATCCTGTACCCCTTTTTATCCCCATCTTGCATCCAAATCCTGCATCCCAATCCTGCATCTCTCATGTCCCCATCCTGCAAAATCTGTACCCCCATCCTGCATCCCCATCCTTCATTCCTCACATCCTCATCCTGCACTCCTCAAATCCCCATCCTGCATCCCTTGTGTCCCCATCCTGCACTCCTGACATCCTCATCCTGTACTCCTTTTTATCCCCATCTTGCATCCAAATCCTGCATCCCAATCCTGCATTCCTCATGTCCCCATCCTGCACCCCTCAAATCCCCATCCTGCATCTCTCATGTCCCCATCTTGCAAAATCTGTATCCCCATCTTGCATCCCTCACATCCCCATCCTTCACTCCTCACATCCTCATCCTGCACCCCTCAAATCCCCACCCTGCAGCCCCTGCATCCCCATCCCTTCCATCCTCATCCTTCACAACCTGCATCCCCAACCCGTATCCTCCACATCTCCATCCTGCAGTGCCAGGTCTCTGGGTTATTGTCCCTCCCTGGATCCTGCAGTGCCAGGAGAGCCTGGAAAACTCAGTCCCCCAGGCAGGGAGTGCTTCAGTCAGCAGGGTCAGCGCAGTTATCCTGTGCTCAACTGGCCAGCACACAAACCCCAGGTCTCAGAAACGAGCCCTGGCAAGGCTCTGGCCCCTGGAGGGGACAGCTGGACCCCAGGAGCTCATCCCAAGGCTGGGATTTAGCAGGGAGGATGTTGGGATCAGAGCTGGGGCTTGGTCCTGCTCACAAACAAGCCGTGCCCTCCTCCACAAGGCAAACACCAGCTGGCCAAGGCGGGAGCATCCCCCTGCTCAGTCCCAAGGGATACAATCCACAAAGCTGGCACCACACTGGAGAACCTGGGCATTGCCAGATCCCTGCACCCAGCCAGAGCCAACATGGAAATGCTGCAAAGGGAGCACTGGGCTGCAGCCCGGAGCTGGGACAGGTCCCTCAGGCAGGGATTGAGCTGTGGGGTCCGGCTGGCTCTGAGGACACTCAGAATTCACCCCCTGCACATTCCCAGCCAGTCCCTCGGGGTGTGTGCCAGTGTTTGTGCAGGTAGCCTGGCCACGGAGCCAGGTGCCTGCTAGAGAGGTTCCTTCAGAATTGCTAATGGGAGAATCAAAAAATAAAAACTTCCCAGGAATTTGCAACAGGATTTCTACAGGAGCAGCTGTCCAGGGCCTGGATCCCTAATCCCAACAAAGCCAGAGGGAAGCTGGGCCTAGGAAGGATATCCTTGTCTATCCTTCTCTCCTTGTCTTCCTTGGAGAGCGGAATCCAAACCCAAGGAGGAGCAGGAGGAGGGGCAGTGGGTACAGGTCACACTTTGCTGGCACATGTCAGCAGGGCTGCCTCTGTAAATAATATTTCACACCAGGGGCACGCTGAGTGCCAGTCAGCTCAAGTGCTCTGCCACGTGTTAGGTTTGCTGGGAGCTGAGGTGTTCGGAAAATCTGTCACAGACCGGCGTGCTCCAATCTTAAAATAATTGATTAATTAAAAGCTGACCCTGAGCTTGTTTCTGAAGGTCTGTCCCTAGCTCTAAACCCTGAAAAAAGCCATTTTTATCTTTTGCCAACCAAACAAATCCAGCTTCAGACCTCTGATTAAATATTTACAACTTTGCACAGACCACAAACAAGCTCCACAGCTATTTATCGCTCCAAAGGCAGCTGCAGCAAGAAACGCAGCACAAAACAAACAAAAACCAGCCAGGAACGAACGGTGTCATCCACATCAACAAGTTTCACTTGTGTGCTTGAGTCAGCTCGGAGCCAGGGGGCATTTCAAGCACGTTTCACTGGGCTCAGAGCTCGGGGACCTGGTGCTGTTGGAGCTCTCCCAGCTCCAGATGCCTCCCACACCCCTCTCTGGAGTGTTCCACGTGCTGCTGATGTCAGTGGTCCTCACTCTGGATCTCACTGAAGGTGAGCTGGTGACTGGCTGGGTTTGTCACCTCTTTGTCCCCATTTCCAAGCCCAGCTGGGGCTGGCAGAGGCCTGGCAGTGACATTTAGGGACACAGAGATGAGGTGAGGGTGTGCAGGAGGCACTGGGCAGCCACGGGGGTCAGTGTTTGTCCCTGTGCAGTCACAGCCAGGGCTGGGTGAGGGACACAGCTGGAACCAAGGTCAAAACCACGTCCCCAGAGTGACCCCACCTTTGTCCACCCCATCCATCCATCCTTTCCCCAGTGCCATCCCATCCCCTGGAGCAGCAGGACAAAAGGGGATTGTTCCTAATCGTTTTTGGGAATACAAAAGCAGCTGTGCCTTTGTTTGGGCACGGAGCCAGGCTGGGATCCCCCTCCCCACCTGATTTCCCAGGCACAGGCTCAGGTTTCTGACGCACAGGATCAAATAACCCATCACTCAGGGCACGATATTATCCCCTATTACCAATTCCATACAAACAGCTCTGCTCTTCCCGGGATTGAAAGCCAATTAAAGAACCTTGCTTTTCAAGGGGACAGAAAGATGAGAGGAGGGGGCTTTGTGGGGTTTTTGTTGGTGCCTAGCTGGTAGGAAACATCCCCCACAGGGACTATTGATGAGTTCTTTTCAGATTCACATTGATTTTGCTCAGAACCATTTGGGACTCGTGTCTCCAGAGGAAAAAGAGAAACACAAAGAGGAACAACAACAAAATCCCCACAAGCCGCGTCCTAAAAAGGAGAAAGAAAGAAATTTTATTTGCGGGAGGATCAATGGTGTTTGCTGAAGTCAGCAATCGGCGTTTTGGGTTTCAAAGCTTTCTCAGGGCAAGGGAGCCTCACTCTCAAGGTGAAGAGCAAGCTCATAAATCTGGGAGAAGCTTCAAGCCCAGAATCTGCTGATTCCCCACTGCAGGGAGGGCAGAGCCAACAGGAAAAGGGCATTTGCTCTGCAAACAGGGAGCAGGATGAGCACTTGTAAATCGCTGCTCACAAGGGAGCAGGTGACATTCAGCCCTGCTGCACTCAGATCTGGGATAAAGGGGAGCACAAAGGTGACTTTAAGCCAGCTCTGCACTCACAAGGGCCACGTGAGCACCTGCTTCCTCCTCTCAGCTCCCAGGGCAAGCCTCAGGTCTGATGCTGGGAAAACAAAGCTTGTCCTCAACACTTGACCCCGGCCCCAAAGCCTAGAATCACGGAATGGGTGGGAAGGGAACTCAAAGATCAATTCCTCACCCCCCTGCCATGGACAGGGACAACTTCCAGGTTGCTCCAAGCCCTATCCAACCTGAAATGCCTCCCACTGCCTCCTGCCCTGGGAGCAGCCGTGTCCAGAGAGGTGCCCAGGGCAGGGGGAAAGGCAGAGACAGGAAAATCTGCAGCTGGGACTGCAGCCAGCACAGCCAGACTCCACCACAGAAGTGCAGGGGACGGCTCCCCCATCGATCCCGCCCGGATTTAGGAGGAACAAACAAAAAGCTTCGTCATCAAAACCCCCAGACTGCCCTCACAGTGAGTGTCCTACCCAGGAGGAGCCCTGGCTTTAGGATCACAGGATTTTAGGGATGGAAAAGCCCTCCAAGATCATCGAGTCCGATCTTTGCCCAACACCCCCTCGTCACTAAACCACAGAGCTTCCCCCCCTTGCCTCTCCCAGGCTCCCTGCCCCAGTTTGGCCCAGTACCACCAGTTTGGAACCAGCTCCTGCCAGCCCTGCCACTCAGAGCAGCCTCCTGGTGCCAGGGGAAGGGGGCCAGGGGCGTCGAGCTCTTGCCAGCGGGTGTTTAGCACACCCACCCGCCTCAGCAGGCAGGTAGGTGACCCCTCAAGGTCCCCTGCAAACCTGAATCATCTTCTGTTCCTATCAGGATGCTAAACTAGCACAAAAACATGTCTGTCTTTCTGTCAATCTGTCACTTCGCGTTCGCCTCACTTTCGTCTGTCAAACATTAGCCTGGATCTCACTGTCAACAAGCAGATATTTATTTGTTGTTTCCCCTTTTGTTTGCTTTTTTTTTTCCAGGCCATTTCCACTTGAGATACACCCAGGCAGGCAGAGCCATATGCACACAAATAGCAGGGCACCATTTTCACTCCATTCCAGGATTTTTTTTACTGGGAAGGCTGGGAGTGACTCGTTCTGACAAGTGACTCCTTGCACTAAAACCAAACTGCCAGGCTGCTCCTCTTGGGCGCACACCTGGGCAAGTGAGGGGATCTGGGCTGGGCAGAGATGATCTTCAAGGTCCTTCCAAGCCAAACCAGACTGGGATTCCATGGGAATGGCTCCAGGGCTGGGGGAGAGGCAGAGCCCCCTGTCAAAGTATCCTCAGTGCTTGTGGCCGTGCCAGGGGGGCAGGAGAGCTCCCGGAGCTCACCTGAACAGACCCAGAGCTCACCTGAACAGACCCAGACCTCACCTGAACAGATCCAGACCCTCACCTGCACAGCCCAAACCTTCACCTGAGAAGCTTCAGACCTCACCTGAACAGCCCCAGACCTCACCTGCACAGCCCAAACCCTCACCTGCATAGCCTGAACAGACCCAGACCTCACCTGCAACAGCCCAAACCTTCACCTCAACAGACCCAGACCTCACCTGGCTGCTGCCCCACACCTGGATGGGAGACCCAGCCTGGAGGGGAAGGCAAAAGCAGAGAGCAGGAGGAGCCTGGGGGCAGCACAGCCCTAAGGGGGGACACGGGGAGGAGCCAGAAGGGTGCCCTCCCTCTCCCTCTCATTTCTGCCCAGGATAATAAAAAAAGGAATATTTTTCCTGCCTGGATTCTTTTTCCCGGCGTCCCCGGCCCATCTCAAGCCACCCTGTCTCCATGGCAACGGGCCGAAGGAACAGATGGGCCTGGCAGGCAAATCCCCCTTGAGGAGAATGCTCAGGGCCACACGCCTTGGGGACAGGGATGTCACCCCCGGGCACCCCCTCCTCATCCTCCCGCCGTGGCCAGACCTGGGGGTGGCTTTGCAGGAAGAGCAGCCAGGATGCTGCCCTCCCAAAGGGGCCTGAACCGTCTGAGATCCACCTGGCTGTGGGGAAATCCACATTTTCTCAGACACCTGCAGCTCTCCCTGCCCACCTCCAGCAAACCTCAACCCTGGACCAGGGCACTGCACAACAGGACGGGCACAGGGGGCACAACTCCCGTCCCTGGAGGGGCTGGCACAGGGCTCAGCTGTCCCAGCCTCGCTGGATTTCCCAGATTTATCCAGCCAGGCTGGGCTGAGGAGAGGGGTGGGTGAAGATGAAGCTCGGCCGCTAATCTCCCTGTGGATTAAGCGTCCACGTGGGGCTGTGGTGTGGGGCTTTGGAGCAGGCAAACAACAGCTGAGCCCTCCTGGAGATCCACAGCTCCTCTGGGATGTCTGAGAGGGGCAGCCTGGCCTGGCCTGGCACACAGAGAGAAAAGGGTGTTCTTCTTTCACCTCCTCCTTTGCAGACAGAGCTGCAAACCTGATGCAGCTTGTTGTGCTCAGAACTGGTTCCCTTTTTTTGGGGGAGAAAAAGTGTGAAGCCACACTTCAAAGCCTCCAAAGCTGTCTGGGCCTGCACAGGTGGAGGGCTCACTGTGGGGAAACTCAGGCTCGCTGTGGGGAAACTCAGGCTGAAGGCATCAAGAAACTCTGCTGCAAGAAGAGGAAAAGTAAAAAGAAATGGCTGCTCCTTAGGAACTTCAGGAACTGCCTCAGCTGCCCCAGCCCGTTCTCTGCTGAAAAACCCAAAGCAGCCCTCGCTCTCCAGAGCCAGCTTTGGAGCTGTTTCCAGTATTATCCAACACCCTGCACTTCACACAAACCCCACGGGGTCACACAGCTGCTTTCCCTGCCCATGGAGTCCCCGGGAGATTGTGGGACTGGGAAGCAGCATTGCTCAGGGCTCAGGAGCCAGGGCAGGCTGAGGGTGGGGAGCAGGGTGGGAGATGATGGTGCTGGGAGGCTGCAGGGAGCCAAACCCCTCCTCCTTTCCTTTCCTTTCCTTTCCTTTCCTTTCCTTTCCTTTCCTTTCCTTTCCTTTCCTTTCCTTTCCTTTCCTTTCCTTTCCTTTCCTTTCCTTTCCTTTCCTTTCCTTTCCTTTCCTTTCCTTTCCTTTCCTTTCCTTTCCTTTCCTTTCCTTTCCTTTCCTTTCCTTTCCTTTCCTTTCCTTTCCTTTCCTTTCCTTTCCTTTCCTTTCCTTTCCTTTCCTTTCCTTTCCCCTTCTCCTTCTCCTTCTCCTTCTCCTTCTCCTTCTCCTTCTCCTTCTCCTTCTCCTTCTCCTTCTCCTTCTCCTTCTCCTTCTCCTTCTCCTTCTCCTTCTCCTTCTCCTTCTCCTTCTCCTTCTCCTTCTCCTTCTCCTTCTCCTTCTCCTTCCCTTCCCCTTCCCCTTCCCCTTCCCCTTCCCCTTCCCCTTCCCCTTCCCCTTCCCCTTCTCCTTCTCCTTCTCCTTCTCCTTCTCCTTCTCCTTCTCCTTCCCCTTCCCCTTCCCCTTCCCTTCCCCTTCCCCTTCCCCTTCCCCTTCCCCTTCCCCTTCCCCTTCCCCTTCCCCTTCTCCTTCTCCTTCTCCTTCTCCTTCTCCTTCTCCTTCTCCTTCTCCTTCTCCTTCTCTCTTTTCTTTTCATTTCTTTGCTTTTCCCCTGCCCTGCCTGCCCTGGCTGGCTCCCAGGGGTGCCGGTGCTGCCCCGGGGGCCCGGCCCTGCCCAGCTGCTCCCAGCCCACACCCGTGGGAAGCTCAGGAGCCCGTCCTGCCTCTCAGGTGTGGCCCGTGGCCCGCGGGCTCCCGCCCCGCTGCCAGCTTGGAAAGGAAGAGAGGGAAGGGCAGCAAAGCCTCCCGGGGTGGATGGCAGCACCAGCACCCCTTCCTGGGGCTTCCTCTCCCTCTCAGGAGGTTCCCAGGTATTTTTTCTTCCTGCTGTTCCCTGCAGACCAGGCTGGGTGCAGGAGCAGCCGTGCCCACGCCCAGCACAGCCCAGCCTGCCCCACGAGCCCCCCTCTGTCCTTCCTCTGCTCCCTTTCCCGGATCAAAGCTCCCCTCCCTGTATTGCAAACATTATTCAGCTCGGAGATAAGAAGCTCTCCAGCAGCACTTTATTAATCCCACAGGAGGCAGAAAGAAGCAGAGTGGAAGGGTTTAGTGTGGCCAGGACAGAGACTAATGTTCTATGAAACACCTTTGCAAAAAGAGAGCCACGTCTTTTTCCCAGAAACTCTCCTGGAACCTTGGGTAATAATTAACAATTATCGAACTTTAAACCTTCCATCTCTCTCCCTCTGTGTCCTGGCCAGGGTTTTGTAACAACTCCCCCGGTCTGGAACACTCCCAGCCCGGGGTGCTGGGGTGCACTGGGGCTGCAGGGTGAGGAGGAGGAGGAGGATGCAGACAGACTCCGTGGGCAGGCAGGAGGCAGCTGCTGACTCTGCTGCTTCCCTGCCTCTCCACTGCACCTCCCTTCCTTCCTCCAAGGAATCCTGCAGCTCCTGTGGCCAGGAGAGAAGTGGCTCTTTGTGGTTCTCCCCAGGGAAGTTTCTCCCAGCCTCGGGATGCCACAGCCTCCTGCATATGGCTGAAGTTGTCACCCACCCAGGAGAGACTCGAGAGCTTCTCTAGCACTTGTTTAAACCCATCTGCTGTCTGAGGCAGCCACACTCGGTGCCATGTGAGGCTCACACTGGGACAAACTGGGTGGCTCACTGGGCCTGGGCTCCATCCCTACCTGGTGGAAGGGCCACAGAGTTTTGGAAGTGCTCACTCCTGCAACAAAGGGCGTTTGTGTTATCTGCATCCCACCACGGGGCAGCTCAGGTGTCAGGAATCCTGCTCGCAGCTCTGTGGGGGTTTTTAGGAAATGCAAAACTCGCTGCAGGTGTCTGGAGACTCCCACTGCTGTCGTGGCAGGAGGTCCTTGCTGTCCTTCCTGCCTCAGCACCCAGGGCAGAGCCGGGGACAGGGTGGACATGGGACAGGCATTCCTGGTGCAGGGTCCAGCAAAGAGCCAGGCTGGGGGTGGGAAGGAGCAGGGATGTCCAGCCTTAACTCTCACCCACCTGCAACCCCTCTCTGGAAACCAGGGGTGACCCAAATCCAAAACCAGCAAGAGACCTGTGAATTCAAGCAGGCAGAGAAGCCAATGGGCCACGTTCACCCAATTCCATGATGCCAACCCCACATCCCACACCCAGAGCAGCCAGGAACCAGGCCCAGTGTCTGCACCCACAGAACATTTGTACATGGGTCCATTCAAAAGCATTTCCTGCCTTCTAAACTCCCTGGGCAAGGAGCTGCCTGCTTCTGGCTGCTGTGAAAAAAGGGAAGGGGAGTCACCTTTCCCCGTGCTCTGCAAACTCGGGGCTTGGCTCGGGGAGGATCAGGCGTGCAGGGCAGAGAGGGACAGCTCCCAGCAGCTCCTGACGAGGAAAGGCACACAGAGGTGAGGTGAGCTGGCCACGGATATTCCAGGGAGCTCGTGGCAAAGCCAGGAAACGCTGCCAGCCCTTCTGAGCTCAGCCTGCCTTTGCCATCACCTCCAGGCCATTCTTTCCCTGTAAGTAAAAGCTGATTCACGCCCGGTAGGAGTTGGTAGCAGATATTCCCATTTCCAGTGAGGTACTGTAAGGTACTCCACGGGCACGGCAGCGTTTGAAATGTCAAGAATACAAAAAAATATATGTACTTAAGGAGAACGATTGGAGCCGTTTATTTCCAGGGCGAGTTTCGAGGCAGTGAAAGGTCTCAGATCAATACCAGCAGAACTGCAAATTGGAGCCCTCCCCTTCGGCACAGAGAGGGTACAGCTGAGACAGCATCTGCACAAACAGCCTGCCCACAGCCCCTGCCAGCCTGCTCAGTTCCTGACCTTGAGTTTCCCTCTTCAAGTGGCAGAGGGAAACTCCCCCTTTCCTCACAGCCCTGGGGTTTTGTTCCTGGATGCTGATTTATCTAACTTGGGCACATTCTGTCTGGGGAAGAACCCGAGCCTGGATAAACTCACTCCACGTGCACACCGAGGAGCAGCCTGCTCCGTCCTGCAGTATGAGAGAAACCCCAAGGGGGGTTTGCAGCACAGATTTTGGGGTAAATCCAGCAGACAGCTTAAGTGCCACGCTGGCTGTGGCATTTTTGGAGCATGAAATGCAGTTGCCTGCTCAAGAGCCCCATCACAAACAGGCTTTTCTCCCCCTCCCTGCCCCACAGCTGTCCCCGTGCCCCAGGGACCCCTGAAAGGTTGTCCCCATCCAAAGTTGGGATCAATACAGCTGTCAGGCTCTGGCCACACTACCCCTGCTAATTGGAATTACAACAGGCAGAGCACAGCTTTCACTCCATCTCCCTGTCTCTTGTCATAACGTAATCAAAATCTCTCCCTCTCTCTTTATCACCGAGCGTGACAGGAGCAGAGGCAGCCACGAGACTACAGATTCCCTCAGACCTCACTGGGGCTGGGGGGCTTTGCCACAGGGCTGGGAAAAAAAACCCCTTCACTGCCAGAACTGCAGCTTTTGGATGAGCAGGGTAACGGGAGAGGTGGCCTGAACCCCCCAAGGGGCTGGGAAGAGCAGGGAGGAAGGGATGGGGGTGAGGGGTGCCGTGGGCAGGGGGTGCAGCACCAGGCTGTGACCAGAGGCAGTCACAGGTTGGTTGTGGAGGTGGGCAGAGCCCAGGAAGGAGCCTCCCTCCTCTTCCTCGCTGCCTCCTGCCATGCCAGGCTCCTGCCTCGCCTCAGCCACAGGTCCCCAGCGAGCCAGAAGTGAGCAGGGGGTCACTGGATGAGACACGAGGCAGCTTGGCACGGACACGGGGCACTGAGAGCCAAAGCTCTGTGCTCACACAGCAGCCCCTGCACGTCTCTCTCCCCCTGCTCTGAGGGCTTGGCCAATTTTTGGACCAGGGCGATCCATCCTGGGCAAACGGCGCAGCATCCGTGATTTGTTGGTCATTATTAAACAGCAGTAACGCAGGGCTGAGTTACCCAGGGGAGGGAGGCATCAGCAGCCTGGACGTGCCCAGCTCCCCTGAGAGCGGCCATAAACAAAACTTAAATAATTAAGAGTGCTTGGGTGGAGATGCAGCCTCTAAGTATTCTTAGGCTTGTGCAAATACAGGAAATAAATTCTTGGAAGGTGCCAGGCTGGATGGGGCAGAGGGAGGCTCATTTTCCAGATCACTTGAGAGCAGCCGTTATAAATCTCAGTGAAAGATGCACCTCCCCAGGCTGGCGATATTTTTAAACTCCGAGAGAGAGAGAGAGAGAGAGAGGGGGGAGAGAAAAAACCACATTTTAGTATTTACACCACAGGCGAAATGGGTATTTAAAAATCAGGGTACATTTTCCAAAGTCTGTTCCTGCCACGCCAACAAATAAAGAATTTTCTTTCTATAGTGTGCTAGCTGGCAATATTAGCCCCAGAGAATTCACTGCTACCGCCATCATTCTGTTGTGAGCTGAGAAATCAAACTCCCAGAAGGACTGGGGGAGTCGGGGGATAAAGGTTCTTTCACTGGCAAATTGCTGCTCCAGCTTGGAACTGAATCAGCAGCAAATCCCTGCAATCCTGGGGGTGACTCCTGCCCTGTCCCTGCTTGCTTGGTGTCTGGGGTGATGTCCCAGGGGGTGTCCCAGCCCTGTGAGGCCAGCTGAGCTCTGGAGCTGGGAATGCAGGGATCAGGATCTCCAGGTTTCCTTCCTGATCCTCCGTGGTGCTCCAGAGGGTCCGTGCTGCAGTGGGCACATGTGAGCTGGTTTTTGGGTGGACATCCAGCAAATCTTGTCAAGATCATGGGCTGAAAGAGGTGACAGGATGGCTGTTCCAGCCTGGCTCTCCTGGAGAACCACAAATAAGACCTGCCAGGGCACTGCAAAGCACTGCAGCCTTCCTTTCCTCAGTCCTGCTCATCCCCTCCTCAGAGAGAACATCCCCCCTTTTCCCAGCTCTGCTCTCTTCAAGCCTCCCTCCCAGCCCTCCCAGGAGTGCTGCCGTGCTCTGAAGGATCCCACCCAGCTCCTATCGAAGGGAGACCCCAGCACACCCATCAGGCACCCAGCAAACCCCCAGACAAGGCTGCTGGAGAGATCAGAGCACTGCGATCGCTCCCTGTGCCAGGAGATCCCAACGAGACCTCCCCACCTTCCCAGGATCCTCACTGAACCCAAGCACGAGGGAAATTTGGCAAAGCTCAGCCCCATCACTGGGAAAAGGCTCTCCATGAAAATCACACCCACAGAGCTCCTGGCCTCTCCTGCTCCCACAGCAGCACCCAGATACTGGGGGGCTGAGCTGGAGTAAAGAGATCCAACACTGCCCCTTCCCCTCAGCACGAGAAATAAACTCACCAAGTAAAACACCGAGCCTAGCAGAGCCAAGAGGGGTCCTGTATCCAATGGAAACTGGCAGCTGATGTGAGTTACAGCATGGCAGGGATGCTGCTATGCAACACATCCCTGATCCTCAGCGGCCGTGAATGGGCAGAGCCAGGGCTGTGCCTTCCTATCCAGGGATGTCCCTCCTCCAGCACGGTCCCCAGACACTCTCTTGGTGCAGCTGACCACGGGAAGAGCCCAAAGAGGCCCAGGAATGAGCAGCTTGGGCAGCTGAGCACCACCAAATCTGCTGCTGCCTCCTGTTCCAGCCCTTAAAACAACACTGCTGCTCACACTGCCTTGGCTAAGGGAGGAGACAGGCAAGGAAAAGGAAAAATAACCCCTCTAGAATGGGAGAGATCTTCCTGTGTGTTCTTACAGCGCCTAAACTGACCTGGATTATCCATCCTTAACATTTCCTCTGGTTTTGGCACCCCCCAGGTGAGGAAGGCCATCAGCACTGGTGGGAACGAGACTCTGGGCTTGCCTCCAAGGGGTCTCTGCTGATTGTGTGGCCCAAGAAAAGTCAGAGTAAAGCCCCTTGGATGGCTTTTCCTAAGAAAAGGCATTTCCTAGGATGCATTTGCCTGAGAAAAATGTAGCCAGAGCTTGATTTACTGGTAATTCTCCAGTGAAAAGTCTCCTCCTGACTGCAGGTTTTGCAGGGTGTCATTTCTAGGAGGGGTTCCAAGGCAAGGGGAGCCTCCACCATGGGTTTGGGTGAGGGCTGAGTTATGACTCCACAGAACTGGTAACTCCTAACTGGGAGCTCATAATTGATAACTCACAACTGGGAACTCATAACTCACAACTGGGAACTCATAATTGATAACTCACAACTGGGAACTCCTAACTGATAACTCCTTGAGTTATCCATAACTGGGAACTCCTCTGGCACCAGGCTGGAGCTGAGCAGGCTCATGCTGGGCTGCTCAAGGACAGGGCAGGGTTCATCCCTCCCTCTTTGCTCTCTCCTGCCCTGAGTGCCACAGTTCCTCACCATCCCGTGCCAAGCTGCTCTGCACAGACATCAGGAACAGAAAGTGGCAGAAACTCTGACCTTTCTCCTCTCCTATTAAACTCTCCCCTGAGTTTGTGACTTCTGCCCATCAGGGACCATTTGTAACCCTTGGCTCTGCCAGGACACTCAGGATAACAACCTCTAATTACAGCCCTCTGCTCTTGAGTCACACCAGCCTCTTGTACACATCAGCATCAGACCCTGAGCCCGCAGCCAGAACTCTGCCCCCAAACTGAGCCCTTGGGCTGTGAAAATGGTCGGTGGAAAGCTGCTCAAGCAGCATTTCCCTTGGTCCAGAGGGTGTCCTGCCAGGGGACAGCAAATGAAACCTGGTTTTGCCTCTTGTGAGAACCTCAGTGCAGAGAACAGGCAAGAGGTGAAACCCCTGGGCCCACAACACAGCCCCAGCCCCTGCACCACTGCCTGGAGCCTCACACAGAGCTCAGGGCTGGTTCTGCTCTCAGGTGGCCACAGAGCACTCACTGCACCCCGGGGTCCCTCCCAGCCAGCCCTTAGATGGCTCTGGGAGGGCTGGATGTGAGCCCTGGCTGCCAGCTGCACCCCCTGGCGCTCCTGATGGAGGGATTTTCCACAAGAGAAGCAAAACAGCCTCAAAATCAGCCTGATTGCAGGTGGGGAGGGAGGGGGCTGAGCCCCCTTGCCTGAGCAGGCTCGGGAGTACCTGCTGTGCCTCAGCCAGGTGCTCCATCTGGTGCCTGCCGCTGCTCCCAGGCACGGATGTGATCCGCAGGTCCTGCACCACATCTGGAGCATCCCTGCATGGTTGGGAGCAGATGGAAGCACTTTGCTGCTCCCCGCAGCTAGAAAGGCTGGGATGGAGGACAGCAAAGCCTTTCCTTGTGCTGGAACTCCCAGGGAGGAGAATCCCACTGCTCCTGCCTCTCTGGGGCTCCTCTCCCCGCACACCTGGAGGCTGCAGGGCTGTCCACCATCCCCAGCTGCTCTGGCTCCGAGCCAGGCAGGGCAGGCTGCAGCACAGGGAGGCAGAGCGGGGTGGATAACGCTGAGAAACGCTTCCCTCTTGCATCACACCCAGTAATGTCAAGGCAGGATTATGAACCTCCTGCAGGGACTGCTTTGTGGTGGGGAATGGAGCAGAGATGGTTCGTCAGGTTGGGTCAGTTCCTCCCAGCCATCCCCAGCTCCCCACGGAGCTGCTGACACCACTGGCCAGGCCCTCTGTGCCTCCCTAACCTGTGTCCTCCTGTCCCTCTGAGCTGGGGACAGCAAGGGACTGAGGCTGCCTCCCCTTCTCAGGGCCAGGAGCTGCTGTCTGCGCCCTGGGACTGCAGCAGAGCCGAGCTCTGGAGCTGCCAGCCCCTGGGCAGGGCTGCAGGCAGTGCCCAGAGGGGACGGGCACGCAGTGGGCAGCAGGAGCTGAGCCCCACAGCCGTCCCCAAGTGCCCCTGGAGGCTGGGACACAGCCCAGGGCACAGACAGGGACACGGTGCTGCAAAGGGCAGCAAATTTCTCTTCCCGTTTCTCCGTGTGACAGAGAAGGGATGTTAAACCCAGCGTGGTGACAGAGGGGAAATTCCCCTTCCTCCCACCAGCAGCGCTTGGAGCAGATCTCCTTCTCCTTCAGAGCCAAGGGGTTCTCCTTGAAAACCCTGTGTGAGTGCTGGGATGTGCCTCAATCCAGCCTGGACCAATCCTTCAGTGGGAGCAGCCAGGGCAAATGTGCACCTGGGAGAGCACCAACAGCAGCCAGGAAGAAATGTGTCATGAGACATCCCTTAGTTTAACAAACCTTCACCTGAAAATGCTGCTGAGGGTTCAGGAGCAGGGAATTCTGCGTGCTGGGGTGGCTGAGCTCTGGTAATTAACTCAGAGAGGTGTCTCCAGTGCAAACCGGGTCCCTGCTCCGCTGGCTGGCGGCACCAGCTCACCCTTCAGCAGAGCTGCCCTGATTTAATCTGACGTGATTTGAAAAAGCAAGGTCTCCAGGGGTTGGGAGATTGGAGTACCTTCCTTTGTCCCTCCCTCATTTGTTTCTGCTTTTTTGCACTGATAAGCCTGGCTGGCCTGTGAAAGGGGCTGAGCAAGAGCCATCAGCACCTCGGGCAAGGATGTTGCAAGACTCAAACCCTTTCTCAGCAGCCCTGAGGACTGTGGCCAGCTCAGCCCTGCAGCTCTCTCACACAGCCCAACCCCAGCTCTTCCAAAAATTTTTGGCTCTGAGCAAACCAGTCTGGTGGAAGGTGTCCCTGCCCAAGGCAGGGGGTTGGAAGATGATCTTTAAGGTGCCTTCCAATCCAAATAATTCTGGATTCTATGATTAAACCTCCTTTTTCCTGCAGTGCTTGCCCCCACCCCTGTCTGCTGGCAGTGCTGGGGAACTCCCCAGGGCGCTGGAGGTGGGAAAGAGCCTCCCCCTGGCTCAGGGTGGCCACTTGCTGCTGTCCCCCCAGGCTGTCCCCAGCCCGAGTGGCACTAGCAGAGGGCAGGAGGTGCCAGTGGCAGCCAGGCCTGGGAAGCAGGGCAGGGACAACCGGCTCTTCTGGATCTTTCCATGACTCAGCCGAGGTGTGAGCCCTGCTCAAAGGAGCCCTGTGGTGCCTCCCTTTAAGCTTGGCTTTTGTGGCAGGCCTAGAGCAGGGCTGATGCAAGGAGAGCTGTGCCAGCATCTCCTCGGCCACCAGCTCATCCCAAACTCTGGATGTGCCCCCGGCACCTCCCTGCTGGTGGGACTGGGCTGGGGGCTCCTGCCTGATGGAGGCTGCTGGTCCAGGGAGCAAAGAGCATCCCTGGCATGGGGCAGGCACCCCCTGCTCGTGGGCTGAGCCCCCAGCCTGGCCCCCCACCCACTGACACACTCAGCAGTTCCTCAGTGCACGCCAGCCTAAAACCCGACCGGTCGGTTTAAGTCAGGTTTAATGAGAAAAAAAAAATCAGCCCAAGACACACTTTTGCTTCCTGAAATAGCCCGATGCAGGTGTGGGTGAGTTTTGGGAGGAGGCAGGTGGCGGGGGAAGGAAAAATAACAACCAAGAACTCAACCCGAAGGCTGAAGGAGACTCTGGCAACATTTTTTTGCATTTTGGAAGCTCCTTTGGGATACGAAAGCATCTCTACAAAGTCCAAGATGGAGCAGATCCTGCAGTGACGTGCCCTGGCTCTTCCCAGCACTCAGAGATCTGTTGTACCTCCCCAAAGTGAACCCTCCCTCCAGCTGCAGCCTGACCTCAGCCCTGCAGGTCACCACGGCTCCCTCAATGCTCCTTTCAAGCAATGGAAAAATCCCTGTGCCAAAGCAGCTCCAGCCACCTCTGCAGCTCTCCCCTGTGGAGCATCTCAAAGCAAAGTGTTCCCAGGCCCCTGTGGGAGAGCAGGAGGTAGCCCAGCGATACAGAGAGGAATTTGTCTGCAGCCAGAGCCTGGGAATGGAGGCCCAGATGTGCAGAGGCAGGACCAGGCACAGAAGATGCCTCTGCTCTATGTGGCTGCATCTCAAGCTGCAGGAGCTCCACGGCGGGGATAAACAGACAGATTGTTAAGGCTTGTAATGCATAAATTTAACTGCAAGTGTTCTTAACCTCTGCCTGGGATCTCTACTGCCCTTCCCCCAGGGCTTTCCAGTAACCCCTGTGGATATCAATATCTTGAATGGAGCGTGAGTTGATACCTGGTTCCAAATGGATGGGCATGGAAGGCTGCAGGAGCCGTGAATTGAATCCGTTCTGGACGATTGAACCGCTCACATTAAAGATAATTTGTAAAGCAGATTTTTATACGAGGCTCCTTTCAGCTTTTACAGCGGCGGAACTTTTATTTCCTTATCAGAGTAAAAAAAAAAGCTAACATTATCTGAAGGGGGAGGTGGGTGGGAACAGAATGAAATGGCATTGATCAGCTGGACATGAAAGGTTTTCCAGAGAGCAGCAGGGCTCTGATCCTTCCTGGGTGTTGGGTATGAAACCACATTTTCCAACCACTCCACAGCTACCAATTCACTTGCAGCAGAGGATCCTGAGTTTCCTCTCCTTGTTAAGCAAGGAGAGTCATTCAAAGCTTAAATACAGCTTATATTTGTTTATAGATATGATTTTGGCACTGTGAACTCCAGGAATCACCTTCCTCAGGAAGGCACCCAGACCTGGGCTCTGGTAGAGCCTCTCTGCTTAGAGCAGCACTGGTCCTTCCCTGCAGCTCTGGGTCCGTCCACAGCGCCCCAACGAGCGCAATAAGCGAATGAATAAATATTTAATATCCAGGATCAGACACTCCTGCAGCTGTGGTGCATCCACCACGAAACTGGTCGGGCCGAGAGTCTCGCCCACACAGGCTGCAGGGCAGCGGGGCAGGCGTTGGGAAGGATTATCCTGGAACACTGCGGAGCTGGCTGCACCCCGGCCTTGGCAAAGCACCACGAGATGCACCACTGGCTTCTGCTGGCAGAGCTGCCAGCGGGACAGTGCAGGACAAACTGCAGTGGCAGGGGACGAGCCCGCCTGGCTGCTGGCAGCACAGCCCTGAGAACGGCCAGGAATAGGAGAAGCAGGGGGGCAAAAGTCTCTCTTGGCAGGACAAGGTGAGATGCCAGGCTGTGTCAGGGACACTGCGTGTCTCCTTGGTGAAAGCAGTCCCCAGGGGAGCACAAAGTCCTTTTGGTTTGGGCAGCACAGTCATTACTGCCCCTCCAGCGCCCTTCCCCAGGGCTCTGGGGAGGAGAAGGACCAGGAGGGAGGGCCGGGTGAAGAACAGCACGGAAAGTTCTCAGACTCCTTGTGAGGAGCCAGAGCTCAGCCAGGCACCTGCCTGTGAGCACAGAGGAGAGCAGGGAGCCCGAGGCTGTCCCTTCCGTCACCTCTTTTTGCAATGCACAGCAGATCCCTTTGTCCTGGGAACACCGAGGTGCACCCAGCCCTGCTCTCTCATCGCCCTGTTAACCTTTTCCCTCTCACAGCCTCCCCGGCTTCTGGAGAGCCACCCCCGCCCATTTCACCTCTGTCCTCATCCATTTTAACCATGCAGTCGCTGGGATCTGTTGATCTCCCATGTCCCCTGTGCTGGGAGCTCTGGGCCCCGGCATTTGCTGTGATGTCCCAGAGCTCGCTCGCTGCGGCCACATCTCAGAGTCACAGCCCGGCCAGCCTGGCTGCTCTGGGACGCTGCCCCAGCCCCGATACCGGAGCAGCGGACCCAATTCCACCCTGCCTTCACCGCCTCCTCTCTCCAGCTGCAGATGCTGCTGCGGGCTGGATCCGCTCCCGTGCCCGCCGCCAGCGCTCCAGCCCCAGCCACCCGCAGCCGAGCCCCAAAAAGGCAAAACATCGCCTCTGTTTGCATCTCTCGGTTCATTCACAAGCTGCAAACGCAGACTGCCATCCCCTCCCCACGGCTCCCACTCCCGGAAAGCCCTCCAGGACGGCGTTAACCCGTTCTGCACTGGAGCAGAATAAATGAGTCCCCGCAGGGCACTGGCCAAAGTGGGTCACTCTCAGCTCCCCAGCGCTGCGCTGGAGCCCGGGGAAGGTCCCTGCCCAGGGGAGGGACACCCGGAGCGCTCTGCCGCCGCCCGGGTGGCTCCAGCGGGCTGGGGAGCGGTGGATGCACATCCCTGCCCATCTCCTCCGTTCCAGAGACGGAGCGGAACCCGAGCGATGGATCGGAACCAAAGGCGTGAATGAGATGCCATCTGGCAGCCAAGCTCAAAGGCAGCGAAAGGAAGCGCTGAAACCTGGGAGCGGTCCAGCCCCTCCGCAGAAGAGCCCGTGGGAAGTGTGTGCGGAGGGGAGCGGGGATTTCGGGGATGCTGGAGAGCCGAAAGCCTCCACCTCTCCTCCCGGAACATCTGCGCTCCGTGCCCAGCCTCGTGGCTGCCTTTCCGGGGAAGCCTGGCTGCCGCGCCTCGCTAGACGCTGCTCGATCCAAAAAAGCAAACAAACGGCCTCAGCTCGCAGGGCTCCGGAGCCCGCTGCCTGCAGCTGCTCCCAAAACAAACGAGCGTGTTGTTCCGAGCCGAGCCGGCGCTGGAACCGGCCCCGGCTCTCTCCCACCCTCGCACAGATGCTCCAGACCCGCTCCACACCTGCTCCAGAGCCGGGCGCGCACCCCGAAACGCCGATCCCACCCTTCCCCTCCCCGCACCCCATTTCCCCCGCGGGCACCCCGCAAACCCCGTCCGGGGCTGCCTCCGGCGGAGCCCAGCGCCCTCCGGGGACCGGCTCACCTGGTAGGAGCGCGGCTGCCAGGATGCAAACTCCGATAGTCCACCACGATGCGCGGCAACTTGTCTGCAGCCGTGAAGCCATGAGAGTTCCTTAAGAGCGATGGGCAGGGGTCGGTCTGGCAGCGCCGCGGGGCCCCCCACCCTCCCAGCCCGCGGTGATGCTCAGGTCTGCTTGAAAAATATATATATATATTCAAAAAAAAAAAAAAATAAAAATAAGATGGTAGGTGCGTGAGGACAAAGGAGCGGCGGGAGGGCGGGAGGGCTCCGGGGGGAGCTCCGCACATCCGCGGGGCCCCTCTGGGCGGGCGCGGGGCGCTCCGGCCGCGGGGCAGCGCGGGCGCTTCCTTCCGCAGAGCCCGGGCGAGTGACGAGGAAACGGGAGGTGGGAGGGGGAAAAAAATGCGATTAAAAAAAAAAAAAAAATTTGAGAGAGAGAGAGAAAAAAAAATCAACCAAAAGAAACCCCGCACAAAAAAGCACGAGGGGAGGCAAAGGCAATAAAGAGCAGCGAGGCAGAGCCCTCGGCGGGCTGCGGCGGTGCCGTGGCTACGGCGGCGGGGCTCGGCAGCCCCCGCCCGCTGCCCGCCCTGCGCTGGGGCCCCGGCGGCGCTCAGGCGGTGCCGGTGCGGGGCCGGGCGCGGCGCTCCATGGCCGGGCGGGGGGCGCGGGGCCGGGCCGGCCGCGGGTGCCCGGGTGCGGTGCCCGGGTGCGGTGCCCGGTGCGGGGCTCGGCGGCCGCGCTCGCACTCACGCACACACTGGCGGGCGGGGCCCGCCCCGTGATGTCAGCGCTCGCAGGAAGGAGGGCGCAGCGTTAACCCTTCGCCCGGCCGCTCCCGGGGATGCGCGGCGAGGGCGGGACGGGTGGCCGGGCTGGCCGCCCGCCCCTCCGGATGTTGGCAGCTGGCGGCAGCTGGGCTTTGTTCGCCGTGTCCGGCCGCG
Source organism: Prinia subflava (assembly GCF_021018805.1). Lineage (NCBI taxonomy): Eukaryota > Metazoa > Chordata > Aves > Passeriformes > Cisticolidae > Prinia > Prinia subflava. The sequence continues at coordinate 2,118,934 of NC_086268.1, forward strand.
CTGCCCTCGCCGCGGGCTCCCGGAGCTGCTCCTGCCTCGCCGCCCCGCGGCTTGAGCGCTTGAGGCTGTTCCTGAATACCCTTCGGACGCGGTTGTTGCTGAATTAATTCCCGAATTCCCGACACCCACCTCCCAGACTGAACGCATTTTTCACCCTGCGCCGGGGGGGATGCGCGGAGCCGGCACCGGCGATGCGAATCGCCCGCCCTGTGGACAGCACAGCGTTTTCCTGGGCCTGCTGAAGGAAGGAGCCTGTTCTGGCCACCCTCTGCGGGCGCCGATGAGCGAGGGGACTCAGAGCTGGCACAAGAGCCGATGTTAGGAGGAGGGGGCAGCGGTTCTGCTGAGCTTTGTGGCAGGATTATTCCGCGGACACAGACGCAGCCTGTGTGGATCTCTCAGCCTGCTCCCGCCGGCTCCCGAGCTGCCCTGGCCTCTGCGAGGATGCTGAACCCCAAACAAAGATGTGAACAACAATGACAACAACCAACAACAAAGTCATGTTGATTTCAAGCTCCATTAGAACAACACGGGAACAAATCAATGCCTGGCAGGCAGAAAAGGACGGGATCAGTGGGGAAGGATAGCGCACATAGTGGGAAAGGGAAAGGAGGGGGCAGCCAGCAGCTATAAAAAGATAGCCCCAAGGACCCCTTCGGCAGTCTCCTCCTCCTTTTAATTCCTTTAGAAGTTAATTCCTGTTCAAGGGAAGGATGGGCAGCTCTGTAACAAAGCGGATTAACCAGATACAAGGTTTGTTCCGAAATAACAAAAGTTATTACGTAGTAATGAGGTTTAGTTAATAGATTCGCAGGCTGGAAGGCCGCTGGGATTCCTTTGGATGTCCTGCCTGTGGGGCTGAGGCTGCTGGACTGATGATTTCTGCCTCCTGCCTCTTCTCTAAAGCTGCAGACCCAAGCTTAGGAGTGCAACCCCCCATCCCTGTGGACAGACAGGCTGTGGGGAGCTCCCAGCATCCTTGCTGCTGGTTGGTTTTCCTGCCCGTGCAGTGTTTATCTGTCTAATTTCAGTTTTAATCCATAAAATCTCATTATTTCCTTTTCCAACTCCATTAAAGAGATACCTCCGATGAGACATTGTTCCCCTGGGCAGGTCTCTCCGAGTTACCATGGAGCTCCCCACATTAACAATGTTCCAGCTTACATTATTCCCCTTTCTCCCATTTATTCTGTTGTCACTGCACCTGAGCTGATGTCCCCAAGATCTGCGTGGCAGCCACACCTCAACACTCCTCCTCTAAGCTTCCTGCATTTCAGGTGGCATTTCAGGCTGGGGGGGAAAAATTCACATTTCCCTTCAAGAATCTGGGGAGATTTGATAAAGCCTCGGGGCCTTGGCCTCCCAAATCACAGACCTCAACCATGTGAGACAAAAATGTAAATCCATTTAGCAGCAGCAGCAGCAGCAGTGGACCATTAGCCCGGGTGCATCAGGCCTGACTTACTGAGCCAGAATGTATTATTTTCATGATCCTGCACAAAGCAAAACCCATCACATTTGGCACAGTTCTGGCTGTTAACTTCTAAGATTTATTACACAGTGCCATGGGGCCCCCGTTCTGCAGCATTTTGTGAGTCCAAAATTTCCGTGAAGCCCAGGGGGACTTGTGCATGAGCAGGAGAGGCAGGAGCAGAATGCTTCGGTTTGGCAGTTTTTTGTTATTTCTAGGGGAGGAAGATCATAATATGTAACATATTTAATTGCATCATGCTTTGTATTTTTTTTTTTTTAATTTGGGGAGGTCTCTGTGTGCCTGTCCTCTGAGGGGCTGGGGGAGCTGCCTTCTGTTTTGCTACATCAGCTGCTTCAGCCCATTTTTCACTCCCTGTTCTACCCCTCACAACAGTGGGTTCCTAAAACTCATCCCAGCCAGAGAGGTGGCAAAGGAGCCCTGAGTGTGGTACCTGCAAGGATAAAACAGGGGATTTCAAGGTTCCTACTGCAGGAACACATGAACCAAGGTGAGACTCAGAAATCCCTTCCATAAATCTATAACTAGAAACAATGAGAGAAAAACTCCAACCCACCTGGTTGATAGACCTGGGCTGTGAGGAATCCCACCTTCTCCAAGGAAAATAATTTCTAATATTGCAACATTTACCCTCCCTTGGGTTTTAGGGGTGGTAAAAATCTCATTTTAGGTGGCAAGTAGCCACCAAAACAGAGATCCAAACCTGTCCTGTGCACCCCTGTGAAATCTGGTTTAGGCACAGACACTGGAAGTGGTGTAGGAACTTGGCCCACACTTACATAAGTTGTCACGCCAATATCGCTCTTGAAAATTGCCATTAGAGCATGAAACAACACTTGGCTGGAAAAAAAAAAAGAAAGAAAAAACCCCCACAGGCTTGCAGTGTTTTGTCCTCCCAGCATTTTGGCTGTTCTGCTGGCACTGGGGTTTTCTGCTGATGCTGCCGTGTGAGGTAACGTCTCCTCAGCAGTGCTGGGATGGGACCTCCCCAAAGCCTTCCCACTGGAAAACGTGGGCTTTGGGAAGTGGGCAGGAGTTGGGATGGGGCTGGGATGGGATTGGGATGGGGTTGGGATGGGGTTGGGATGGGGTTGGGATGGGGTTGGGATGGGGCTGGCATGGGCACAACTCTTGAATGAGGGGTTGGGGAGGGTTCTGCACTGGCACAACTCCTCTGGATGGGATCTTCCCTGGCGAGCTGGTGCACATCCTTCCCCGGGGTGGAACAGTTCCTGCAGTCAGGCTTGTCCAAATCCTCCTGAAGCAGCTCCTGTGTGCTGTGGAATGAGCACAAAGCCAGGGCTGGGCTGGTGGATGGCCCCCAGGGGAGCCAGGAATTCCCCAGTGCCTTCCCAAGCAGCGGCCCCTTCCCAGTGGCTCCCTGCCACTTGAAAGGCTCGGTGGGAACAGACACCTTCCCCGAGATTTTTACAGCTGTAACTACCAAAATGTCCTGGAAGGAGGGGAGGAGGAGGGGGGAAGGGATTCCTCCTTAAAGCATTCCTCGGTGGGGTTTTTCAGCTGCTTTTGTTTGCTGCAGAGCCCACAGCAGAGAGCTGTCACTCCGAGCTGGGAGCGCGTTTGACACTCCTGTCTCTGCCCGTGTACCTGGTGTGTATTTGCTGCAGTGCTGATTACATTAACTCCCGTGTTTATAAACATTTGGAATCAGTGCAGAAGGCTGCGCTCGGCGGAATTTTAAAGCCGGCATCGGTTTTATTTTTGCTTTTTCATCTGTAAACACACACAATGCGTCTGCGGCGCTGCCAGCAATGGGGGAGCAGAGGTGCAGAGGGCTCCCCGAGATGTTTCCGTGCTTGGCTTCATTTCTGAGCCCTCCTGACAGAGCCTCCTGCATGAGCTCACAGAGATGCAGCTCGCATGCCCTGCACAGGCAGCTCACACTCCCCAGACCTCCGTGCACCATCCTAGCGTAAAAGGAAATTCAGCGCCGATAGTCGCTGCTGCCCTGCTGTTCTCCGGATAGAGCCAGCAGTTAGAGGAGGAATTAACTCTGGGCTGGGGAGAAAATTGCCTCCCAGTTAATGGGAGCTGATGCGAGCTGCGAGCAGGCTGCAAACAGCAGTGGGGTGGTTTTGTTTTTGGTTTTTTTTCTGAGCCCCTCTGCTGAAGGGTTTGTGAGAGCCTCGCGCTGCTGTCTGAGTGCCTTAACCCTGGCAATCCCCACAGCACCCCCTTGTGAGGCAGGAATTAAACCGTAATCCTCATTATACACGGAGAAAAGAAGCCCGGGGAGATTAGGAATCCCAGCCTTGCAGGAAGCAGGATGAGTTCTGTGAGGGATTTCCAGCAGAAAGCAGCTGGAATTGCAAGGCTGGTGGGCTTGGGGGGACCCGCGGTCTGGAGATGTCCTACAAGGGCTGCAGTGAGTGGCTTTAAACCCAGCCACACACACTCTGGGGAGGAATTTGGGCTGGGATCTGGGGTCTTACACGGATAAAGGTGATGCAAACGACAACCATGACCTGCTCAGACCGCCGGCCCGAGGTTTGGGCAGCAGTGCTTTGTGTGGGCTCTGTGTCAGCCTGTTCCCATCAGCACAGAATAATTCCTCCATCAAAGCTGTGAAATGCCTCAGAGAAGGAGCTGCTGCCTTCCCAGGAGGAGCTGATAGGGAAGCAGGGATTCAAAAGTCTCTCTTCCAAGCACACAAAGCACTGGGGATGTTGTGTGGGTGCCCACGGGGGCCAGAGCCAGGCAGGAGATGAGGCACGGCACCCACAGGGACCCCGTGGCACAGGGAAAGGCAAACCAGAGGAGAAACAGAGAATGAAATCAGCAGAAACACTTCAAAGGGCATTGCTGATGAGGTCCGGCAAGGGGAATTCTCTCTCAGCTCCCAGATCTGAACCGAGGCACGGGCACAGCTCGTTCAGAGGCAGCAGTGTCAGAAAACAGCATTTATTATTGAGCAGCACTGTGCCCTGCCATCCCCGGGGCCTTGGCAGTGCCCATGCAAGTCAGAGTCCCAGCCCAGGTCTGGGAGCAGCTCCTGGCTCCTGGAGGGTGTCAGGAGCTGCTGAGCAGCCACCCGTGAGGGAGAACCCACAGAGAGGATTTCTCCAGCCCTGGAAATTCACTGACACGCTCTGCCACGGGCTTGAATCGAGCTCAGGGCTTGCTGCAGATTTACAAGTGGAAATAAGCCTTGTGCTTTTAGTGGTCGGACAAATAGGCTTCTCCTGCTGCATAACTCCTGTGGGGCGATCTCGGGGTCACAGGGGGAGGTTTGGGATCCTGATCTCGGGGTCACAGGGGGAGGTTTGGGGGCCTGATCTCGGGGTGACACGGGGAGGTTTGGGATCCTGATCTCGGGGTCACAGGGGGAGGTTTGGGGGCCTGATCTCGGGGTGACACGGGGAGGTTTGGGGGCCTGATCTTGGGGTCACACGAGGGGTTTGGGGTCCTGATCTCGGGGTCACAGGGGGAGGTTTGGGGGCCTGATCTCGGGGTGACACGGGGAGGTTTGGGGGCCTGATCTCGGGGTCACACGGGGGGTTTGGGGGCCTGATCTCAGGGTCACACAGGGAGGTTTGGGGTCCTGTCTCGGGGTCACAGGGGGAGGTTTGGGGTCTGTCTCCTTTGCATGCTGTCGTGGCAGTGGCACGAGAGGCGGGTTTGGTGCTGTGGCAGCAGAGCCGTGCTCCTGCATCCACCCCAAACGTGAGGGGCACGTTGCCATCAGCAGGGCAAAGCCACTGTCACCCTCTGAGACCTTGGAGCTGGACCAGCTCCATGTCAAGGGGTGATTCTACAGCAGCTCCACTGCTTTCAGTTTAGCAAATCCATGGCAGGCATGGGAATTTTTGGTGTAATCCTGGAGTGAGTTGAGCACAATCACTGCTGTGAACATGGAGCAGCCCCAGTGACAGGCCAGGGACTGCCCCACTCCATCCTTGCCATTGTTCCTGAGGCACATCCAGCAAAGATTATCTTTTATCTTCCTTTCTTTCAGCCATGTCATTAATGTCTGGCCGTCCCAAAAATCCAGGGCTCTCTGCTGCCCATCCACCAGGCCAGGTGGGACGCAGGAATCAGCACATCCCAGAGATGCAGATTTCTCACCTGATTTGTCAGCTTTAACCCTTGATAAACAAAGATTTGACTGCCAAAGGCTGAGTTTGCCTTGTCTGCACCCCTGGATCTCCCGTGGGGGTTTCCTGTGCACGCTCCTCCTCCACCCCAGGACGGGAGGGGGTTTTGCTCTGGACAATGCAGTGTGAGCACACAGTAATCCCCCTCCCAGCCTGTTTTGTAAATGCCAACTGGGCCTGCCTGATGTCCATTCAGAGGGATTTTGCTGCAGTGTGAGGAGTTAGCAATGGGAATTTGGAGGGACTCCAAGGGGAATGTTTCTGTCAGCCTGGAGGGCAGTGGGATGAGGTGGCTGCTCTGTCCCAGAGGACAAACCTCTCCCCAGGGGCCTGTTCCCTCCTCCTGGCTCATTGTGGGATGATTTTTCTCCTCCATCTGCGAGTTCCTGCCTTCTTCTGCAGGTGCTGGAGGGAGGAGGTCACCTATGAAATCCCGAGACCTTTCCAAAGGCTCTGGGTGCCTCTGCCCATCTCCCTGGGAGAGAGACTCTGGCCTGGCCGTGAGGATGAGCACCCATCCCAAACTTTCCACCATCCAAAGAGGCTCTGCCCCTAACTCTTATTTGGGTTTATTTGTGATGGGGAAAAAAATACTGGGAAAAAAAAAAATCAATGGATCAATGATACTTCAGAGCCTTCCCATGAGGAAGGAGGATTCATGCAGGCTTTGGATCTTGAGGAGCCAAATTTATTTGCCCTCCCTCCCTCCCAAGTGTGACTCTATTTCCATGTGCCATGAGCCCCTGCCACCCTGGGCACCCACCAAGAGCTGTGAAGTGACTTCATGAGTCATCTCTTCCCGAGCGGGGACAAAGAATGTCACATTAAATCTCTGTTTGCAAATTTTTCTAATGCGTGGCTCCAGCTGTCCGGCACAGAATGAGCTCACAGAGAAAACTGTCTGCAGGCCTTCATTTCCGTGGGGTTTTGGTGGGGGGTTGGTGACGTTCCTGGGTTCTAAATCCTGTTCTCATGGGGGGACAGCTAAGCCAGCACCTACACAATGTTTGGTGGTGGTAAAATTCAATGTTTTCTAGAGTTTTGTGGCAAGGGGAAAGCTTTTAGCAGCATGAAGAGACCCCTGAGTTCAGGGGGTATTTTTGACACTTTTTTCCCATGGGATTTTCTGTGTTCAAGGCCAGGCTGGGCTTGGCTACATTTGATTTTTACCCTGATACAAACCATTGAGGATGAGAATTCAGATCTCCCAATGCCTCTCTGTGGTATCTATTCTACCTCTCCAGATTTGAGGCTGAGCCTTCATCACCTCCTGCCTCAGTTTACCACCAAAATTGGGAAATTTGGAGGCCAAAACCCTTTCAGTCCTTTAACCCAGAGCTAGGATAAATGACTAACATTCCAATCTGGAGCATCCTGGGGAAATGGGACCTCTGTGGAGGTGGATAATGGCAGGGACAAGCTGTTAAAGGCTTTTTGTCCTTCTGTGGGCAGCAAAAGTCTCTTTTCTCCTTCAAGATAACCAGAGAGGAGCCGGGCTGTGGGCTCCCTCCATCCGTCAAACGATTCTTTTAAATGTATTTAAATACTTCTACAGCCCCCGTTAATGAAACTTGGGTGACCCCGGGGGCTCCTGAGGGAATCCATCTGCATCTAAGTGATGGAAAATGAACTCGTTAATGGCCGGGCCCTGCTCAGCCAATACAGGATATCGATCCCTGGTGATGAAGGGCTGGGTGGGAAGGGGCTCGGCTAAATGGGCTTTATCCTGGGATGAGCAGGGCAGGGATTGATGGAGGGGAGCTGGGAGAACGCCTCATCCCCCCTGCTCACTGCAGGGATTTCGGAGGGCCTGCCAAGGTGGGAGAGCTGATTGCAATCTCTGCTTTCTGCTCCTGGCTCCAGCGGGGTCTCCTCACTTTTCCAGAAATTTTGGAGGTCCCAGCTTCCCCCTGTGTGGAGGAGAGGAATCTCTCCCAAACCACCCAGCCCTGCTCCCTCATTTCCTCTTGTCACAGCTGATTCAGCACGGGCAGGGAGATTAGATATGGATAAGGCAGGAGATAAGGGCTGGCACTTCCATGGAAAGCTCTGCTCTGGGGGCTGGATCCCCTGGGAAGTGCTCCCAAGGGTTTGGAATGTTTCTCATCACCTAATAGGAGTTATTTCAGGGGAAGGGCTGGTCCTGGTCTGGCCTTCGGGCTAACAAACTCCCCTGAGGTCTTTTTCCTGTTGCCCACCATCGAGGGGATGAAAGGGAGAAAATCACACCTGGAAATCTGGGAATCTGCTGCAGGAAATGGGAATTCCCTGTGCGGCTGTGCCAAGGAAAGGAGTGAGATGGGGGAGGGATGACAGGTTAGAAGAGGAAATAGGGGACAAACCCCATATTTTTGGTGCTTTTTGGGTGCAATCTCTTATAAACACTGTCAAAAACAGTGTTGGGTCTTTTAAGAGCACTGATCCATCCTTTCATCTCTCCCACAGGGCAAAACACGGCCCGGGGAGCTGGGAACAGAGCCCCAGCCAGAGCAAATTGTCGTGTTCTGCTGGTGTCCATGGGGTGATGCTGATTTTCATTACAGATCAGAACAGCAGGGCTGGCCGGGCTCCACTCAGGGTCCCTCTGCTCTGCCTCACGGGGATCCCCCTCACTGAAAGGGATTGCAGAGAAAAGACAACTTTGGAAAAGTCAGCAAAACCTTTCTGGCTCTGAGGCAGCTTTGGATGGCTGCAGAGAGCTTTGGGATCTGCATGGGCACAGCCGAGCAGTTTGATGGGGGTGGGACGGTGCCCACATCCCCTGGGGCAGCTCCTCAGCTGATAAAGGCAGAACTGGGCTGGTTCCTGCCCCTGCAGCTCAGCTGCAGCAGGCCCACGATTGCTCTGCTCCCTCTCCTCTCTCTCCACTTGCCTTCACTAAAATCTGCTTCATTAACAAACTCCCCCTAATCACTGCTCCTGAGCAGCCCAGCTCTCTGCCCACTGGGGCTCTGCGTGGAGCTCCTTCCCGAGGATTTTTCCAGCCAATATAACACACACTTTAATGGCTTTGCCTCTCCTTAGCCAGTTGTTGGAGGAGGTGGAGCAGTGGCTCTGCACGGTGGCTGAGTGTTAGCTGTGAATCTGCTGACATCCTGAGCAAGCAGACATCTTCCTTCCCTGGGAAGGGGGTGGTCTTTTAGCTGAAAAAAAAAAAAAAAGAAAAAAAGAAAAAAAAAAAGGAAATTTGAATTTTGAGTCAGGGAGTTGGTGGAGGTGATGCTCCAGCTTTTAGGGATTTCTTGGAAAAAGTCTAAGGGTCTTTAAGGATTTCAGTTTGGTACCTTCAAAGGAAAAACTCTTCCAGAAAAGGCTGATCTGGAAGTGATTAGATTGTGGCTAGGCTGTGAGGGAGGGAAGGACAGGCATGGGAAAGAGCAGGTTCAGGCCTGGAATGACGCTCAGGATTTGTGCTCAGCAGCGTCTGTCCATGCTGGGTCTGCACCCCACGGGTGACAGAGTCCCTCTCCCAGCCCTGGATCCCACGGGTGACAGAGCCCCTCTGCCAGCCCTGGATCCCAAATTTAGGGTGACAGAGCCCCTCTCCCAGCCCTGGATCCCACATTCAAGGTGACAGAGCTCCTCTCCCAGCCCTGGATCCCACAAGCAGAACATCACCAGAGCTCTTCTATTCCCGTCCTGGCGTGGAGCCATCTGTGTGAGACGTCAGTCTCCCCCTCACCGCCCCTTCCAGCAGCACCTTTGCCGTGGGGAGCCTGGGGGAGCAGCCCAGCCAGCCTCACGTCCCGTGGGTGGCTTGTTTTCCATCGTCCCCACCCCCCCGGGGATGAGCAGGCCTATTTTTCTCCCCTTCCGTGCGCAGAAATAGCTCGCGCCTGTCGTAAATCACCTCGGCTGCAGATGGTGAGTCACTGGTTGATCAAAGGCGAGACCCTTTTCTGGGTTCTGGGAGGAAGAGTAGATGCTCCAATAAATCATTAGGAATCGGCAGCAAAGAGTTCTCCCTCGGGTCTGAGGAGAAATCCTCGCTGCCCCCTCCTCTGTCCCCGTGCCCCTGGCGTAAATCACCAATTTTGGTGTCCCGAGTGGGGACAGCTGGTTCAGGATCCCTGTCACAGCTGCTCCTGGGCCTTGGGCAGGGCAGAGCTGGGCACAGCAAGGGGGGATGGATGTGCCAGGGGCAGGGATGGGAAGGGACAGAGCGTTGGCTTGTGCCATTCCCCGGCAGGGAATGAGAGGGGAAACGGGAGCCAGGAGGGGTCAGCGTCAGAGGGGCACGGGGGTGACAGGAGCAGGCATGGAGGGGACAGCAGCGGGCAGGGGACAAAGTGCCAGCTGTGACATAGATGTGTTGGGATTCAGGATAACACACAGGGCACCTGTGGTGGGGTGGGAACCAGAGCAGGAGCACCAAGGCAGCGGGGAGAGGAGGAATCCCTCATCCTCATCCCTCACCCCTCATCCTCATCCTCATCCTCATCCCTAATTCTTCATCCTTTACCCCTAATCCTCACACCTCATCCTCACCCCTAATCTCTCACCTCTCATCCTCATCCTTCATTCCTCATCCTCACCCCTCATCCCCCATCCTGACCCCTCATCCTCACCCCTCATCCTCATCCCTCACCCCTCATCATTCATCCCTAATTCTTCATCCTTTATCCCTAATCCTCACCCCTCATCCTCACCCCTCACCCCTTACCCCTATTCCCTCACCTCATCCCTCATCCCTCACCCCTTATCCTTCATCCTCATCCCTCATCCTCACCCCTAATTATTCCCTCATTCCTCATCCTCACCCCTCATCCCCCATCCTGACCCCTCATCCCTCACCCCTCATCCTCATCCCTTTCCTGTGGCTGCAGTGCCCTGCCCAGGAGAGGGGATGTGTCCCACAGGAGCAGAGGACGCCGTGGGAGCTGCCAGGGAGGAGGGGAATACCTGGAGTCGTTCCTGTATCCTGAACATTCCTCCTTCCCTCTCCTGGTGTCTCCAGCCAGCCTCTCCGGGAAGGGAGAGACATGGATGGCTCTTGAGGCAGAGCCTCCGAGCAGATGAAGGGTTTGCCATCTGTGAACGAGTTGTTCTGATTGAATTAGAGAACATTTAACATTTACAGATAATTAGGAACAGCCACCCATCACAAAGGCAGGGAGGAAGGGGGAGCTTTCGAAAGGCGATTGGCAGCTCCTTGACACATCAGCCTCTTCAGACACAACTTCTGAGCCTTCCACGTGCTCTGTGCTCCTCACATCCCCGAATCTTGGGAGCGAGAGTCCCTCCCTGTCTCTCCCTTCTGTCCTCTCCATTACTTTTTAACTGCCTTTTATGCCTTTTTCTCCCAGCCAGCACTCAGCCAGCTCCTCTCTGGGAGGTTTTAGCAGGGTTTCCTCTTTGGTCCCATACTGGGCCATCAGCTGTGAAGCAGAAGGGAGAGAAATTTGCTTTTCTGCTCCATTACTGTCACAATTCCTTTGGTGTAGAGCTGGGCTGTGCAGCCATGGGGAGGGACAGCCCTGAATGCAGAGGCTCCTGTGCTATCCTGACCTCTGCAGGAGAGACCTGGACCTAAAGCTGGTTAGTATTTCATTCAACCTCTATTACAGAGCAAGATAAATACCTTTATAATAGAAAAAAAAATAGTTGTAGATTAAAAAAATATTGTAAAATATGTAAAATACTCTCCTTCGTGCTCAAAACCACATTCTCCTCTTTTTATCCTTGTGCTTCCTTAATATGTTTTTACATCAACAGTATTAAGAAAAGCACGTTTGCCATCCTTTTCTTTTGAGCACCAAAGAAGCTCAAATTCCCCAAAACACAAAAAGAGATGATTTCCATCCCAAATTTCCTCTGAAAAAGAACCGGCATTTCTCAAGCAGCTCGAGCAGTAATTGCCTCACAGCAGTGCTGGTAATTTCCCCGCATCTGCCGCAGAGAGATACCCAAGGGGTGAGGCCATAAAGCTGCAGCTGCCCTTTGGCTGGAAGGAGCCTCGGTGATGGTTTTGGGCAGCACATCCAAGGCTTGGCCTCTGCTCCCAGAGCCGTGGGCAATTCCAGGAGCCCTGGCATCCCAATGGGATTGCTGGGCCTTGTAGGGAAGACAACCCGGCCAGGGAAGGAATGGGTTTGTGTTTGCATGCTGTCCTCTCAGGGGGAAATGAATGCCTAGAGAAGTTCTGGGTGCTCTGGAGGTGTTCAAATCCAGGCTGGACAGAGCTTGGAGCAACCTGGGACAGTGGAAGGTGTCCCTGCGCATGGCAGGGGGTGGAACAAAATGATCTGTAAGCTCCTTTCCAACCCAACCCTTTCCAAGAGCCTGAAAGGGCAAACCGAGGTTTTTCCCACCGAAAGGTCTCAGGAATCCTGCCTGGGACCCTGACAGCGACACGGGCACAGCTGGCACCTGTCCCGCCCCCCGTTCGCAGCTGTCCCCAGCAGGCGATGCGCAGGACCCTGACAGACATCTAGTGGCATTCCCGGTAACTACAGGCACGCGTGGCGGCCCGGGGCTGTCCCGGGACCGGGGGCGACACGGAGAGGACAGCAGCGCTCGCTCCGGAGAGGACAGCAGCCCTCGCTCCGGAGAGGACAGCAGCCCTCGCTCCGGAGAGGACAGCAGCCCTCGCTCCGGAGAGGACAGCAGCCCTCGCTCCGGAGAGGACAGCAGCCCTCGCTCCCGGCAGCGCTCCACAGCTCCCTCTGATCTGCGAGGAGGGGAGGGAGAGATCCGGGCTGCAGCAGGGCTGATCCATGGACACGAGGCGGGGATGGATGGAGGGCACGGGGATGGATGGATGGCATGGGGATGGATGGTGGGCACTGGGAGGGGAGGGATGGATGGATGGATGGATGGATGGATGGATGGATGGATGGATGGTTGGATGGATGGATGAGTGGATGGATGGATGGATGGATGGATGGATGGATGGATGGATGGATGGATGGATGGATGGATGGATGGATGGCACAGGGAAGGATGGATGGATGGATGGAGGGATGGATGGAGGGATGGATGGATGGATGGATGGAGGGATGGATGGGTGGATGGATGGATGGATGATGGATGGTGGGCACGCATCCCCACCACTCCCCGGGGCCGCTCCGCACGTGCCCGCGCTGCGGCTGCGAGCAGCAGAAAATGCCTCCAAGGGGGTGTCAGACACAGTTACAGTGAAACGCGATATTTATAACAAAGTGTGGGGGAAGGTGTCACCTCACATTACGCTGATGCTGCGGCGCCCGAGACGCGGGGCCGGCGCTGCGGGGCGGGGATGCGGGGAGGGCCAGCAGGCAGCGGGAGGAGCCGGCCGTGCCAGCGCTGATTCCTGGCTGGAGCCCAGCCCGAGCAGGGCTCTCCCCGCGGCAGGAGGGCAGGGCAGGGTGCTGGAATCGCCTGGCGGTGTCACTCGGCTCTGGGAGCCACCGTGCCTGGCCCTGCTCTGCTTTCCCGTGGGGGAAAATCAACTCCAGGTACCTGCGGTGACCTCAGACACTGCTCCATTGTAGCTTTTCTGCAGGGCATATCCCACTCGCTTGTGCGTCAGCTGGCGCAGGAGCGCAGCCTTGCTGATAAACCTCGCCTTACCAAGCTGGGATTAGGCGCTGTAATCGTTTGAATAAACACTTCTCTGGAAAAGGCCATGTCCCTGCACGCAGCGGGGATTGCACAACCGCCTCCCCGGACTCTGGGAGTGCCCAGCTCTTCCCAAAGAAGCCAAGGGCCAGCTCCCAGAGCTGCAGTTTCCCTGGATTCTGCATGGAAATTCCCTCACGCCTTGCACGGGGAGCAGTGGGAGTTCCTACACACACACATACACACACACACACACACACACACACACACACGAGGATATTTCTGTGCCTTCATCTCCTGCTCCTGCCCCTGCCCTGGCAACAGCACAGCCAGATGTGGATGCAGTGCGTCCCAGCCTCTCTCGGGGCTGATTGCCCGGGAAGAGCTTCCAGCAGCTCCCTGCTCCCCCTGCTCAACCACGGGAGCATCTCCTGAGGGAGCAGCCAGCACACAGGCAGGCAGAGCTGCTGCTCCTCCCGTGAGGGTCTGGTGGCAGGAACTGGTGGCACTGTCCCCACAGTGAATGGTCTTGTCCCCACAGTGAAGGGTCCTGTCCCCACAGTGAATGGTCCTGTCCCCACAGTGAAGGGTCCTGTCCCCACGAGTCCAGGCTCAGGGAATGCTCACCTGAGCCCTCCCACCCCTCTCTGCTCTGCCCTGTGGTCCCCTGTGACTGACTCAAACCCCACCACGCTGCCCCACAGTCCCTCGTGGGCCAGCCCAGCCCAGCCCAGCTCTTCCCCCTGTTCCTCCCCCCATGCAGTTTCCTTTTCGGGGACCCAGCTGCTCAGTGCCTGCAGGGATCGATGTTCCCTCCCAGGGTGCTCTGAGGTCACTTTGAGCATCACAGCTCTGTCCAGAAGTGGAGACCTCATCACTGCTGGCGTGTCGGTGCCAGCTTTGCTCCTCCTGGGAGTGCCACTGGCTGCTCTCCCCGGGGTGACCTTGGCCCCGTTGCCTGCCCTTCCGAGGCTGCATCCCCGTGCCTGCAGCGCTGCAGCCGCAGTGCCTGCGTGGGGATGGCAGCGGTGACTGCAGGAGGGAGGCTGGGCTCTCCCTGGGAGGGAGCATTCCCTAGGAAAGGCACTGGCTGCTACAAGGAGAAAGCAAATATTCATTTTCCCAGGGAAACGTGCACCTGACCTCAGCCTCAGGCTGAGCCAGCCCCGAGCTCTGTCAGGCTCCACTGTCAGTGGTGATGATCAGCAGGCAGAGGTGACATCAGCAGGCAGAGGTGACATCAGCACATTGATGAGAGGTGCCCTCGTTAAGTTATTGCTCAAGGCTGGGCTCCTTCGCTCCAGGCATAAAAAAGAGCCAGGAGAGAAGAGGGATCAGAGCACGGCTGGCATTTAAACCCCAGAGGGAAAAGGCTGGAGCACCTTGGCAGGTGTGGTCAGTGGTGAATTTTGGCTGCTGTGGGGAGGGAAAGGTGCTGGAAATGTTCAGGGAGAGCCTTCCAGGAGGTTGTAGAGTGTGTGACATTGTACAGGGGTGTGCTGGGTGCGTTTTATGTGGATTATACGGTCTGGGTAACACATCCCTGTTATTGCCATGATCTGTATGGTCTGGATAACACATCCCTGTTATTCCCATGATCTGTATGGCCTGGGTAACACATCCCTGTAATTCCCATGATCTGTATGGTCTGGACAACACCCCCCTGGTGTTTCCAGAAGAGGAGTGCACAGGCCAGCTGTGAAGATGCCGGAGTGTGACAGGGCGGGGGAATCCATCCGCACAGAGAACATTTCCCAGCGGGATCACAGAGGGACACAAGGCTCAAGCACAGCCAGGGGTCCCTGCTGGCTCCCTGCTCACCCCACAGCGCGGGTGACACACGTGGCTGTCTGAGCACAGACGTCACTTCTGAGCAGGGGTGGCGGTGTCACCGCCAGCTCCGTGTCACCGCAGAGCTGACACCGCGCCTGAGTCGCTGCACCAAAATTCGTCCTGATGTGGGGGTGACAGCAGGGGACACCTGTGGGTCCTGGGACACGCTGGGTGTCCCCGTGCCAGCCCAGCCCTGCCCACGGCCATGGCACAGGGCACACCCAGCCCGTGGATGTGGCTGCAGCTCCGCTCCCTGCGCGGTGAAAGGCGCCGTCCTCGTCCTGCTCTGCAGTGACTAAGGCGGCCTGGCATTTACCCAGGGTTTATTTGGACACTCCAGAGCCAGCTGAACACTTTTTTTTTTTTTTTTTTTCATTTGCTTTTTGTCTGACTTCATGCCCTTTTGGTGATTGCTTATAAACTCGGCATGGAGAAGGGACCAACGCTGGCTGCTTCCAGGGGAAGGAGGCTCGTGCAGCATCCACCAGAGGCAGGCAGAGCAGGAGAAAAGGAAGCTGAGAGAGAGAGAAAAAACCCCTCATGAATTATCTGTCCTGGAAACAGCGTGTTCTCTTTACAATTCTGTTTGACTGTTTAGGGGAAGATTTATCCTCTCCTTTCTCTGACAGCAGAGTTTGCAGTGCTCCTGTTAAGTTGGGGCCAGCCTGGATTAACTGTGCATCCTCGGTGTCTGATTAGCTCTATTTGCTGTGTTTTTATTGACCTATGCAAGAGGAAAATCTAGGTCAGGCCAGGCTGATGAGGCTGGAGCTGGCTCTGTAATATAAATCAGTACAAACGAGGCCATGCAGCCGCTGAGCCATCAAATCACGCTCTGGGGTGGGTCGCCTCCAAAGTGTCCAGGGGACATAATTAGGAACTTTCCCAAGCTGTCAATCAGACGGCTTTGGAAGTGGAGGGAGGGGAGGGGTTTTTCCGGAGCTGCTCCTTGTTTCTGGGTGAGGTGCGTTTCATCAGCGAGCGGCTGCAGCGCGGGGATGGCTGCAAATAGAAGCGGCCCCTGCCTGGCTGTGGCTCCGCGTTTGTGTGCACAGAGCAGGGATGGAGACAGCTGAAGGAAGCCTGCAGGGCTGAAATGAGTTTTCCTACGGAAGCAGGAGGGGAGGGCAGAATCTTTTGCCCAGCTCCCTCGCTCGCAGACCTTATTGATGGCTTTTGCCACGCACAGCCAGGGGGAAGCAGCGGGGACTGTGTGCTCCTGGCAGGCCTGAATCTCCTCGAACATTGCCACTCCTGGTTTGGGTGGATCAGAGCGGGGACCAGCCTGTGACCCAGTCTGCAGCTGTGTCAGTCACCCCGCTCTGGGGGAAGGAGCAGGCGCTGTCTGTGACAGGCTGATTTCAGCTGCCTCACAAAACCCCTGCACCGCTGGAAAAGCTCTTTGCAGGGAGACAAAGGTGTCTGGTGCTGGAAGTTTCCAGGCTGGGGAGAAGGGAGCAGGCTCAGCTGGTGCTGTCTGGGGCGTGTGATGTGCTGGCAGTGCCGTGTCACACAGCATCAGCTTCACTCCCAGCACGGCCGAGGCGCAGGGACGGCGCAGGGGACAACAAAGCCACCCTGGGCGGGGACAGCGGGGCAGCACGGGGGTGACACCCCAAAGGGGACACCCAGAGAGGGGGTGTGTGGGCACAGAGGGCAGGGCAGGCTCTCCCTGCTGCCAGGGCTCCCTGAGGGGCTGTCAGAAGGCGCTGCTGGCTCGGCCTCGGCTCAGCAGAGCAGCCGGCGCGGGAGGCCAGCTCAGGTCAGCGTCACGTTGTGCTGCCAAGAGCAGCACATGTGGCGTCCAGGCAGCGCCCTGGCCGCGGGGAGGTGGCCCTGGAGAAGGTCCCCTGGGTGGGGAAGCTGCCTGGGATCTGCTTTTGGAGGAGCAGGGGTCTGGGCAGAGCCGTGCAGGGCGAGCTCAGCACAGCGGGCAGAGCAGGGAGTGCTCAGAGGCAGAGCTCCCGCTGCCTGTGGGACTCTCACGTCTGTGAACCTGCACTCCTTTCCCACCTGGAGGCTTCTGGAGGGATCCTGGAGGGTGTGGAGCAGGAGCACCCTCAGTGGGAGTGTCAATGTTCCCTTCTGGGAGGAGGGAGAACCCACCAGCGTTGGTACAGCTCCACAGCCATGTACAGCAGGTGTCCAGTGCTCTTCTCCTGGGGAAAATCCGGCCAGGAAAACAAGAGGAACATCAGCTTTCATGGAAAGAAAGAGAGACAGAGACCTGCTGGAGACGCAGGGTGCCCTCCACTGAACCCATCAGCCGAGTCCACTCACAAGGAGACGCTTCCTCGGGTGAGGCTGGCGGGACCCAGGCTCAGCCCGAGCCCCGGGGCCGCCTGCCCTGCCGAGCCCGGGGCTGGGCGGTGGCCCTTCCTCCCCAGGCATTGGCATTCCCTCCACATCCCCTGCTCCTGCCTCCCCTGCTTTATGGCTGTGATTTACCCACGTCACAGGCGCCGCATCACGGAATTGAATTTACGGCAGGCTGAATTTATGATTGGAGGAATTAACCCTTCGCCACTTGGGGCCTCCCCCAGCCCCTTCTGTGTGCACCTGGCACTCTGACAGAGAAAGAGCCCATGGAAAACCCCGATTCCTGCAGGACAGCTGCTCCCCTGGGATGAAGGGATGGGGGAAAGGGTTCCATGGGAATGTGGGCATCCAAAGTTCCCTGGCTCTGCCCGCAGGCCTGCAAGCTGGCACTGCAGCCGCTCCATCAGGCTCCTGTCTGCTCATTCCATGTTAACAGTCCTCTCCATAATGATGTATTCCCACTTCTGGGTGATTTCCAAAGCGTTCCCAGCAGGTATTTCTCAGCCTTGCCATCCCCTACCCCTCCCCTCTGAATTTCTCCCTCTCTCCGGTTGAATTATTGGACAAACTGCAAGACACAGAAGCCAAACACAGAAGGAAGGAGAGACAATTCACAGGTCACAAGCCAAACTCGCTACAGGACTCAACTCGGTGCTGAGTTTGTGGCTGGGGGCGTTGGAATGACTCCATCCTCAGGAGCTAATTTGGGACATCCTCCGCTCCCTGCCCGGGGAGGAGATGGCTCCTGTACAGCAGGCACTTGTCTGTGACAGATCTCTTGTAAACAGCATAATAACTGCGTGTCAGACAGCCGGAGACATCTCCATCAGGGGCTCTGCCAGAGGACACAGCGTGGTCAGCAGGGATTGTTCAGGCTGAGATTCCCGAGCCCTGGCTGAGCCAAAGGCTGGAGCAGAGAGCTGGCTGTTAACAAAAAATAATAAAAAAAAGGAGGTCTGTGTTGTACCTGCAGCATCACAGCTTTGCTCAGGTATTCTCATCAGAGGCACTGAAGAAAAGATGATATCAGAACTGGAGCAGGTAGAGAGCAGGATGGAGAAAGGATTTCCTGCTCTAGAGGAAGGTCAAAGCCCTTTTTTTTTCTCCCCCAAAATGAAAATCCTGACATTTTTCATCAGTCATCAAAACCCATTTTTATCCAGGCTAGATCACAATGGTTCATTTGGGCCTTTTTATATTTTTTTCCCACTCCTGTACGTGTATTCAGCACCCTTCCCTCCCTACCTACAGTCCCCAAAATCTGAGTTTCAAATCTGGAACAAAAGTGCTGCTGTGTTTCTTTTTCCCTGGGATTGCTGTCGAGTGAGGGGAATCTGTCTCACTTTCAAATGAACCTTTTGGGATTTCTCTTTCTGCTGGAGGCTGAAACCAGAACAATTTCTGTGGGCATCAGCGTTCCTCTGCTGATGGGATTTTTTCCTCTGCTCTTTCTGAAAACCCCCACACTCTGTGAGTCCATCCATCCCTCCACTCATCCATCCCCATCCCCATCCTTCCCTGAGTTCCAGAGCAGCCCCGAGCTGCAGAAATCCTGCTCGAAGTGGAGAAACTGCAGCAGCAGAAGGAGCCTTTACAGCAAACAGTCTGTTTATTGATATTTTATTATGCTGTTTAGCAGGACCCCGGTGCCTGTAATAAAGCATTAAGGAAGTGTAGCAGCACATTCTCATTGATCCCCTTCAGTGCTGTGATATTTCTGGGAGGAGCAGGGACAAAGAAAAGAAATCAGTTTTGCTCCCCTCCCCTGTGCTGAGTTGCTGCTGGCAAAATGCCCTGGGAGCCTGAGGATTAGTTAGATTTAATGTGACCCCCGACTGAATAATCACCAACCACACGGTAAAAAGGAGAAGCTTTGGGGGTTTTTGATCTGTGGAAGTGCACAGGGAGAGATCTGGGGGAATCCGTGGTGACTCAGGAGAGCTCAGATCTGCCTGGCATTTGCTGAGGATGGAAACGCTCTGGGCTGGTCCAGGGAAGGGATGAGCTGGAAATGCCCCTGTGTGACAGAAGTGTTGGAGGTCCTGTCTGCTCTGGGGGTTGTGGCTGCAGCCTGGCTGGGTTTCAGCACAGGGAACAACCCCCTGAGCTCTGTACCTGGCAGGAAAATGTCCCTTTGCCCCCCAGGAACGCTGGAATTTTATCTGACACCAAAACTGGGAAAGAAACTCTTAGGTCAGAGCTCAAGGAAAGCTTTAATGCATCCAGCCTCGTGTTTGAGACCTGTCTGTGTCCCCCTTCTCCTCCTGGGAGGTGCTTTAAGAGCAAAACCTGTTCCCAGGTGAGCTCCCAGGGGCAGCTTTAATTCCTGCATCCCTCCTGGAGCTGCTGCTTCTCATCCCTGGGAAGAGCTCGGAGCCTCTGGCTCTGCCATCCGTATGCAGGCACATAATTCCGTCTGGAATGGAGGTTTATTCTTGTAAACATTGTATTTATTATGAAAAGAATACATATATATAGGCTGGTGGATTCATATTGCACCAAAAAAAAAAAAAAAAAAAGTCATAAAGCTCCCACTAAAGAGGCAGGAAAATGCTGTGAGGAGAACAAAGCAGGAATTTATCACTGGGTTTGGGCAATCTCAAAGCCAGGCATGGCATTGTAAATAAAATACACAGCATTCCTTTCACCACAAATGTACCCTCAATCAGGGGGAAAAATACAAATAATTCGAGATCTGATCCACTCAATCAGGATGTGACTTATGCTCAGGAATCAGAGAGATGAAAAATGGGGGCAATTTCTAAATCACTCTGGTCTCCAAATGCTGTTGGAGGGAGGAGCTTTGGGAATGAGCAGAGGAATTGGAATGCCTCAAATTTCAAGGTTTAATCCCAGTTTTCTTAAATGCCAGCACCCCAGCCAATATTGCTCGTCTTTTCTGAACAATTTCACCAAGTTCCCCAAACAAAACCTTTTATCTTTATGGGATGATTTAACTCTTGCCCTGCTTGGTGCAGGCTGAAAAATCCCAGGGTGGGTTTAAACCAAGAATTTCATGCCCGAGGTCCTTTTAAAGGATCTTTCAGAGGAATTAAGGAAAACAAAGCTCACTAATATCAAGCTTTAATTTGCCACACCGGCTCCACACTGCTGCTGGTGGATTTGTGGGGCCTGCAGATGGAGGTGAAAGCTTTGTAGCCACTAAAACCACGGTGGCAGTGACTTGTGGAGATCCTGACAGGGTGTAAAATCCCCGTCTGTGGGAATTTCATCCCAGTTTTAAAATACTGACCAGACAGAACCCGGCCCTGTTTGCCAGAACCTCCCAAGGATGCCGCAATGCAGAATTATTTGGTGCCTTAATGCATCTGATGCTGTTTCAGAGCTATTTAAGTCCAGCTTAACTCGTTCTTGATCCTTTAATTGTATCATTAGGAGCATTTCCAAATCAGTTCTGTAAAATATCTCGCTCCTGAGTCTGAGGAGAGCCATTATCCGAGTTCTGATCCATTTCCCTGATAAGACTGATTAAGTTTTATTGAGGCACTCCTTCCTGTGGATGCTGAGGAGGCTGCAGGGAGTCTGTGACAACCTCTCCAGGTGACATTCAGGTGCTGGTTTTGAACACTCTGGGGGTGTTCTGGTGGCTGTACTCATGCTTGATATAGATAATATTGGGGGTTTTATCTGATCCCAGCCCGTGGTTCAGGGTGCTGTGCAGGTTTTGGGGTATGAAGAGGGACAGAACCACTGAGAGATGTTTCAGAGCCTCATTTTTGCTCTTCTCTCCTACATGAAGGGCTGAGAACCTCTCCAGTGCACGAGCCAGGAGTCAGGGTCAGTGGTCACAAGACCAGAGGTCACAGGGTCTCCTAAAGGTTAATTAGCCAATAAACCACTGCCACAAGGATTGTTTCTGCTTTCACACCAACCCCTAATTAATCTGTCCGATTTGTTTTTGCCTCATTGCTGACTTCCTTAACCAATCATCTCATGACACACAAACCTACAGAATTACACCTTAAAACCTTTTACTATTTCTGTAGCTACATCTGTATCCAAACTTCAAAACCTTTAAACTTTCCACTACCTTAATATGTTTCTAAACACATTAATACATTTCTAAAACTTTTTATTACCTTGATATGTTTTTATCTAAGCCACAAGCCCGCATTCTTGGTTACATTCTCTAGATCTGGGAACCTTTTCCAAGGTCTCAGGTCAAACCCTGTATTTATTTCTGAGTCTGGGCCTGAATCTCAGGATTTTGGGATCTTTCTGTGCCTGGATTTCCCAGGTTAGCCAGAGGGACAGCAGCAGCAATGTCACTGCATCCCTCACACCGCTGGGGGCTCAGCAGCACCGACAGCCCTGCCCTGCTGGCCGAGCTCTCCATCGTTTGATGGAAGGGAGGCTGCGGGTAAAACTCTAATTATTCCTCATTAACATTAGCAAAGGCAAGGTCTTGGAGCAGATAAGGACGTGCCAGGCCATCCTCGCGGTGTCTCTTTATCAAAAGAAGGCTCTGATGTTCTTTGATTTATTCCTGTGGATGAGGCGTGGCCAGCAGCCCATCCTCACCCCGGCTCCTCTCCCATCCCTGCGGGTTTTCCTGGACCCCATCAGCCACAGGGTTTTATTTTTATTCCAGCTGGAACAAACCTGCACAGCCCCACTGGGCACTGCTGCTGTCACCACCGGGGTCCTTTGGCCTTTCCCCCGTGGCTCAGTGGACACCCCCAGCTGGAGCCCTGAGAATTCCAGAATTTCTGTGCTGACAGGCTCTGACCTCCAAACAAACTCTGCACTGACCTGAGGCCATGGAACAGGCTCCAAAATTGAGTGACAGCACTGGGATTTTGTGTGTGTTGTTTAAATAGAAATGTGTGATATCACATGGTGGAAAAAAATTAGATTTTAAGGTTTTAGTATATGGTAATATACAAAAAGCAACATGGAGGTTTTAAGGTGTAGGTTAAGTCCTTCTTTTTTCACCTTCTTTTTCGTGGGTTTGGGTGGTTTCTTGCAATTGGATAGAATATTCCACATTGGTGTTTGGTTATTGGGTTAAAAGTAAAAATAATTTAGGTGTCCTCTCATAATTGGATAATTTGTACTTAAAAGACCTTGGGAAGAGATGGAGACAGAGCCATTTTTCACCTTGTTAGCAGAGCTCACAGCTCATGAGACTGTGCTGTAGATAAGAATTAACTAACATCTGAGTCCAAACACAAAACTGTGTCCTGTGCTTTAATCCCAGCTCGAAAAAAAGATAAAACCCCACAACCCACAGGAACTTTTCCATCCCAAATCCATCCTTCCCCCACCACGGGGTCATTTATCAACCTGGAGAAGAGGCTGCACCTTCCCTCCTCAGCCCTGGGGGCTTTCCATTCAAACAGGGAGCCAAAAATCTCTTTATTGAGGAGCAGGTGTAAAGCTTGGCAGGATAAGCAGGGCTCCATCAGGAGGGGAGGATGAACTCAGCTTTAATCGTGCTGCTCTTTGTGCTCTGCAGAGCAGACGGGATCCACCAGGCCTTTGAAATCTGGTGCTGGAAATGGAAGTGGGGTGAGGAATTTTCTTCTTCCCCTCTGTCCTTCCACACCCCAAGGTGGTGGCAGCACCACGGCCTGGGCTGTACCTCTGCCTCCCTGGCAAAAAATAATAATAATAATTTAAAAAAAGAGGAGCAGAGCTGCCCCCTGTTCGTCTCCAGATGTGCTGGGGGACAAAATATTCTCCTCATTAATAATAAACAAAATAAAAAAGAAAAAAAACAAATCAAACCAAGACAAAACAAAACCCAAAACAAAAAAAAACAAAAGAAAACAAACCAAAACAAAAACCAAAACAAAACAAAAAAACCCCAAACCAAACAAAAAAAACCCCAAAAAAACAAAAAACCAAAACCACAAAAAAAAAAAAAAAAAAAAAAAAAAAAAAAAAAAAAAAAAAAAAAAACACCAACCCAAAAAACCCCCCCAAAAAACCCAAAAAAAAAAAAAAAATTAAGGGGGCTCAGGGGGAGAATTTTGTTGCTGGTTGAGCTTTTTAGGGAAGCTCACCTGACTTTTGAGAGCACCAAGGTGTGTTCAGCCTGCTCCTTGTGTGTCTTTATTGTCCCCTTTCCTCACAGAATTCCCTGAGCTCTGATGTTCCCAAAGTCGCAGAAAATCCTGATTATTTTTGTCTCCAAAATTTTTTTTGTCTTCAATTTGTTTTTTTTTTTGTTTTGCACACAGGGTTGTGCTGGGATTTGGTGACACCTCTCAGCATCCATGAACACCTGGAGCTTAACTGAGCATTTGTGGTGTTTGGGGAAAAACAGACTCATCACCAGTAGAATTAAATTTGCTATTTCTGGAGAAAATTCTGAGTATTCAGCAAGGGGGAAATTATAATAACAATTAAAAAAAGAGGGAAAATGCTCTTCCAGACTGCTCCACTGTGGGCTGTATTTTATTTTGGATCCAGTGTAGATCCAAATGTGCACAGATAACAAATTCCAGCCTGGGAAGAGTCTCCAGATCTGATGGACTCCACAAATCAGGAGCATCCTCTGTCTGCAAGAGAATTCCATTTTAAGTTTTCACCTCACTTCCACATTTCCTTGGGAAAATATTTTATCCCATCCTCATTATAAATTAATTCTCTCAATTAAAAATCACCTTCAGCTGCTACCAACCCTCTAGACCTCGCCTGGCCTTGGATCGAGGGGTTTTGGTGGTAACTAAACCACATTTTAGGAATTCTTTCCCGGGGTGTTTCAGCTAAAGCCAACATCCCCAGACCCCCATCACCACCTCTGCAGCTCAAACCCCCTACCCACTTTTTGGGATGTTCTCCTTCAGCTTTTTGTTGGTTTTTTTTTTGTTTTTTTGTGGTTTTTTTCGGTGCATTTTGAGTTTGAAGTTGCTCCTTGCTGCGGCTGCAGGCTCCAGGTGATTTTCCCATCTGCTCTGCTCTGCCTCCCTCGACCTCAGAGCTGCAGAACAAAGCAGGAAAACTTTTTTGTGGCTGCTTTTTGTGCACGTCCCTCCAGCCTGGAGCAGCAGGAGAAGGAGGAGAAACCTCTCAGGGGGAGATGAGTGTGTTCTAAAGAGCAGCGAGATCTGTCAATGAGACAGCAGCTGCTCCCTAATTCACTTCCAGCCCTGCCTCCTCCTCCTCCTCCTCCTCCTCCTGGCCCAGAAATGTCGACACAGCACTTTTCTCTCTCTTGGGTTGTTTATTGAGATTTTTTTTTTAATGCTATCAGTGTGTCTGGGGGCTGTATTGAGGAAAGGACAAAGAAAATTAAGGAGAGCTCGGAGTGAGTGCAGCCCCTCCCTGGATTTGTCAGTGCTGGATGAGTTAATTTTACCCAGGCTTGGCCACAGGAGGCCCAAGGAGCGGCAAGGGGAGCTGCCAAAAATCCATCCAGAAGTGCCCATCTGTTAATTTGGCATTTTCAGCCCGTCCCTGTGCTGCTGGGGAAGGTCAGAGGGCTGCAGGGCACCGAGGGTGTCCCCGAGCAGCTTTTTGGGAGGGGGTGGAAGCAGCCGGGCTGGCACAGGCAGGAAATCAACACCTTTTTGGTGTAAAATACCAAAAAAAAAAGGAGTTTTGGTGTTCCCTGGCAGCACCTGAGTCACTCTGTGTGGCCAAAAGCGTTCCCCAGGTTTTCCCCAGGGTCCCATTCCCGAATTTTTCACCTGTCCTGCCTTTTCACACCTCTGCTCTCTAACCTCGCCTGTGCCAGGGATCTCCATCAGCAGCTCATTTTTGGGGGTATTACCAGGAAAATTTGGCTGCTGTCCCTAATTGTGGATGGAAACCCCACGTCCTGCCCTGAAACCGGGCTGGATTCACCAAACCAGGAATTTACTGGGCTGAATTCATCAAAACCAGGAATTTACCGAGCTGAATTCACCAAACCAGGAATTTACTGGGCTGAATTCATCAAAATCAGGAATTTACTGGGCTGAATTCACCAAGACCAGGAATTTACCGGGCTGAATTCACCAAACCAGGAATTTACTGGGCTGAATTCACCAAAACCAGCAATTTATTGGGCTGAATTCATCAAAATCAGAAATTTACTGGGCTGAATTCACTGGGCTGAATTTACCAAACCAGGAATTTACTGGGCTGAATTCACCAAAACCAGCAATTTATTGGGCTGAATTCATCAAAATCAGGAATTTACTGGGCTGAATTCACTGGGCTGAATTTACCAAACCAGGAATTTACTGGGCTGAATTCACCAAACCCAGGAATTTACTGGGCTGAATTCACCAAAATCAGGAATTTACCGGGCTGAATTTACCAAAATCAGGAATTTTGTCCTCCTGTGAGGCCACTTTCAGTCGAATTCTGTGAAAGATTTATGAGAGCAGCCACGGTTTTGGTGGGTCAATGTGAATTTTGAATATTAAGGAGCATTTTGCACCTCTAGATACCCTGGCTGTATCGAGATTTACCTCTGATTTAACAAAGATTAAAAAGATGAGTATTAAAAAAAAAAAAAAAAAAACGAGAAAACTGGCCCACACAGCAGAGCAAAAAGCTGAAAATCTCCTCAGGAGCAGCCAATTTTTGGTTCATTGTTTCCCAACTCTGCTAAAAAAGATTTAAAGAGCTGCTTTTTTTGGGTTTTATCCTCTAGCCTGATGAGTTGCAGGGGGGGAAATGATATTTCTGTGTGTCAAAAATTCAAAATTCCCTGGAAAGACTTTTTTTTTTATTTTTTTTGAGCACCTTTATTTCCTTTGAGCACCTTTATTTTCTTTGAGCACCTTTATTTTCTTTGAGCACCTGTCCTTTATTGCTGCTGCAAGCCCCATCCATCAATCGGCACCGGGGGTTTCAGGAATGTTTCCTCACCTGCTCAAATCATTTGGAATCCTCGGGAATTGCTGATGGAAATGCTGAAATGTTGGAGTGGGAGCTGCTGG
Organism: Prinia subflava; assembly: GCF_021018805.1. NCBI lineage: Eukaryota > Metazoa > Chordata > Aves > Passeriformes > Cisticolidae > Prinia > Prinia subflava. The sequence continues at coordinate 2,145,132 of NC_086268.1, forward strand.
GTTTATCCAGGGTTATTTAAAACACTTCCAGTCAGGAAAGCAAAACTTCCCTTCAAAAATTTTCCCTTATTTCTGCAAAATTAAGGGGCCAAATCATCACCAGGAGCTCCTTTCTGGAGCAGAGTTTGGGTTCAAAAGCTGTTGTTTCAGTGGAAATAAGTTGATTTATGCCAGCTGAAGATGTGTTCCTAAAACTGCTTAAAGCTCAGCGTTCCTCTCTCAGCAGCCCTGTGAGATAAGGATTTACTGCAGCTGTTGGAGAAATGCAAATTTTTTATTATATTTTTTTTTTCTCCACGAAATATGTCTCCTCATAAAAATGCTTCTTCGGTGTGTGAAAATATTTCATGAGCATCTTGAAGGTTTTGATGGGAGATGGGATCCCAGAAAGCAAAACAGGTTTTTCTCTTTTTTTTTTTTTTTTTTTTTTTTGAGCTTTCTTTTTTAAAACATTGGGGTGGGTTTTTTTTTTTTTGCTCACGGTCTCAATTATTTACATTTTCCCTGATAAAAAAAAAAGTGTGATAAACGCAAGCAGGCAAGTTTCTGATGCACACACAAAGTGGTGTTTGGGGAGAGTGAAGAAAATGCAGTTTATTATGGTGTTTCAGGCAGCTCTGCCAGTGACAAGCTTCAGCTAAAAAGAAGAAAATCCTGAGTTCAATTTTTATTTGGCAGATTTCTTTTTTTTTTGGTTTTTTTTTTTTGCCTTTTATCAGCTCCTGCAAAGCAGTCCAAGCTTAAAAAGCAGAATCAATACCCAGGAAGGGTCAAGCAGCTTACAATTCATTACATGTGTGTGTTTCTGTCTGACAATGCAATTCTTGTTCCTCATTTTTCACGTCAACTTCTTCTCGGGGAGGGAAAAAAAAAAACAATAAAAGAAAGGAAAGAAAAGCAGGAATAGACAAAAAGACAGAGAGATTTACTCGAGTCATCAAGGGGAATGGAAGCTGACAGGTTTCCTAATGTTACATGGCCAGAACAAAAAGGATTCCTCACTCTGCTCCTCTGTAAGTGCTCGAGAATCCTTTCTGTGAGCCTCAGCTCCAGGATTCCCCGTTAATTCCCTCAAAAATGAGATTCTCCCTGGCCTGGTGAGAATTATTCTGCAGATCAGAGAGGAGCAGCAGTGAATTGTTGGGATCTTTTCCCGGTTTTGTCATTGAATGTGCCCAAACCCCCCCAGGCAAACCAATTATTTTGGATTTTTTTCCAGAAGTTTTTTTTCCCCTTGTTGAGAGGCAAGAGGCAGCTTTGGGAAGGGTCAGGGTTTAAAACTGCTGGAAAAATCCCTGTTGGGGAAAGACCTCTCTGATGCTCCAACTCACTGAAATTTCAACCTAATTCAGCTTTTTCCCAGCCGTGTCCAGCTGGGAGCTGCAAATCCAGGGGTGAGCCTGGCTTTGGAGCTGGTTTGGGGTGACAGAGGCTGTGGAGTGTCCCTCAGCCCTGGGGCGAGGTGAGGGAGGGGAAAATTGCCAAATAAATAAAAATAAAGTGTGATAAAACCAGAGTTGTCTCCTGTGGTTCTGACAAAGCCCCCGTGGATATCTTGGCTGGAATCTCCCAGTGAAAAGCTCATGGATTAAAGGGAGAATTTGGGTCTGGGGCTGCTCCAGGGGGGATTTTGGGACTGTTTGATCCCAGCCAAGTGTGGGGAGGGCTGGGTGACAAAATCTTCCACCCTGAGAGGCTCAGCTGGATGTTTTTTTGCACAGGATCACCCTGAAGTGGCTTCTTTGTGTCTTGACTTTCCCAAGCCTCCCATCCATCTCCAGCTGGGTGCTGGGTGCTGACCCCGAGCCCCAGGTGAGATTTTTGCCCTCCAGAATCCCCTGAACCATTGAACTCTCACACCCAGGATGGCAAAAATGAGGATTAAAGCTCCGGGTGGGTCCCAGCTGTGTGTCACAGGCACAGGCTGTTTGTTTTTCCTGTTTGCTGTGGCTTCAGGAGGGACCTGCCACTGTCACCAACCCCTTTTAGCTGCCTCTGGACACACAGGGTTATTCCCAGGGGGATCTGAGGTTGGCACCAGCTCAGTTTGTTCTCCCTGCCAGCCAAAGCTGGGTTGGGAATCAGCAGAATCCCTCGTCCCAGGAAATTCTGGGTCTGGTTTTATGCCCTGAGCTTCTCCAGGGTGAGATGCAATCCCTGGCAGTGCTGACAGCTACAGCTTTCCACACGAGCTGGGGAAAGATGCTGATAATAAATAATAATGAAATATTTTAATTAGATAATTACATATATAATTATATATATATAATATTTCTATAGAAAATTTTATATAAATATAAATTTATATAATTATATATAATTATAAAAATTAAAATTAAAATTAAAATTAAAATAATAAAAATAACAATAAAATAAAAACAAATAAAAATAAAAAATAATTTAAAAATAATAAAAAATAATAAAAAATAAACCACTCCTGCTTCTCCTTCCCCGAGCCTGGCGTGGCTCTCCTGTCCTGTTTCCCCCAGCTCTGGATGATGTTTGCAGGTCTCTCTGCTCTAGGTCAGATCAGCTCCAGCAGCAGAGCACACGAGAGCTACAACTTTCTTCCACTCCCTCCCCTCAGCCTGAGTGTTTAATTTGCTCCCGACTCTGCTTGAGCAATTTTTCGAGAGCTCAGTTTATATTTGCCTATGCAAATCAGCTGAGCAAATATGCTGAGGAGCTCCAAAGATAGCTCAGGACGTTTCAGCACATGCCTAGCCCAGAGGAAAATCATCCCAGGCCATTTCACTCTCTCTTAACCCTTCCTCCTTCACTGATTTGGGGATTTTTTTTTGGCAGGGAGGAGCTGCCCCACCTCTTGCGTGGCTGTTCTGCACCTGGAGCACACACAGAGTTGTGTGTTCAGAAATAATTTGTGTTTCGTGTCCTTTTAGTGGAGAACAAGCAGTTCCAGGAGCTGCAGGAGTCACAGCCAGCTTTCCTTCAGCCCGCTGATTTATGGTGGAACCTCTGGTGCCTCGTAAAATTCTGCTCTTCTGAGGCTCTGGGCATGGCTGGGGAGTTGATAAAAACCCTTTTCCCTCTGGGTGCTCTCTGAGCTGGGCTCAGCTGTTGCCTTTTCTTTGGGGGCAAGGAAAGAATTTGACCTTTCTCCTTGAATTCCCGCCAGCGCTTATAAAACGGCAAAAGAAAAAAAAAAAAAAAAGAAAAAAAAAAGAAAAAAAAAGAAAAAAAAAGAAAAAAAAAAAAAGAAGGATTTTCCTTGAAACTGGTGGATGGCTGGAATGGGTTCCAGCATCTCTGAAGGACTCTGATTTCCCAGTTTGTCATTCTGTTGTCATTCCAGGGGGTGCAGGCGGCTCCTGAACGTTCCGGAAACGTTCCGGAACAGCACGGCCACGCTCCCCTGCAACACAAGTGACTTCACTGGAGAGTAATTACTCCACTTTGGAAGAATGCTAATTGCTTTGGAGAGGGTTTTTATCCTGGAATAAAGAGCTGCTGTCGCCGTGTCCTTTGGGAGGCTGAGGGGAGCTCCAGATGTTCTCCTCTTGGAGATGAGGGCTGGGCAGGCAGGGGCTGCTCTGGTGCTGGGTCTGGGGAGGGAAACGGGGTCTCAGGGATGTTTTATAGCAGGGTTGATTTAACCTCAGAGCTCCTCAGTGCTGTTTTTAGCCGAGTTTCCTCAAGAAATGAGCCTTACATAAGCGGTGTCTGTAGCCATCACTTCTGCGCCATTCTCTCGCTCCAGCCGCGCTCAGCACGGCACGGGAGGGGTCTTTGGGTGCTCAGGGAGATCCTGTGCCGAGGGAGATAAATATCCTGATTTTTTTTATCCTAATCCTGATAAAACATGGGATTACCTGTGGGATGGGGTGGCTGAACACGCCTCTCCGTGGAAGGAAAGCTCTCAAATGGCAAAGCCCCTCACACCACACCCCCAGCACGGATTTCTGTGTCCACGCTTTTATTCCTGGTGGTTTAAAGCTTCAGCAGCCTCACAAACTCTTCTGTCAGGCTGAGCTGGAGCCAGCTCTGAGGAGGAAGAGCTGCTGCTCATCCTCTCCTCCTCCGATTTTGCTGTCCCAGCCCAGACTCGATGGAAGCCAGGACATTTCCCTTGGGGATTTTCTCTTGTAGAGCTGCACAAGAGGACGAGAACTCTGTAGCAGAACCCCCAGACAGAGTCAGGGGGCAGCCCTGGGTGGTTGTGCTGGTTCTGCAAATGTTTTGCTGTGTTGCAGCCAAAAGCAATCTCACTTTGCCAGAGAGGGAAGCTGAACCCTTCCCCTCAGCCCTGCACTGGATGGAAGGGGAGGGACAACTCCTGTTCCTCTGAATTGTCCAAATTCTTTGCCCAAATGAACATTTTGGGTTGAGATTCGGTGTTTTTCCCAGCAGTGCATGAGGGAGGCAGCTCATGACTGCTGTGATCTGGGTTAGAAGGGTCCAAATTCTTTGCCCAAATGAACGTTTTGGGTTTAATTTGGTGTTTTTCCCACCACTGCGTGAGGGAGGCAGCTCCTGACTGCTGTGATCTGGGTTAGAATTGTCCAAATTCTTTGCCCAAATGAACATTTTGGGTTGAGATTCAGTGTTTTTCCCACCACTGAGTGAGGGAGGCAGCTCTGACTGCTGTGATCTGGGTTAGAAGGGTCCAAATTCTTTGCCCAAATGAACGTTTTGGGTTGAGATTTGGTTTTTCCCACCACTGAGTGAGGGAGGCAGCTCTGACTGCTGTGACCTGGGTTAGAAGGGAAAGGGCAGGCGAGGGAAGCTCTGCTGCCTCTGAGCCTGCTGTGGGGTGGGGATTGCTCCTCACCTCCTTCCCTGGTTAACGGAGCAGCCAGGCTGGGTAATGCACTCACATTTACACCTCCCCCTGGTTTTTGGGGCATTGGAGTGAGTTATCCCTGAGCAGAACACGGATCCACCCGCTGTGATCCTGCAGAATGGCACAAAGAGAGGAGAGAATACTGGAAAATGGGAAAATCATCCCTGCTGGGCATGGGGGGCACTTCCTGGCACAATGTGCACCCAGAGTGGAGGGGTTTGGGGGAAAATAACCCATTTTTGTGTTCTGTGAGAAACCCCAGCCCACCTGGGGTCTGCTGCCATGGTCAGGGGTTTGTCCTCCTGCTGAGGGGGACTTCAGCTCCTTTTGCTCCTGATTGTGCCACAGCAGAGCCAAATTTAGGGCAGAGGGACCCGACTGCCCCAGGGCACAGCCAGGTCACCCTGTCCCCAGGCAGAGCAGGGCAGGTGACACCCCCTGTCCCACTCCAGCTGTGCCAAAGGGCTCCTGGAGGTGCCAAAGGTCCCCTGGAGCTGCCAAAGGTCTCCTGGAGCTGCCAAAGGTCTCCTGGAGTTGCCAAAAGGCTCCTGGAGGTGCCAGAGGGCTCCTGGCGGCGCCAAAGGTCTCCTGGAGGTGCCAAAGGGCTCCTGCAGGTGCCAAAAGGCTCCTGGCGGTGCCAAAGGGCTCCTGGAGGTGCCAAAGGGCTCCTGGAGCTGCCAAAGGGCTCCTGGAGGTGCCAAAGGTCTCCTGGAGCTGCCAAAGGGCTCCTGGCGGTGCCAAGGGGCTCCTGGAGGTGCCAAAGGGCACCTGGAGGTGCCAGGGTCACCCTGCAGAGCTCCTGCCCTGTCCCCAGTGTCCCCCTGGTCCCTGCTGGTGCCTGGTGACAGCCACACGCCTGCTGGCAGGGCTGGCACCTCCCGTGGCTCTGGGATGTGTTCCCAGAGCCGGGCACAGCAGGGAGGATTTTTTGTTGTTGTTTGTTTGGGGTTTTTTGTTTGGGTTTTTTTATTTTTTTTTCATGTGTCAACATTAGAAAGCAAAAAGCAGACAGGGAAACGTTGAAGAATCTCTCTCCCAGCCCAGCTCTCGTGCTTTTATTTGTCAACACTTATTTTTGTTTCCTGACACAAAGTGGAAACATTTGGTCAGTGTTTTGGCTCCTGTCCCTGCTGTTTTGCCTGTCTCCTGCAGTGTCACTTGGAAGGACATTCCAGGCTTTTTTTTGTCATTTCTATCAGGCATGAAGCTGTAAAATATTTGGGGGGGGGTAATCAGTGTTTTAATCCCAGGAGATTTTTTTTTCCTGGCTCCAGGGCTGCCCTTTGGGTGAGGGAATGTTCTCAAACCCTTCTGCAGAGCTGCTAAACTCGTGATCATTTACCTTAGCAAATGATGGCACACAGAGCTGGACAGAAGCAAGAATAATTTGGCTGAGCTGATGCTCAATGGTCCCAGTCTTAGTTGGAGTCTTAATAATTTTAATGCAATTATCCTCACAATTATGGCCAGATAAATCAATGCTCAGAGATCAGGGGAACCTTGAATTTCTGTTTGTTTTTTGTCCCCATCTCTGTATGTGGATAAAACAGGACAGGGGGGGTTAGAGGAACAGGGGGTTAGAGGGACAGGGGTCTGACCCAGCACAGCCTGTTAAAACCAAATTTAACATTTTGAATTCACCATTCCCATCATTTATGCCTCTATTTCTGCTCCTTGCCCCTCTGCCAGGTTCTGTAAATCCTCCCTGCCCAGGGTTTCTCTTCCCTGGCCACCAACCCGGGGCAGGCTGGGTGCAGGGGGTGTGAACCCTGTGCCGCCCCTGCTCCCAAGCTGCTTTTCCATCCCTGTTTTCAGCAGCTGGAGCTGAAGGAATCGGTTTCGAGCAGAGCCTCGGTCCCTGCCTGCTCCAGGGAACTTCAGTGCAGCCTTGAAGGGTTTCCCAATGTGCTGAGATTCCCTCGTGTGCTCACCCGAGGGCTCCGTCCCTGCTTTTCCAGGGGGGATAAATGTCTGTCAGGAATTGCTGCTGCCACCGGCGTGTGCTCTGAAGTCGTTGTGCCTTCTGGAACCTGCATCCCTTTCCTGACTGGGAATGGACTGGGATGGACTGGGAGGGACTGGGATGGACTGGGAGGGACTGGGATGGGCTGGGATGGGCTGGGATGGACTGGGAGGGACTGGGAACGGACTGGGATGGACTGGGAATGGACTGGGAGGGATTGGGAGGGACTGGGATGGGCTGGGAATGGACTGGGAATGGACTGGGAGGGATTGGGAGGGAGTGGGAATGGACTGGGAATGGACGCGGAGGGACTAGGAAGTTACTGGGATGGACTGGGAGGGACTGAGAATGGACTGGAAGGGACTGGGAGGGACTGGCATGGACTGGGAATGGACTGGGAGGGCCTGGGAAGGGACTAGGAATGGACTGGGAATGGACTGGGATGGACTAGGAGGGACTGGGATGGACTGGGAGGGACTGGGAATGGACTATGAGGGACTGGGAGGGATTGGGAGGGACTGGGAATGGACTGGGAATGGACTTGGAGGGACTAGGAAGTTACTGGGATGGACTGGGAGAGGCTGAGAATGGACTGGAAGGGACTGGGAGGGACTGGCATGGACTGGGAATGGACTGGGAGGGCCTGGGAAGGGACTAGGAATGGACAGGGAATGGACTGGGAGGGACTGGGAATGGACTGGGAATGGACTGGGATGGACTAGGAGGGACTGGGATGGACTGGGAGGGACTGGGAATGGACTATGAGGGACTGGGAAGGACAGGGAATGGACTGGGATGGACTGGGAGGGACTGGGAATGGACTGGGAATGGACTTGGAAGGACTGGGAATGGACTGGGATGGACTGGGAGGGACTGGGAATGGATTGGGAGGAACTGGGAGGGACTGGGAAGGACAGGGAATGGACTGGGAGGGACTGGGAATGGACTGGGAGACACCAGAACTCCATCAGAGCAGAGGAGGGGACACAAAGAGGCCCCTCAGTTTAACCCTTTCACCTCCGGGTTGGTAAAAATTCCAAAATTCCATTTTTGCCCTGGAGCTTCTCCCCCTGCGCCAGCTGCGCCGCCCCACTCCTCCCACAAATCCACAAATCCTGCTCTGGCTGCTCCTTCAGAGCTGGATATTTACTCCAGCCAGGTAGGAAATGTAAATCCTAAAATAATACAAATAATGAGGCTTTTCACTTTATCTTGGCTGGCTGAGCGTGTATATTTTTTTTTCCTTTTTTTTTCTTTTTTTATTCTTTTTTTTTTTTCTTATTCCATCCTGAAAGATAAAGAGCAGAACTTGAGTGTTTTAAGGGATTTTTTTGTACCCAGCGAGCTCCCTGCAGGGCCAGGGGCTGGGATTCACCAAGCTCTGTCTCCTGGGGTGAGGATCTGGAGGATGCTGCAGCCGGCCCCGGGGAGTTGGGCTGTCTGTACAAACTTTCCGTCAGGCTTTGAGGGTTTTTCCTTTTGTTCAGGGTGCTTTGAATGTGGTTGTTCATGATATGAATGATGCTTTGTGTGTGTATATATATATATTTTATATATATATATTACTATGAGACGTGCTCTGGCATGTGTGTGCTCCTATTAAAGATGATTTTTAATATATTTTTATTATTTTATATTTTATATTTTATATTTTATATTTTATATTTTATATTTTATATTTTATTTTTGTATTTTATAATTTATAATATTTGTATTTTATATATTTTATATTTTTATTTTATATATTTTACATGTTTCATATATTTATGTTTCATATTTTATATATTTTATAAATATATAATATATTTTATATATTTTATATATAAAATATATAGTATATGTAGTATGTATATATTTTATATATTTTATATGTTTTTATATGTTGTTTATATTTTATATTTTATATTTGTATTTTATAATGTATAATATTTGCATTTTATATTTTTTACATATTTTATATTTTAATATATTTTTATGTTTTATATATTTTATATCTTTTATACATTTTATACATTTTATACATTTTTATTTTTATATTTTTATATATTTTATGTTTTTATTTTATATATTTTACATTTTTTACATTTTTTACATATTTTATATTTTTATATATTTTATGTATTATTTATATTTTATATTTTATATTTTATATTTTATATTTTATATTTTATATATTTTATATTTTATATTTTATATTTTATATTTTATATTTTATATTTTATGTTTTATATTTTATATTTTATATTTTATGTTTTATGTTTTATGTTTTTTATCTATAAAGGGTGTTTGCATGCACAGGGACCTGCTCAGGTGAGAGAGATCCTTGGAGAAGGAGGAGCCCGAGTGGAACTTTCCCTGGGATGTTCCTGGGGAGCTGAAAGGGGAATCAGCTCCGGCCAAAACCCGGGCATTGGGAAGCTGCTGGGACATTTTGGGAAGTGCAGGGATTTTGTCTTGTCCTGAGAGGTGAGGCATGAACAACCCTGGATAAAATATCTAAAATTAAGGATTTGTTTTATGGGCTCAGCTGGCAGGGCCCCTATAACCCCCCCAGCTCTGTGCTGCTCTCTCCGTGCACATCCTGGCAGCACGGATGGATTTCTGGATTTCTTCATCTGTGCTGCCTCAAGAGCGGGATTTTCCACAAAATTTGGGATTTTTGTGATGCTCTTGGGGCATTACCTGTGCTCCTCCCCAGGTGAGGAGGCACTGACAGCCTCAGCTGCTCAGAACCCCGGCACTGCTCTCCCTGCCCTTGAAACAAGGGGAGATGAAGAGAAAACGCCTGGCTGGCCCCAGAATGAGCAGTTTTCATTAAGAGTGTGTGAAAAGCCTCGCTGTTTTTCAGCAGTGATTAAATGAAAATATATGTACACGCCAGAGACCTGATGTCAGCCCTGTGGGCAACACGGCCCGAGATGAGAGGCTGAAGAAACAAGAAGTTGTCACTGATGTTATGAATTCTCCGTGCCCCCAGGTCTGAGGGTTTTCCTTGATGACAATTTTTTTAATATCGAGTGCACTGGGATGGCTTTGAAGCCAAGAATTCCGAGCTCAGCTGGCAAAAAGGGGGGATCTGCCAGGCAGGAGCCTGCAAAGGGAGGGATTTTTAAGTTTTAAAAATCTTAAATTTTAAAAATTTTGAGTTTTAAGGGATCCCCTTAAAACAGGTATGAAAAATAAACTGGGGGGAACTGGGAATCCCTGCAGGGCTCTCCTGCTGTTGAGCAGTGCCCAGAACGCTCAGGGGTGTGGAATAATCTGGATTTTTAACCCCTGAGGGGGGTGAGGAAGGAGCTGGAAGCTTTCCAGGGCAGCAGAACACGGGATTTGTGTCCTCACAGCCGGGGGTGCTGCAGCTTTTTGACTCCTTTGCTGCCCTGAAGGTGAGAACCAGAGATGCCCAACAAGTGCTGAGACATTTTCACTGCAAGTGCAGGTTGGGGCTCGGGTGGGAGGCAGGGGCTCCTCTCTGCTGCCCCAGAGCTTCTGAGGCCAGCACAGAATTCCCTCCTTTCCCCTCTCATTTTATACCTCACCTTCAAATCCTCCTCAGAGAACAGAACAGCCTCAAAGGCAGCTCGGGAAGGGCAAGAGGCATCCTTGCCAAAATCCTTGGTGGCAAAAATACCCACCTGAGACGCTCCTGCTGCTGCTTTAAGCTGAATTATGACCGTGGCTTGCTGTCCTCGGGATTTTGAGGCTCGGTGTCCTCCCTGCACGGCATCTCCCAGCCCTGGGGAGCTGCAGGGTGTTGCCCAGAATGCAAAAATCAACAACACAGAGGCAGAGGTCTTCAGTGAAAGCTGCTCCCCACCAAAAAAGGGCCCCAGCCTGTTTATTTATTTTCATTTTATAATTTTGTGGGTCTGGTAGCAGATTGGCTTCTGGGGTTACTCCCCCTTCACCCCACTGGCCAGACCAGCTGTCAACCAACATTATTGTCAGGCTGGAAATATGTAAGCAAAGGACAGTGAACAAAAACAAGAAAGGTTGTTTATGTTCCAAAGTGTGAGAAAGTGAAAAACTGACCCTTAATATTGCACAGTAACTAAAGAACTGACTCCATCTTATAAGCAAGTAGAAGGCTTTAAAAAATCTCAGAAAAAACAGGGCAACAGCAGGATCCCTGCCCCTCCTGGCAGAGATCACAGGGCTGCTGGATCAAACTGCCCCTAATTAGCGTGGCTTCGTTAGTGCCAGGGCTGGAACAGTGTGGGGTGTGGTGTGGGGTCCCTGGTGCTGCAGGAAAGGGGACAGGGCTTTTTGGGATGTGCAGCTGCCCAGCTCAGCCCCTCACTGGCGAATCTGAGCAGTTCCCTGTTGGTTTTGTGCTCATTTTAGGGCAGAGTTGCCTTTTTGGCTGTGCCTCCCCCGCTTTTCCCTCCTTAAATCTTCAGGGTGAGTTCTGCCCAGACTTGATCCCATTTTATCCTCTCCTTCCCGAACCAAAAGCTGGATTTGGAGACCCTCGGGTGCTGAAAGCAGCAGTCCTCTTCTTATTTTTGCTTTGCTCCTTTGCACTGATGCTTTGGGAAGGCTGAGCTGGAACAGGGACTGGACAGAGATAGAGAATAAAGTAAATATTTATTAAAAGGCCTTTAAGGTACACCTTGGGCAGGACAGGAGCCTGGCCAGGGCTGAACCCAAGGTGGACCCAAAATGGTCACAAAATGGACCCAAAATGGACCCCAAATGTCACAAAATGGACCCAAAATGGACCCCAAATGTCACAAAATGGTCACAAAATGGTCACAAAATGGTCACAAAATGGACACACGTGCCCTTTCTGCCAGAGCCCTGCAAATGCAGGAATTCTCCAGCTGGGAAAGGCTGGAAAATAAAAGATGAGTGGCTCCAAATATTTCAGAAGGCAAAGAGCATAGAAAAATCTTTATTGTCTAAATTCTTACTACTTTTTATAAGGTGTTCCCATCCAGACTTACCGCGATTGGTGAATAGGAACGACACCTCTCTAATCCCATTGGTTGAACTGGAGAAACAGCTAAAATATTGGGGTTTTTTTTGAGAAATAGGAAGGCAAAACACCACCTGGAGAAAGATTGTTTTGAGAGAGGATCGTTTTTTGCCCAGATTGTTTTGAGAAGGAACTTTCTTGAGAAATTTTCCCTTGGGAAAAAGAAGTTAGCAGCTGCTAGAGGGCTAAAATCTCTCAGCCCCACAAATTTCAGACCCACCAAAAAAAATCTCCCTGCTGGAGGTGCCCTGTGCCCGTGGCTCTGCTGGCAGGGCTGGGGTGAGGTGCTGAATTCACTGATCAATATTTTAATCAACAGCGCTGGTGGAACTCGCCTCAACTGGGAGGAAAAGAAACCCAGAGATTAATTGGAGTGCTGCAGCTCCACTCTGTGAATAATTAAATCACTGAGGCAGGTGAGAAGGGGCAGGAGAGGGATGTGGCCCTCTCAGGCTGGAAACAAGGACAATTTGCAGGATGGAATGTGCAGGGTGGCTGCTGCCCCTCTGAAGAGAACAGGGAAATTCCAGTTGGGCGGATTGGTGTGACCAGGGGATTGTTTGTCACCATTCCCTGGGCTCAGGGGAATTTTTGTCACCATTCCCTGGGCTCAGGGGATTGTTTGTCACCTTTCCTTACTCAGGGGACTGTCACCCTTCCCTGGGCTCAGGGGATTGTCACCATTCCCTGGGCTCAGGGGACTGTCACACTTCCCTGGGCGCAGAGGATTGTTTGTCACCATTCCCTTACTCAGGGGATTTTTTGTCACCATTCCCTGGGCTCAGGGGATTTTTTGTCACCATGCCCAGGGCTCAGGGGACTGTCACCCTTCCTTGGGTTCAGTGGATTATTTGTCACCCTTCCCTTATCAGTGGTTTTTTTGTCACCCTTCCTTATTCAGTTTGTCACCCTTCCCTTACTCAGTGGATTGTTTGTCACCTTTCCTGACTCAGGGGATTGTTTGTCACCCTTCCCTTGCTCTGGGATTGTTTGTCACCATTCCCTGGGCTCAGGGGATATTTGTTACCCTTCCCTTATCACTGGGTTGTTTGTCACCCTTCCTTACTCAGTTTGTCACCTTTCCTGACTCAGGACATTGTTTGTCACCCTTCCCTTGCTCTGGGATTGTTTGTCACCCTTCCCTGAGTCAGGGGATTGTTTGTCACCCTTCCTTACTCGGTTTGTCACCCTTCCCTTGCTCAGGGGATATTTTTCACCCTTCCCTTGCTCAGGGGATTGCTTCTCTCCCTTCCCTTGCTCAGTGGATATTTTTCACCCTTCTCTTGCTCAGGGGATTGTTTCTCTCCCTTCCCTTGCTCAGTGGATATTTTTCACCCTTCCCTTGCTCAGTGGATATTTTTCACCCTTCCCTTGCTCAGTGGATATTTTTCACCCTTCCCTTGCTCAGGGGATTATTTTTCACCCTTCTCTTGCTCAGGGATTGTTTCTCTCTCTTCCCTGGGCTCAGCTCCCCTGGCTGCTCCTCCCTGCTCCTCCTGGAGCCCTCTCAGGGGTTTCTCCCTTTGGCCTGAAGTGAAAGCCCTGCCGGTGCCATGCCTGTCTAAACCTCTCCTTTTCTCCTTTTTCATCACTTTTTCTTTTCCCTTTTCATCAAGAGGACTTTTCTGTGTCCACAGTGTTGCAGACAGATGAGCTCTAACACGGAGGGTGAGCTTTGCACGGTCCCAGGGCTCCTGCAAATCAGCCTGACCAACTGCAGTGCCCAAAGGCAACGTTTTAATTGTGGCTAGACTGGCAAAAGAAATCCCTTTGAGCCCATGGGATCCACAGAAGGAAAGGGAACTTTATGGGGCTCACACTCCAAAGCCATATTTTTTTATTATTATTATTTTTTTAAAGCATTACCTGAGTGGAGAACTCTGTGGGGAAAAAAAAAAAAAAGAAAAAAAAGAAAAAAAAAAAAAAAACAACAGAAAAAAAAAAGAAAAAAAGACAAAAAAAAAAGAAGAAAAAAAAAAGAAAAAAAGACAAAAAAAAAAGAAGAAAAAAAAAGAAAAAAAAGAAAAGAAAAAAAGACAAAAAAAAAGAAATAAAAAGAAATAAAAAGAAAAAAAGAAAAAAGACAAAAAAAAGAAGAAAAAAAGAAAAAAAAGAAAAAAGAAAAGAAGAAAAATAAAGAAAAAAAAAGGCTGTTCTGAAGTGATTCAGGAATTTTCTTTTAATTTAAAAAACTAAAGGCAAATCCTGCCAGTGTTAGGATTTTAATTAGGGTGAATTAAAAGCTCAGAGGAAAATGGAATTATTTGTAAATAAATAACTCTTAAAACCTTGATGTGCAGCATTAAAGGAGAGCAGAAATCCTGCTGGAAAACATGGAATAAATGCAGGAGAGCAGGGGCTGGGTTTCAGTTTTCAGTGCTCTCACAAGGAACTTCTCTGGCCTTTAAAAGGCCCAGACAGTTTGTGATAAGGGATGAGATATTTTTCTGCTGGCAGCGAAGAAATATTGGCAATAAAAACGCTTCAGCTGCTTTTAGACTGCGTCCCGTGATTTGATTAATTCCCTAGATTTTATTTATTTTCCGTGATGAATTGGAAATCCCATTTCCCATTGATTTTGTCAGCCAGGGGGACCCCACCTGCACAAAACCCTGAGCTCCTCACACCTTTCCTGGCTGCCCTCAACCTGATTTTAGCTCAACCTGGCAGCTTTGGAAGGACCAAACGCACCCCCAGACCTGCAAACCATCAAATCCCCTCCTCCAGAGCACCTCCAGCTCGATCTGCCTCCACTTTTCCATCCCCTGATCAATAAATTTCCCTCTGTCCCCCCAACTAAATCGGCCTCCAATTAAATCCTTGGGAAACATCCAGATAAAAATGTTGTAGTTCCTGTTTTACCTCTCAGAAGGGGAGGGGAGATGAAGATTTCTTTTTAAAAGCCTCATGCAAATGCGCAGCTTTCGCTGCTGTTCAATAAAGTTGATCATTTTAGCGAGGAAGTATCAATGCAATTTTCCACGCCACTGATTTAAAGATTGGCTCTGGGTGTGAACGCAGCCATTCCTTTTCCTCTCATTTGTGTGGGGAGCAAACAAAAGGGAAAAAAATCCTCTGTCGTCTCCCTGTTCAACGTTATTATATCCTAAATAAATCTCTCAAATTCTGCCCCAAAATAGGCAGCACCACTGCATTTTTGCAGCTCCTTATTCCATCTGTGCCTCAGCTGAGTGCAGAACTGGGGAATGTCTTTCCAGCCCATTACATTTCCCAGTGAAAAAAGAAAAAAAAAAAATTAGAATTACCTCTGATGTTCGTGGGAAGCCATCAGGATGTAAAACACCTGAAAATGAAATATTAACTTTGCCACCCAAGCCAGTAATGGCTGTTATGTTTTGCATTAGAACACATTAAGGTGAAGTTCCTGCCTAAGAAAGAAATAAATAAAAAATCCCCCAGCTCCCATCCCAGGGATGACAGGCTGATGGGAGAGGATAAAATTGGAAACTTGGGGGGGGGAGAAAAATATAATTTATTCACAGTTTAGATGACAGTGAATATAAAGACAGACTGAGCTTAAGTGGAAGTTGCAAAATATCCTTGGGAAGTCTTATTCCCTCCAGATTGCTGCCAGATATCCTGGAAAGTGTATTTGTAACAGAAGAAAAGCAAAACCTGATGGATTGAGGCACTAAGAGCATCTCTGTTGCTGTTTGGTTCACGGAATTGACAGAAAATCTCAATATTTGTCCCTTTTTGGAGCTGTTTCCTGGCTGTGCTGAGCAGGGTGGGTGAACACAAAGCTCCAAAGCCCTGGGCCTCGGGAGTTCCTGGTTCTCCAGGGCAGGAGATTTGGCTTACAATGAATTTTGTGGAAATTTTTGCTTTTTTAGGCATTTTTTACTCCTTTACTACATTATGGTGGGACCTGCTCTGAGCTGGAACATTCAGACAGCAAAAGCACCTTGAGAAACTTAGAGGAGAATGGATAAAAATCCTTTAATTTGCTGGTTTTCCTTCACTATCCCTTCATTTTTTTGCTCCAAAATCCTCCTTTCATCACTTAGGAAGGAAGATAATTGGGAAAAAAAATCCCTCCAATCCTTTTCCTGCTCTGTCCCTTCCAAAAATCTGAATTTCCCTTCCACAACGCTGCTCATTTTAATGTGAAGAGGAAAAATTCTGGCTCATTAACATCGATTGCCTCATTTTGGAGCCCATTTTAGGGTAATTTGTTTGGCCTTGCTTCTGTTTGGGGTTCTTTGCCATGCCTTGAGAGAGAATTTCTCTTTTTTTTCCTCAGAAATAAAAAGTTTGAGGCCAGACTTTGTGGTTAGCAGATGCCAACAGGAATCCTCTGCTCTAAGGAGCCTTTAGATAAATGGGTTTTACTCCAGGTCTGCTAATTAAACAGTCTGGAAACTTCAAGGGCCAGGAAAGAGGAAAAAAAGGTGATAAAAACACTGCAGCTGATAATATTTAGGTTTGAAAATGATCTCCAGTGAGTTGGAAGGGCACCAGGTGCTCTAAACCAGCTCAGATGAAAAATTCTGGATAAACCAGAAGCAGTGGTTAATGAGGGGCAAATTTCCTCATGTTTTCTGGGACTGAAGCTTTGTTTTAAAGCAATTTTCCTGTCAGGAGCTAAAGCAGGCTGGGTTTTTAAAGGAGAATATTCCTGGAAGGGATTTCTCTTCCTGGAGGTGCCACTCTTGGTGTTTTCCCCATTTTGGTGACTCCACAGTGAGTTCATCCCTGCCCTCCCCTCGGGTGATTTTTGTCACCGAGGGCAAAATGAGGATTCTTTTGGAAGTTCCCTGGAGCAGGATGTGGGAATGGGTGTCTGATCTGGGATTTTGGGCTGGTTTTTCCATCCAGGAATGCTGCTGGAATGATGGATTTGGCTTTTTTTTGGTGCCCGGTGTGACTTGCTGCTGTTCCTCCCATTTCCCAGGGCTGTGCTGGGCTCTCTCCTTCTCTGGGGAGAGGATTTGGGATCCCTGATGGATTTCCCTGGAAATCTGCACCTCTCTGAGCAGTGGGATGTTCTGTTCCCTCCCTCAGCCCTGCTGCTGCAGGAGATTTTTGTCACCAAGGACAAAATGAGGATTCTTTTGGAAAGCTCCAGCTCCCGGTCTGTGACCTGCCCCAGCTCCTGCAGCCCCCAGGATGAATTTGATGAGGGATGAATTTATTAATTCATAATTCATATTAATTCAGCCTGGAAAGTCAGAATTCCACTGGATGCCTTCCCTTGGTTTGCAGCAGGCTCAGAAATGAATTTTTATTTGCAGACTCGTGGGGGGAAGAGGGGTAAAAAGCAACCAGAGGGAAGTGCAGACAGGAGCTGCACGAGAAATGTTTGATGACCCTGAAATGACCCTGCAAGGTCTCCCGGGCTGGTCAGAGGAAAGTTTTCCAGGTAAAGAGTCCCACACAGGGATGGCTCTGAGGATTAACATTTAGGAGAGCAATCAATTATGATGAATAGCAAATTATTTTCCGAGCATTTTGTGCTATTAAGGACACATAAAGCAGAAGAGGAGATAACCATCCCTATTAATAATGATTAATCCGCCCCTGTCAGCAGCTGGATCCTCGCTGCCTGCCTAAAGCAGAGCCTGGCTCTGTAATTTAACACTCAGAATTGGGCACACTCTGGATTTATCCCCATCGTTTTGTTGTTCTTTGTTTTGACAAACATTAGCAGTGAGTGTTTGCAGCTCCTCTCTCGGGTGTGGTGGTACAGGCTGAGCCAGGCTGGGGCTCTGCCAGGGGTTGATGTGATTTGTCTGGGATGATCACAACAATATTCCTCATCTGGAATAATCACAGCATTCCTTACCTGGGATTTGAGGGGCTTTCAAAAGCTGTGCCACCCCCAGGGGTGACAGGGAGGCAGCACTGACACGTTCTGTGCTGAAAATCAAATTATTATTGAGCCCTCTTAATGTCTGCAGTACGTACAACATGCTCTGGCTGATTGCTTCCAAGGAGGAAATGGAATTAATTCCTTTTCCTTTTCCTTTATTCCTTTTCCTTTATTCCTTTTCCTTTCCCTTTCTTCCTTCTCCTTTCCCTTTCTTCCTTCTCCTTTCCCTTTCTTCCTTCTCCTTTCCCTTTCTTCCTTCTCCTTTCCCTTTCTTCCTTCTCCTTTCCCTTTCTTCCTTCTCCTTTCCCTTTCTTCCTTCTCCTTTCCCTTTCTTCCTTCTCCTTTCCCTTTCTTCCTTCTCCTTTCCCTTTCTTCCTTCTCCTTTCCCTTTCTTCCTTCTCCTTTCCCTTTCTTCCTTCTCCTTTCCCTTTCTTCCTTCTCCTTTCCCTTTCTTCCTTCTCCTTTCCCTTTCTTCCTTCTCCTTTCCCTTTCTTCCTTCTCCTTTCCCTTTCTTCCTTCTCCTTTCCCTTTCTTCCTTCCTTTTCCCTTTCTTCCTTCCTTTTCCCTTTCTTCCTTCCTTTTCCCTTTCTTCCTTCCTTTTCCTCTCCGTATTGTGAATTTTGGAGCATCCAGGAGCTGTCAGAAGAGGGGGATGACAATCCAGCAAGGGAGAAGTGAGGACAGAGAGCTGTCCCCAGCTCAGAGGGGACACAGAGCACAGCACTGGGCTTGGCACAGGGGTGGGGAAACAGGAAAAGTGGATTAGGAAAGGGAAAGAGTGGGGAAAAATTAAAATTCCCAATGGGGAAAATGGCTGTGTTCCCTGTAGTCCATTCCAGAAAAGCTACCGTGCCCTGTGTGATTTAATCCAGAAATCCATGTGGTTCTGAAAATCTGTTTGCATTGGAATGGAATGGAATTCCATTGAATTTCCATGGAATGGAATCATCATTTAGGTTGGAAAAGCTCTTTAATGTTGAGTCCAGCCATAAACTGGCAATGCCACCACCAGCCCGTGTCCCCAAGTGTCACATCCACACCTCTGTAAAATCCTTGCAGGATGTGTTCAATCCCCTGTTTTGGGGAAGATTTTTTCCCTAAAATCCAGCCCAAATCTCCCCTGGTGCATCTTGAGGCCTTTTCCCCCTCACCCTGTCACCTGTTCCTTGTGCATAACAAAAAAAAAAAAAAAAATTAATCATTTCTGCTTTTTATAATTTATTTATCCAATGTTAAATGCTGTTTAATGGGAATTTGTAAATTTATTAAAGTAGATTTTGCTGATTTTTTGTGTGTGTGTAACTGGTGGCTGATTCCTTCCTCCTTTATCTGTTTAAATCTTGGTTTTGGTGGCTGGGTCTGGGTTTTAGGCTTGGCTTTTGGTGGCACAGCTCTCACAGCAAACCCTGGGCTTCAAGGTGCCTCTCTGAGTGCACCAGGCAAAGCTGGGCTGGCTCTGTGATACGGGAAAAATAAAAACAATAGTTATTTTAAAAATGGGTTTGAGGAGAGGGAAAACCCCTGATTCCTTCAGGAAGGGTGGAATTGCACAAATTTTAAAGAGTGTAATTGAGGATCTGCTTGTTCTAGGTGAGGCTTCCTTGCCCCATGTAGTAATTAATGGAGAAAATGAACCCAAACCAGGGCAAAGCTTTGGAATCAGAGGTCGTTTGAGGCCACCTGCTAAAACTGGCCACAGACAACGCTCCCCCTTCGGTCTAAAAATGTTTCTGCCCACCCCCAGCCCCATCTGAGACGTGACTCAGAGGTGCCAGAGATGTGTGGATGCACAGCCAGGAAGGGATCCAAGGGAAACAGCTCCAGCTCCCGGCCCAGAATCCCTGGATAAATGAGGCTCATCCATTTGGGCAGGGCTGCAGGAATCAGAGCACTTGGAATGCTGCTGGTGATGCCCTAACACGTTATCAGCTCGGAATTTTGTTGAGTTTCACTCCAACTCCTTCCATGCCTGGCAGTTCTTCACGTGGAATGTATTGATTCCATTTGCTGGAGCATTCCTTCCCTTAAATATTTTTTGTTCCATAATGTGGGGTTGAACACGTTCCTAATGGTTCCTGCAAGCCCTGAGTTTCAGTGGCACCAATAAAGTAATTTGGTTTAAATTGAATTGGACTCGGCCAAACAGAGAGTGGAAATTGAGAGAGGGAGCAGGGAAGAGCAGGGTTCTATTGGAGGGGAAGGAAAGCAGAGGTAGAGAGTTGTTATTTTTTCCTGAAGGAGAGAAAAAATGGGGGAAAAAGCAAGGAAAAGTGACAAAAACATCAAAGTGGGGAAGTATCAGTGGTGACTTGTTTTTTGGGAATGCTGTGCCAGGGTTAGAGTGCAGGGATGTGAGGATGCTGTGTGGGACACACAACCCCTGTGCCTGGCCAGCAAGAAAATGGGAATTTTCCTCCTGGATTTCACCCTGGAAGGGGAATTTCCCAGTTCACAGCTGATTTCCAGCCTCTGACAGGACGTGGTGCCAGCTCTCCGTGCCCTGAGCAGTGAAGGGAGAGCAGCCTTTGCAGCCAGGAGCTGCTCTGGATGGCTCCAGGTGCTCAGACATAAAGATGAAGTTTTTAATGTGCAATATAATTTCTCCAGGTCTGCGGGAGCACTGAAGTGACTCCAAGCCAGAGGAAACTCAGCTGTGCTCCCATTCCTTCTCCAGAGGATCCCTCTCCATCCTTTCCCCCACTGGGCCACGGCTGAGCCAGGCCACTCTGTGCATTTTATTTCCTTCTGTTCTCTGTTCAGTTTAAATTTTTATTATTTTTTTTTAATAGAAATCTTATTTTAACTTTGATCTGATTTCCCTGTCTAATTGACAGGGAGTCAATTATCCCCCTGAATGCGACTGTCACACACTCGGCAGCAGGAGCTGTCAGGTGTCTCTTTTGGGGGGTGGGAGATGAATGTCACCTCTCCATCCCCCCTTCCTCCCTTCCCTTTGGGTTTGTTTCCCCTCTCAGGTTTGTTTTATTGAGGATTCGATTCAAAAACAGGGAATCAAAAGGAGGAAATGTTGGATAACGAGGGAGCAGGAAAGGGTGAGGTGAATTTTGATGGACTCCCTTTAGGATTGGGGACATTTCCTTCTCTTTTGGGTCTTTCCTGTAAAATCATTGGGAATTTCTGTCGTTAGGAGTGAAGGAGGTCTTTGAGAGTCACCACCAAGAGCACCCCAACCAGCCAGGAGCTGTTTGGCTCTGGCACATCCCCGCTGTGCAGGGATGAATTTTGCAGAGATGATTATTTTGGGATGAACAATGCCTGGAAAATTCCCTTTATCCAGAGGTGCTGTGTGCCTTGAATCCAGCGGAGAGGCGGCCCTGGAGAGCAGCATCGTTATCCCCACGGGAGTCTGGAGAGGAGGAAGGCACAGAGAGCCCAGGAATTGTCATTGTCCTCTCATTTCGCTTCCCGGGGGGCACCGAGAGAGGCTTAATGGCATCTTGATATTTAAGAGGCAGGCAGGAGCTGAAGGCGCTCGGGTTTTCGCGGAGCCTGACATTTGGGAGGGCTGTGATGGGATAAATGCTCCGGAGAGGAGCTGATGAGGTGTGAGGACCTCCAGCTATGAGAGATCAGAGCGGGCTGACAGAGCTAATGAGGGCTGGGGCACCGAGAGAAATGCTGGGCTGGGAAAGGGGAACTGGGCTGGGGAGAGGGGACTGGGCTGGGGGAGAGGGGGACTGGGCTGGGGAGAAGGGATTGAGCTCAGGGAAAGGGGACTGGGCTGGGGAGAGGGGGACTGGGCTGGGGAGAAGGGATTGAGCTCAGGGAAAGGGGACTGGGCTGGGAAAGGGGAACTGGGCTGGGGAGAGGGGACTGGGCTGGGGAGAGGGGACTGGGCTGGGGAGAGGGGACTGGGCTGGGAAAGGGGAACTGGGCTGGGGAGAAGGGGACTGGGCTGGGAGAAAGGGAACTGGGCTGGGAGAAAGGGAACTGGGCTGGGGAGAAGGGGACTGGGCTGGGGGAGAAGGGAACTGGGCTGGGGAGAAGGGAACTGGGCTGGGAGAAAGGGGACTGGGCTGGGGAAAGGGGACTGGGCTGGGAGAAAGGGGACTGGGCTGGGAGAAAGGGGACTGGGCTGGGAGAAAGGGGACTGGGCTGGGGAGAAGGGGACTGGGCTGGGGAGAGGGGACTGGGCTCAGGAAGAGGGGACTGGGCTCAGAAAAAGGGAACTGGGCTGGGGAAAAGGGATTGAGCTCAGGGAAAGGGGACTGGGCTGGGGAGAAGGGGACTGGACTGGGGAGAGGGGACTGGGCTGGGAGAAAGGGGATTGGGCTGGGAGAAAGGGAACTGGGCTGGGGGGAGAGGGGGACTGGGCTGGGGGAGAGGGGACTGGGCTGGGAGAAAGGGATTGGGCTGGGAGAAAGGGAACTGGGCTCAGGAAGAGGGGACTGGGCTCAGAAAAAGGGAACTGGGCTGGGGAAAGGGGATTTGACTCAGGAAAAGGGGCTCAGTCTCTATCCTCGCCATGTGGGATTGGGAATTTTGCTGTCTGCTTCCACCCAGAGCAGCCTCCCACCGAGGGATCTCCGTTCCCGGATGCTGTTGGAGGGGCTGTTTTAGGAGCTGAGCCTTTGGGGAGGACACCAGGGTGCCTCAAAGACACAGGAATGAGCTCTGAAATCTGTGCAAGGGCCCCGCCTGCAGCGCTCCCGACGTTTCCATATGCCTGGTGATTAAATTGTGATCGAGGGAAGGAGCCCAGCTCCTCTAATGGCAGGGAAAAGGAGGCAATCGTGGAACTTCCATCTGTCTGCAAGGAGCCTTTATGGGGCAGCTCCATCAGCAGCCCTGAGCCGTGTGCCAGCCTCAATTAGACTAAACAGGATCAAAGGGCAGCCCGGGTAATAAATATCCCTGCAGAGTCCAACTGGAGCCTTCCCACTCGCTGCTGGAAGGGAAAATCCTCATCAGTGAGAGGAGCCAGAGCCACATCCAGGCTCGGGGATGTTTTATCAGGGAGTAAAAATCCACAGCTCCTTCCCCCAGCATTGCTACAGGCTGCTGTTATTCCCTGGATTGGTTTTTTTTTGGAGTTTGGGGAAGGTCCAGCCAGCCCTGCATCGATCGTGGAGAGGTGGCCCAGGTAATTGGGAAGTGTTTAAAATGTACACGGGGTAATTGAGAGCTGCTGCAAAGCCCTGGGCCAGGCTCAGAACCTCCTCTCTTCTAATGAGGCATGAGGTGGACAGAGATTGAGTCTGACTTGCAGGGAATTGCTCTGCTCTCCTGTTTTTAGGGCCCTCTGTGTGCTCGTGGAAAAGCTTGCAGCAAAACTTTTGTGACACATTTCCTATAGAAAACATAACACCAATTGTGTCCGGGAAAAGAAAGAATAAAAGAGGCTGAGCTAAAGCCTCTCCTGCCTCAACAGCAAATAAAGAGAGAATAAAAATATTTTAGTATCAAGGCTTGCTTTCCATCAAATTTCCTCCTGCCCTTGCAAAATGATACAACAACAAAAAGTACTTAAAGGAGAGGGGTGTTTCAGATGAGCCTGTTGTGTTATCTGAGCGTGGAGTCAATGATGCAGCTGCTCAGGAAATGCAGTTTGGCTGGAATTGTTACCAGGGGAAGCCTTGCTGGGATCTTTCACTGCCTGGCCTGGTTTGATCCTTCCCTAGGAGGGAATTTTAGGAAGAGCTCAGTGGCTGCTGAGTCAGGGAATTCCTCTCAGGGCAGCCCAGGGCATCAGAGGAACAGCCTCCCAAAAAGTCAAAACTCTTTTTCTGGGCAATGCCTGTGGTGTTGAGCGTCGTAGGCTGGCCTGAAGTGGGGTTTGAGACCAGCCTGAAGTGGGGTTTTAGACCAGCCTGAAGTGGGGTTTTAGACCAGCCTGAAGTGGGACTTTAGACCAGCCTGAAGTGGGGTTTTAGACCAGCCTGAAGTGGGGTTTTAGACCAGCCTGATGTCTTGTTAGGCTGGATTGAAGTGGGGGGTTTAGGCTGGCCTTCAGTAGGAGTTTGAGGCTGAGT
Source organism: Prinia subflava (assembly GCF_021018805.1). Classification (NCBI taxonomy): domain Eukaryota; kingdom Metazoa; phylum Chordata; class Aves; order Passeriformes; family Cisticolidae; genus Prinia; species Prinia subflava. Next base: position 2,168,700 of record NC_086268.1, read on the forward strand.
TTAGATGAACCTGAACTGTTCTTAGACCGGCCTGAAATGGGGTTTTAGACCAGGCTGAAGAGGGGTTTAGGCTGGTTTGCAGTGGGGGTTTTAATCTGGTCTGAAGCCTGGTTTTAGATGAACCTGTGCTGTTCCTAGACTGGCCTGAAATGGGGTTTAGGTGAACCTGAACTGTTCCTAGACTGGCCTGAAGAGGGGTTTTAGACTGGCCTGAAGCGTGTTAGACCCTGCCTGAAGTTTTAGACCAGCCTGACACGATCCCAGCTCTTCTCTCTTCATGAAAATCCCCCGAAGCAGTGGCAGTGCCAGGCTGGGAAGGAGGGAACAGCCCCAGGCCCAGCGTGGCCTTCAACACCACCTCATTTTTTTGACCATAAATATTTTTTGCTGCTGCATCTCTTTATTTTTCTGAGCTTTTTTTTTTTGGGAGGGGGGCGAGTCACCACCCAAATTTTCTCCTCCTTTTCTTCTCTCCCTCCCCAGAACAACGATTTAAAGCCAATAAAGCAGAACACAAACTCTGCAAGTGAGCACCAAACTGTTCCCTGTCGCTTTGCTGGGCTCAGGATCCCTCCCTGTGCCCATCTGCTGCCTTCTGGCTGGGGCTGAGCTCTGCTCTGTCAGCAAAATGTTGGGATTAACAAATCCCAGCCTTGATTTAGTGCCCTGGGAGGTGACCACGATATCAGGCAGTGAATAGATCCCAACTTCTGCTAAAGGGCAAGCGAATTCTGCCTCTGAGAGCACAATTTATTGATGCAGCACGCTCCTCTCTGACACTCAGTTGTCTGAACCTCTCATTTTTCACCTTTTTTTTTTTTAGCAATTTATTTACACAGCAAAAAAATTTTTTTTTTTCCCCTACCCAACTCCATGCAAATAATCACATTAAATGCAACTCTGGGAACGCTTTAAACCTATGCAGTTTACAGCATATGAAAATATTTACCTGGTGTTGCTGCCTGCTGTAAATATTGTGGGATTTGGTGCATTTTTTCCCGTGGTGTTATCACTGTTTTGGAGCTCTGCCTGTCAAGTTGGAGCACATTTGCATAGGGATTTGCTAATTGACAGCTTTTAAGCTGCTAGGGAACAAGAAAAGAACTTATTTCTGCCCGTGTCACCAGCAGCGCACTTCATTCTCTTACGTGCAGTTCAAAATATCTTTTTTATTTATGAAATTAAAATTCAGTCTCGTTCATTTCCGTGGGTTGAACACTGCTGGTTATCCTGAATTTTTTTTTTTTTTTTCTGGTGATATTTTTTATTTCTGTGTGAAAACTTCCAGGTCCTGCTGCATCGCTGACCACTCAAATAATCCACAATTTTCCCCAGCTGTGGAGGGAACTCTTCTTTCCCTCCTCCATCGAAGTGGGAGCTCTCAATCCACCTTGCAGCCTGCAATTTTACACCTCAGCCGTGCCTGGGCCGGGATTTATGGCGCAGTACAGGTTTATTTTGGATAGCATCTTTCACACAAACGCTGCCACTTGAAGGCTTTTCAGAGGCAAATAAAAGCGAGGCAGCGCAGGGTACAAATGAGGGAGAGCAGCGAGAGGTGTGGGCTGGGGAATCCATTTGAGGCTGGCAAATGGAGGAGAGAGGGAAGAGCTGCAGCACGGGGGAAGAGATATATTTAATTTGGAGGGGTTTAAAGTGGGCAGGACAGCTGTGGAGCCGTGTGAGAGAAACTGGGGGTGAAGGTGGGAAGGGTTTAAATTTAATTTGGAGGGGTTTAAAGTGGGCAGGACAGCTGTGGAGACGTGTGAGAGAAACTGGGGGTGAAGGTGGGAAGGGTTCTAGGATGGGAGCCAGCACTCCAGGGAGAGGGAGCAGAGAGAAAACTGGAATAGAAAACTGGAATAGAAAGCTGGAGTAGAAAACTGGAATAGAAAACTGGAGTAGAAAACTGGAGTAGAAAACTGGAGTAGAAAACTGGAATAGAAAGCTGGAGTAGAAAACTGGAATAGAAAACTGGAGTAGAAAACTGGAGTAGAAAACTGGAGTAGAAAACTGGAATAAAAAGCTGGAGTAGAAAACTGGAATAGAAAGCTGGAATAGAAAACTGGAATAAAAATCCAGTGGGGTCACACTTTCAGCAGCTGCCCGGTGATGGAGCAGGGTTGGAGCTGGAGTGGGGTGTCTGCTCCCAGTGACAGCTCTGATTTGCAATTTCCTGCTCAAATGACAGTGGGTGCAGGGCTGCTGGAATATCTGTCCTGTGCCCGGTGCCAAAAAATTCAGAAAACTCTCCTCAGTGCAGGGGACAGGAGCTGCCCTTGCCTGGAAGTCTCTTGCAAAGGTCCTTTCCTATATCTGACACTCCCATACTTTGCTTTTTAATCCTCTTTCTGTTTTTCTCCTTTTTCCCTTCTAGCCTTGTGTCCTAATCCAGGAAAAAGCCTATGGCTGGTAAAACTCTGCAGCCTCTGGAGTCTGGAGCCAGAAAACTGAGGGAGCTGTGGGTTCCAGCAGAGGAGCTGTCACCGCTGTCACAACGAGCTGGCTTTTCCCTGCGAGGACAATCTGAGATCCCAAACCCCTCCCAGCCCCTCACTGCAGAGAGCCCCGAGTGAAGCCCCCCATCCCTGGAGCAGGGAGCAGGAGCTCTGCTTTTGGGGATGCTGTCCTGGCTGGGCTGGAGGTGTCCTGGTGCTTTGGTGCCTCCCAGGCTCGGGGATGAGGGGGATGTGTTGAAGGCCACAAAAAAAAAAAAAGGGATGGAGCTGTACCCCAGGGGATGGGGCTGATCTCCCGGGGATGGAGCTGTCCTGTCCTCCCCGGATGGGGCTGTCCTGTCCTCCCAGAGCTGTCCTGTCCTCCCGGGGATGGAGCTGATCTCCCAGGGATGGAGCAGTCCTGTCCTCCCGGGGATGGATTTGTCCTCCTGGGGCTGTCCTGTCCTCCCCAGGATGGGGCTAATCTCCCTGGGACGGATTTGTCCTGTCCCCCCTGGGATGGGGCTAATCTCCCTGGGATGGAGCTGTCCTGTCCTCCCAGGGATGGATTTGTCCTGTCCCCCTGGGGCTGTCCTGTCCCCCCAGGGATGGAGCTGTCCTGTCCCCCCAGGGATGGAGCTGTCCTGTCCCTCCCGGGGATGGAGCTGTCCTGTCCTCCCAGGGATGGAGCTGCCCTGTCCCCCCGGGGCTGTCCTGTCCCCCCGGGGATGGATTTGTCCTCCCGGGGCTGTCCTGTCCTCCCCGAGATGGGGCTAATCTCCCTGGGGCGGATTTGTCCTGTTCCCCCTGGGACGGATTTGTCCTGTCCCCCCGGGGATGGAGCTGTCCTGTCCTCCCAGGGATGGATTTGTCCTGTTCCCCTGGGGCTGTCCTGTCCCCCCCGGGGCTGTCCTGTCCTCCTGGGGCTGTCCTGTCCCCCCGGGGCTGTCCTGTCCTCCTGGGGCTGTCCTGTCCCCCCGGGGCTGTCCTGTCCTCCTGGGGCTGTCCTGTCCCCCTGGGGATGGATTTGTCCTGTCCCCTCGGGGCTGCTCCGTGCGCCCCATCCAAGCGGCAGCTCCCAAATGTAAAATAACGAGGCAGCAGCCCAGAGTGTGTGGAGCAGGCGGGGAGCAATGAAGATGGATGAGTGTGGCTAAGAGACAATTTGAAAAGGGATAAATACAGGCAACAAGTTATTCACGGCGGCAATTTGTAAGGAGTGCTAAAAACCCTCAGACAGGATTGTTTCACATCTGCCTGCCTTTCTATTTGCAGCCTGACAGTTCTCATGTAAATGGTGCTGATGGATGGCTGCGAGCCGGGCTCCTCTGCCATTGATCAGCTCAACTCTCCCGGCGCTGCTGGGCTCCCCAGGGCACGGGAAAATGGGTGATGGAATGGGAAAAACCCGATCCTGGGTGCAGAGGAACAGTGGGGAGGGACAGGGGGAAGGTGCTGGGAGGGAGTTTTGGTTGGGATTTAATGGACTGAAATGTTAAAGGGAAGGATGAGGAGGAGATGGAGAATTTTCTCACAAAGTGAAATGATTGAGGAGTGTCCAGAGAAGCTGTGGCTGCCCCTGGAAATGTCCGAGGCCGGGTTGGACAGGGCTGGGAGCAGCTGGGGCAGTGGAAGGTGTGGGGCTGATATTTTTGGGCCTTAAAGTTTTTAGCCCGCTGGTAGCTGCTAACTCCTTTCCCAAGGGAAAATTTCTTAGGAAAACTTCCCAAAACAATCTTGGCAAAACAACTGTCCTTTCTCAAAACATTTTTTCTGGTTCTCAGAGAAAAACATTTTGGCCGTTTCTCTGGTTTGGCCGATGGCATTGGGGAGGTGTCAGTCCTGTTCAGTCTGTATCAGAACACCTCATAAAATCAGACAATTAAAGGTTTTTTATGCCTTTTGCCCTCTGAAATATTTGGAGTTTTTTGTCTTTTGTGTCCTACAGTGACAGGAGGTGTCCTCAGGGATGGGACAAGTGGGATCTAAGGTCCCTTTCAGCTCAGGCCATTTTAGGGCTCTGTGATTCTCCACTTGGTGCCACTTCTCCCTCATCCTGGTCTGAACCTGGGCTGACCTTCCCCACTTCAAATCCTGGGACTGACAGGATTCCAGGGAATACCGTGGTGGCTGTAGCAGCTGGGGAAAAAAACCAAATAAATCCATGCATAAAGACAGAATTACATTAAATTCAGCATTTATTTTCCTCTCTAAGAAAGGAAAGGGAGTTGCTGCAAGCAGCAAGAATAGGCAGGAGCTTTGCAAAAGAAAGATACAGAGAATTTAAAATTGGTGTTTTATTGGAAGGCTTTGAGGTTAGGGCAGGTGGGAGAGGCATTTCCATCCTGCAGGATTAACAGAGAAAAACAAGTGGAGGGAGAGGAAACAACCGAGGCAGGCTCAGCTTTAGCCCCAGTTATTTTTCAAACATCCTACTGGGAGGCGTTTCAGATGTGATAACTTCACATTGCTGGTGGGGCTGTGGGTGCTGGGATGAGATTTCCTCCTGTGCCTCCTGCCCACCTTCCCCTGAGAGGTTTGTGACCTGTTTTACCTGGGAATGGAACTTCCATCCCCTGCAGAGTCACAGGGACCACAGGGATCACATCCTGCCAGCTGGAGCCCGTGAAGGGTGGCTGGGTACGAGCAGGGCTCTCCTGGGGTGAATCTTCCCTGCAAAATCCCAGCAGAGAGAGGCTCGGGAGGAGGAATTGCCAATTTTCTCTGGGGAAAGGCTGCAGCAGAAGTGACAACCTTTGTCCCCCTGTTGGAGCAGTCCAAGGGACCACACCAGCTCCAGGAATCATCCCCAGATCCTTCCCTGACCTTGTTCCCTGGGATCCCTGTGGATTGCTGCACTGCTGAGCCAGCAGATCCAGCAGCGCTGTCCCAAAATTTGCCTTCAGCGTGGATTTTTCTGTGAGACGTCCTGGGACAGCCAGGTCACTGCCAGTCACTGTTTGCCCTGAGCCAGAGCTGTGGATTCCCTGGGGAATCAGCTGCCTGTGACTCAGCATTCCAGGGATTTGTGGCTCTCCCCTCTCTCTGCTGCAGCATCCGAGAGCAGCCAGGTACCCTCAGCCCTCTCCAGCAGCTGCTCCTCTCTTCCCTGACAAGAAATTCCAGGCAGCCTCTGGATTTAGAGGCCGTGGCCAGCTCTAAATCTCTGGGCTGGCACAGCTGAGGAGTTCAACACAACTGGAGGGCTCAATTTAGGAGCCCTCCACTTGACAAAAATCAGCAGTGCTGCAGAATTTTCAGGCTGGAAACCAGTCAGGAGCAGGTCTGCAGCAAAGGATTTCTGCAGAAATCTGAAAATTTCAGGTTTGTCTTTCACCTTGAGTTGATTTGGACCAGGTATGATTCCAGGAAGGAAAATGTTCTCAGCTGAACTGATTTATTTGTGTGTGTTCAGTCCTTAATTCATCTGGACTCTTCAATTAATTAACTGATTTTTAGACCCATTTCCACCTCTTTCTCAGCCAACTCATCTTCAAACCTCCTCTTCAAGGAGCATCAGGGTTTGGATTATAATTCATGTGATGCTTTACTTTGTCCCAGCTGGATTTTCTGCCTGTGCAAGGAAGAGCTGTGAGGTTTTTGGGTCCAGGGGAGCCATTCCTGGGAGATTTCTTGAATGTGGCACAGCACGTGCAAACTGCACTTCTGAAGGTCACTTTAATTCTCTACCAAATCACTTTAAATGTGCTTTTATGCAGCATTTTGATTTAGGAGTGGAAGATTTTTGAGCTCCCCTGCTGGGATCACTCATGAATATTAAATTAAATAAAAAATGAGGGAGTGTTGGCCCTGGAGTTGTGGCTCTGGTTCCTCTGCCTGCTGCTGTTGTCACCCTGGGGAAGAAGAAACCTGACAGAAACCACGGATTGTGCTGCTGGCTTGAGCCTGGAAATGCATCTGGGAAGGGAAATACCCACGCTGGCTCTGCCCCTTCCATAATTATGGAATTACCAGCACAGCCCATGAGGAGAATGGGTGAAACTCTGGGATTGAAATCCCTCTGCTGAGCAGGCAGCTGCTTTGGGACATCCCATTCCGTGCTTGGATTGCAGATCCCTGCAGCCCTTTTGGGGCGTAAACCCAAAATTTGATCAGTTTTCTCCTCTGACTTCACCTTTGCAAACTGCATTTTCCTTTCCTCATGGTTGATCTTCTTCCAATCATTCCCATTAATTGCAGGATCTCAGGAATAAAATTTTAGGCCTCACACAATGAAAATCAGGTTTTATCCCATAAAATCTCCTCAGTGCAGGGAACAGGAGCTGCCCTTTCCTGGAATCTCTTGCAAAGGTCCTTTCATGTATCTGATACTTTGCTTATTAATCCTCTTTCCGTTTTTCTCCTTTTTCCCTTCTAACTTCATGTCCTAATCCAGGAAAAATTCTAGGACTGGTACAACTATGCAACATTTGGAACCTAAATCCAAAAAACCTTCAGCTGTGATGTCCTGCTTTCTCCTGGAGAGGTATTTCCCATCACTTTCATGGAAAAATCTGAAATTCCCTGGGTTTTTTTTGCTTTGGGTTTGACCAGGAATCTTTGCCATCCTGAGTTCTTTATCTGGAAGGGAACACGTGGTGGGAATGAAGCTGGAGCATTGCAGCCCCTGTGGCACAGCGAGCACATTGACCTTGGGCTTAAATGGGCACTGTGGGCATTCCCAAGGAGATGCTGGCTGCAGATGTGCTCCTGACACAATTAAAATGTCATTATTCCCTGGGTTTTTATTCCTGGGAATGCTGCTGGAGGTGAGAGGAAGCTGCAGCCACTCCTTGCCTTACTCTTCACCACCACGATTAATTTTCATTACAGACGAAATGAAATTCAGCCCGGGAGACCCCCTTTGATTCCCAGGGAGGAAAGCGTCTCTATTTATGTCAGGAAACCACACTTTGAGCTGTTTTTAGATCCCTGGCAGGCTGGTTTACACTCCAAACCCCCGTTTGTCAGCTGGCAGGTACCTGCTGCTTCCCCTGGGCACCCTTCTCTGCCTGCCTTTAGTCTCCTCCTCTCCATGCTCCAGGGCACCAGGCAGCTTCAAATTAATCAGGGTCAGGGAGGAAATTTCCCCGGGGAAAAGTTATTTTCTCTCCACCTGCTTGCAGGGCCCGCTGAGCCTTCCAGCAGAGCTGCTGGGCAGGGGATGATGGTGAAAGAGGCTCGTGCCTAAAGCAGCCTCAAAACGTCAGGGCTTGAGCTCTTCCCACAAACTTTTGTGGCTTTTCTGCCTCTCCTGAGCTAACTCCATCAGAGTCAGCTGGGAAATGTTGCCTGGTGGGGGAAGAAGCTGGAAATGGAGATTTGGAGGAGTGGAAGGATTTTTTTCCTGTGGGAGGGTTGGGGGGATTCTGTCCTGCTGGTGAACTGCAGGAATTCCTGAGCACGGAATTCCCAATGGCAGCACCCCAGGGGCTGGCAGGAGGGAGGGGGAAAGCTCAGGGATGCCTCTGGTTGTGGTGATGGTCACCAGGGGAGGCTGAGACACAGAACTGCAGATTTTTTATCCTTTAGGGGCTGAGCTTATCTGCTGATGCTGCCCACGTTCACTCCACCCATCCCTTGGGGTATAAAAACATTTCTCTCCTGTCTGGGGCACTCAAAGCTGATCCCGAGAGTCTGGAGGTCCTGCTCCCTCTGAGAGCAACAAACTCCTGATTTTCTGCACAATGGGCATTTTCTGTGCTGGGAAATCTCACTGAGGTGGGTGACAGTGAGGGGAAAATGGCATTATTGTGGTTTTTTTACCAATTATTGTGGTTTTTTTACTTGTCTCTACCAAATTCCCTCTGAGGCTATGACATGAGCACAGAATTCTGATGTCTCCATGAAGTTTTTTAACCCTCTGGTTGTTTCTGCCAGTACAGAAAATTTTCCTCCTCAGCACCTGATGACCTCCCTCAGTCCATCCGCTCCAATCCTAAAAAAAAAAGGTAAAATTTTGCTCTCTCAGGTTCCAAAAAGGGAGCTCAAGCTTTCAAAGAGCTGCTCTCACACCCCCCGGTGCTGAGGACAGGGTGTTTCAAGGACTCTTTCAGCTGCCTGGAATGAATCCCAAATTTATCCTTCTAACACTTATCAAGAAGCAGCTTATTTGGAGGTAGAGGCTGGGACAAGCTTGGAAAGGAATTTTATGGAATTAAAATCTGGTTTCCTCCTCCAACAGCAGCTTCCCCAAGCTCTGCATTAGCACAGGGACAGACCTTGCAGCACTCCAGCTTTTTGGAAGGAGCTGGAATCCATCCCATCCCAATCCCCTGATTTCCCTCCTTTCCCTTCTGGATTCCAGCAGAGTCAGCACCTTCCCCCAGCTGATCCTGGTGCTTCTGGTGCCTTTGGGGGTCAAGCTTTGCTTTTTCTCTCTGTTCTCTCATCCTTGTTGGCACAAGATTTTGGATTCAGCAACGTCTCCGCTCGGGATTTATTTTTTGTTGGTTGGGCAGGTTCCCATTGCGTTGGTGATGCAGCAGGAGGGGAGCTGCAGTGGTTTGGAGCCCCAAGGAAGGTTCTGTGGATGGCTGAGGGATTTCCAGGAGGGAACAGGCTGGCTCAGAGATGCTGGAGTGTTGCCCTGGTTTTTCTGAGATTTTTTAAAGCCTTCTACTTGCTTATAAGATGGAGTCAGTTCTTTAGTTACTGTGCAATATTAAGGGTCAGTTTTTCATTGTCTCACACTTTGGAACATAAACAACCTTTCTTGTTTTTGTTCACTGTCCTTTGCTTACATATTTCCAGCCTGAAAATAATGTTGGTTGACAGCTGGTCTGGCCAGTGGGGTGAAGGGGGAGTAACCCCAGAAGCCAATCTGCTACCAGACCCACAAAATTATAAAATGAAAAGAAATAAACAGGCTGGGCCCTTTTTTGGTGGGGAGCAGCTTTCACTGCAGACCTCTGCCTCTGTGTTGCTGATTTTGCGTTCCGGGCAACACTGGAGAGCTTTGGGATGGGAGGGATAAAGAGGGTGAGGAAGGGGAGAGCTGCGATCAGAAAACAGCAACTCTCAAAATCCAGCAATCAGCAAAGGCAGTGCCAGCTAAAAACCCAAAATGAGGCACCTCTGGCTTCTGTCTACTGAAAAAACCCCAAAACTTTCTGTGCTCTTTCCCAGTTTGTGGAATCCTGGGATGGTTTGGGTTGGAAGGGGTCTGAAAGCTCAGCCAGTCCCAAGGGCAGGGACACCTCCCACCACCCCGGGCTGCTCCTGGGATGGGAAATCCCCCCCAGTCCCTGCCTGGGTGTGATCCAGGCTGTGGAACGTGGCCTGGAATGGGAAAAGAGCAGGGAGGATTCCTGTGAGAGCTCCCCTGGCCCGGCTCTGACTGACGGCTGCAGCCAGGTGAAATCTCCTCTCCCTGATATTAAATTTATCCTTTCTGGGGTCACTTTAAGCAGCTGTGGGATTACACTGCCTGCCCTTTAACCGTGGGAGAGAAAGGGGGTTTGTTTAATGCTCCAGTCCACTCAGATTCACTGAGATGGGAGGGACAGGGCACAGGAGGAGGGGGACACAGAGGCAGCACACAGTGACAGGAGCAGAGAGGGTTCACTGCATTGATTTGGGCCAGGAGAGCACTGGAATGTTCTCTCTGGGAATTTGGGAAGGGAATTTTCTGTTTCTTGGGTAGAATAAGGTAGAAGTTTGCTGCTCCAGGTGTAGAGAATATTCAGGGGAGCAAAGCAGAGCTGAGACAAGTCAGTACAGAATAATATGGAACAATTGTGCCTTCTGTCCTTCCTCTTCAGGCCCAAATATTCCCTTCAAAACCCTCTCTTGAAGCTGCCCCACACACAAATAATTGACCAAATCCTCCCCCAGCTGGACAAAACCCAAGCCATGAGAATGGGTCCCCTCTGAGCATCACTGCAGTGTCCCCACTTCCTGCACTGGAGCCCGTTATCTTTAATTAACACTCCTAAATTCCCTTTTCTCTCCTTCCCAGACCGGTTAATAACTCTTGGATCTCATTAATGCTTTTTATTTTTCCTCAGCAATTTCACATTTTCTTTCCAAGTCCGACTTTTTAACAAATAATGAGCCTAATTTATGCCTGTAAGAACGAGCTGACCTTCTCAGCTTTATATTGCAATTTAAAATAAAATCAAAAGGGAGGGGAGGAGTGCTGGAAGGCGACTCCAGAAGTGGCTGTGCAAGCTCTAGTTTGCCTCATCACTTCTTAGATTTTTTTTTTTTTGCATAAATTGGCTGATTTGGGCCCTTCTGGAGTGGGGACAAAGCGTCTCTGCAGCACCAGCCCCACCATGAGTCAGCAGCATCTGTCACCGTGTCCCCTCCTGGCCAAAATCCCCCACTCTGCCTTTGGAGGATGAGGCAGGAGCTGGCAGCACCTCAGACAGCAGGGCTGTATCACCAGAGGAGGATGTATTTATTATTAGAGGAGAAGGTATTATTGGAGGCTCTAAACTGGAAATGCCACCTTTAAATAGCTGCGAGGTGGGCACAGCTCCACCTGAGCTGTCCTCAGGTAACCCCTTCGGAGGGGAGGGGGCTCTGCTGTGAGGCTGCAAAGGAATAATCTTGGAAAAAAGCAGGAGGGGAAGGGGATGGGAGTGGTTTTTCCTGGAGATTTGGGATGTAGGAATGAGCTGGGTGGCACAGAAGCGATTTTGGGTTTTGTGCCAGGGGTCGGGAAGGGCTGGAGGGGGCACAAATCCCCTGGGACACCCAGGGTGCAAAAAATAAGAATTGCAAAAGCAGCAGCGTCACGTGCAGTGACCTGCTGGGGAAAATGCCACCCTGGGGTGGACACCAGGCCCCCGCCAAGGTCCCCCTGTCCCCTGAGCCCCCCGGGTGAGCTTTGTCCCCTCTCCAGCTGCACAGGGACTGCTCCCAAGGGCGAGGCCCGGGATTTGTTGGCAGCTTCAGTTCTGCATCCCAGCAGAGGCAGCGCACATGACTGAGCTGGGCTCAGCTTTGCTGCAGCCAGAGCTCTGAAAGGCAAACAAACAAACAAACAAAGGAGAGGAGCCGCAGTTCAGGATGCTGGGAGGGGATAAAAGTTCATTGCAGAGGATTTTGGGAATCTGGAAAAGCTGATGGATTCTATTGTTTAGGTTGAGGAGAGGTTTTTTATCTCCAAAATGTGGCTGAAATGAAGAGAGCTCACAAAGGATGCTCCGGGGATGGGGCTGTACATAATGCAGAGAGCTCAGGGCTGTGTCTGCCTCAGCTCTGGGGGGCTGAACTGAATCACAATCACTGACCCAGCTCTGCCTGCCGGGGCTGTTTGCATCCTCTGACACCCCACAACCCTGGGGGAGATCAGGGCTGCTCTCCTGTCCTCACCAGCACCATGCCACGGTCAGTTCCTGCTGCTTCCACAGGTTAATTTTACCCAAACCTCTGCCTCAGGTTAATTTTACCCAAACCTCTGCCTCAGGGCTGGGAGAGGAGCCTGGGAGCAGAAATGTGGGGTTTTCCCCCTCAGTGTCCTGTCACTGTCACACCCCTGGGTGTTTGTGAGGACCTGCAGAGCTGTGACATCTCTTTGGGGCTCCCTGGGGGTTTGGGGTGTTCTTTTTTTCCACCCTACAGATTCCTAACGGGGTTTGGGGTGCTCTTTTCTTCTTCCACCCTACAGATTCCTAACGGGGTTTGGGGTGCCAGCAGAACAGGCTGTACCTGGGGAAGGTGCTGCTCCTCCTGCTGCTTTGCCAGCTGTGATTGCTGCATTTCCCTGGCACTTGCAGCTCGTCCCTCTGGGCAAAGCCCGGCTCCAGCAGTGGGAAAGCTGAGCTTTGCAAAGCTGAGCCTTCACACCCAGCCCTGGTGGTGCCCTGCCCTGGAATGCCCAGATCCTGCAGGCACATTCCTGCTGGGAGCCAAAAAAACCGTAAAAAAAGCCCCAAAACCCCAAAAAAACTCAAAAAACCCAAAAAAAACCCCAAAACCACACACACAAAATAATAATAATAATAATAAAAACCCCACAAAAAAAAAAAAAAAACCACACAAAAAAAGAAAACAAACCAAAAAAAAACCACCCACACCCAAAAACCACAAAAAAAAACCTCCCAAAAAGCCCCCACAAAGACCCAAAAAGAAACAAACAAAAACCAAAACAAACAAACAAAAAAACCCCACAAAAACAAAACCAATAAACCTCCTTGGAGCTGAGCCTCAGCAGGAATTTGGGATCTCAGGGGCTCAGCCCCGGGCAGCTGTGGTAGGGCTGAGGGCAAAGCCATCCACAAAGAGCACAAAAACGAGGAAAATTTCACCTTTTCCCATCCCAATATTTGGCTGTCGCCATCCCGGGGCGGATTCCTGGCAGAGGAATCGTGGCTGGGGAAGGAGCTGCTGCCAAACCCCGCAATCGTCTCATGATGGGCAAAACTGAGGCGGTTTAGGGGACAGAAATGAGAGATAAAAGCGCCCGGGCAGATCAGAGGTGTGAGACTGAGCTGACAGGAAACACGGGCGGCTTTAGGCTGGAATCGATAGCCCGGGGGGATGGAGATGGGATTCATCCCGGCAGGCTGAGGCAGATTTCACCCACCCTACAATTCAGTGTGTGCAGGAGAATTAAGGACTTTGTCTTCCCAAGGCCTGACAAGAGAAAGGGGGATTTGCTGCAGATAAAGTCAACTTGCATAACTCTGGAAAGGCTTAGAGGAAGGGGAGAAAAAATTTCTTCTTTTAACAGGCAGCTTTTCTCACATTTTCTCTTTTTTCTGCCCTCTGTAATGTGAAGAACCGTGCTCCCAGTGTTGGGGAATGGCTGCATTTTTATTTTCTCTCGCATTTTGGTCTGGTATCCAACCAAAATTTCAGTTTTTCACGTGCTTCCCTTCTCCTGTGCCTGTCCTGGGACACTCTGCTGAGCTGTGGATCACAAAAACACCCTTGGCACAGAGGCATGGCTTGTCTCAGACTTTTCACCTGGTTCCTGAACCCAGCTGAAAACTCCTAGAATAATATAATGTGAATAAGGAAATATGGGGGGGGTGGTCCAGGACGGGCAAATTTGGAAGTGCTGAGGTCCAGCGAAATGCAGGAGGAAGGAATTTGTTTTTCTCCTGAGCTTTTTGATGTGCTCTGGTGGGGAAAGGACACTCAGATGCAGGAACAGAGGGCCATAAACAGTTAAATTCCTCCATAAACAGTTAAATTCCTCCATAAACAGTTAAATTCCTCCATAAACAGTTAAATTCCTCCATAAACAGTTAAATTCCTCCATAAACAGTTAAATTCCTCCATAAACAGTTAAATTCGGGGCTGCTGAGCTCTGGGGCTTCTCCAGCACCTCTGGTCTCCTGCAAAACTCGATGTTTTTCTGTCCAGCGCTTTGATCAGAGGGAGAACACAAACGACACCTTGATGATTACTCACATTTTCAAACAGCAGGAGCTGTCACCTCTCATAACACCCCCTGGGCTGCCCTGGCTTTGTGTCCCCTCTCATGGCTTCTCACAGCTTTGGCTCCCTGCGAGATGTGGATGAGGAGCTGTTTGAGTTTTGTTTTTCTTTTTTTTGTTTTGTTTTTTTTTTTGGTGGCTCGTCAAGTAATTTCTGATCAGTGAATAAAAACAAGAGCTGCTTGAGAAGCCAGGAAAAAGCTGGGGATCAATGGGATGTGAAGTCGTTTTTCCCCTCAGGGGGGCTGAGTGCTTCCATGCCAGGGTTATCAGTGGATAAATGAGTTGAGGAGGTCAGCTCAGCCTTGCTGCAAAAATGGCTTTTTCCAATTCGGGCCATGATTTAATTAGGCCCCTGAAACTGCGACAAGACTGTGCTGAGTGCCTGGATATTGGACAAATAAATATTATAGAGGCCACTTTCAAGTTGACTGAAATGATTCATAAATTAGTGCTAAAGTTGGGCAATTTGCTGGAGCTGGAGGAGAGGCAGGAGGGGATTTTGTGTGTGGATCCAGGATTAGCCATCCCCAGCAGGCTGGCGTGGGGCTGGGTCTCTGCTCCTGGCCACCAAAGGGAATTTAAGGTGCAGCAGAAGGAAACCTTGCACTGTAGATCACAGCCCAGAAGTGAGAGCTGCTGAAAGTAAAATTAATTGATATTCAAAACTGCTGTTGTGATTGCAGGTCACAGCTCTGTGTGTTTTTAGAACAGAAGTGCTGGCTCAGGGAAATATTCCAACCTTGTTCCGTGCTTTCTCCACCCAGGCTCTGTGCTCTGCTCACTGCTAATTAAATGCCTAATTATGGGGGGTGGAAGCCCCCCTGTGCCTTCCCTGCCTCTGGAATGCTGGAGGAGGTGGTCCAGGCTCCTCAGCCACTTCCAGGAGGAGAGGATTGGAAGGTTGGGGATGGCTGGGTGGGGTTGGCTGGGTGGGGATGGCTGGGTGGGGTTTGTTGGGTGGGGATTGCTGCCCCCAGCCCAGACCCTCCTCCACCCTCACACCCCCAGCCTGTCCTGAGCAGGCTCCTGTGGCTCCTTCATCCTCCAAACCTCCTCTTCTCCCTCCATCTTCCTTCCTTCCCTTCTCCTCACCCAATTCCTCACTCCTGGGGGCACCCGGGGCTCCTGGAACCCCCCTGGACAGGGGGTTTACAATATAATACAGGGGACAAGGTTCCTCACGTTACAGAGGGCAGAAAAAAGAGAAAGTGTGAGAAAAGCTGCCTGTTAAAAGAAGAAATTTTTTCTCCCCTTTCCTCTAAGCCTTTCCAGAGTTATGCAAGTTGACTTTATCTGCAGCAAATCCCCCTTTCTGCTGTCAGTCCTTGGGAAGACAAAGTCCTTAATTCTGCAGCCCCCACTGCCCTCCCTGCCCCACCACCTGCACCCTGTGCCCACCTGGGCACGTGGGGGATGCTCGGAGGAGCTGATTCCATTTTTTATCCCCTCCTGCAATCCAAACGTTTTAAAGCTGCTGCTGCTCCATAGATCACCCCAAAGTGGCCAAGTCCAGTTAATAACAGCCTGGGAATGCCATCAATCAGCAGGGGGAAAACGCTGTCCTGAGCAGGCTCCTGTGGCTCCTTCATCCTCCAAACCTCCTCTTCTCCCTCCATCCTCCTTCCTTCCCTTCTCCTCACCCAATTCCTCACTCCTGGGGGCACTCGGGGCTCCTGGACACCCCCTGGACAGGGCTCATCCTGCAGGGCACCCCCTGCCCTCCCTGGCCCACCACCTGCACCCTGTGCACACCTGGGCACGTGGGGGATGCTCGGAGGAGCTGATTCTATTTTTTATCCCCTCCCGTAACCCAGGGCTGCGGTGCCGAACGCTTTAAAGCTGCTGCTGCTCCGTAGATCACCCCAAAGTGGCCAAGTCCAGTTAATAACAGCCTGGGAATGCCATCAATCAGCAGGGGGAAAGCGTCTCCCAGAGAACTCCTCAGTGCCCGCCGTGGCTGTTTGTGGCAGAGACGGATGGGGCTGAGGGGCTTGGGGGTTTTTTTTCCCTTTTATATTCTCCCTAAGCCCTTTAGCAGGGTTTTTGTGACTGAGGAGCTTGCTGGGGCTGGGCTTTCCTCCCCCTGCCCTGGAACGCCTTGAGGCTGTTTCTGTCCCCACAAATGTACAATTTTACATTTCAGACGGTTCTGAACGCTCCTGCTCAGGATTTTTACCTCCCTGCCTGCCTGCTGCTCTCAGATCTCTGCTGTCCTGACATCATTTCTCGGCTGGGTCCCTGCACATCCTTTCATCTGCCACAGGCACCGGCCTCACTGCTGAGTGCCACCGTTGTCACCAGCCAGGGGTGATGTGACACCGGGCAGGTGGCTCTGCCTCCCTCCCTGTGCAGCTTTTCTTCCTTGCATCACCTGCTGCTGCTGCTGCTGCCACGGGGCGGGGAATGGCCGTGGGGATTAATACAAAATAATACAATATAATATAATACAATACAATATTAATACAAAATAATAGAATATAATATAATACAATACAATATTATACAAAATAATACAATACAATATAATACAATACAATACAATGTAATACAGTACAATACAATACAGTACAATATAATGTAATGTAATGTAATATAATATACCATAATATAATATAATATACCATAATATAATATAATATAACATAATATAATATAATATACCATAATATAACAATATAACCTAACCTAACCTAACATAATATAATATAATACCATATAATACAATACAATATAATACAATACAATATAACACCATACAATACAATATAATATAGTAATAATAATAAATTATGAGAGTTCCCCTTGTGCCAATAACCCACTGCAGAGGTTTGTTTGTGTTTTTGTTTTTTTCCCCTGTGGGAAGAGGTCCCTGTGCAGACACCCCTGCATTCCCTGCATTCCCTGCATTCCCTGCATTCCCTGCATTCCTGCATTCCCTGCATTCCCTGCATTCCCTGCATTCCCTGCATTCCTGCATTTCCTGCATTCCCTGAATTCCCTGCATTCTCTGCATTCCCTGCATTCCCTGCATTTCCTGCATTCCTGCATTCCCTGCATTCTCTGCATTTCCTGCATTCCCTGCATTCCTGCATTTCCTGCATTCTCTGCATTCCCTGCATTCTCTGCATTCCTGCATTCCCTGCATTCTCTGCATTCCTGCATTCCCTGCATTCCTGCATTCCTGCATTCCCTGCATTCCCTGTATTCCCTGCATTCCTGCATTCCTGCATTCCCTGCACCCCAGCCTGCAGCACCCCAGGCCTGGCTGCTGCCCCTCCCCATCCCAGGGCTGTGCCAGGCCCGTGTGAGCGCCCGTGGGGAGGGCAGGTGAGGACAGGTGACCCCAGCACAGGCTCCTCCTCAAACGCTGCCACACAAACACAATTTCCCTCCTCAGGGAGCTGCAGGGGCCACAAAGCTGCAGCACACTGTGCTGAGAACCCTTCCAGAAACTGCTGAAGGCAGAAAGTGATAACAAATTGGACAGAGATAACAAACTGGACAGAGATGCTGGTGCTCCTGGGCTTTCTCCCACATTTTTTGCTCCTTTGCCAGCTGCAGCCGGCTGTGGGGTGGGTTAATGGGTTATTAATGCTCTGTCCCTCGCAGGGTGTTTGGGATGGCTCTGAGAGCACTCTGAATTATTGGGAGAGGGTTTTATTGGCTGCATCCCTTCCCTGCCTGGCTGTGGGTGTGCAGGGGGTGGATTGTCCACTCAAACAGCCCCAGCAAACACCTCCAATCTCTGTCAGTGCCTGCTGGTGGTGCCCTGGTGATCCAGAGTGGATCTGGAGATCTCTGTGTGTGCAGGATAAATAACCACACACTCAAGGCTCCTAATTAAGAGCTGTCTGTGCCTGGGAGCAAGAAAACTTTGTGTACAGGCAGCTCAAAAAAATCCATTTCCAAGGCCAAACAAAGCCCGTTGGGTTTATTTCAGTGTCTCCAGGCCGAATGCTCAGGCTTCTCCAGAGGGTCAGGAAGGAATTTTATCTTCCCCTTCGTTGCCTCTCCTCTCCCAGAGTTGCATTCCTGGCTGTACCTGAGGAGGATCAGCTTGTGGAGGCTCTTGTGGCACCAGCTCTGCAATATCTGAGCTGATTTTCTTTGGTTTTAAATAGGAAAATAAAGAGAAAATATTAGAGGAGGAGGGCTGTGATAGGGACAGGGTTGCTGCTCCCTGCTCTTGAGTCTTGTTCTGAACTTGCTCACATTTTCTAGGTGCTTGTTTTGATCAGAAACTGAGGTGTTAAATCCAAACCAACTTCCTTGGATCCCCAAACCCTTCCCACAGCTGATCTCCTGCGATATTTCAGCTGCCTTGGTTCTGCTCTGATCCTGAATCCAGCCTGGCCCCAATCCAAACCCTCCTTTATCCCTTTTTCCCCTCTGTCTCTGGTACTTTGCTGTTCCCTGATGCTCTGGGGAGTGAGCTTGGCCATCACATTTGGGAACAACTCCTTTGAATCCACCTGGCTCCAAAGAATTCCAGCCTAAACCAAAGCTGCTCCTTTTTTTTTTGGTAGGTGACAGCACTGCAGATCCACCTGTGAATCTCATCTTTATTCTCATTTGACAGCTTAAAAATGATCAATACCCCTCAAAGAAGCAGGAAAACCTCTAAAATTCATCTCTCTCTTTGCTTTCCCCGTCTTGGCTGACCTCTCTCCCAAACCCCTGCTGCCCTAAGGTCCAGGATGAGGGAAACTCCACAAAATCTGCTCTCCACCTGGTTTTTTCCCAAGGAAAACTGCTGTTGGTTGACTCTGGAGCTCAGCTTTTAGCAAACAGGCCCACGTTTGATTGCTCCTTTGTCTTTACAAAGGCAGCAGCAGGGAAGTGGCTGAGCGAGTAATGCACTTGTCTGTGTCATTATTAAGTAACCATAAATAAAGCAGACAATAAAAGCAGTCTTTTTTACTCTTGCTTTTTCAAACAGTGACAGGAGCTTCCTGGAAAATTACCTTTTTGCCTTTTTCCTTTCTCTTAGAGTACAAGTTAAAAGGGTTTTGGTATTTCTCGACATCTAATAAACAACCACTTTCCCCTCATTTTCCCCGTGCTGGAGTGGAGGTAATGAATGCATTTTATCACTGCTCTCCAGAGAAGAGCAGGAATTGGGGATCTGAGGGAAGAGGAGGAGGCTTCTCCTTCCATCCCCACAGCCTGGGTGCTGCAGGGAAGTCACACGTGGTGATTCCACTCTTCCATCCCAGAGAAAAGTCATTCCAACCTTTCCAGCCCCACAGAAAAGCAGTTCTTTGGGGAATGGTTTAAATTGAGCCGTGCCATCCATCAAAAATGGGATGTGGAGGGGAAAAAAAACTGCCTTTGAGATTTCCCTGCAGTACAGAGAAAGGAAAATGCATAAATAACCACTCCAGGCTCCGCAGGGTGCTGTCCTGATATCCCAGCAGGAGCAGGATTTAGGGAAAAGGCAGGTTCAGACAGGGGAAGTGGCAGTGACACCAGGGAATTCCTTAATCCCTTTATTCTCCCAATTAAGAATCCTGCTTCACGCGTGCTATTTAAAAATGAGATTTTGTGCCCCAAAATCACAATAAAAAGTGGCTCAGAAGGTGTTGTTGGGGCTGTTTTATTAACACTGGATGGGATGAAAAACCAGGGTGGATTTTGGGGCAGGGGAGGAATCCCCAGTGCACACCAAACCTCTTTTCCCTGCCTGCAGCTCCCTCCTCACCTGGGATTTATTTTATCAGTGGGAACAGCAGAATTGGAACTCTCAGGGCTCAGAAGAGTGAAGCAATTGTCCAGCAAAGATTGGTTTCTTTTTCTCCAAATTGAAATGCATTTATGAGCTGAAAAAAAAATAAAAATCATTCCTGGCAGCTCAGTTCAAGGAGGAAAAAAGGAAAAAAAAAAGAGATAAAGGGATTGGGTGAAAAGTGACCATTTGGTGTTAGGGGAGGTTTGGAGAATCCATAATCAATGAACACCAAGTCCAGGCTGATCCTTTTCCCGAGGGGTTTTGGGATGAGGCTCTCAGGGAGAGGCAGCAGCTCCTTCCCCCGGGAATATCCCAGGAAATCCAGGGAATCTTCCTGGTGGCATTTGGGGCAGCACCAAAGGGATTTGGTGTCACTTTGCTGTGAGCCAGGTGCCACCCCAGCAGTGGCTTTGTTCCTGTGGTGGAAAAGGGGATTTTTCAGTGGTTTAGGATTTGCAATGTGCTGCTCCCCAGGGCAATTCCTGTTCCAGGGGCACCAATTTCTGATTTAGCTGCTGTGCCCTCCCGCCCCTGCACCGCTGGGACAGTGAGAGGTCACCGAATGTAAAGGGAGTGATTTTAATGCCAATAATTTCTTTTTTTGGGGGGTAATTTGGGGAGGGGATGTGCAGGGTGCTGCTCTCACAAGGGAACAGAGACCCCCTGTGTGTCCCCGTGTCCCTCGAGCCCCCGGGGGTGGCTCTGAGGTTGGATAAAGCTCCTGCACGGTGGAGCAGGGGTTGTTTTTCAGTGCTTGGCCCAAGGAGCTCTGCAGAGCACCTCAGATGTGCAGGGACCATCTGGGGACTTTCCTCAGCTTCCATGGACTTTGCAAAGTGATAAAATTACCAAATCACTGACAGAAAATGTGAGATATTATTGATTTTTTTTAAATTACTATTATTTCTGCCAACAATCAGCCAAGCAGGGGAGGGAGGTCTGGTGGTGCCCTCCCTCCAAACCCCGTCGTGGCTCCGATGTGGGCACAGAGGTGCCGGGATCCCCTCTCCTCCCCTCTCCTCCCCTCTCCCCCAGCCGTGAGTGACGCGCTGGCAGGAGGGGATGACAGCTCACAAACGCATCAGCAGGAAGCCGGGCTGATCTTTCACGGCAAAGGGTCTGTTTTCCATCCAGGAGCAAAATTGTTCCCGTGTCCAAGTGGATCACAAGTGACAGGCACAGCCAGGAGGGGAAGGACCCCCTGCCCTGCCAGCAGGGAGTTATCAGGATTTATTTAGCTCTGTGCATCCCTCCAAACATCAGCCTCGGAAGGGGAAGGTGGTGGCAAAAAAAAAAAAAAATAGAAATCGAGGCACTAAAAAATGTGCAGGGATCTTCCACCTGTCTGTGCTCCCTCTCCAGGGTGTTCAGGACTGAATAGAGATTTATTTATTGGAATGTTCCTTTGTCTTTTCTATGTTAATTGAACGATTTAACCTCCAGATAAGAGCCCATTCCCAGGAGAAGAGATGTGGGTGCTGCTGTGGTTTAGGAATGGGGGTTCAGTGGGAATTGAGGGATTATCACAGAGCTGTGGGGCTGAGATGAGACCCCAGCAGTGCCAGTCTGGGGCACGGTTACCTCACAGACAGGGCTGGGTGCTCGGGTTTGTTCCCAGGACTGAGATGTGGAGCTTGGGAATGACAAGGAAGGGCGAGGATGGACAGGGGGCTGTGGAGAGCCACGCTGGTTTTTCTTCTCATGGGCCAAGGATTAAATGGCCGAGCTGGGCTCTTGTAGAGAACTGATCCCAGAGCTCCTCCCGGGTGCTTTGACATCTCCTTTTTCTCCGTGGAAGCACCAAACACAGGGTGGGATCAGTGCTGGAGCTGTCACACGGCTGTGCTGAGCCCCTGACCCCAGCCCAGCTCCGTGCTCCAGGGGAAAAAACAAACTTGATCTCAATTCCCCCGCTGCTGAAGGGCACAGGCAGGGACAGGGTCGGGTTTCATCCGGCTTCCTGCTGCCAGCAGAGCTTTGGTTTAAACGGGGTGGTAAAGGAGGCTGTGTGGGCCCTGCCCTGTGGCAGCATCTCCTCTGCCCCCCTCATCATCCCCTCTGCCTTTCTTATCATCCTCTCTATCATCATCCCCTCTGCCCCTCTCATCATCCCCTCTGCCCCTCTCATCATCCCCTCTGCCCCTCATCATCCCCTCTGCCCCCTCATCATCCCCTCTGCCTCCCTCATCATCCCCTCTGCCTTCCTCATCATCCCCTCTGCCTCCCTCATCATCCCCTCTGCCCTCTCATCATCCCCTCTGCCCCTCATCATCCCCTTCTTCCTCATCATCCCCTCTGCCCCTTCATCATCCCCTCTGCCCTCTCATCATCCCCTCTGCCCTCTCATCATCCCCTCTGCCCCCCTCTGCCTCCCCCAGTGACATTTGTGGGGCTCAGGGCACTGCTGTGACTCCAACAATTCCTTTTCCTGCCTCTCCAGGGGTTGCAGCTCCTCCAGGACATCGCCCTGTGCCCTGCCAGGACCCATCAGCTCTGGGGCTCTCATGCTCAATAACTCTGTGGAGTGACCTTGGAAGCCCCCGTGGGGAAGGAGAAGGGGGCAGGGAGCCCTCTCTGCTTGACAAAGCAATTTTTTTTTGAGATGAAAACCTCTTTTTTTTCCCTCCAAGGCGCTCCTCAGCCGTACAAGGAGGGATGTGGATGCTCATGATTATCCTGACATCGCCTTCTCCCCTGCTCTGTGAAATCCTCCTCGCAGCCAGTGTCTGTGTGTTTAACTGTTGCCTTGATGGGCTGAATTCCACCCTGGTTTTCCATCCTTTCCCTTGGCAGAGCAGGATCTCCACGGAGAGGGCTAAAAGCAGAAGGAGCAGGCAGGATCTCTGTGCTTCTCCTTTTCCAGCTGGGGTTTTCCTCCCCGAGTTGTCCCTCCTGCTGCAGAAGCTGCGTGGAAGGCGAGGTTGTTCCACACACTTCCCAAAAGAAACCAACCAGCAGAGCCACAAGCTGAGAAATTTTTACTTTTTCCTCATGCTGCGAGGGACGGAGAATGGAAAAAAAATAGTGAGAAGTGGTCTTAGTGCTTTCAGGATCCTGGAGAATTCCTCCTGCAACCAAGCAGAATTTTGGGGGGTTTATCTCTGCCTCCTGCACCTCACTCCTCTCCTGCTTTTGTCTTCCCAGGCTGAGTTGAGGAGCTGGAAAGGGGCAGAGGGAAGAGAGGTGTTGGAGTTTTTGTCTCTTTCCAGCTCCAAGGTGAGATAAAGATACACAGGAAACACAGATGTGGAGTTTGGTCCTGGAATGTTTATTATTTCTTATTTAAGTTACAGCCTCGCGAGGTGTGAGCTCTGTCTGACAAGGCAAGAACGTGGACACTTCTAACTCGTTTCAAGGACTTCTAGACAATAAGCAAAACCAATTAAAACCCGACACCTAAGTTATTTTTATTTAGAACCCAGTTAAAGATCACGGAATGTTTGCACTGCAGGCTTTCACCAACCAGCCAGAAAAGATCACCCAAACCTGAGAAGAAGGAGGAAGAAGAAAGTGAAGAAGAAGAACAAAGACAACACCCAAAATCTTCTGTGTTAACCCATATGTATCACTGTACACTAGAATCCCAAATCTGAAGTTTCCAGGACTCCAACAGTGAGGCAGGAAGCAAAATAGGATTTACTGTTACCTGTGGCTCATAAAACAGAGATGAACATCGCCTGTGGTTAGTGGGACCTGTGATGTCCAGGGAAGGGGAAAGAAAGCAGAGAAATTGGGGAAGGAAAGCAGAGGAATTGGGGAAGGAAAGCAGAGGAATTGGGGAAGGAAAGCAGAGGAATTGGGCAAGGAAAACAGAGGAATTGGGGAAAGGAAAGGAGAGGAATTGGGGAAGGAAAGCAGAGAAATTGGAGAAGGAAAGCAGAGGAATTGGGAAGGAAAGCAGAGGAATTGGGGAAAGGAAAGGAGAGGAATTGGGGAAGGAAAGCAGAGGAATTGGGGAAGGAAAGCAGAGGAATTGGAGAAAGGAAAGCAGAGGAATTGGGGAGGGAAAGCAGAGGAATTGGGGAAGGAAAGCAGAGGAATTGGGAAAGGAAAGGAGAGGAATTGGGGAAAGGAAAGCAGAGGAGCTGGAGAAGGAAAGCAGAGGAATTGGGGAAGGAAAGCAGAGGAATTGGGGAAGGAATGCAGAGGAATTGGGAAAGGAAAGCAGAGGAATTGGGGAGGGAAAGCAGAGGAATTGGGGAGGGAAAGCAGAGGAATTGGGGAAAGGAAAGCAGAGGAATTGGGGGAAGGAAAGCAGAGGAATTGGGGAAAGGAAAGCAGAGGAATTGGGGAAGGAAAGCAGAGGAATTGGGGAAGGAAAGCAGAGGAATTGGGGAAGGAAAGCAGAGGAATTGGGGAGGGAAAGCAGAGGATCTGTGCTCCAGCTGCTCCTGCCCTGCTGTTGTTGGACCTGCACTGATAAACAAAGGGGTATTTACCCAGGCAAAGAGCCTGCCCCATCAGCATCATTAATGGGGAGATAATTAGGAGTGTAACTCCATTTATGGCCCTGCAGAGGTGCATCCTGACCCCAGCGCACACGGGGTTTGTCCCCAGCCTCTGCAGGTGCTTCTGACTCACACCAACGTGGATTAAGCCTAAATTAAGTCCGGGTTTTTTCCTTTGCAACTGAACCAACTTGAGAGCCCTGAGCATTCATCTCCATTCTGGGAGTAAATAGCACGGTGACCACAGATTACAGAGCCGCCTGAAGAACAGCTTTAGCTGTGAGTGGGGAGTAAATGTGTTTTTCCAGCTTCTCCGCTGAATATTAATGTCCCATCCCTGGAGCTGTGCGGTTTAGCACGGGATCTTTCTGCAGGAGCCCTGGGTGAGTGCTCTGCCACAGAGCTGAGAGCCCCAGCACTGGTCAGGGGGTTTATTTACAAAGCTGATGAAAATAA
Source organism: Prinia subflava (assembly GCF_021018805.1). Taxonomy (NCBI): domain Eukaryota; kingdom Metazoa; phylum Chordata; class Aves; order Passeriformes; family Cisticolidae; genus Prinia; species Prinia subflava. The sequence continues at coordinate 2,193,169 of NC_086268.1, forward strand.
ACAGAGGAATGAAATTTTGTTTGTTTGGGGTTTTGTTTGTTTGTTTGGGGTTTTTTTTTGTTTGTTTGGTTGGGTTTTTTGGGTTTTTTGGGGGGTTTTTTTGGGGGGTTTGGGTTTTTTTTTGTTGTTGTGGTTTTTTGGGGGTTTTTGGGGTTTTTTGTTTTGTTTTGTTTTTTGGGTTTTTTTTTTTTTTTTTTTTTTTAACATTCAGAAGTGCTGCTCCCCAGCAGGTAAACCATGAAAATGAAACTCAGAGAGGGGCAAGCGAGGCCAGGGCAGCGTTTTGAGCTGCTGCAAGGACAATTTGCTGCCACATTCTGCCTCAGGATGGGGGCACAGCCTCGGCTGGGTTAGGGGCTGATGTGGGGTCTGTGCTGTGTGGGTTCACGTGGGGTTTTTTTGGCCTGATCTGGGGGGATCGGTGCAATCCACCAGCCCAAGGGGTTGCACCCCAAGGACCAGGATCCACCCGCACTCCCTGATCTGCCCTGGAGCTCACAGACCCCTGTGTGTCCCTCTGAGGACTCCTTTGCCTTATCAAGCCAATAAATGGAAATGCAAGACGAAACTCAAGCCCTCAGCACTTGTGTAATCCTCTCCAGTAACACAGGAGTCATTCCCTATGCATCCCATAATCAAATTTCCCTGGGTTTATCTGTCACTTGCAGACCTCCCTCACCCTTACCTGGGAGCAGGCACTTGTAACACCAACCATGTCCTATTGTTCCCATTTGTTTGCCGAGCATGCGGGTGGAGAGGCATAAATATTAAAATATCCCCATTATAAAGCCAGGCCTCCATTGATAAATGATGTATAAAATCAATTTACAACCCAGGAATAAAAAGCACCCATGAAGTGGTCGCTAGCTCCAGGTACTAGAAAATTATTCCTCCATAACTTGCTCTGACTGGAACTCATTACACACTCTGTCTGTGGAATGATTTTGTTGTTAAAAACTCTGTCACTCAGGGCTTATTTATTCCCTTTTCTGGCAGAGAAGCCCCGAGTGGCTGCTGCCTGTGGAGCACAGAGATGCTGTGCTCTGCTGTTTTTGGGCTCCCTCACGCCTCAGTGCTCGGCAGAGTTTGGGAGACAGGGCAGGATGAGGAAAATCAGGAATTGCTGAAGCGTTGGCACCTGCACGTTTGGCTTGAGACAGGTGAGAGCCCCACTCGTGTCTGATTATGCTGAATTTAACCCCTGGATTTAATCATGCCCTGGTTGGAAATCATCCTGCAAAGCTAATCCCAGTCTAAACCAGTGAGAGCAAGGAGAGAATCCAGCTCCCTGGGACTTCTTAATTCAGAATATTGGCACCTCTGCAAGAAGCAACACCGTCCGTGCTTTTAGGAATTCTGATGTGAACTGAGTTAGCAAAGAATGTTCCAGCAGCCACCTGGCCAGTGGCAAAACCAGTGTCTCTTGCTGCTTGTTTTGTTGGCTGATAGAATAAAAAAAAAATTTAAAAAGCCTTCATAAATGCAGCAATAAAGAGCAGTGAAAGGGATGGATGCAGGCTCCTCCTCTCCGGGCTGTATCTCCAGGGTTTGGGAGCAGAGGCAGGGGCTGCTCAGACAAGGAATTGCCATTTTTGGGTCCATTTTTTGGCTAGCCAGGGAAGGGAGGGCAGGGAGAGGGGCAGAGCTGAGCCCTGCTGGGGCTGGCACCACCCTGGGCTGGGGTGGCAGAGCTGCCCTGTCCCTCTGCAGGGCACAACCAGAGGGTGAACACAGAAATCAAATCAAACCCACTGCAGAAATCAAATCAAACCCAACTGCAGAGATCAAACCCCACTGCAGAAATCAAATCAAACCCAACTGCAGAGATCAAGCCCCACTGCAGAAATCAAATCAAACCCCACTGCAGAAATCAAATCAAACCCCACTGCAGAGATCAAACCCCACTGCAGAAATCAAATCAAACCCAACTGCAGAGATCAAGCCCCACTGCAGAAATCAAATCAAACCCCACTGCAGAAATCAAATCAAACCCCACTGCAGAGATCAAACCCCAGTGCAGAAATCAAATCAAACCCCAGTGCAGAAATCAAATCAAACCCCAGTGCAGAAATCAAACCCCACTGCAGAGATCAAATCAAACCCTACTGGAGAAATCAAATCAAACCCCAGTGCAGAAATCAAATCAAACCCCAGTGCAGAAATCAAACCCCACTGCAGAGATCAAATCAAACCCTACTGGAGAAATCAAATCAAACCCCAGTGCAGAGATCAAACCCCACTGGAGAAATCAAATCAAACCCCACTGCAGAAATCAAATCAAACCCTACTGGAGAAATCAAATCAAACCCCACTGCAGAAATCAAACCCCACTGCAGAAATCAAACCCCACTGGAGAAATCAAACCCCACTGGAGAAATCAAACCCCACTGCAGAGATCAAATCAAACCCCACTGCAGAGATCAAACCCCACTCCACAAATCAAACCCCACTCCACAAATCAATCCCCACTCTTCCCCGGGGATGCAGCCACAGCTGCCCCTCCAAACTCTTTTTTTTCCCCTTTTTTCTCCTCTGAGGCAGGGGTTGGTGGCGTTCACCTTGTTAAAAAGCCATTGTGCTGTAAAACAACCTGTCTCTTAATAAAGATATTCATTTAAAATGCCAGAGACAGAGCTGTAAAACCTCCTGGTGGGTTGTTACAAGCTCGGAGCTCTTTCCCTGCCCTGCCAGCGGGATGAGGCTTCTCCCCAGCCCCTTCCTCCCTCCACGGGCACTGCCGAGGACTGGAACTCGTATTTTACAGCAAATACCCTGCTTGAAAAGGTCAGTGCCTGATGTTATTCATGGAAGGGGGAAAAAGGAGGAGGGAAGAGAGATCTCCCAGCTTTTTGCTGTGGGAATTTCCCTCGGTTCTGCCGAGGGGCTTTGGCACCCCTGGGTGGAAGCAGAGGAGTGGGGCGTTCATGCAGGGCTGGGGAAAAGGTGATTTCAAAGTCAGCCCGGCCTCTGCCTCTCAGAAAATCTGAATTTCCGACGGGTTCCAGCGAGTTTGGATTTGTAGGGATCTCCAGGCTGAGTGCTGGAGTGCTCTGGGCAATTCCAGAGCTTCTCTCCTGTTTTTGGTGCTTTTTAATGCTCCACCTAAATGAATCCTGGGCTGGACTGAGTCAGGCTGTGCAACCCTGCCTGGGAGCTCCAGACAAAACTCAGGAGAAAGAATTTGTCCAGTTTTAACTAAGGGCACTGAGGGACACAAATCATGTTATTTTCTGGGGGGGAAATAACAAACAAAACCCTACAACCAACCAACCAAAAAAGAAAACAAAACAAAAAAACCCAAAAAAAGCCACCCCCCCCCCCAAACAAACCAAAAACCAAACAATAACAACAACAAAAAACCACCACAACAACCAAAAAAACCAAAAACAACAAAAAAACCACCCCACCAAACAAACAAACAAAAAAAAACCACACCAAAAAACCCCCACAACCACCAAAATAAAATAAATCAAATTCTCATTCCAGCCTGAATTGCTTCAGCTTTAAGTCCTGAGTTTTTGTTCTGCCTTTGGCAGATTAGAGAGACCTTTACTGCCTCAGGGTGGGTTAGAAAGACCAACAAAGCCCTTTATTCTGTCAATAGGCAAATAAAGCCTGGCTTTGGTGTGAAGTTCAGCTTCTCTAAGGCCGGGTTTATTGCTCTGCAGGTGCCTCTGGTCTGCACTTCCCTCCCTCCTGGTGTTTATAAGCTCCAGGGCTCTCTCTGTCCTGGTTTGGGGCTTTGGTGGGGGGAATTCTGCAGCCAATATTTACCCAGGTAAAAGTTTTCTCTGAATTCTTTCCCTCAGAAGCACCCATGAGAAATGTTTGGGTTCCTGGTGTGCTGTCAGCTGCTCATCCCTAAAAATGAACTTTGCGGAGGGTTTCAGAGCAGGCTGGGGTGTCACAGCACCATTTCCTGACCTGGTGCATCCCACAGCCCTGAACTCCTCGCTCAGGAGCCTTTGGCTGGCATCTCCCACCTTCCACCTCCTGGATTTAACTCAAAATGCCAATTTGCTGGAAGAGCAGGGGAGAGGGGCAGGAGCTGCCTCAAGGAGGACATCAGAAAACCCCAAAATCCTGAGCTCAGGCTGCTTCACTGGCAGGAACAGCTTGGAGGGTGAGGAGGAAGATGAGGTGTGAAGGCTCCTGCTCAGGAGAATTCCCATTCCTGCCACCCCCTGTGTGTCCCCGTGGCACTGGGACACTGAGGTGACAATCAGCAGTGTCTGACACCCATCCCTGGTGCAGGATTCAACATCAGAGCAGGGAATAAAACCCAAACCCCAGGTGGAAATGGTGCTCAGTGACAAATATTGAGTGTTTTGTAGTCAGCACTGCTGTCCTGCAGTTCCAGAGCTGACTGCCCTGATGTAGACAGGAATTAAAGGCCGGGGTGTGAAGATAGAGGAGGTTTTGTTGATTTGCCACTTGTCCCTTTTATTTATTTTATTTTTTTTAAGTGAATGTTTCACTTTGATTGCCAACCTGAGAGCCATGTCCTGCCTGCCCATGAGCCAGGCGTGCTCATCCCAGCTCAGGGCGTTCCTGTGAACCGAGTCTGGTGAAAAAAGAACCCAAATTCGCCCTCCTAAGCTCCATCAGACACAATATTTTTCAATCTCAGAGTTATTTAGACTTTATGTGTCCTCGGCAAGACACAGAAATGCTCAGAATGAGGTTGAACGGCTCAAGGGCTGAGGGAAGGAGAGGTAAATAATTCCTGTGTTTGATCCAGCGCTGGCTTTGTCCCTGTTTGTCAGCTGTGATCGATGTCACCCGCTGGTCTCTATTGTTATTCCGTTGTCGCTTGTCACACTCACACCTTCCTTTGAATCCTGCTCTTGTCTCTTTTCCCTCTTTTTTCCCCTTCTCCTGACACCGAGCTTGTGAGTAATTTACCTATGACAATAGGAGACTAATTCTGTTGTTCTGTCAGAGGGAAATTGAATCTGGGGCTTGAGGGCTGGGAGAAATCTTCAGATGGATCTGGAGCGCAGGAAAACTCCGTGTTCGATTCTCTGCCTGCCAGATTAAGTCATTATGAAGGGCAGGGAGGAGGAGAAATGAGGGGAAAAAAACCCCAGAGGAGCTGGACTGAGAGATGGAAGGGAAAGGAGGAGAGGACAGGAGAACGAGGAGCAGAAATAAGAGGAACGAAGGGGATGGCAAACACAGTAAATGGAGATCTTGGCTTGGATGGGCCAGCTGAGCTGGGGTTTGCTATATCAGAGTAATGGAGGCTGAAATTCAGGGCGTGAGAGGAAAAAGGACAGAGCAGGCAGAGAACTTCTGTCTTCGTGCTCCACTCGAAGCAGCAGAACTCCTGCAGGGTGCCGAATTCTCAGTGCTGAATTCTCGGGACTGAATTCTCTGTGCCGAATTCTCAGCGCTGAATTCTCTGTGCCGAATTCTCAGCGCTGAATTCTCAGTGCTGAATTCTCAGTGCTGAATTCTCAGCGCTGAATTCTCAGTGCCGAATTCTCAGGGCCGAATTCTCAGTGCTGAATTCTCAGTGCTGAATTCTCAGCGCTGAATTCTCAGTGCTGAATTCTCAGTGCTGAATTCTCAGCGCTGAATTCTCAGTGCTGAATTCTCAGTGCTGAATTCTCAGTGCTGAATTCTCAGCGCTGAATTCTCGGGACTGAATTCTCAGTGCTGAATTCTCAGGGCTGAATTCTCTGTGCCGAATTCTCAGGGCTGAATTCTCAGTGCTGAATTCTCAGTTCTGAATTCTCAGCGCTGAACTCTCAGGGCTGAAATCCCTCCCAGTGCTGAATTCTCAGTGCCGAATTCTCAGGGCTGAATTCTCAGTGCTGAATTCTCAGTGCTGAACTCTCAGTGCTGAACTCTCAGTGCTGAATTCTCACTGCTGAATTCTCAGGGCTGAATTCTCAGTCCTGAATTCTCAGTGCTGAATTCTCAGGGCTGAGGGATCTGGGCTTCCCCTTTGCTTCTGCCTCAAGTGGAGCTACGAACAAAACCTCATCTTTGCCTTGAGGAGTGTCAGAATTCCAGAGCCCAGCTCCCTCCTTGGCGGGATCTGAGTTTGTTTATTTGGTTTATTCGCACAGCTTTGCCCCCAGCCCTTGTGGAGGGTCCCAAAAACTCCTCTGTGCCCGAGGACTGCCAGCTCCACCCCCCTCAGCAGCATCCCTCACCCCAGCTCCTGATGCTGCCTCACTATTAATTGGCTCGTGTAATCTCCGAGATTGTTATTTATTAATAGATTGTTCTGAGCGTAGCAAAGTTCATTATTTAAAGCAGGAGGCAGAGAGAGATCCAGAGGAACAGATGGATGCATGGAAGTATCAGAAGAAGGAGTAGTTAAAATTCCAGGCATGTGCTGAGCCTTGACAAAGGATGGAAAACAGAATCAATCATCATTATCTAGGAGAAAAGCCATCAGTCTGTGTTTAAAATAAGCACTTTGGGTATTAAGCCCACGACGCCAGACTTTGCAAGAGTTTTGCCTGGTAGCTGCAGACCCTGGGGTTAGAAACAGGACTGGGGAGCACAGGAAAATAGATATTTAGGCATGAAAACACAAGGAGAGATGGTTTGGGTGTCCACCCAGTCCTGGCTGGCTGCAGACAAAGGTTTTTCTTCATGGCTGTGGTGGTTAAAGCCACCCCAGTGTGTTGTTGAAGCCTTTTAGATGCTAAAGCTTGGGAAAAGACCCCTGATATTTATCCTAAAAAAGGAAATTCCTCACTGGAATGATCTGATTCCCCACCCAGCTGCCCGAGGTGGGTTCTCGGTGGAAGGCGATCGCTGCCTGTGGAGGTGCTGACAGCAAAGGAGGGAAGTGTCCAACAGAAATCAGCGGAAATTTGGGATTTTTGAGCCAGCCAAGCCTTAGAGATGGCTCAATCCAATCACAGAGAGGCAAAGTCACTGTCACACCGAGCTGATGGCAAAGATGAGCCTCAAACTGAGGAATTTTAACCCCCAGCCCAGTCTCTAACCCCGGTCCCCAGCGTGTTTTTCTCTGCTGAGGTGGGTTGTTCTGGTACTTACCAACACAAAAGCTTTCCTCCCACGAGCAATAAAATAATATCAGACATCATCTCTCTGCTGGCCCCCTGCATGTGGAAGCAAAGGTCAGCTCTGTTGTGAACCCTCACTAAAATGCCTCTAATTGCAGCCAATTTTCCAGATATGAATTTATCTCCCATTAGCAGGCCCTGCAATACTCCACACTAATGGCCAAGCTGCTGCTCTGAGCTGCCTCTCAGTAATTGGTTAAGAGTGGGGCTGTTTGGTAATAGGTAAACAGGTCCTTTTTCCTTCTAAATTTAAAATTTATATCATGGCTTTTCCTCTGCACAAGGTTATTTGTGGCCGTGCTTTTGTGCTGAACCCACCGCGTGTTCCTGGGCTGCTGCAGCGTCTCCTCTCTGCCCCCCTCAGCCCCAGAGGGAATATTTGGGGTCCTTGCTGCACACAGGAGAATTTCAGGAGGTTTTTTCACCCTCCTACAGAGGAGCAGAACGCACTCAGGTTTGAGGGGGTTGTCTAAACACCTTTATTTTTTTCTCAGAACCCACCTTCAGCTTTCTCCCAAACATAGAGATTTCCTGGCATGGCACCTGCGTGGGCCATTCCTCCCTCCCCCTGCCAGCCTCGGAGCCTTTAGAGGTGTTTAAACACTCCCTGAGTCCTAATGTGGCTCTTCCTTGCACTGGGAGGGCAACATCTGATAATGTCTGATTAATTTCTCATTTTTCTCTCTCTCTCTCACAGAGGTTCCTCTTAACTCACCCATCCCCTTCATCCCTGGCTTCCTTTTTTTTTTGCACCTGGACCATCAGGAAGGAAGAAAATGAATGAATAAATATAAAATAAATAAAAATAAACAAACAAACAAACAAATAAATAATTAAATAGAATAAATAGAATAAATAGAATAGATAGAATAATAAAATAAAGCTTTGTGTTCTTCACACGTGCCACCCCCTGCAGGACAGCAGCATCCAGGGACTGGGAGGGATTGTGCTGCTTTCCAGCCCGGTTCCTGTGCTCTCCTAACAATTGTGGCATTGAAACATGAGCCTGGGTTTTTAATATCCTTTAATATCCTTTCCTTGCTCCGGTGCTGCCTCCCTGTTTCCCCAGGTGATTCCCAGCACAGTGCCCAGCTCACCTCCCCTGCTCGGGGCACAGCTGAGCTGCAGACTGGACATGGCACCAGTTTAATTCTGAATTTTGGGAAGCTCTGCCCCAGCAGAGGCTGTGCTGCAGCCACAGGAGCAGCCAGGAGCTCTGAATTCCTCCCCAGGTGTGAGCTGGGACCAGACCCAGGATTTTCCATGGGAGGAGACGACAGGAGCAGTTCTGGAGGGATGCACCAAGCAGTTTTTTTGGGCAGCACCAGCTTTGCAGAACTGCCCTCAACACCTGCTGGAAATGAAATAAATTTCCTCAGGAGCTGCTGGTTGTGACTTGGAGCAGGAATTCACAGGCTCGGAGAGTTCCATCATCCCCTCGTGCCTTTGCAAGGTCACTTCCACCACGAGGAGCAAAGCCCTGATTTATGGTGTGATATATTGATAATAAATGTTCTCAGCAGCAGCTGAGGTGACGCTGATCTCAGCAGGGACGTTTCCCTGGGTCGGAGCTCTCCGGCTGCTCCAGTGGGAATATTTCCATCCCTCAGTCACAGCTCAGCTGCAGATGACGTGAGTGAGCTGTGAGTTCTGCCCAGTCAGGTTTGTGCCACTGTGGCAGGCAGGAAACAACAAAGTCAGAACATCAGCTGGCCAAAAAAGCAAAAAAACCCCAAAAAAACCCCACAAAAAAACCCCCCAAACCCAAAACAAAACAAAAAAAAAAACAAAACCCCAAAAAACCCCCCACAAACCAACAAAAACTAAAAACCCCATAAACCCAAAACAAACAAAAATCCCCAAAAAACCCCACAAAAAATCCAAACAAACAAACAAACAAACAAAACCCCCAAAACCAAACCCCCCCAAAAAACACACACAAAAAACAAACAAACAAAAAAAAACCCCACGCCACAAAAAAAAAACCCACAAAAAACCTCAACGAAAGTCCCAACCCCCCCCATAAAAACCCAAAAAAAAAAAAAAAAAAAAAAAAAAAAAAACAAAAAAAAACAACCAAAAAAAAACCCCCAAACCTTGGGAAGTTTTCCTTCAAAATGCCCTGGATGGATTTGAGCTGAAGGAGAAAGGCCATGAGTTCTGTCAGGGCTGAAGTGGCCAGCAGCAAGGCTGAGGAGGTTTAAAGAGCTGCTTTGCAAATATCAAATTATAAATCAAGGAAAGCCAGCCCAGACTTGTAAAAAAAAATAAATAAACAAAAAAAAAATCCTTGAAAACCATCTGGGAATTTCCTATTTCATGCCCACAATTACATCACAATGGCCCTGAAAGCAGCAGTGAAATCCTCCCAGGACAGGATTGAGCAGTGTCTGAGGGACACATATGCTCCAAAAAATCCCATTTATTGCAGGATGGGGACAACAAGAAGGGAAAAACCTAATTCAGAGCCACGACAACAGCACATCCCTGGAGAGAATGCTGAGCACACAGCCCAGAAAAAGCTCCAGAGGGTGAGAGAGACAATAAGAGAGAGGATTTTGTCTTGATCTGGCTCTGAGTGAGAGCTCTGGAATGAAGGAGGAGAGGCAGGAGAGGCTGTGTTATCCATCAACCCAACGGATGGATCCAGTAATAAATGAGAACGCCACTCAGCTGCTTTTCTGGGCTATTTAGAATATTTTTAGAAGCCTTTCTGAAAGATATTCTGATTAATCTGGTGAGTTTTCCTCCGCTCAGTGAGACTTATAGCAACATTGGGTTTAATTATCCCGTGACTGGGAGGGATGTAAGGAAGGCAGATACAAATCCCTGTGAGAGCTGAGAGTGGCAGGGAGAGCATTTATCCACCCAGGAGCTGAAATGATGAGTGCTGAGCCTTTGGGAAGCAAAAAAAATGAGATTTTTTAGCTGCCAGCAGGGGCAGGACAGAGGAGCTGAGGTGGTGGCAGAGCCCCGGGGTGGCAAAACCAACCAGTGCACCCAGATTCCCAAATCCATGAGTTTAGGGCTTCATGGAATGGTAAAGACTGGAAAATACCTCCAAGAAGTGCAGGAATGAGATTTTCAAAGCAATAAATCCCACCCCCAGCAAGCTTTGATGGGTTATAGGGAATACAACCCGTATATTTCAGTGTTGGGCTGATTTTGGGTTTTGCATGGATCCAGACGGCTCCTGAGCAGATCCAACCTGCCCTGCCCACATTTGGGACACCCCCAGGTGTGTCCCCACAGGTGAGGGGTGCCTGAAGAGCCTCCCAGGCAGAAGAAGATAAATATTCCTTCAAGCTGCACCTGCTTGCATGAATAATTTCACTTCCCAGGAATTCCTGGGAAGGAATCGGATCATTCCTCAGCCAGGAATCAGGATCAGAACATCTCCAGGTGGCACAGGAAGGGAGGGAATGGTTTTGTCTCTATTTTTTTTTTTTTTTTTTTTAATTTGCAATATTTTTGGGACCTCTGGGGAGGCACTCAGGGAAATCAGGAGATTTCTCCTCATTTATCCCCCGGGATTTCTAGGAAGGGTTTCCAGCACAGCTCCTCTCTCACTTTCTCACTCCCCAGCTCTGCAGCAGAATCTTGGCAGGTTGGGGACATTTATAGCTGGGGTTTGTGCCACAGTCTGAAGAGGAATTAAATAAAAAATAAAACAAAACAAACCAGTTTTTTCATGTGGAGGCAAGGAAAGGGGAAAGCTGGAGAGGGCACGGAGCTGCTGCTCAGCATTTCTCCCCAAAATGTGTCAGTGTCTTCCATCCAAAGGTGGTTTTCCATCCAAAGGTGGTTTTCCATCCAAACTATGGTTTTCCATCCAAACACAAAACCTTTTAACGCCGTGAGGAAGCTGCAGCAGCGTGGATGGAGATTTCTAGGAAAAGTTTTTTGTGTCAGGGACGCCGCAGATGAGATTCTCCTTGTCTGTGGCTTCCTGATTTATTCCTTTTCGCTGGTTCCTGTGGAATGTCAGAACGGTTTGGGTTGAAAGGAGACTTCTAAATTCCAATTCCAACCTCTGCCATGGGCAGGGGCACCTCCCACCATCCCAGGCTGCTCCAGCCTGGCCTTGGGCACTGCCAGGGATCCAGGGGCTGCCCTGGGCACCCTGTGCCAGGGCCTGCCACCCTCTGATTAAAGAATTTCTTCCCCAAATCCAATCCAGAGCCACTTTGTGTCAGTTTAAGCCGTTCCCCTTGCCCAGTTCCTGATCCAGAATCCCTCCCCAGCTCCCCTGGAGCCCTCTCAGATGGTGGAAGATGCTCTGAGCCCTCCACACAAATCCCCCTCTCCACCCTGAACATCCCAAACTTTGCCAGCCTGAAGAAACCCTTGACATTCCCACGTCCCTTTTTTTTATTATTATTATTTCCCCCGGCTTTATGCTATTTAGGGAGAAAAAAAAAAACCAAAATACATCTCCAGAGCAAGAATTTGGCAAGTTTCTGCTCACAGGAGGAAGGGGAAGTTCATGCCCACGTTTTGAGGTTCTCTCTCCACGAAGTGTGAATAATAGATGGGGGAAAGGCACTTTCCCCTCCGTGCTCGAGTTTCCCTCACATCAATTAGCTTCCATCAGGCTTTCCTGCAGGAGGATGGAGCTTTGAAAAGCTCTGCCTCAAAATTAACCCGGGCTGTGAGGAAGAAAGGGCAGGAAGTTAAAAGGAAAACTGCTGATGCCTTCTCCTGTGGAGTTTGTAATTAATTTCTTGCTTCTTTAGAAACCCTTGATTTCTTTTTTTTTTTCCAATTTGGTCAAAGCTGATCTCCAATAATGAGCTGGAAAGGCAATGGCTTGTGAATCCTATGGAATGGATATAGGAGAGGAAAATGAGGATTCTTGTCCTCTAAGCTGTGCTGTCACCTCAGGTCTGCCCTTGGCTGAAGGGTCATTTTTGGGATTTTGTGGAGGTTTCTTCATTCCTTTTGCTCAAAGTTTATAGTCAGGGCTCAGGTGGGGGTGTCCCATCACAGAAAGGAATGAGAATAACAAAAACAACAACAATAATAACTAATAATAGTGATAATAATGATACTAATAAATAATAATAAATAATAATAATGATAGTTCGTGTGCAAACTCTGAGATAAAAAATGCTGAATTAGAAATGCCATGGGATGGGACAGACATTGCTGAGAGAGAAATGGAGCTGGAAACAAGTTTCAAATGATGGCCTTGCAAATAAAGACTAAATATTCTGGAGAAATAGAACAATGAAAAGTGTATTGTAGCAGGTGTAATTTTAAATAATTTGCTTTAAGGTATCAGCAGCATTGTGCAGCAAAAGCTGATAGGCGAAGAAACACTTATAATATATTGTAATTAATAAATAGTTTGGCTTCTGATTTTTGAATTGTAACATCTGTCTCACCCTTCACATGAGCCTGAAAATGGAATAAAAGCCTTTAAAATGCCTCTCAGTTGCCCCATCTCTCAGCCAGAAAAAAGAATAATCCAGCACTCCACAGCTTTCCCCATTTCTGTAAATTTTTCCCCCCGTGCTCAAAAACCCGGGGATGAAAGAGGGGAAGGATGGAGAGCAGAGCCATCGATGTCCTCATCTCCCAGGAAAAGTGATTTAATGCTTTGTTTTTTAAAGAGAGCTGAGATTGATGGAGCTGCGAGGCCGGGCTGTGTTGAGGTGTGAATTGACAGCGCTCCCTGGGTTTGCCTGAGCTGTGATTTTGGGTTTTTGGAGCTGATTTTTTTATTAACAAGCTCCTGTTGACTGGCATGGCTTGCACTGAGCAGGAATTTCCAGCTCCCATTCCTCACCCGGGGCTGTGTTGATAAAACTGATTAGCAGGAGGGGAAGGCAGGCGGGGAGAAATGTGTTCCTGGCGAAAAGGGCACTCCATCAAGCTGAAATTCCGGGGAAATGCTGAGTTCACAGAACACATCAGGAGTTATTAACCTCTGCGTGAGAGCCGTGCTGCACAGGGGGAGGGAATTTGAGCTGAACTTCAGCGTTTCCCTGAAGCTGGAAGTGCTGCAGTCTCAGGGTTATTGATTCCCTGAGATTCTCCTTGGGGTTGGTGTTCCCCAAGGTGCTCAGGGTTCCCCCAGGGTTGCTGTTCCCTGGGAGTTTCCCCTGGGTTGCTGTTCCCAGAGTTAATCAGGTTTTCAGGCTTCTCTTTGCCCTGGGTGTTTCACACCAGGGGTAGAGACGACAAGCTGAGTCCCCAGTGCACATTTCCAAGGTTGTTTATTCTTCATTATCTCAGTTCTGTCCCAGCTCTGCCAGGCCTCCCTGGCAGGGAACCTGATCTCAGTTCTGTCCCAGCTCTGTGAGGCGTCCCCAGCAGAGCAGGACACGCGGGGAACTGGGCGGCTCAGAGAGCCCCACACCTTATGTACAGTACCCCTGACCCAACCACTGTCCACAATGAACTTTTTATTTACAAAATTGTACCAATGCCTACTACCTATGCTAACATGTCAGTTCTACTCTAAACCAATCTCTAAAACCCAACTCAGCACAAGATGGGGGACGAGAGCAAGAACAAGGAGCACAGGGGCCCCTCCCCAATTCCTCCATCTCACCTCTTCAACCCCATCTACTGAGAATCCCAGATTCTACATTTACATTCTATGATAAACTAAATACTGCTTATTTCGAATTCTCCCAGCTTGTGATTCCTCACACACTGTGGGCATTCACTGCCATGGCAGGGATCAGAGGCAGTGCCCTCCTGGGCTCTGTGTGAGGCTGCCTGAGCCCCCTGGACAGACCCCAGACCCCCTGTCCGGTCTCCAAACCCTCCAGGGTGGCCACAGGGATGTTCTAGACTCCGACACTGCAGCATCTCTGGGAGCCTGAATTTCACCAGCCCAGGGTGTCAGAGCACCTTTGCTGGATGAATTTATCCGTGCAGCCACCCCTGGCTCTGGGGAAATCCTCACCAGGTGGATGCAGGTGGATTTTTCTATAGGAGATTTTCCCACTGTGGAAAAGCTGCTGGATCAGGGTTTGTGTCCTACTGAATATTTGGAATTGGAGGCACTGGGACATCTCCTCTCTGCCTTATCCTGATCAATCAGTGAATAATCCTGAATTTCCTGATAAGGGGTCAGGGCAGCTCCCAGCAGGGAAATCAGCAGCTCTGGGAACCCCAGTGCAAACACCAGCTCTGAAATCCCACTGGAAAACCTGGGAAAGTTTGGATTCTTTTCAAGTGAAATGGTTTAAATGGGACAGTTTTGCTTCTCCAAAAATAATGTTGTTTCCCTACTCACATCTTCCCCTGAAGCTGCATGCTTCACTTAAAGTCAAGAAATTCAGGTGCAAAAAACCAAAACATTTGAAAAGATGCATACGAAATAAATGCATGTGAAAGTGGTGGCTGGGGAAACAAAAAACAAACCAAAACCCAACAAACATAAAAATGCCAACCAAAGAAACAAACAACACCCAAAAAATCCAAGAAAAAAAGTAAAACAAGAAATAATAATAAAATCAAGAAAGAAGAAGAAGAAGAAGAAGAAGAAGAAGAAGAAGAAGAAGAAGAAGATTGAAACCAAGAAATAATAATAATAATAATAATAATAATAATAATAATAATAATAATAATAACTTTTTAAAAGCCTTTTGAAGTGCAGGGTGGGGGCAGCCACCTTGCTGTGTCACGTCTGGCTGGATCATCTGCTGTCACCTCTCCGAATATCCACGAACCAAAGGCAAACCAGAGCTTAATTACTCTGCATCACCATCTAGAGAGCACAGGCAGAACTAAGGCTGGAGAAATCCTCGTTTTGATGGGGATCCTTTCTGCTTTGGTGCCCTTTGCTCTCGGCAGCAGCCCCTCTCTGATTTGTGCTTTGTTGCACGGAAGGGAATTTTCCATTTTTACTCCCCTCAAGAGGCAATTTTGGGGGTGAACTGGGACAAATAATTGAAAATTCTTCGTGACAACCACCCTGGGAATGAGAGATTCTGGCCTGGCCTTGTCCCAGCGGGAGCTGTGCTCCCCATCTGGGCAGGATTTGAATATTGCCCTGACAGGGCAGGAGCTGTGCGCTGAAATTCCCGTTTTCCTGCAAGAATTCAGGATGTAAATGACAGATGCTGAGCTTGGTTCCCTCTCTCC
The DNA here is from genome assembly GCF_021018805.1 of Prinia subflava. Taxonomy (NCBI): domain Eukaryota; kingdom Metazoa; phylum Chordata; class Aves; order Passeriformes; family Cisticolidae; genus Prinia; species Prinia subflava. Next base: position 2,208,324 of record NC_086268.1, read on the forward strand.
AGGAGAGCTCCTCTGCTCTTGGCAGGGGCAGATCAGAAGATTGCTTTTAGCTCCTGGGGTGGGGAGTCCTGTGGGCCAAGAATTCTCTGCAGCCGCCGTCGGGAGCTGCTGCGATCGCCCTGTGAATAATGGAACGTTTTCATGTTTTAATCAGATGCAATTTTCCAAATGGTTTTTATGATTTAGCAAGTCCATTAAAAATGACATTTGTTCTGCTCTGACACTCCTAAGGAGCTCCACAGAGCATAAACACTGGAAATTACTTGTAAGGGGAAGAAGATATTAAAATTCCCCGGCCCTCGTGTGCCTGTCTGAGAAATCCTGGTGCCTCGTGCCAGCTTGGAGCAGAGCCACTTGATGTGCTCGGGGTTTTGCTGTGATTAGGGGCAGCTCCAGGCTGCTGCAGACACAAAACATTGATATTTCTCCTGCTGTGCCTCTCAGATGCTCTACAGGACCAGATTTGAAGGCTGGGGATGCTGCTGAGGTTGGGATGGGGCACTGGAGTGCTCGGAGCAGGAGGGGTGGGGGAATAAAAAGAGTTTTGTTCCAGGCGTGGGGTGTCCAACAGCACAAGGACCAACTGCTCCTGCCCACTTTCTCCTGGATTTATTGACTGGAATAAATCTGTTCTGCTTCTCTGCTGAACTCCAGATTTACACAGCGCTCACAGCAAATCCCGTCCTCCCGCCGACTTCACAGCGGTTCAGAGTGAGGGTGGAGCTGCTCCTGCTTCTTCTCCACCAATTTCCTCATCTCCCCCCGATTGCCAAAGAAATTCCTGGAGTTCAGCTCCCTCCCGTCCCTGCAGGGATGCTCTGGAGGGTGACACCATCCCCAGCACCCCTGAGCATCACCAGGAGGATAAAACCACCTCTCCAGGAGCCCAAAAATGCCTTTTCAGGAGCCCAAAACTGCCTCTTCAGGAGCCCAAAAATGCCTCTCCAGGAGCCCAAAAATGCCTTTTCAGGAGCCCAAAAATGCCTCTTCAGGAGCCCAAAAATGCCTCTCCAGGGGCCCAAAAATGCCTCTCCAGGAGCCCTGGAGGGATGTGTTTAGGGAAGAAAAACTGAATTTTTAATTTCTTTCTTCTCCTCCACCCCATCAAGGCTCCATCCTGGGTTTTGGTGACCCTGGAGGGACCCCCAGGAATTTCTGTGCTTCTGGTGGTGCCCAGGATGAGCAGAGTGACCCCAGCTGGGTGGAGAAAAACATCTCAAGGCAGGAGGGTTCTGTTATCCCAAATCTCCTGACGGGAGCAGCAGTGCCAGGCTGGCTTTGGGCACTTTCTGTGCTGTCTGATCACCCTGAGGAACCAAAATCTCTGCAGGGCTCCTCAGAGAGGAGCATTTCAGCTGGAACACACAGCTGGAACACACATCTGGAACACACAGCTGGAACACAGCTGGAACACACAGCTGGAACACAGCTGGAACACACATCTGGAACACACATCTGGAACACACAGCTGGAACACACATCTGGAACACACATCTGGAACACAGCTGGAACACACGTCTGGAACACACATCTGGAACACACAGCTGGAACACAGAGCTGGAACACACATCTGGAACACACAGCTGGAACACACAGCTGGAACACAGCTGGAACACAGAGCTGGAACACACATCTGGAACACACATCTGGAACACACAGCTGGAACACAGCTGGAACACACAGCTGGAACACACAGCTGGAACACACAGCTGGAACACACAGCTGGAACACAGATGGAACACACAGCTGGAACACACAGCTGGAACACAGCTGGAACACACAGCTGGAACACAGCTGGAACACATCTGGAACACAGATGGAACACACAGCTGGAACACACAGCTGGAACACATCTGGAACACAGATGGAACACACAGCTGGAACACAGCTGGAACACACAGCTGGAACACACAGCTGGAACACAGCTGGAACACACAGCTGGAACACACAGCTGGAACACACAGCTGGAACACACATCTGGAACACAGCTGGAACACACACCTGGAACACACAGCTGGAACACACAGCTGGAACACACATCTGGAGCACACACCTGGAACACACAGCTGGAACACACAGCTGGAACACACAGCTGGAACACACATCTGGAACACACAGCTGGAACACACAGCTGGAACACACAGCTGGAACACACATCTGGAACACACAGCTGGAACACAGCTGGAACACACAGCTGGAACATAGCTGGAACACACAGCTGGAACACACGTCTGGAACACAGCTGGAACACACAGCTGGAACACACATCTGGAACACACATCTGGAACACACAGCTGGAACACACATCTGGAACACACATCTGGGCAGCTCTCAGGAAGCTTTTTTACCAGCCTTGCTTCCATTTCCTATTCAGGCACTGAAGTCCCTCTGAGTGGGGAAAAACTTCCTGAAATTTTATCAAATCTTCTGCCTCGTTTTACTTTTTTCTTGGTTTTTTGGTTGTTTGGTTGGTTTTGGGGTTTTTTGGGTTATTTCTTGTTTTTTTTGGTGTTTGTTGGTTGGTTGGTTGGTTGGTTAGTGGGGTTTTTGTTTGTTTGTTTTTGGGGTTTTTTTGTTCCTTGGGGTTTTTTTCTTGGGTTTTTTGGTGTTGTTTGGTTGGTTGGCCTTTTTTTGTTTGTTTGTTTTGTTTGGGTTTTTTTGTTTGTTTTGTTTGTTTGTTTGTTTTTTCTTTTTGTTCTTTAGGCTTTTTTCTTGGGTTTTTGGTGTGGTTTGTTTGGTTGGCATTTTTTTATTTGCTGGATTTTAGGGGTTTTTTTTGGTTTCCCCAGCCACCACTTTCGTGTGTGTTTATTTCTTGTTCATCCTTTCAAATGTTTGGTTTTTTGCACCTAAATTCTGGATTCTTCCAGGCCACGCCTCTCTGGGCACGGAGTGCTGCTCAGGAGTCACAGCTGTCACCAAGGGAAGGGGACAGGAGTGAATTTTAGGAAATTCAGCTTCCAGTTATTCCTCTAAAGCCCATTCCAAGCTGGATTTGAGCCTGCACTGACTCCCTTTTATTTTCCTTTCCCTCTGAAACCACCAGCCACACACTGGGCCCTTGATGCCATTTCAGATAATTTTTTCCAAGTTGAAGCTTTTACTTTGCTAAAGTGAAAAACCTCAAATCAGGGCCCATCCAAAGGGAGCAGGAGATACCCCAGGGGAAACCTGCGCTGGGGAAATTGGTCACCACTCAGAAAATTACTGCTCCAGCCCTGATTAGCCATTAATTAGCCCAAACGAGCTGCTCTTTCCAGCCTGCAGAATGTGCTCCCTGCTGGTCCAGCTTGGAATGTTTTTCCCTTTCTCTTCAGTCCTGAATCAGGCGCTGATTTACCACCCCACAGTTGGCCAGGCAGGAACTTTGGGTTTTTTTGCAGAAATGCTGTGTTCAGTCCAAATGTGAAGTCCAGCACTCCATCCCCTTTTTATCTCCCCGTCTTCCCTTCTCCCCTGTGCAGGAATTAAGGATTTTTCACTCTAACGAGTGTCCAATCTTGCTGGATGTGGAAATAGCTGGAAGTCAGATTTTCCCAGTTAGATCCCATCTGTCAGACCGGAGGGTTCTGCCTTTCTCCTCTGCAATATCCAACTACACCCCAAATTATCAAAAGAATTCCCCTGATTGCCGATTGTGGAAGGTTTTGGGGGGCAGTAAAAGGAAATTGCCAGGGGGGATGGTTTGGATTGGAAAGGACTTTAAACCATGAGGGACATCTCCACCACCCCAGGCTGCTCCAAACCCCTCCAAGCTGGCCTTGGACACTTCCAGGGATTTTTTAGAGATGTTTCAAGTGCTTTATCCCTACTGAGAAGCTTAATCCTTTCAGAGGGGTGGTTCAAAGTTTGTGCCTGAAATATCTCCCTGGGTTCTGGGAGCTGAGCCTGGAAGTCAGGATTAGCAGCTAAACCCAACCCTCCCTCTCTCTTTTTTATTCCTGGAGATCTCCCTGAATCCAATAATCAGCATTTCTAGCCCCAAATGCCAAGCCTGATGGTGGACTCAGAATTATTGAGAAAGGACATTTCTCCTTTTCAGAGAAACTGGAGGCAAACCCAGCCCAGCCAGGCAGCAGCGTCCCCTCTAAAAAGATTTCCTCCACTCCTGCTCAGATTTAAATCGTTGTCACAAAGAAGCCACAGGAACAGGGAGACTGAACAGCAAAGCTGTGGGAGATCTGATGGTTTGCAATGCCCCCAAATTTACCCTGTCAGGAAGGAACCCCAAGGAAAAGGGATTTAATTCCAACCTGGGGAGTGTCTCCCATCCCGCTGCTCCTGATTCCAATTCTGACAAACAAAGTAAAGGTGGAGAACACAAACTCCTGGAGAAAATACAGAAAATTTGGAGCCTCTCTTCAGCTGGTGTTTCAGGCTGTGCTTGCACAACAAAGGAAAATGTTCAGTGGAGCTCAGGGCTGAGGAGGAGCCGCTGTTTGCCAACAAATAAATGAGTGGTCTCACATTTACCTCTCATCTCAGGTTGGGTTTGATTGGAATTAATCTGCCCTTGAGTGCTGAGATCCCTTGGGCTGCCTGAGCAGTGACAGAGCTCAGAACAGGAGAGTTCTCAGCCTTGGAGCTGCCCCTGTCCCGGGTCTGCAGCTCCACCCTGGGTTTTGGTGACCCTGCAGGGATCCTCAGCAATTTCTGTGCCCAGGACGAGCAGGGTGACCCCAGCTGGGCAGAGAAAAACACCCCAGAGCAAAAAGTTATTTATTCTCTGCACTAATGTGAGTTTTCTCTGTGTTTTTGCTGTCTCTGGAGGGTCCATGGGGTCAGGAAAGCCAAGCCCTGCAGGGACAGGGGGGTGCAGGGGCATTCCCAGGGACTGGGACGACCTCTCCTCCTGGAACAGTGAGAAAAGGGGGACAAAATTCAGGAGCTGCTTCAGGAGGGACCCTGGAGTTTGCAGTGGCATGAAAAAAACATCACAAAAAATGTCTGCAGCTGAGGGAATCTCTTATCAGGGAGCTGTCAGTCAGGAGAGGGAAGAAGAGACAATTTAAAAGAAGAAAGGCAGAGCACAACTCGTTTTATGAAACCCTTATTTTAAGTAATATTTGCTGAATTACTTGTTTGTTTGTTTTTGTTTTTTTCTCTTTCAAGCTTGAAGGGAAAAAAAAAACAACAACCCAATGATTCTTGTTTTTCTTTTGATTCTCAGATCTGGAGAACGTTTATTTAAGGAAGGGAGATGCACCCAAAAGGGCTGGAATCCTGAACCCAGGGCATTCCTTATTCCCTGCCCTGAGCTAATGGACCTGTGGAGTTCAGAGCCTGGAAGAGAAGATAAATATTCAGCTTTTATCTTTAATCCAAAGCCTCTGAGCAGAGCTGATATTTCCTGTGAGCTCAGCTCTGCCCTGGATGATGTAAACAGCACAAGAGGCTGGACCTGGCAGAGAGCTGACCCCACCACTTTCCTTTTTTTTTTAATCCAGGGTTTATTCCAGCCACTGAAATTGCTCGGTTTGAATGTCAGCAGTGCAGTAACTTTGATATTAATCACCACAGGTGCTTGGGAAATCAAAAAGAGAATCAGAGGCAGAGTCAAATAAAAAATTAAACTGAGCTCAGTTTAAGCTGGGCTTGGCTGGGGTGGTTGGGTCTGAGCTCCAGCACTGCCCTGCTCTGCTTTTCCACGCTTTGTCTTTGAATTTTCCAGTGCTTTTCACAGGAAAATCCTCCCGTGGCCTCTTCTGCCTTTCTGCTTTCTGATTTTTCTTCTGACAAATTCCTGGAAAATGCAGCAAAGCAGAAAGTCCTGGGAGGTAGAAGGTGGACTGAGGTGATTTCTATTTCACGCTTTTACTGCAAAATCTGGGAGGAATGAAGGAAATTTTGAAACAAAAGGCTGTGATTGCTTTTACAAAGCTCCAGTTGCACGCAGGAGCTGCTGAGGAGGTTGGCACATTTCTTTTATTTAATCCAATCCAAGCCCCATTCATTCTTGGGTCCTGATTTTCTAACCCAGCATGAAAAGTCTTTGATGACTCTGGCACAGGTCTGTTATTATCTAATTGCTTTTTCAGAAGGCTTTCACCTGATAATTTGGATATTGTTATCCCCGCTGAAGCCTGATAATTCTACTCAACCAAAATCTGCCTCTATTTATTTTTAATCGTGGTTTGGGGGCAGCTTAAGGCTCCCCATGTCCACCAGAAAACACCTTCAGAAAATTCGGGTGAGAAAAATAAATTGTGGTGAGGGGGAAGGGGCACATCAGGGTCACTCCAGGATTGCAGCAGAGTCTGAGACAGGGCCCTGCTTCCTGCAGAAATCCTAAAAATTCCGGCTGCTGCTGCATTCCAGGCTCCACAGGGAATATTTGGGTTGGATTTTGGTAGCTCCTGTGGCTCCTGGAGCTGTCCTGGGTCTCCCAGGCTTGGGAGAATTTGTGTGCACTCCCCTCTGAAAGATGCACCCACCCCTCTGCAGCTGATTAGGAGGGTCATTAAAGGATTTGATAATTAAACAGAAGGATCCTGAACTGATTGCTCAGCAAATCCCTGCCATTTCTCTTTGACCTGCAGTTAATTCACTTTTTCTGAAGGCAGCTCTGCCTCAGATATTTTATTTTTTTCCCCCTTTCCTTTGGACAATGCCTTTGTCTCCATGAGTGGTGCAAGGACAAAATCCAAAATGTGTCTGCAAAATGCTCACATTTTATTTTATTTTATTTTATTTTATTTTATTTTATTTTATTTTATTTTATTTTATTTTATTTTATTTTATTTTATTTTATTTTATTTTATTTCATTTCATTTCATTTTATTTTACTATTTTATTTTATATTATTTTATTTCATTTTATTTCATTTCATTTCATTTCATTTCATTTCATTTCATTTCTTTTCATTTTACTATTTTATTTTATTTTATTTTATTTATTTATTTTATTTATGTTAAGTTTGGGATAGATTCTATGGGAAACATAGGTTTGTGTTTGGATTTGGCTGTTTTATTATTTTTTATTTATTTACAGACTTATGAGTTGTGAGGTTTAATTAGTAAGTTAGAGAAACGAGGTAAAATGCAGTGCTTTTAACTTGTTTAAGGTTATTTAAGTGATAATTACTCAAACTCAGGTGACATATTTATATTTTTGATTTAATAATGACTTTAAATATTTATTTATTAATAATTTAATAATATTTAAGGTTTGCAATGTGGACTTTTTTACTTAATTATAGAAAAATATTTAAATTTATGGAGACGAAGGAATAAGAAGGTGAAGAAGAAGGACTTAGACAATGTTTAAAGTTTTTAATTTTGATTCACACCTATTACTACATGCTAAATTCTTAAATCTAAGTTTTTCTCTCTGCTATTCCAACCACACACCCACAACCCCTGGGCTGTCACTCAATTTTGGAACCCTGGTCCAAGGCCTCGACTCAAATGTGGCGCTCCCTTGAGGGTCAGCACCTTTTAACACAGAAAACCTGAAATTTTCAGCCTCCAGGCTGAAATTCCTGCCAGATTTGGGCAGGAATTGCAGAAATTTTGAGTTTTAATTGCACAAGTGTGAGCATGGCAGCAGCAGATCTGTGTCAGAGCCTTCGTGTTGGCTCCACGGTGGCAGAGGTCTGTGCAAACCATAATAATAATAATAATAATAATAATAATATTAGTAATAGTAATAGTAATAGTAATAGTAATAGTAATAGTAATAGTAATAGTCATAGTCATAGTTATAGCAATAATAATAATAATAATAATAATAATAATAATAATAATTATTATTATTATTATTATTATTATTATTATTATTATTATTATTATTATTATTATTATTATTATTATTATTCCATGTTGGCTCCACGGTGGCAGAGATCTGTGCAAACCCTAATAATAATAATAATAATAATAATAGTAATAGTGATAGTGATAGTGATAGTAATAGTAACAGTAATAATAATAATAATAATAATAATAATAACAACAACAATAATAATTCCGTGTTGGCTCCACGGTGGCAGAGATCTATGCAAACCCTAATAATAATAATAATAATAATAGTAATAGTAATAGTAACAGTAACAGTAACAGTAACAGTAACAGTAACAGTAATAGTAATAGTAATAGTAATAGTAATAGTAATAATAATAATAATAATAATAATAATAATAATAATAATAATAATAATAATTCCGTGTTGGCTCCACAGTGGCAGAGATCTGTGCAAACCCTAATAATAATAATAATAATAGTAATAGTAACAGTAACAGTAATAGTAATAGTAATAATAATAATAATAATAATAATAATAACAATAACAACAACAATAATAATTCCGTGTTGGCTCCACGGTGGCAGAGATCTGTGCAAAGCCTCATAATAATAATAATAATAATAATAATAATAATAATAATAATTATTATTATTATTATTATTATTATTATTATTCAAATATCAACCTCAGAGCTGCCAGACCCCCCATCCCTGTGACCCTGACGGGTTTCCCAGGGCCATTTTTCATTTTCCCCCTCCTTCCGCCGTGTCCTCTGTGCTCACCCCAAAAAATCTGATTTTTTTTCCCTATTCAGTCAGAATTTATCAGCACAAGGCTGGAGGGCAGTCCCTAGACTTGGACAAATTACCCTCCAGAGCATTAACTGGTGTGCCACGAGGTATTATCATAATTAATTACGACTAAACCGTGGTTGTCAAATAAACGAACAAAGCACATTTCATGATGCATTATCCCCGCTCTTCCATTGTTTGTCCTCTTGCTCGTTAAGCTGGGGGTAATTACTCATTTGCAGTCGGGTTGCTAAAAAGTGGAAGCCCCACTGCAGCCATGGAGGTGTTGGCTCCAAAAAATATGAAATTATTAATGAGAAAATCTTAAATGGCAGCGAGACTGAGGTCAGAGGAGCTTTTGTAGGGTAACAGAGAGCCAGGAGTTGTTAAAATGTTTGCATTCTCTATTAATTTACCTTTCCTCAGAGGTAAAAAAGTAATAAAATTAAATTTAAATAAGCAAGGTGTGGATGAGGTGTGAGGAAAAGCAATAAAAAAGGGCCTTTAGGGTACCTGTGGCACCTTTCTGCAGGTAAAGGAGCCAAAATCTTTGCAGATAATCTGTGGAATGACCTTGCCAAGGGCTCTGAGCTGCATTTCAGCTTCCAAATATTGGAAAATCCCTGAAGAATTCACTGGGATTCACCTGACCCGCTCCTCTCAGCTGGTGATTCCCCCAAAGTGGCAAAAAAAGGGCATCACTTTTATCCCTCAGATCTTGGCAACTGCTCCATCAATGCTAAATCTCTTTTCTTGGATGTGACTTGAGTTTATACCATTAAAAAAGCAAAAATTTAATTGTCTTAACCTAAACCTGCCTGAGCAGGACGTGTTTGTGTGCAGAAATTTTCAAGCCACACACGTGAAACATCAATTTTTGAGTATGACTGCACCAAGAGCTGCCTAAAAGTGGAATTTTCAGTATCTTTAGCCACAGAAAACACTCAGGAAAGGAGCAGGGACATCTAAGTCCCTTTCCCTGGATGTGACTTGAGTTTATACCATTAAAAAAGCAAAAATTTGATTCTCTTAGCCCAAACCTGCCAGAGCAGGGCGTGTTTGTGTGCAGAATTTTCAAGCCACACACGTAAAACACTGATTTTTGAGTGTGTGACCCCCCAAATAGTGGATGTGACTGCACCAAGAGCTGCCTAAAAATGGAATTTTCAGTATTTTGCCAAGGGAAACACTCAGGGAAGGAGCAGGGACATCTAAGTCCCTTTCCCTGGATGTGACTGGAATTTACCTCATTAAAAAAACCAAATATTTCATTCTCTTAACCCAAACCTGCCAGAGCAGAATGTGTTTGTGTGCAGAAAATTTCAAGCCACACACGTGAAACATCAATTTTTGAGTGTGTGACCCCCAAATATTGGATGTGACTGCACCAAGAGCTGCCTAAAAGTGGAATTTTCAGTATTTTGCCAAGGGAAACACTCAGGGAAGGAGCAGGGACTCCTGGCTCCTCTGAACACCTCGAGGTGGGCACTGTAATTCTCTGCCAGGCAGATGCTCCTGTCAGTTCTGTTGTTTCCTTGCCAAGATGAATTTTACCTCTGGGAGCCCTCAGGGGCCCGTTTAGCAGGGATAATTAATTAAATTAACAGGCTTTTTAGGCTGGCTGGAGGTTGGTGTAACAAGTGTGCTTTGAAAGGAAAGCTGTGTTTGCACAGCCCTGGGTAAACAATGTGCAGGTTAAAACTCCTGCCCGTGTCTTTCATTGGTATTAATCAGAGAGGAAAAAAATAAATAAAAAATCAAACTGTGCCAATTTACCTCCTTTCATCTGTGTTTTTCTCTTTCATATCTGCTCTGTCTCTGGGAGGTGTAGAAAAGCTGTTTTTCCATGGATCCCACGGGCCAAACTCGGCACCCCCTCCCTGTCAGCAGCTCTGCACGGGGATTTTTCCATCATCTTTTCATGGAATAGGATTAAATCTCATTAAAATCATCCCCTCCCCCTGTGAGCAGGGCTCGTTCTGTCTCCCCAGTTGTGGTGGAATAATTCCAATGTTTGCACCCTGGGAGACAGGGAAGGATGGGAAGGATCAGTGCCATGGGCAGCTCTAAAAAAAGGAACCCAAACCCTTTGAAAATTCTCATTTTTATCAAAGATGCCCCCGTTGGGTTGGAGTTACCCCATGGCTTTCCATGAATTCCACTGGGACAGCTGGACAACCTTTTCCATGGAGAAATTCCCAATGATTTCCAACCTGAACCTCCCCTGGCACGGCTTGGGGCCGTTTCCAAACTGAGCCCAAATTATAAATTTGATTTAAATTTAATCAAATTTAAATCAGATTTAAGTTAATTTTGTGGTCCCTTCCCATCCACTCTGGGATTCTGTGAACTTTGCACTCTGGTTTTGGGAGGGCTCAGGATGCTGCAGCCTTTGGGTTTATTTTATTTTGGAAGGGTTTGGTTTGGGGAATTTTTTTAGATGTTTCTTATCCCCCTCGTCCAGCAAATCATTGCATTTTAAATCAGGCAGAAAGGTGCAGCACCTCTCCAGATTTCATCCTCAACTTCTGCTTCCACTTCTCTCCATCATTTCCTTCTTATTTTTAATGCTGCCTTGCACCTTCCCCCAAGGGAGCTCAAAGCTCAGCTCCCTGTGAGTGTACACAGGGCTGGCAAATAGTGGATGTGACTGCAAAAAACCTACCTAAAAGTGGAATTTTCAGTATTTTTGCCACAGAAAACACTCAGGAAAGGGACAGGGACATCTAAGTCCCTTTCCCTGGATGTGACTTGAGTTTATCCCGTTAAAAAAGCAAAAATTGCATTTTAAATCAAGCAGAAAGGTGCAGCACCTCTTCAGATTTCATCCCCAACTTTTGTTTCCACTTCTCTCCATCATCACCCTCCTGTTTTTAATGCTGCCTTGCACCTTCCCCCAAGGGATCTCAAAGCTCAGCTCCCTGTATCCTCTTCTTCCTTAATTAATTATGGATTGCAGCAGTCCCAGAGGGCCCTGACTGCACAGGAAATTTGGGGGAACTCCGAATAAATCCTGGCCCTGGGGACTTTCCTGTCTAACCAGAATAAATTCCCAGCCAGATCCTTTCTGCTCTGGTGTTGCTGCTCTCCAGGTACAAAATGGGGTGGAACTTCCACGAATTAGGAAGCTGCTGAGACAGAGCAATAATTGAAAAAAGTTTGAATTCTCACTTTTTCCTGAGCTTTAAATAACTCGTGGAGCTGTGGTGCCTTTTTGGAGCAGGAATGACTGCAGGACTCGAGAGCTGTGGTTTATCAAAAACAATAAATTGAGTTTTCACTGAAGGATTGAAGCTGGGATGTTGTTCTAAGCCTCCCCAAGATGGAGGATTCTTAATCGAGTCCAGGGTGGTGAAAAAAAAAAATAATTTGAGGAGATTTTGGACATTTAAGGGTTTAATTTGAATGGCAGGGTGGAAAGCCTGAGGGAAAGCATGAAACACCAGGACAGGGAGCGTTGTCAGTGTGGAGGTTCCTGCAGAGCAGAGCTGTGTCCTGAGTGAAATAAATCCTCCCCTAAAGGGGTTTTTCCCCAAATTCACTCCAGTGATGAGCTGCAGACACGTGGGAGCACAGCTGAAGCAGGATTTTGGTTTTCCAAGGTTCAGGAGTCACAAGTTTGATGTTTTTTGGGATAAATGTTGTGTTCTCTGCATCCCTGTCAGCCCAGAACTTCCCCAGCTGAGCTCCTTTCCTCTGGATTTTTCCCTGACAGCCCGTGAGGGGTGCAGCAATTAAACTTTCACCTGCAAATATTAATTAGGAAAAGATGGAACAGCTCAAGGATGGGATTGCTGTTCCCTGCATCACTTCTTACCCCACTCCCCTCGATGAAAGGGTAGAAAATGCAGCTGGGCTCTGCCTGCCAGAGGATTCATTTATTTTCATCAAGGAGTCAAATCTTGATCTCCAAACCATCAATTTTTGAGGGCCAAGGCAAAGCCCAGAGTGGGGGAGGAGATCTCCCTCAGTCTCCAGGCTCTTGTCGTAGTTAAAAGTTCACCGCAGAAAATTTGATGCTTAATAAATTGGAGCCTTCTCTGCTTTAAATCATTTCTGCAGCAATTGCAGAAGAAAATATAATTATTACAAACTGGTCATTTGTTACTGAGAAATCTCATTAAATTGACTCTGCGCTGGAAGGTTTGGTGGGGGTGGAAGGGGAGAAGAGGCAAAAAACCTGACAGAGGGGTGGGAGAGGAGTCTCTTAATTACAGATTGATTCTTTCTGGTGATTGAATGTAGAACATAATCAGCTCATCCTTTCTGCCGGGGCAGATGGGAGCTACAGGGACCTTTTTGTCTTCCCTGACCTGCCAGCTCGGCTTGCTAATGGCCTGGGGATGCAGGGAATAGCCTGGAGAACGTGGGGAAAGCACATTGAGCTGCAGTCATGGATCAGGGCTGCTCTCCTCCCCCTGGGACTCAGCCCTGGCCAGGATTTAATGCGGTGTTGTCTCCTCATCACATCTTTATTTGTGATCTGAACAGATCCCAGAGCCCCTGGGCACGGCAGCCCCTGCAGCTCCTCAGGGAGAGATTTGGGACCCAAACCCAGCCCTGGGCACGGCTCAGGGGCTGCTGGCAGCACCCAGGTTTGGGATCCACCACCCCAGGGGGGTTTGGGGTAGAAGGTGTTGGAGTCTAGAACATTCCTCTGGCCACCCTGGAGGGTTTGGAGACCGGACAGGGGGTCTGGGGTCTGTCCAAGGGGCTCAGGCAGCCTCACACAGAGCCCAGGAGGGCACTGCCTCTGATCCCTGCCATGGCAGTGAATGCCCACAGTGTGTGAAGAATCACAAGCTGGGAGAATTCAAAATAAGCAGTATTTAGTTTATCATAGAATGTAAATGTAGAATCTGGGATTCTCAGTATATGGAGCTGAAGAGACAGGATGGAGGAATTGGGGAGTGGCCCCTGTGCTCCTTGTTCTTGCTCTCGTCCCCCATCTTGTGCTGAGTTGGGTTTTAGAGATTGGTTTAGAGTAGAACTGACATGTTAGCATAGGCAGTAGGCATTGGTACAATTTTGTAAATAAAAAGTTCATTGTGGACAGTGGTTGGGTCAGGGGTACTGTACATAAGGTGTGGGGCTCTCTGAGCCGCCCAGTCCCCCGCGTGTCCTGCTCTGCTGGGGACGCCTCACAGAGCTGGGACAGAACTGAGATCAGGTTCCCTGCCAGGGAGGCCTGGCAGAGCTGGGACAGAACTGAGATAATGAAGAATAAACAACCTTGGAAATGTGCACTGGGGACTCAGCTTGTCGTCTCTGCCTCTGGTGTGAAACACCCAGGGCAAAGAGAAGCCTGAAAACCTGATTAACTCTGGGAACAGCAACCCAGGGGAAACTCCCAGGGAACAGCAACCCTGGGGGAACCCTGAGCACCTTGGGGAACACCAACCCCAAGGAGAATCTCAGGGAATCAACAACCCTGAGAGAAGGGACCTCAAAACTCCTCCAGTCCCACCCCATCCATGGGCAGGGAGCCCTTCCACTGCCCCAGGCTGCTCCAGCCTGCCCTTGGGCACTGCCAGGGGCAGCCACAGCTTCTCCGTGCCCACCCTCGAAGAACTTCATCCTAATTTCTAATTGAAACAAATTCTCCTCCATTTTAGGGCCATTCCCCCTTGTCCCCAGTCCCTCTCCAGCTCTCCTGGAGAGAAAAAAACCTCCTTTTTCCTCCCCAGTCTGTCTCCACGAGAAAGCTGCTCCAGCCCTGTGATCCTCCTCGTGGATCATCCCAACAGATCCAAGTTTTTATTGGAGACAGGAGGGTCTCAGCAGAGCAGAGAAAATGGGGCCAATCACCCTCATTTTGGTCACTTTTCTTTTGAAGAAAGAGTGTCCAAATCCATCCCAGGACACGGATTTCCTGGAATCTCCCTCTCCCATCTCAGCTCCCAGCAGTGTGTGTGCACAAGTGTGCACAGATTAAATAAATTTACAGGAACGCTCCAAAACAGGCAAGGATTTCAGGTGGAGCCTCTCAAAAAAAAAATCAAACAACAAAAATTAAAGCTCCCTCATCCCTCCCAGGAAAGATATCCACGACCACAAAGTGCCAGAATCGGAGGGAGAAATGATTGCTGCTGAGGGGGATGTGATTTTTGAGCAAATGTTCTTCCCAAGGAGGAGAATATTGTGTGTTTTGACATCCAAATGGAGCAATTGTTTTTGCGAAATGATTTTTCTCCAGTTTTAGGCCTTTTTAGTGGCTTCTCATCTCGGAGCCTCGAAGGAAGAAATTGCTGAAATCTGACAAATTGATAGACCATAATGATCTAATGGTGTGTGGTGTGATTGTGAGGAAGGAGGGAAAGAAGAACAGGAGTCTCAGGTAGCATTTTATTGAAATTATTCCTGGACATTTAGATTGTCTTTTCCCAGCACGAAGAACAATACCAAGCACTTACCTAGTGGATTTTCCTCCATAAAAAAAAAAGCAAAATTTCCCGCAATGCTGGGTGGAGAAGGTTATCCAAATATTGGATTATTTATTTCAAATAAATCCAAATATTATGGAAATCAGCTTTCCTTTTTTGGTCCAATTACCAACGCACACTCAGGATCTTGGGCAGCAAAGGCCCAGTAAAAAATTAATAGAGGCTGAAGCACTCAGGCAGCCCCAAGAGAGCTGTTATCTTTCACTCATGGGTTAACACCACATTTGGCTTAAGTAGGAGCAGCAGGATAAAAAAAAAATAATAATTTAAGAGAAGAAATAAAAAGTGATTGCAGTGACAAAAATAAATAAAGGTTTGGCTGTTCTGAATTTTTTACAGATTCTTCTGCTGACTGCAGACCTTCCCTCAACTCACCCTGATTTTTGGAGTTGCTTCCTGCTGGTTTCAAACTGTTCCTTTTCTGGTTCTGGATTGATTTCACAAGGAAATTGAAATGTCACCCAGCTTCAGCATTGAACTTTTCACGTCTGAAATCACTGGAATAGAGGAGAGATTTTACCCAGCAAAAAGCAGCCTGTGAAATTAGGGAGAAAAAAAAATCAAAACAATACAACCCAGCAAAAGCTGGATTGTGGCCAAAAGTGGGGATAATTGGGTATTTTAGGGGTTAATTGATGATTTTAGGGGTTTGCAGCAGCCCGGGGGCGCGGGCAGGGCTGGTGGGGGAGGTTTGGAGGTGCCTCCTGCTGGAGATGTTGTGGCTGCTCAGGAGGAGCAGGGAGGGCTGGGTGGGTTTGTCCCTCTTGGAAAGTGAAACAGGAGCTTCAGGCAGAGGAACAGATCCCAAATGTCCTTTTTTGGTGCCTCTGTGAGGTTCTCGCAGGGTCGTGGGGTGGTTGGGGTTGGGAGGGACCTCAAAGCTCATCCAGTTCCACAGGCAGGGACAGCTCCCACTGCTGCCCCAAGCCCTGCCCAGTCTGGTCTTGGACCCTTCCAGGGTTTATTTTATTTTATTTTATTTTATTTTATTTTATTTTATTTTATTTTATTTTATTTTATTTTATTTTATTTTATTTTTGGGGTTTTTTTGTTATTTTATTTTTGTTATTTTATTCTATTTTATTTTATTTTATTTTATTAATTTTTGTTATTTTATTTTGTTATTTCATTATTTTATATTTTGTTATTTCATTATTTTATATTTTGTTATTTTATTTTATTTTATTTTATTTTATTTTATTTTATTTTATTTTGTTATTTCATTATTTAATATTTTGTTATTTTATTTTATTTTATTTTATTTTATTTTATTTTATTTTATTTTATTTTATTTTATTTTATTTTATTTTATTTTATTTTATTTTATTTTATGGTTTTTCTGGGAATGGTGGCTTTTTGTTTCGTGGTGTTTGGGGATGGGGACACCCTCCAGAGCACACAGGGCACTCCTTTGCTTTGTGTCCCTCAGAGGTCCAGCAGAGGGACAGGGGTGACACTCCAAGCGGTGACACAGCCCAGATGTCGCTGTGTCCTCCCAGCAGCGTCTCCCCCTCCAGATCCACTCCTGGGGGCAGGGAAAGCCCTTCCCAAAGCACCTGGGGCTGCTCCGGGCCAGGTTTGCCCTGCCCTGCCAAATCCTGGGATTCTCCCCAAAATGAGCAGCCCCACTCCGAGCCAGAGCTCCCAGGACACCACACGGGGCAGCCTGGGGAGGGACAGAGGGGTCGGAATTCCTGCCAAGCAGCAGAATTTATCCCAAAAACTTTAAAGCTCTGAAGTTCCCAAATATTAAAGTTTTTTCAGTGATTAATCCAGGCCAGGAGACTCAGACAGCCAGGGGGAACCTTGGAGGCTCTTGATATCCATGAGGAAAAGGAAAGGTGACAGCCCTTGTTTCACTGAATAAAAATAAAATTAAAATAAAAATAAAATAAAAAAAGATAAAAAATCTAATAAAAATCAAATAAAAATCAAAATCTTCAACCTTCAATAAGCAAACCAAGAAATGACAAAAGACTTAAAAGACAAAGTCTGGAGAGCACCAGCCTTCCCAGCTGCACCCAAAACATCACCGGGCTGGCAGAATTCCCACAGAACAACAGAGCAGAGCACCAATAAATATCAAATCCTTCTCCCACCCCTAAAAAAATTGGTATTCAGGCAGTGCTGGCGCAGCAGCAGTGCAGGGGATGTTGCAGGCAGTGTCTGTGAGCTCTGGCTGCTGCCTGACGTTGGGGTTTCGTCTCGGCTGTGACAATCCTATCTGATCATTAATAATACAATAATGAAATAGCGGCTGGAGAGACACTTGGATAATCATCTGAGCAAAGGCTCATTAGTGCCGCAGAACAATCGCTGCCGTGTAATAACAGATCCCAGGAAATTTCAATTAAAGCTGGAACTCTGTTGCAATTTCATTTTATTTCCAGCCAGCCGGCGCGTGGTGTAATTGCAATCAGCCGAGGCAGCACCAGCTCCTGGAGCTCAAACCTTCCCGTGGGAATGGAGGTGGCTGCCTGCCTGCATCCCGGGGGTTTGAGCCACGATTTCCCTTCAATCCTTCCCCGACAGAGCAGGCAGAAGTGTTTGGTGCCTTGTGCAGCATCAAGTGCTCCCCTCGTGCTGCCGTGCTGAGCTGGGTTTGGGATGGGATCACACCCCAGGCTGGGAGGGACCACGGCTGTCGGAGTCTAGAACATTCCTCTGGCCACCCTGGAGGGTTTGGAGACCGGACAGGGGGTCTGGGGTCTGTCCAAGGGGCTCAGGCAGCCTCACACAGAGCCCAGGAGGACACTGCCTCTGATCCCTGCCATGGCAGTGAATGCCCACAGGGTGTGAACAATCACAAGCTGGGAGAATTCAAAATAAGCAGTATTTAGTTTATCATAGAATGTAAATGTAGAATCTGGGATTCTCAGTATATGGGGCTGAAGAGACAGGATGGAGGAATTGGGGAGTGGCCCCTGTGCTCCTTGTTCTTGCTCTCGTCCCCCATCTTGTGCTGAGTTGGGTTTTAGAGATTGGTTTAGAGTAGAACTGACATGTTAGCATAGGCAGTAGGCATTGGTACAATTTTGTAAATAAAAAGTTCATTGTGGACAGTGGTTGGGTCAGGGGTACTGTACATAAGGTGTGGGGCTCTCTGAGCCGCCCAGTCCCCCGCGTGTCCTGCTCTGCTGGGGACGCCTCACAGAGCTGGGACAGAACTGAGATCAGGTTCCCTGCCAGGGAGGCCTGTCAGAGCTGGGACAGAACTGAGATAATGAAGAATAAACAACCTTGGAAATGTGCACTGGGGACTCAGCTTGTCGTCTCTGCCTCTGGTGTGAAACACCCAGGGCAAAGAGAAGACTGAAAACCTGATTAACTCTGGGAACAGCAACCCAGAGGAAAATCTCAGGGAACAGCAACCCTGAGACATGGCAGGGACACTTCCACTGCCCCAGGCTGCTCCAAGCCCTGTCCAGCCTGGCCCTGGACATTTCCAGGGATGTGGAGTCCTCTGTGCTGGATTAAGGAAAGGTTTCCCAATATTCTGCTGGTTCCGTGGTATTTGGTGGAGTTTTGGGATGAAAAAACAGCTCAAAGGTGTCACAGCCTGACCCAGACCAGGGATTTTCATGCTGTTGTGGAGGCACCCTCAGGGTTGCTCTGCTCATCCACATTGGGAATGGAGCTGGATCCCAGGTCTGGAGCTCAGGAGGGAAAGAGGCAGCACAGGCCCCCTCCAGGCTGGGGTTTGGAGGGGTTTGGGGCTGTTCTGGGGGATGTTCCCACAAAGGTGAGCAGCAGCACATTCCCTGCATTCCTGCTCCTGTCCTCCTTTCCCTTGGGGAGGATTCCATCCCAACCACAACCACCCTCACATCCTAATCCCATCCCATTCCTGATTCCCTCCCGAGCTGCTGGAGCCTTCCCAGCTCCTCTCCCAGCCCGGAGCACCTCGATCCTCCCCAGACACTGCTCTCAGGTGGGTGCAGACCTTCCAGAGAGGGCAGAACCCACGGCAGCAGCTCTGCCAGGGCTTGGAGAGGCTCTGGCTGCAGAGAGGAGCCAGGAATGTGATAATTGAGGGGCAGACACACCTCGGGGAAGGGAGGGATGTGCTGGAGGGATGAAAGAGCATTCCAGAAGAAGGAAAGGTGCTTTTGGCATGGGATACTCTGTGGGTGCCAAGGGTGAGGAGAGCAGGGCTCTGCCCCAGCTCACCCTGGCACAGTGGGGGACTCAGGGCTGCTTTTCCCAATTTTTTCTGCCATTTTTCCCTCCATTCCCACAGCAGGTGAAGGGCTGCACATTCCTGAATCCTATCTCCCCCTGACAGGTTTCTCCTCTGGTGTTTTGGCTGTGCTCGCAGTGCCTGTCATGTCAATAAAGCCTTTCCCCTAATTTGAATTTATCTGAGCATTTGTGCAGGTTTATCCATGTGTGAGAGCAGCTGTGTGTGAGATGGATTTATTTCAAGAGGGACGTGCCAGCGTTTGCCAATAGCCAGGAGTTCCAAACACCTTGGAACAGCCGTGCCCTCATCCTCAGCTTGTTCTGGTGGTCCTCAGGCAGCCCCCAGAACGCTGCTGGGACAGAATGTTCCTTGTCCTGCTGTTTTCTGATGTGACAGCAGCTCTGAAAGGATCAAACCTTCAAAAACAGCCCTAAAACCACAATTCCCTCGCAGTGCATTCTCCTGGCACACCCCAAACCTCGCTGGAAGTGTCCGACCCCAGAGCAGGGAGGGATGAGGCAGCGCTGAGCTCAGGGGAGGCTGAGCCTGGGGTTATTGGGGAGCACAGTGCAGCCCTTTGCCTCTGGAATTGTCACATTCCCTGCTAGAGCCACGCTTTTCCTGGTGCAGGGTTTAGGATCGAGGGTTGAGCTTGACCCTAGGCCAGGGTTTAGGCTGAGGTTTTGTTCTCACCCCGGTGTTTGCTCCCTGCAGCCTCCTGGAGGCTTTGCCTGCTGTGATCTGGGGTTGGCTTTGTCCCCATCTCTGTCAAGCTTTTTTCTTCTTTCCTGATATTTATCTCATCTTCAGGTGTTTCTTTAATAAGCTGCAGCTTTTTCCTCTCTCTTTGATCTTGCTCTGGTCTGCTGAGGCCATCAATAAGCTTAATGGAGAAAAGGTGCTTTTTTTTTAAGCTTTGAGATCTTTCCTTTTTTTTTTTTCTTTGAGTCTTTTTTTCTGGGGGGGAGGGAGGATGGGGAAAGAACTAAAGAAAAGGAAAATTATCATCATTTTACCTGTCTTACCTGCCACTTCCTTACTGAAATCTCGAGGATGAGGATGGAGTGGTGTTTCTGGGTCTATTTTTGCACCTCCCTGCATTTCTGAGTGCGGGTGACAGATCCTTGGGCAAATCCCAAACGGGGCCGTGCTGTGCTCAGCAGCCAGGTTTGCTTTCTAAATCTGAGGCTTTGCTCAGGTCTAGGATTGGGTTTTGGGAGGAAATTCTCTGCTCAGAGGGCGGTGAGGCCCTGGGAAGCCGTGGCTGCCCCATCCCTGGGTGTGCCAAGGAGTTGGGGCATCCTGGGGTAGGGGAATCACAGAATCAAAGAGTCACAGAATGACAGAATGACAGAATGACAGAGTCACAGAGTCACAGAATCACAAAATCACAGAATCAAAGAGTCACAGAATCACAGAATCAAAGAGTCACAGAATGACAGAATGACAGAATGACAGAGTCACAGAATCACAGAATGACAGAATGACAGAGTCACAGAGTCACAGAGTCACAGAATCACAGAATCAAAGAGTCACAGAATCACAGAATGACAGAATGACAGAGTCACAGAGTCACAGAATCACAGAATCAAAGAGTCACAGAATCACAGAATTAAAGTCACAGAATCACAGAATAAAAGTCCCAGAATCACTGAATCACAGAATCACTGAATCACAAAATCACAGAATCACAGAGTCACAATCACAGAATCACAGAATCTCAGAATCAAAAAGTCACAGAATCAAAGAATCACAGAATCAAAAAGTCACAGAATGACAGAGTCACAGAATAAAAGAATCACAGAATTACAGAATCACAGAGTCACAGAATCACAGAATCACAAAATCACAGAACCACAAAATCACAGAATCACAGAATCACAGAATCACAGAATCACAGAATTCACAGAGCCACAGAATCACAGAATCAAAGAGTCACAGAATCACAGAATTAAAGTCACAGAATCACAGAATAAAAGTCACAGAATCACTGAATCACAGAATCACTGAAACACAGAATCACTGAATCACAAAATCACAGAATCACAGAGTCACAATCACAGAATCACAGAATCACAGAATCAAAAAGTCACAGAATCAAAGAATCACAGAATCAAAAAGTCACAGAATGACAGAGTCACAGAATAAAAGAATCACAGAATTACAGAACCACAAAATCACAGAATCACAGAATCACAGAGTCACAGAGTCACAGAGTCACAGAATCACAGAACCACAAAATCACAAAATCACAGAATCTCAGAATCCCACAATCACCAGGTTGGAAGAGACCTCCAGGATCATCGAGTCCAACCCAGCCCCAACACCTCAACTAAACCACGGCACCAGTGCCACATCCAGGCTTTCCTTAAACACATCCAGGGGTGGTGACTCCACCACCTCCCCAGCAGATCATTCCAGTGCTTTATCACCTTTTCCCTAAAAAACTTTTTCCTAACACGTTACATGTAAGTTTTATTACGTTAATATAACTTTCTTCTGCCAAAATTTATTCATATTAGGTTAAGTACTGTTTAATTTTAAAGTGTCCTTGGTGTTGTTAAAATATCTAACTTGCAAAATTTAGTTATTTTTTCTTAGAAAATAAGACGACTTCCAAGCTAAATTCCCCTCATAGAAGGGGTGCAATTAAATGGTTTTTAAGGTAATTTCCACCCCAAAAACACATCCCACTTGGAAAAATCTGCTGCTGGAGCACGGGAAGGCGTGGAGTGACAGGAGGGACACCAGGGCTGGCTCTGGCTCAGTTCCCTCCCCAGGGGAGAGCAGGATGGAGAAATGGGATTGTGCCTCCCCAGGGATTGGGATAACGGGGATCAGGGTGCTCAGGACCGCATCTGCACCATCAGAATCAACGGGGGCTTGCCAGGGCCAGGGAATCTGAGATCCAGAGCTCATCCCAGCAACTTTGCAAAGTGGCCAAGCCCAGGAGCTTTCCTTACCTCTAATTAAGAAATGTTTGTATTTATTATTAAGAAGTTCTCTTACTTTCTTACTCATAATTATGTATTTCCCATTTTCTTACTTCTAATGAAGTATTTCCTATTTCCCTATTTTCCTATTTTCTTATTTTCTTAGTTCTAATTATGTCTAATTGTGTCTAATTATGTCCATTTCTTAGTTTTTTTTCCCCTGACAGCTCCTGATTTATTTCCACTGAGGAGCTGGGATAACTTGGGATTCCCTCTCCCCTTGGGAATCATCCCAGCTCCCTGAGTGCCACAGAGAAAGGAGGGAGAGGGATTTGTCTGGGGGCTGCTGTGAGGGGAACGAAGGAGGAGGAAGAGGCTTCTCCAGCACAGGCACCTCCAGATCATCCTGTTCTAATTATTATAATTAGGGCCTTGATGAGAATCTGTTGACACAATGTTCCTCGAGGGAGGAGCTCTTCCCAAGCCACGAAGCTCCAAAATCTGTTACAAACACAATTTTCTCCATCCAGGGGTGGAGGAATGACTGACCATGGATAGCCTGGAAGCCTGGGCATTCCTGGCTGGAAAAATGCAGCCTCTCACCAGCCTGGAAGCCAAAATTGCAGTGAAATATTAATGATGAGGAGGAGAAAGGAGAATTTTGCATTGAAATATTAATGATGAGGAGGGGAAAGGAGAATTTTGCATCCTCACCCACTGAAATCGTGGCAGCTTCTGTGAATTTGGGGTTTTACTACAGCTCCAGTGAATGCTGCAACTCCCAGCTCCTGACGTAATTCAATCAAAAAGGAACCGACAGGGAGGTGGGGAAAAAAAAGACACAAATCCTTAAATTCCATATAAAAATAGATAAAAGCAACTGGCTTAAAGGATTTGGTTGAGCCTTATTTAAGAACTTTTCTTTTTTTTTTTTTAAGGGAGAAGAAAATGAATTTAGCACACACAAAACTCTTCTACCTCGCTCATCAAAGGGTCACAAATTTTCGCTCAGATCCAGATCAGAGCAAGATTAGAAAGGTCACAGAGGGGAAATAATCTGGGTAGGAGAGGTGGGGAGGAAGGGCAGCTGCACAAATGTCCCCAGCACCCTTTAATGATGCTTCCCTCTGCTTGGAGCTCAACATTTGAAATAATGCATCCATTAGGACACCTTCAGTGCCTGTCAGATTTGCTCTAAGAGGATTCTGCTTGTTACACACTGGTAAGGTTTTTATACTCATCAGATTCCGTGGGAGAGAGCCAAAGGAGGAGAGGGAGGAAGAGGAAAAGCTGCCTCTGGAATGGGGCTGGGCTGGCAAATAAAATCCTGCCCTGTGCTGGCAAGGACAGCTTGGCCTGTGCCACTTTGAAGTGATGTTTCTGCCGAGTTTGGGCATATCCAGGGGGTGCCAGGCAACAATCTTGAGCAAATCTGAAATTCTAGAGAAGGAACGCAGCAATGTCAGGGATATTTGGGGTGCTGGAGCCTCACTGTGGGGTTTGGATGGCTCCAAACCATCCAAATTTTGGAGCTGTCCAGATTTTGGAGCCATCCAAACCCCACAGTGAGGCCCCAGCACCCCAAACATCCCTGACATTGCCACGAGAAGAAGAGAGAAAAGAGAGAAAGGGGGATGTAGGATACTTAAAGCAAGGGGAGACACTCCTGGAATGATCTGGGATTTGCTTCCTTATTTTTAATTTTATTTATTTATTTTTTTAAGCTCTGCTCTCCCTTTGCCAAGCTCTGGGTGTGGAGAGGAGCTGTGGGCAGGGCTGTGCTCCCGCTCCTCGCTGTGATAATTCTCCCTGCTGCCCTTCAGCCTCGCCCAGTGCTGCCTCCTCATCCTCCCTGCTGCCCCTCAGCCTCACCCAGTGCTGCCTCCTCATCCTCTCTCATCCCCACAGCTCTGGGGGTGGCTGTGGCTCTGGTTTGGGGTTTCAGTTTTATCTCAAACTCAGCGTTGGGCTCTGGTTTCAAGGCTTGCCCAGCTGGGCAGGGACAGGGAGGGAGAATGGAGCTGTCAGGGGAGGAGGAGGAGGCTGGAGATCAGGAAAAGTTTCTTTCCCCAGGGAATGGTCACAACCCCCAGGCTGCCAGAGCTCCAGCAGGGGTTGGACACCACTCCCAGGCACAGGGTGGGATTTTGGGGTGTCTGTGCAGGGCCAGGAGCTGCACTGGGGATCCCTGCGGGTCCCTCCCATCTCAGGATATTCAGATTCCCTGTGGGTCTCTCCCATCTCAGGATATTCAGATTCTCTGCAGTTTTCCCCCTGAGATCCTTCAGAGGAAGATTCTGTCTGGTGCAGATCAAACCCTGAGCACCCCCTGCGCAGAGGAACGGCTCTGAGGATGAGCAGCGTTGGGAAGAGGGGCTGAATTTCTGCTGGGGATGAGGGAAACGCCTTTTCTGTGTGATTAACCCTGTTTTCCCTGCACCTCTGTCCCCTTGGACAGGCACAGGAACCTCCTCTCCCGTCTTTGCTTTGGTTGTTGCAGTCTGAATCTGTCAACAGAGGAGTGTCAGCAGCCTACACGGGCAGCAGTTTTATTTAACACCATGCCTTTCCCTCCTCACCACCGTTTTTCATTTCATCTTTCAAAGCCATAATTATCTAATATTAATGTTCTCATCATCACGACGTTCACAGAAAGACAGTGGGGCTTTTGTCCACAGAGACAAAGATCTCCAAAATTAATATAACGCTTGTACAGGATTGATTCCAACCTCAGAGCTGCCCTCAGCCAGAGGGACCAATCTGTTTAAAAATATCTGCTGCTAATTACCCAAAGAGCCATCACTCAGCTGGAGGACTGAGTGAAATTGTCCTTCACTTGTCACATCCACCTACAAATCCTCCCAGCCCTCATTGTTTTCGTGTGGCTCCAAAAACACGTCGTGCTTTAACCCCAGGCAGAAACTCAGCTCGGCCTCCAGGGTGGGATGGGGGAGAGGAGTGGAGGAGGAGAGGTGAGAAAACTCGTGGGATGAGATAAAGATGGTTTAATAGGTAAAGCAAAGCCAGGAAAGAGAAGGAAAACAAGGAATTCATTCCGCGTGTTCCATCGTCAGGTGTTCAGCCATCCCCAGGATGGGCTCTGGACATCCCCTGGGCCTTTGTCTTCTTCATCTTCTTCCTCTTCCTCTTCCCCTTCTTCTTCTTCTTCCCCTTCTTCCACATCCTTCTCTTCTTATTATTCATCTTCTTCCTCTTCCCCTTCTTCTTCTTCTTCCACTTCTTCTTGTTCTTTCTCTTCTTCTTCCACTTCCTTCTCTTTTCTTCTTCCTCTTTCTCTTCCTCTTCTTCCTCTTCTTCTTCTTCCTCTTCTTCTTCTTCCTCTTCTTCTTCCTCTCCTCCAGCTCCATGTGCTGAGAGAAAACCAACTCCATTCCAGCCAAAACCAGCACAAAAATCGAGATATTTTCCATCTGTTCCAGGAGGGGAGGGAGAACCTGGGAACTGAGACCTGCAGGAATGGGATTTATTATTGCAGAGAGGAATCTGCCCCATCCCTGGAGGTGTTCAGGGATAGGGTGGAGAATCCTGGTTTGGGTGTCCCTGATCATGGCAGGGGGTTGGGATGAGATGAGATTTTAGGTCCCTTCCAACCCAAAATGGGAAATTTTCCCAAATTTTCCCCACCTTCCTTCAGAGCTTTGGGGGAAGGTGATGGCCACGTTTGGAGATAACAACAATAATTAAAGGCACAAGGCTTGGAGCTTTGGGTGTGCAGGATGGAGTCGCCTTCCCTGGAGCAGATGGGTCAGGACCACAGAGCTCTGGGCTTAGTCTTGGTTTTAATTGTCCTGTGCTGAAGGGAAGGGAAGGGAAGGGAAGGGAAGGGAAGGGAAGGGAAGGGAAGGGAAGGGAAGGGAAGGGAAGGGAAGGGAAGGGAAGGGAAGGGAAGGGAAGGGAAGGGAAGGGAAGGGAAGGGAAGGGAAGGGAAGGGAAGGGAAGGGAAGGGAAGGGAAGGGAAGGGAAGGGAAGGGAAGGGAAGGGAAGGGAAGGGAAGGGAAGGGAAGGGAAGGGAAGGGAAGGGAAGGGAAGGGAAGGGAAGGGAAGGGAAGGGAAGGGAAGGGAAGGGAAGGGAAGGGAAGGGAAGGGAAGGGAAGGGAAGGCTGAGCCCTGCTGAATGCAGCCCCCAGTGGATGTTTGGTGTCTCCATATGGGCCAGCCCACGCAGCCACGCCGGAGCTGTGACAGCCCTGGGGAATGTGAGGCACGACAGGGGCAGGGCTGGGAGCCAGGGCCCTCCCCGGGCTGGGGAGCAGCTCCAGGGGACCTGGCTGCCGGGAACACAGCCCTGCCCTCACCCAGAGCTGACAAATCCCCTCTCCTTTGGGGCTTTGATTCATCAGCAGCCAAACGCCTCCCATAAAACTTCCCCAGGTGTCCATAAAAATCCAGAGTAACAAACCTCCTTCTTTTATTTCTCATCTCATTCTTTTCTTGTGTTGATGAAAAAGGCTTTTACTGGAGGAAAGCATCTTTGATGAAAAAAATATCGACTTCTGTGCTCTCTCTTGCACATCATCCCTCTTCTCTCTCACCCTCAAGGTCGTGCATCCGCCAGAGTCAGCGGAGTTGTGTGGGATTAACGCCAAGGGGAGGGAATTCAAAAGTTTTACCTGGACAGGTGTGGCTGTGGCTGCTCAGGTTTTGCATTATCCATATTTCTTGGTTTTTGCATCACCAGCTGTCCCCTGAACTTCTGCAGCTCTGCTTTGGCTCATTTTCCACCTGTGATTTTTTTGGAAGGCTCCACAGTTGGAATTTAAGCTCCTTTGCCATGTCCCTCTCCAGGTTCAGATCAGGTGATGCAGCCAAATCTCCATTTTCCTGCCATCCCCCAGCACAGCAGGGTCAATAATTAGGTCAATAATTAAAGTCCTTTCTTCTCCATGGCACAGCCCAAGCCTGGAAGTCATTGGAAGCTGCAGACAGGGAGGTCTGGGCTGATCCCATTAATTTCCTTCATGTGCCATCAAGACAGGTGCAGAACGAGCCTAATGAAGCTCAAAGCTTCAGAAAATGAAGGAGCTGGGTTGGGTTTATTTTTTAGGAATTCACTCCCAGCAGCATCTGTCTGATGGGTTTGAAGGGGGGACAGGTGGGGAATGCTGGATGAGTGGAAATTTCTCGCTAAGGACAGGAGGGAAAGGAGTTGGGAGCAGGAATGGCCAAGCCCCTGATGGCTGAAAATCCCACCCAGGTGACACCACGGCTGCTTTTGGGTTTGCAGCCAATTTTACTGCAGAAAAGGGGGGGAAGCAGCAAAAAATTGCATCTCTGCTGGAGGAGGGGAGGGAGATATCCCAGACTATGCCAAAATTGCATCCAAAATTCTGATTTTTGTGGTGCTGCATGAGAGGGCTTGGGAAAAAAGAGCAGCACTGAGAGGAAAATCCTGGAGCGTGCAGATCCTGTGCTTGGAATTCTGGCAGATGAAGATTTGCTCTGCTCTGGGGATCTGTATCTCCAA
Organism: Prinia subflava; assembly: GCF_021018805.1. Taxonomy (NCBI): domain Eukaryota; kingdom Metazoa; phylum Chordata; class Aves; order Passeriformes; family Cisticolidae; genus Prinia; species Prinia subflava. Next base: position 2,235,899 of record NC_086268.1, read on the forward strand.
ACCCGGGCTGTAAATGCCCCAGCCTGGTATTTAGGGGCTTATTTTTACCTCAGTATATAATCCTAAATGGAACACCATCATGGAAAATTATGCTCTTTTTTTGGCCTGAAATGCTCTTTTTTAAGGGGATATTTCTGCCTCCCCCTTATTCCTCCCCACCTCCTTCATCCCCAGCACCAGAGCTGCCTCTCCCCGACGTGACTCAGCCGCTGAATGAGCCAAACATTCCCAAAAAAAGCCCCGCAGTGCTCGGAGCTGCTGCTGTTTGATCAATCAGAGGCAGCGGAAAAAGCAGATTTGCTGCAGCACCACGAGCTGGGATGTGCTGGAGCTGCTCTCCCCCATCCCAGCTCCGTCTGGAGCAGCTGCTCCGGGCTCTGGGAGTTCAGGAAGAGCAGCAGCAGCTCTGAACAGCCCGGGCACCACGGGACAGAGCCGTGGGATGCTTTAGATGAGCCCTTAATTAATGAGCCCGTGCAGAGAAGCAGAAACTCCAAGTTGCCTCCCCAGCATTTTGCCTGAGTCAGATCCCGGGAAACCCTGTGGAAATCCAGCTGCTGGATGTGAATTCCTGCCTTTTGTCAGGGAGTTTGGCAAGGCAGAGTCATCCTTCAGCACAGAGATCCTCGCTGGCAGCACGGCAGGGCCTCATCCCCTCCTGAGGAGCTGCCAGGGTGGGATTGGAACCAAGGAGAATCCCTAAAGCTGCAGCCAGCCTTCCCTCGAGGAGGGAGGAAGGCTTCCCTCACCATCCTCACTTCCCCACCGTCCAAACCGGAGGTTTTTAGATGGGATACTGGGGAGGAATCCTCCCCTGTGGCCCCAGAATGGATTTCCCAAAGGATGCCCCATCCCTGGGAGTGTCCAAGGTCGGGCTGGAGGGCGTTTGGAGCAACCTGGGATGGTGGAAATTGTCCCTTCAACCAGCAACAAGAAATCTCTAAAGTCCTTTCCAAGCCAGACCATTCCATGGCACCAGGAGGGGATAAATGGATGTTTGTGTTTTCCAGAAGAGCTGCTTTGATGGTTTTTTTTTTTCTGGAGATGACATTAGCACAAGCAGTCAGCTGTAACCTCTGGGCAGATCAAAACCCTGCTCGAGCAGCTGGCTGGGAAAAAACAACCACTGAGGTGTTGCTAAAAGCTTTTATTTCCTGCCACTGTGTTGTTTGGAGATCCTTGTCAATGAGGAAAGGGAAAAAAGTTTAATTTGCTCTAAAGCCATGTTCAATCTCTGGGTCCCGGTATATCTCACCAGCACAGCCCTTCCTCTGTTGTTCTCCCTCCCTTGAATAACTCGGTGAATTAAGCTGGGAATTGGGTGATTCACAGCGTTCAGAGCCGATTTTGGGAGGAAATGAGCGGGACTGGCGGGGTGTGGGGGCTGAATTCACACCTTCGGGTGGCTCTTTCCTCCTGTCCCTTTCTGCGCCTTGGGACTGCTGCTGCCTCTCATCCCGACCATCCCAACCCCTCTCCAGGAGCCCCTCACGGGCACTTGGGCACTCAACACCTTCCCAGCACATCATTTGCTCCATAAATGCCCAAGTTTTGCCTTATTTCTGCAAAATTCAGCTCCATTTTTGGGGTTTTTGGGGTTTTTTGGGGGGGGGTTTTGGGGGGTTTTTTTTTTTTTTTTTTTTTTTTTTTTTTTTTTTTTTTTTTTGGTTTTGTTTTGTTTTGTTTTGTTTTTTGGTTTTTGGTTTTGTTTTGGTTTTTGTTTGTTTGTTTGTTTGTTTTTTGTTTGTTGTTTTTTGTTTTTTCCTTCTCCCAATCCCACCGCGCTGCAGCACCGAGATTTTCTACTCCCTTTCCTAAAAGTGACCCTGCTCCCTTTTCTCTGCAAGGTTGTCACAGACAGGGACATCCAGGACACATCTCTGCACACCTCCAGTTTTTAATTTGGATGTTCAGGGCAGCAGAGCTTTTCCTTTTGGAGTTTCTGGCCTGACAAACCCCCTCGGGAACATTTCCTGGCGCTGTGACACCTCCCAGATGATGCCACATGAACTTTGGGTGGCCACAGATGGCATCAGAGACAGGAAATGTCACCAGGCTCGGATTTTTTCCCTTCTCCCTCTCCCAGGGGGTGAATTCAGAGACCTGGGAGGGACCAGCCCCAACCTCTGCTGGGGGAATCTGTTCCCAGCTGGTTCTGCCCCAGCTCTGCCCTTTGCATTCCCATTTAGCTCAGCATTTTTGTCTCTTCTCGAAGGGTTTTCCTCAGGGACTTCTGTCAAAACCTCCCTCTGTACCTTTGAAGGGGTTGTTCATCCTCAGGGCAGGAGGAGGGGAAGGAGAAAATCAGAAATAAGGGGGAAAAAAGGCAAAAATGGGAGAGTGGGATTCCCAAACCGCAGTTATTTAATACTAAAGACTGAGCCAAGTCAGTCTCGTCCCATTTTACTGAAGCATTTGGCCACACTGGCTATTTAGGTCAGGAAAAATATCACATTTTTTAGTGTAAATATCACATTTTGTAGGTTAAAGGCTGAGGAACAGCCCAGCACCAGCAAGGCAAACACGCAAAGCATCCCTTGAATTTTGTCTCAGTGTTTCAAAGTGCAGGAAGGGAGATGTGTCCGAAAATATTTGGATTTTCGGAGCAAAATCCTTTTGAGAACCTCTCCCAGGATGGATCCCCCCCTGCAACCAGCTCTGGTGAGGGGCTGCTCATCCTGCAGATGACTTTTTGCAGGTCCCAGCCCATGTCAGCTCCTTTCAGCTAAAAAAGGACCCAACAGATGGGTTCATGCATACATTTAGCTCAGACACGAGGAGGTTTTTATAAGCACTGATTTAACAGGAGCAGATTAAAAAAAAAACAACAACCCTCGACTGTTTTTAGGTGAAACTTGGTCAGCTTTCAAAAGGGAACAGGTTTGCTTCAGTGTTGGTGTTTGTAACCTCTCACATGATAAATTGCAATTTAAATCATCTCCCAAAGCCGCAGCGGCGAAATTATTCCAGAACTGCCAAAGCAGAACACCTCATCATTGTCAATATTCTTTTATCCCCCTCTGGTCAAAATTAGCACAATTTCACAACATAATTTGCTTGGGGATGAATGACATTTTCAAATGGAAAACAGGCCCCATTCAGCTGCTCATTCATTTGATTGGAAATGAATTTTTTAGTGGCAGTTTCACACACTTTGCTGTCTGTGAATACTCTGTGATTGCAACTTTCTCAGACGTGTGTGTGTTGGCAACAACAGATTCCAAAAAAGAGTTTCTCCTGATAAATCTTGGCCTAAAGCTTGTCACTTATGGGTGTCTGGGAAGAGTATTTGGAGCAGCTTTGATTCTTGTCTGTGGCATGTTTTAAATCCCTGATTGGATGAGCATAAATCTTTTCCTGTATAAATTTTCGTGATTATCAAGCTGAGATTTGGTTTTCTGCTTAAAACGGTGTCAAAGACACTTTTTTAAAGCAATCAATTTACAATTCTTTTTAAAAAAACCCCACAAACCAACATGAAGAGCCTCTGGACACTTCTTATCTCAAGTGCTTTTATCCATTTTCTTTCATTGCCTACATTTGTTTGTTACTTATCCCAATCGTGCTTAATTCCAGTTGAGATCACAGGGGCTTTTCAACAGCATTTATCTCCCCATGTGAACACACAATTTCCAGCATAAAAGGAGCCTGCTCTGCTAATAAATAGCACTGGAGAAATTAGATTTAGGTGGGATATTGGGAAGAAATATTTCAGTATAAAGGTGGTGAGGCCCTGGCACAGGGTGCCTGCCCCATCCTGGAAGTGTCCAAGGCCAGGTTGGAGCAACCTGGGATAGTGGAAGGGTTGGAACAGGATGAACTTTGAGGTTTTTTCCACCTCAAACCATTCTGGGACTTTATGAAATAATATTGCCCATTTTTGCAGTGGGTGTTTGGGGAAGGCTCACCCGGCACCCCAAACTGAGGCTGGGTCTTGCTGCGACTGAACTTGAAGTAGGTAAAAATACTTTAAATTATTTAATTTAATTTATTGTAATTTAATTTATTTATGTCTTTAATTTATTGTAATTACTCTTTTTAATTATTTTGTTTTCAGGCAGAGGTTCTCTTAGCTGTAAGGCTGGATTATTTCACTCTGGAGCAGAGTTTAGGACATTTTTCCCTCTGTCACTGTCACCACATTGCCAGCGATGAGTGCCACAACCCAGGGCTGCACTTTGAGGGTGTCAGTGCCACTGTGGCCAGGCAAGAAATTATTCCGGGTCATTCCCTTCCATCAAAAAGCTGCTGTGGACAGGGAAAATTCCCTCTGGGATGAAAGTGAGTCTTTGGGGCAACTTTCCTGAGCTCTCTCCAAGGCTGTATCCCCTCCAAATCCTTTGTCCTGGAGATGTTCTGCCTCTGGGAATGCTCCTGGTTTGGGACAGTTCTCTCTGTCCGTGCTAGATTGCCACTGCCTAATTGCTCTGTGTGTGAAAATTTCCTTTTATCAGCTCCAAATGAATCCCCTTTTAGCGTTATTGCATCTCTTTTTTATGGAAAGCAAACCCAGGAGCCCCCAGCGTGCCATTTATCACCTCACAGCCTCCACCTTTTATTCCTCTCCTCCCTGAACCCTTCACGTTTTTAATCTCTCCTAACACAGGAATGTCCACATCGCTCCCGCCCTCGGGGCTGCAGCAAAGCCCTGTCCTGAGCAGGGTTTGAGCTCTGAAAACATTTCAAACATTTGAAATGTTTGAATGAACATTTCAGGAGGGATGGGGTGGGTGATTCCAGATTCCTGGCTGTGAGTGCAGGAAATCTTGTTCCTGAGCATCTCCTGGATTCTCTGTATCAAATGGAATTTGGGAGGTCACTGTCACCCTCACAGGGGCTCAGAGCTGGGGAATAAACCCCTACAAACGGGGTATTCCATGGGTAACACCAGCTCAGTGTGTTCCAGGCACAGCCTAAGGGTTAATCCTGGCCTATCCCAAACCATCTCTGCCTTTGGTGGATGCCTTGCTTTTATTTCCAAACATTAAATCCAATTTTCCCTTCTCTGGCCCTTTCTTTTCCCTGTCTACATCCATAAATCGTAAATGATAAGAGATTTATGAAACTAATTTTAACTGGTTTGGGGTTTTTTTTATGGTTTTTTTTGTTGTTGTTCTCCTCATTCTAACTCCAAACAGAATCCCAAGTGCTCCCTTTTCTCTTGTGCTGCTCCCATTGGTGTTTTATTTTAATTTAGACTGAAACCTCCTGTCCTGGATGCACATCCCAGGCTGGAAGGACGCCCTGCAGGAATTGATCCCAAATTTCACCTCTCCCATTGAAGCCAGTGGGGTTATTCCAGATTTTGGATGAGATAATTTGGTGTTCCAGCCTGGGGATCTTCCCAGAAAAACAACCACAGAGGATCCAGCCACTGATTTATCAAAACAATGTATTTAATCCCAAATAAATGGCTCCAGACGATGGAGACGAGGTCAGCAGTGGATAACTGGAAGTGTTTCCTCCTGGGGAAAACATCTCCTAAGAAAAATATTTCTTCTCCCTAACATCAGGATTGATATCCTCCAAAAAAATAGGAGTAAAAACAGGTTACTGAGCTCTCCCCTTTATATTTAAGTAATTTTTTTCCTCGAGGCTTAGTGCTAATTGCCCAGCATTTAATTGCCTTGTATTTTTATTTGCAATTCATTTTTTCCCAAGGATCGATGCAGTAACTCAGATAAAAGATTGGGAATCAGCTGCTGAGCCACAGAGAATTCATCATTATCTATTGATTCCCGTGCCATCAGCAAATGAAACTCTTGTCCACATCATGAAAAAAAATAAAAAAAAATAAAGCAAAGTGGGATAAATGGAAAGGGCAGGAATTGCAGGGTGGATTTGAGAAGTTGCTCCATTTTTGTGTGGCCTTTGTGACCCTGGTGGGGCAGAGAGCAATCAGCTCTCAAAAGGCTGAGCTTGGAGGATCCCTCACGGCTCTCAGATATAATTTAGACTGAATTTTGGGTTGCCAGGCAGGTTCTTCCACAGTGATCAGGACTCAGAGCTGAGCAAACTTCGGGAAAAATCCCATTTTTTTGGTCAGCATCTCCTGCTCTGCTCCAGCAGCCCCCTTGGTCTCACTTTAAATCTCCCATTGCTGTTCTGAAAGCTCTGAGATGCTCCCCCAGAGGCCAGACAAGAAAATAGGAACTGAAGGAAGGTCCCAGAGTGGGAAAACTCTGGATTTGATCCATGGGTGGTTATTAGATCCCAGCAGCCGCTTTGGTCACTAATTACACACCAGATTTAATTGCAGCAATCAAATTTTGTGTCCCCTCATGGCCGAGGGGCTGGAACCTGAGATTGATCCGGGAATTCAGAAGGATGTTGTGATAAATGCCAATAACTCGCTTTTGAAATTTATGAAAATTTAATAAGGAATAAAAATTGGTTACAAAATAATTAATACAAGTTCAAAAAAAGTTTTCAGAGACAGGACAAATAATGAGACACTAAGAGTAAAGAAAAAAAAGGCAGTCTGGACTGTCCTTCCTCTTTCCTAGAAAAAGGCTAGGAAAGAGAAGGGCTTTCTTCAGGAGGAATGTCTCTTTTTTGAAGACTAAAATTTCAAAATTATACAATCTTTATCTTAAGACAGACCCGTTTGTCCAGAGTCCCCCTTCTAATCTTTGGGGTTTTTTTTTGTTTGTTTGTTTGTTTTTTCTTTTCTTGAGCTAAAGAAAATATCTTACACACAATTCTTTTATTACTAAAACTTAATGTTAAAAACTACATTTACTATATTATTCAAATGTTAATACAGCATAACTTTTCTACCTAGCATATTGCATATAGTAAATATCTGCGTAGAGCCACACACACACAACAAGCCTTTTTCACAGATGTGAGCCCAAAAGTGCTGCGGGCACTGAGGAGGGTGATCCTGGCAGGAAAAAAGGAGAAATTCAGGAATGTGGGCAGCTGGAATTGGTGGGAAATCATCCGGTCCCTGCGGAGGGAAGGACAGATAATGGGGAGAGGCAGGAAAGGCGAGGATCAAAGTGGGAATTGATGCTGCAGCGGGCCGGGGAGGGATCAAAGGGGAGATCAAACAGGTTGCCAAGGCATCCCAGGCTTTCTTCAGCTCCCTCCTTTCCTTGGAAGGGAGGCTGAAGAAACAGAGACAATGAATGCAGTGCTGGTGAGGGGCTGGGGGGCACAGCCCAGCCAGGAGAAATAAATCCCAGCACAGCCCTGTCCTTTATTTTTGATGTTTTTAAAGGTGAAAGCTGAATTTTCCTGTTTTCCTGAGGAGCTCTCCCTGTTTCTGCAGGCTTTTGGTCCAATCCTGTTTAAAAATCTCCCTGAATTCCTGGCTTGATCCTTCACTGACAGAGCCAGGGAGGTGTGGGGGCTGCACGTGTCACCCCAGAGCACCCAGAGCTCCCCCAGCCCATCAGTGGCTCGGAAAATCCCCAAATCCAGGGTTCCTTTCACCTGCCCAAAGCCCTGTGACCACTGCCAGAGACTGGAAGTGATGCCCAGGCCAAGGAATGGGTGAAAGTAAAGAAAATCCGAGATCTAGAGGAGGCTGGTGTGCTCATAACCTTCAGGGTTTGCTCCTGAGCAATTCTTGCTGTTATCCAGATGGACCCGGTTCCAAGTGGGTGTTTGTGTAAGTCCTGAGGGGCATTAGCAGCTCCAGATCAGCATTTTAATCTTCCTTCAATTCCTATTTTCTTGTCTGGCCTCTGGGGGAATTTCTTGTCTGGCCTCTGGGGGAACATCTCAGAGCTTTCAGAACAGCAATGGGAGATTTAAAGTGAGACCAAGGGGGCTGCTGGAGCAGAGCAGGAGATGCTGACCAAAAAAAATGGGATTTTTCCCGAAGTTTGCTCAGCTCTGAGTCCTGATCACTGTGGAAGAACCTGCCTGGCAACCCAAAATGCAGACACAGCTCGATTTGAGACAAACCCCCCCTGCCAGCGCCTCACTCTGCGGAAAGAAAAACCTCCCCGCCTTCAAAGCAAACCCCAGGTTTTCCCAAATTGGCAGGAAATGACTCATCCCACAAATACAGGCTCAGAAATAGCCCACTTCTCATCCAGGTATGAGAAAGAATTTTAAAAAAATCCCTTAATTAGGGTTTATGGGGAAGTGTTTGGGAGGTCTCAGGTGCTCTGCTGGTCCTGTGTTGGTTTTGAGCCTCCTCCAGTGCCAAAGATGCAAGGGAAGCCTCAGCTCTGTGATTTTTCCTGGGACAGCAAAATTGCTGCCCACACCATCCAGCCTTGCCAGAGTGGTACAGCTAATTAGACAGGTAATTAAACAGGTAATTAGACAGGTAATTAGACAGGCAATGTCCAGGTAATTAGACAGGTAATTAAGCAGCCAAATCTGACTGACAGGAAACTTGGGCACCCCTTGCTGGGGTCAGAACTTCGGGATGGATTTCCCACTGCCTCGGGAAAAGAGATTTTATCCAGGGTATCTCTCTGCTATTTAGGCTCAACTGAAATTTGGTTTTCCTTGGCAGTGCCCAAGAATTCTGTTCCACTTCTATTTTCCCTGGGGGGAAATGGATAGGGAATGACAGAAGAACAAAACAAATCCAAAAATAATCCCCTGCCCTTGCTTTTGTTCCTCCCTTTGGCCGTGCTGCCATCCTCTCGTGGCCATTGAATCACATTGATTACACTGATGTTGTTCTGGAGGGTTTGCTCTGATTCTTGGGAAAACAGAAATAAAACTCTGCTGGACCAGGGGTAGCTGAAGAGTTTGGGGATTTTTTCCTCCACAACCCACCCCAGGTTCTGGATTTGGGATTTTCCTCCTTTTGGGGGAGAGATGGGAGCAGAGCCAGTGGAAATATCAAGGTTTGTGTGAGTTACTTTAATTCCCATCCCTTTCCCCCTCTCCTGGGGATAAATTTCAGCACATCCTCATTCTGCTGCTCCCATTCCACAGGGAATTCTCTCCTCAGCGTTGGAAAACGCCTCATTAGGGAGGAAGCAGGCGGGGATGGATTTGCTGAGACAGGACCTAAGGGGGTGATTTTGGAGGTTTTTTTGCTCTTCCTCAACTCAGCTGTGGTAGTTTTCATCAAGGATGTTTGAGTTGAATTTTTCTAATGTATTAATCCCTCCAGATTTGAGGGATTTCTGTTATTAATACCCTAAAGACAATCTGAACTGTTGTCCCAACACCAAAAAAAAACACCCAAAAAAACCCACAACAAACAAACAAACACAAAAACAAAAACAAACATAAAAAAACCCCAAACACCAAAAAAAACCAAAACAAAAACCCCCCAAAAACCCCAAAAAACAAATAAATAAGCACAGCTCAATCTCCTCTTCCCATTTAATTCAGTGTCTCCCTTTTTGGGGATGTGTCAGACACTGAGCTCATCCTTTCAAGCACTGTGTCAGTGTAGAGGAGTTGTTCAAATTGCCATGTGTAGATGCATTAAAAAAGCTCGAGCTGTTTGTCTGGTGGGAGGAAATGTTTTCTCTTCGGAGGTTCCAAGCAAAACTTAGTCCACTTTTCCCCACTGTCTTTTCACTGAACTGAAAAAAGATGATTTCATCAGCTTTCCTTGATTTCTTTTCTCTTTTTTTTTTGGCTTTTCTTAAAGCTTCACCTCCATGAATCATGTGTTTATCTTTAAAATCAAAAAGAAAAACTCTCTGGCTCCCCCCACCACCCCAAGCCTTGCAGTGCCATTAAAAATTCTAAAAGCTGTGTAGCCTTAGAGAATAGCCTTTCCAAAGACATGAAAAAGAATTGCTGATTTATTTATTATTTATAGAGCTCATTATATTTTAACTCCGGGGGGTGGCAAATATAGGATAGACTCCTTCAAACAACTCGTGGGCCCTCCAGTGGTGCTCTCCGTGGTTTCTGTGCTGGAAAAGGGAGGGAAGAAGGAGAAAAGTGAAGTGAGGACAGGTGGGGTGGGCAGTTTTTGGGAGGTTTGATGGGCTGGGATAAGGAATAAATGGGTCAGTTTGGCCAGGACAGCTGGGAATTATTTGGGGTGGGATTCAGGAATTATTTGAGATGGGATTCAGGAATTTGTGAGCTGTCACTGGATCACCCCAGCAGTGCATGAAAGCTTGGAGGAAGGGAATATTTGGGAATATATCACTCCTTGAGTGGTAGGTTTGATGGGCTGGGATTCAGGAATTTTGGCCAGAACAGCTGGGAATTGTCTGGGATGGGATTCAGGAATTATCTGGGATGAGATTCAGGAATTTGTGAGCTGGCACTGGATCACCCCAGCAGGGCAAGAAGGCTTGGAGGAAGGGAATATTTGGGAATATATCACTCCTTCAGTGATAGGTTTGATGGGCTGGGATAAGGAATAACTGAACCTGTTTGGCCAAGACAGTCAGGAATTATCTGGAATGGCATTCAGGAATTATCTGGGATGGGATTCAGGAATTATCTGGGATGGGATTCAGGAATTATCTGGGATGGGATTCAGGAATTATCTGGGATGGGATTCAGGAATTATCTGGTATGGGATTCAGGAATTATCTGGGATGGGATTCAGGGAGTTTCCTCCTGGAAGCTCAGCAAAGCACACCCCAAAATCCCAAATTCCCACTGGATATGGGGACGACTGTCCCAGCAGTAACAGGGCCTGCACAGCCTCTCCTGATCCCAACTTTCCTTCCCCCATGGAATCTCACTCCGTGTCCTCAGCAGCTCCTGGATTCTTTTTCTCCTTCGGGAAAAATGAGGATTCACATCTTGTTTGTCACTGTTGTCTTGTTCCTGCGGCTGACTCGGGGATAAGGATCTGGCACAGAACATTTTTATCAGCTGTAGTAAATGTTCTTTCGTTATTAATTCCATTTGGGATCAATAATTAATGCTGCTGTCTCCTTTACAATCCCCTCGGTGGGAGAGGAGGTCAGGATTTCAGGGCTTTGTGTTTCTTGAAGCCCTCACAATCCCCAAATACACAAGGATTCCTATATTATGATTTTTTTTTTTTTCCTTGTTTAGGGGTCAGCAAGATCCCAATTTATGGGGAAAAGGTGGATAATTGGGAATAAAATTCCCAGCACAAAGGAAAGGTAGCAAAGACTGAGCAAGGATCATCCCATCTCTCGCTGCTCAGAATAATTCAGGGAGACTTGCGGGGCAGAAAGTGAACTTTAAATTGGTAGGAAAAGCAGAAAAAAAGGAGAATTTCTCTGCCCACCACAACCTCCCCAGGGCTGAGAGTTTTCTGTCAAATTCTTTTAGTAAATTCCAGGTTTGGGTCAGTGCAGCCCAAACTTCACCTGCCACTGGTGATTCCAACGTGGAAATGCTTTGTGGTCTCTTGATCCAAGGCACATCCCTGGAGCATCTCCTACCTCAAAAATCAAAGTGATTTGGGCTCCAAATTTCACAAAACAAACAGGGCAAGGCTCAGGAGCCAGAATTTCTGTGGCTTTCAGCCGTCTTTAGCTCCCAGCTCCCTTTGGGCCAGTGCACAGGGCTCCTTCTTGGCTGCTCTTCTGAGGCATCCACCAAGAGCAGATAAATCCTCAGCTGAAGTTTATTTCTGGAACAGCAAAATCCTGGAGTTTGTGCTTTGTGCCAGCTCTTGACCCTGCTGCGGGCAAAAAGAGAATTCCAAAAGGTGGAATTCCAAGGAGTACCTGCTAAAGGCTCAGTTAATCCCACAGGGTAAGAATGGCAGAGGCATTTCCTCACCCCATGAACCAGGAGATGTTCTCCTTCCCAGGGAAAGAGGCAATGAGGATAAAATTCCCAATTCCCATCTTCTCAGATGGTTTCCTTTCCCTGCTGTCTTCTCACAGCTTTTCCTCTCCCCTTCCCTTTTGCCCTTAGCCAAACCTAAATCATTTAAATGCAAAAAGAGGGGTTAAATTCATTTACCTGGCGAGGTGCCACAGCACTAAGCCTGACAGACAGGGAAAAACAGAATTTTTGGGAGGGATGGGTTGGGACTGAGTCGATTTTTGGGGTTCCAGACTAAAGGGGAAAGCCCAAACAAAGAATTGCTGCTGTTCCTTGCCTCGGTTGTTACAAACCACACATCCAAACCTTTCTGCTGAATTCCCTGAATTCCCAATGGGCCTGGAGGAGGATGGAGATTCCACGGCTGCTCCTGGGATGGAGCAGCAGCAAACTCCAGCTCTCACTGGGAGGATAATCCAGGTCCCTGCAGAACCTGCTGGAAAAGCTCCTCCTGCCTCTGCTGTTGTCATTTTTTCTGATGTTTTTCTCTTTCATCCCCAGATTTTTTTTTCTTTTTCTTTTTTTTTTTGCCAGTGGTGGATTTGATTTCAGTGCCCAGGAATTTCTCCTGGTGTGCCATTGTCATCTCCTAGTTCCTGCCTCTTCTGGAAAAGATTTTCAAACAAAGATCTTCAATCTCTAATTCAAAAATTAATTCACTCAGGTGGTTGGTGTTTGCCCCCTGTTTGAACTCATGGATGTTCTGTGGTATAAACTGAATTAAAATTACCTGGGCCCTCGTCTGCTTTTGCAAACACCGACTGGAGCATTCAGATTTTTGCCTCCTCCTCCACCAGAGGCATAAATGGGATTATTCCACAGCATTCCAGTCAGCCACAGCCCCAAACCAGGGAAACAATGGAGCTCTCTGCCAGCAGAAGTGAAAATGGGATTCAGAGCCTAATTAGATGGGGAGACTGGGAGCAAATATGTAAATACCAGGATGACTATTGTAAAAAAAAAATATTTTCAGTTATTTGTACTGCAGGATTTCTTGATTTGCTGCTGGGACTGGGGGGTTTGATCTCTTAGGAAAGGGGGGGAAATGCCACGGAAATCAAAGCAGGGCTTTGTTTTTCCAATGTGCTGGAGATGGGGAGGGCAGGTGAGCATTGATCAATTAAGAGGAATGTGAGGGGGGAATGAAAAAAAGGTGCCAGGGATGCTCTGACATCAACATGGAGTGGCTGGGAAATGTCTGAGCAGTGCAAAATGTGGGCAGATCCACCAAGGAACCAGGCAGGGACACAAGCTGTGCTTTTTTGGTGATTTTTTAATTTTTTTTTTTTTTTTTTTTTTTTTTTTTTTTGTTAGGTTTTTTTGTTTTGGTTTGGTTTTTGTTTTGTTTCTTGGGGGGTTTTTTCAGGTTATTTTGTTTTGTTTTGTTTTGTTCTGTGTTTTTCTGTTTTGTTTTGTTTTGTTTTTGGGTGTTTTTTTGGGTTATTTTGTTTTGTTTTGTTTTTGGGGGTTTTTTTGGTTATTTTGTTTTGTTTCATTTTGTTTTGTGTTTTTCTGTTTCGGCTCAGTTTGTTGGTTTGTTTGTTTGTTTTTGGTTTTTTTTTTAATAAGTAGAACTAGAAATGCCAGGCAAGAAGAGTTTAATGAGTGCTGCCCGCAGAAAATGGATAAATGTCCACAGAAAATGGATAAATGTCCACAGAAAATGGATAAATATCCCTTCTGTTGGGATCTGGACATTGCCATCAGCCTCATGAGGGGCTCAGGGCTTTGCAGGCTGCTGAAAGCACAGCCCCAGGCAGGGGTTTGTGCTCTGTGGCAGGAAAGGAGAATTTGTGATGCCCTGAGTGGCAGAGAAAAAAGCAACGCGGGCTCCTGGTAATGCAATCCCCGCCTGAGAGCCGCAGAACAGCCTGTGCAGAGGCTGGAGGAGAGCCTGGCCTTGGAGGAAAAGCTGCAGGAAATTGCTGTGGGCCCTCAGGGGAGGCTCTGAGGAACTGATTTAGGATGGGTCAGAGCGTTTTTAGCCCAAATTGCCCTCTGTAATTCGTGGTGTGCCAAGTGCCAGCTCCTCTCAAATCCCAACATCTCCCAGAACCACGATCCCGTTTCATCCCCTTCCCTGAACTCTGAGCCCGGCTGCTTTGAATAAAAGCATCCTTCCCTTCCTGCCTGAAACACAGACTTGAAATTATCCTTGGAGAGGGAGCAGAGCCTTGCTCCGAAGGGTTTCTCCACTGCTGGAGCTCCAGCTCAGCCTCTCCAGCCCACCAGGGACCAGACAGCCCAAAAGAAATAATAATACTAATAATACTAATAATACTAATAATACTAATAATACTAATAATACTAATAATACTAATATAAATATAAATATAAATATAAATATAAATATAAATATAAATATAAATATAAATATAAATATAAATATAAATATAAATATAAATATAAATATAAATATAAATATAAATATAAATATAATAACAATCATAATAATCATAATGATTTTTTTTTTTTAAGACAAAACATCCTTTCAGCTGGAAGCTTTTGCCCCATGGCTGTGTTTTCTCCGTGGCAGAATTCCATCCAGGGAAAATTCATGGAATTAAAAGGGGATTCCATGCAGAAGCCACGAACTGGCCATAATTATGTTGGGTGGCATTTCTTTACCAGTGGTTGTTGTTGTTTAGTGAATTTTATTCCATTTAATGTCATATAACTCTGGCAGTCCTTTAGAAAAGGAAATGCAGGAACTCCAATTCTGTTTTTAGGGTCCCTCAACATCTGGCACTGCTTTTCTCCTGTGCCTTTCACACCTCTCTGGAGTCCCAAATTTGCTGCTGATGCCTTCCCTGAGAAAGGTTCTGAAAAGTCTCCCCCAAATGTTTGACCACCACGTCTCTTTTGGGGTAAAACCGCCCAATTTCTGTGCGTTAGTTTGTGTTGCTCCGTGACTTTGCAAAGAGCAGAAAAGGAGAAATTTTTCTTTGCCTCAAGTGGCAGGAGCTGTGGGCTTCCCCCCTCCTTATACCAGGGAAAGTAGGGGCTACTTAATGAAATAATTGCTCCTTTAACAAATTACCCCTCATTAGCCAAGCCACTGTGGCTGTGCACACTCTGATCTACAGAATCTACAGAATGAAAAGATATTACCTTAAAATAATCCTAATAATGGGCACAGCTCAGCTGCCCGGCCACTTTTATCTACCAGCAGCTGAGAAAAAGGGATGCCCTGTGCTGCTGACACCTAAAATAATAATAATAATAATAATAATAATAATAATAATAATAATAATAATAATAATAATAAAGCATCACAACACAGCTTTGAACCTGGCTGGTTCAGGGTGGGAAATGTTATTTTTTCCCTGCAGGCTGAGGAGTTTCATCCTGAGGTAATGGAGGGAGTTTATCTTGGGGGAAACCAGAATTGTCCTGGCTCAGATAAATGAGAAATCTTCCATTAAAGCAGGTCCATGCTGGCCTTGGACACCTCCAGATATTCTGATATTTCACCAGCCCTCTGTCCTTATTTAATTCTCTATATTCCAGTCAAACTGGCTGCCTCAGAAGTGATGGAATTGGGGCACGTGGAGAGGTTCAAACAAGGAGTAATAATTTCTGTGGGTGATGAAAATGCAAAGTTCCTGTGTTAGTTGTGAAGGGCAGGAGTCCCTCATGCCTAGTGAACATGAGAGGATGCCAGGATCAGATTTTTGTTCTTGATTATTTCCCTCTCCTTCAGTGCAGCTGTTCTTTTAGCAGAAGCAAATGGATTTGGGAATATTCAATCATTACTTCTCCCTGAAATTATTTTTCTTCTAAGTATATCAAATAATAAGTGTTTCAGCAGGGAAAAATTTCATTTGCTCATACTTTTTTTTTTTTTTTCAGAAAATGCATTATTCTGTTTGGCTTCCTCTGCTCCTTTCATCGTGTGTGTTATTCCATCTCCTCTCTGAAGCATCCACACATAAAATATTAGAATTATTAACTATGTTTTGCCTAGGCCAAGGTTGCCAGAACAGAGAGAGGTTTTTAACTGGATGTTAGAAAAAAAGAAATCTTTACTGTGAGGGTGCTGAGGCCCTGGCTCAGGTTGATCAGAGAAGCTGTGGCTGCCCCATCCCTGAAAAATATTCTTCTCCTCATGGTCCTGCCTTGCTCCAAACTCCTTTTCCTTAAGAAAACCCCATTTTCTCTGTGTTTCTGATCCCTTTGGTTGTAAAATGGGGAAAATCCATTCAGCAGAGACGCTGGTGCTGTTGTGCTGAGGGGCAGCCACCTCAGGGATGTGGTAAAGAGGATTTCAAAGTGCTAAAAGTGGCTTTAATTAGGGCCATAAGCCAAGTGCTGACTGATGGGAGCCCCCAAAGGCAGCTCCTCCACATCTGGGGTGCTCCAGCCAGATGTGCTCCTGCCAGATGTGCTCCTGCCAGATGTGCTCCTGCCAGATGTGCTCCTGCAGCAGCTGGCCTTGCTCTGCCTCCCCTCTGCCTCTGTGCTTGCACCTTGCTGATTTTCACCCCCCGGAATTCTCTGTTTGCAGGGTGTCAGAGGGGATTGATCCATGTGGAAACCTGGGACACACAACAGCCTTGCCTAGGACTGAGATTCCCTTTTTTCCTCCCCTAATAAAACCAGAAATCATAAATATTGCTGGTGCTCACCTCTGCAAGCCCAGCTGAGGGTGGAGGGAGGTTCTGAGGATGCTGCTCAATTCCCGTTCCCAAAATCGGCTGACCAGAGCAAAATAAAGAACAGAACTCAGCACTTGGTGCCTGGGAGATGGGAGAGAGGCAGGTCTGACCCAGCAGAGTCAAAACAAAATAAAGAACAGAACTCAGCATTTGGTGCCCGGGAGATGGGAAAGAGTCAGGTTTGACCTGGCAGAGTCAGAGTCAAAACAAAATAAAGAACAGAACTCAGCATTTGGTGCCCGGGAGATGGGAAAGAGTCAGGTTTGACCTGGCAGAGTCGGGCTGGCACTGCTGTCCCAGCTCCACACAGGTCCTGACACGCCTGTGACACTTGTGGCTGAGCAGGCAGAGCTGCCTGCTGGATTTTAATTAGAGTGAGACTAAATTACACAGGGCTCGGCGAGCCCGTCCTTTTCAGCGCGGCTCGGGGAGAATGGAAAGAAGAGCATTTTCAATTTAAGGTTTAGTTAGATAATGCCTGTTGGTGCCAGTAGATTACAGAGTGGATATTAAATCCTCCAGGATTTGCAATGGCAAAGAACTCCCAGAATCCATAAGCAGCAAGGAGAGCAGGGCTGTGGAACTGTCGTCCCCTGGAGGAGCCGAGCAGGAGCAGAAAATGGGAAGTAAATCTTCCCTTTGTAGGGAGCTCCACGTAAAGGGCACACAAGGGCAGGCTGTGGCCTTTAAAGGTTCCCTGTTAAGGAGATTTCCTGCTCCTGACAGGCAGGGAGAGGGTGATGGGGCTTATCAGAGTGCTGGGGCAGGGAGGGGCAGAGTGACAAACTCCTGCTGGGGGTTTGGGGACAAGAATCCCACAGAAACCCCTTCTGAGGGTGTCCTCAGAGCTGAGCTGTGGGGCCTGAGCTGCAGAGACCCTCTGGGCTGAATAAAATTATTCTGAATAAAATCCCCCCGAGCTGCTGCTGAGTGATGCAGGGGTGCTGAGCAGAAAAGCAAAGCAAACCCAAGCGAGCCTTGGGGTTTTATTGGATGTTTAGCTCAGCTTCAGCAGGGCTTGGGGGCACCTAGGACTTGTCAAGCTCTTCCTAGAGCTCATCAAAGCCAGACTGGAGCAGGTTTGGGGTGCCAGCCACGGGGACATTGACTGGGATTGAGTAAACAGACACTCAGAGGCAGAGTTTGACAGAATTTGCTGTAAATCCTCCCCAAAACACAGCCCAGAGCAGGGGGTTCAGGAGCAGCAGTGCCAACTGCTCCTCTTGATCCATCCCTGTCCTGATGCTGCCCGACTTCTCAGGGGAAAGTGTTGAAAACTCACGTTTACAACATTAAAACTCTTATTTATAAAACACTGAAGGCCCGGCAATAACAAACAGAAAGGACAAACTATTCACCCTTCATTGCTCTCATATATAAGGAGCTTTACTGCTCCAGGTCTAGATAGGTGGCTGATGGCAGAGTGTAAGATTATTAGTTTAAAAGCACTAAAATGTGCAAATTAATTACCACAACTGTCCATGCATTAATGGCTTAAGTGCTGGGCTGGTTTTTTGCAGGTTAAGGGAAATACTAACCTGCAAGGAGCTCTCTCCAGGTCTGCAGCCTGAAGAGCTAAAAGCCCAAAGATCTGAGGCCTGGCAATGAAAATTCAGGAGCTATCATTGCTTTGATTGAACATCCCAATAGTTTCATTAAGACCTCGTCCCTGCGTTTTATGTTTGCTAATTAGCAAATCCAAACACTTTATCTCCGTGTTATCTTTGTGCAAGAGAGTGGCAAATTTATGTCATTATAAAAGATTGCGAGAATTTAAAGGTTCACAAGCAATTAGATTTTGTAATTCTTGTTTATGCCTCTGAAGGATTGCTCATTTTAAAACTTTATCGTTAATATGTACAAAGATAAAACAGTGGCTTGCGTTGCTCTGGTGACTGAAGTCAAGTGGTTGAGTGAGCTGAATGGATTATGAGAGAGAAAAAATGTTTTGGAAGAGGCTGCCTTGATCCTCAGCTGGAAATTCCAGGGAATTTGCACCCGAGCAGAGTCTGTGCCCGGGTGGTGACATTTCCCTGGGCATTGTCGCGATTGGGAAGCCCGAGGTGGAGCAGGGGCTGGCTGGGATGGGGGTCACAGCCGGGTTTTGCTGGTTTGGAGGGGGAAAAGCGATGGATGCGGTGAGAGCGGCCGGAATTCCCGGTGGCGGCGGGGATGCAGCGGCGGAGCGCTGACACCTGCAGGCGGCAGCGACCCGGGACCGGCCCCGAGCCGCCACAGCCCCGCGACTGTCCTGGGACTGTCCCGGGATCACCACATCCCCTGGGATTGTCCAGGGACCCACCACATCCTCTAGAGACCCACCACATCCCCCTGGGATTGTCCCCGGGATTGTCCCTGGGATTGTCCCTGGGACTATCCAGGGACCCACCACATCCCCTGGGACTGTCCAGGGAGCCACCACATCCTCTAGAGACCCACCACATCCCCCTGGGATTGTCCCCGGGATTGTCCCTGGGATTGTCCAGGGACCCACCACATCCTCCAGGGACCCACCACATCCCCTGGGATTGTCCCCAGGATTGTCCCTGGGATTGTCCAGGGACCCACCACATCCTCCAGGGACCCACCACATCCCCCAGGACTGTCCAGGGAGCCACCACATCTTCTGGGACTGTCCCTGGGATTGTCCCCAGGATTGTCCCTGGGACTGTCCAGGGAGCCACCACATCCCCTGGGACTGTCTAGAGAGCTGCCACAGCCCCCTGGAATTGTCCCTGGGATTGGATCCACCACATTCCCCTGAGATTGTCCCTGGGATTGTCCCTGGGATTGTCCCTGGGATTATCCAGGGACCCACCACATCCTCTAGAGACCCACCACGTCCACCTGGGACTGTCCCCAGGATTGTCCCTGGGACTGGACCCACCACATCCCCCTGGGATTGTCCAGGGACTCACCACACCCCCTGGGATTGTCCCTGGGACTGATTCCGAGCCACCTTCTGCCCCAGGACCCACCCTGAGACCCTCCTGCCCCCGGGACTGATCCACAGAACAGCCCTGAGCCACCTCCTGTTCCCGGGGTCCGTTCTGGGACTGTCCATGGAGCCACCTCCTGCCCTGGACTGGACCCAGGAATGACCCCAGAGCTGCTGCCTGCCCCTGCGATCCACCCTGGAATTGTCCATGGAGCCACCTCCTGTCCCAGGGCCAGTCCTGGAGCCACCTCCCGTCCCCAGGGCGAGTCCTGGAGCCACCTCCTGTCCCAGGATTGATCCTGGAGCCTCCTCTTGTCCCCAGGATGAGTCCTGGAGCCTCCTCCTGTCCCCAGGTTCCACCCTGGCACTGCCCTGGAGCCACCTCCTGCCCCAGTATCCCAGCCTGGCCGGTGGCCCCCCTGCCCACTGCAGGGTTTGCCATGGGGTCACCTTCAGGCTCCAGCCCAACCCAAACCCTGCTGGTTCCGTGCTCCAGGCCCCACAAGGAGCTGTCACTGCTGCCTTCACTCTGAGCCACCCTGGGGTGTCACTGAGCCCTGTCCTGAGAGCCCCTTGGGGTGTCCCAGTGTCCCCTGCACCCCACATGGGCCAGGGAAACCCATCAGCCTTTTCCTTAGGGAACCATGGGATAATTGGGGTGGGAAGAGACCAAGAAAAGCTCATTTCATCCACCTCCCCGCATTAAAAATGTTAATTAAAATGTTCATTACTGCATTGCAGCCCTGCTCCCTGCTCAGGCCAGGAGCTCCATCCTCATTTCCTGGTGTCACTGAGCTCAGGAGTTCAGGAATTCTCGAAATTCTCTCCTCTCCTGCTCCAGTGGTGGAGCTGAGACGTTCTGCAGCAGTGCCAGGACAGGAAGAAAATTTCTCTTTGATTGCTTTTTAATCACAGTAATAACAGTAATGGAGGAATTGATGGGAAAGAGCTGAGCTCTCTCCTCTGTTAACTCCCTTGTGGGGTAAACAAGAAGGATTTACTGGTTCCTGCAGTGAACTGGGGGGATCCTGGCTCTCCAGGATGAGTGGTGCTGGTGTCTGGGGACAATAGCTGGTATTTAGTGCCTGGGAGCAGAAATATGCCAGGAATGCTCTGGAAATCTTCCCGTGAATAACCCTTGTCCACAGACACAGCACAACTGCTCCTTCAAGCAGCTTTCAGTGCTAAATCTCCTTGGGTTTGGCCTTGAATCTGCATCTTTAGCACCCCACGGGGGTTTGACCTCTCCCTCAGGAGAAGGAGAAGCTGTGATGGACACAGAACCTCCGAGCTGAGCAGAACCAGAGGTCCCCAGAAGGGCTGGGGTGGGTGGAGGGTCCCAGTGGTGCCCAGAACCGACCTCTGGGGAGATCCAGCTCCAGGCTGGGGTAAAATCATCTTATTTTGGCCAGTGGATCCAGGAACAAGCGTTTCCCTCCAGAGGGAACCACTGAGGTTTAACTCTGGCACAGGCTGAGGGGATTTTCAGAGATGCCCTTGCAGGGAGGGACTTTTGTGGCTCCAGTGCTTGGGAGCTGACCTGCCTGGGGATTTTCAGGGTGTCCCAATGCATCCATCAGCTTTTGACCCCCAAGGATGTGGGAATTTTTGACCCTGAAGGATGCAGGAATTTCCTCTGACCTTCAACATCCAAAAAAAAGCAGTGAAACAGCCTCTGAGAGCTGGCAAAAATCAGGCTCTCCAAGCCTGCTGCTGACGAGAAGGACAATTTGGAGAAACTCCAAATCACCGAGAGCACGGAAACGCCACAGACAGAGCTCAGCCCGTTGTTCTTTGGTCAGACACGGAGCTTTCTCCTTTATTTCTGCAGAGTGGTGCACACGGGAGGGGCCTCGTTCACATCACCAGCACAGCCCTGTCCTGCCTGAGGAGGAGGAGGAGGAGGAGGAGGAAGGGTCATGCCCGTATTTTGGAGGTGGTGGAAGGTTTTACTGGACCTGCTCAAGGGTAAAACATTGAGACCTGGAGGGGGCTGCTTTTATCCTTTCTCACACATCCTCAAAGCCCTCGGTGCTTTTTCCCAGGAATTCCATCCCTTTTTTCACATCCCTTTTGTCACATCCTGCCCTGCCACGCCAGCCCCTTCCCCCTCTGGTCTTTATGGGGAAAAAAAAAAAAAGTAAAAAATCATCATAAAGTGACATTTCAAGTGCTCTGGAGTGACCAACATTCAGCCCCAGGAGTTTTGGGTGAGCTGTTGGGTTAAAAAGCCGTGAGTATCTTTGTGAAGGGATGAGCCAGGAAGGAATTTTCAGGTGGGACCTCCCTCAGCAAGGTGCTGCAAGCAGGAAAAAGTGGGGGGAAGCCATTCCAAAACTGCCTGAATAGAGCAAACCGTGAAAAGGAGCTGTTAGGTCTCGGTTTTCACCATTTGAGGGCTCTTTTTTCCAATTTCTCCCCCTGCCTGACATGGTCTGAACCCCTCAGCTTGTCCAGGGAGAGGGAAAATCACCTCAGGGAGATCCTGGATGTGATTCATCTGTCCAGGGGACAAATACAAAAATATTATCCTGAGCAAAAAAGCTGTGGCAGTAATTCTCATTGCCCACTGCAGGGAAAAAATAAAATATAAAACACCTGAACTACAGTACATAAATCAATTTTGGTTTAGGGGAATTAAGAAAAAACCACCACAAACCCTAAAAGCACCCAGCACCTATGGCATCTAATCAATCTTGTGTTACTAGGATGGATTTGCTTTTTATTTCTTAATTTGAAAAGGTGGCTGGAGGGGCACTTTAATGGGCTGGAAAGCCTCCCTGCCCTCCTCCAGCAGCTCTGGAAAAATCCTGCTGGGTTTTTTTTTTGGTGAGGAGCAGAGCTGAGCTGATGGAAGACCCTGGGGACATGTGATGCCACCAGGGGAGCTGGGTGTCCCCAGGGTGGAGAGGCACAGGAGCAGCCCCAGCCTGGCACCTCTTGGTGCTTTGGGGACACCCAGCAGGACTGACCAGCCCTGGGGACAAGGGGACAGCTGCCTAGCAGGGGGTGCCACCCAAGCATCCACCACTCCCAGCAAGGGCAGAGCAGCTGGGGACAGCGAGGGGACAAGGAGGGGACAGCAGAGGGTGTCAAAAGGCCTGTGGAGCTCTGGAGGGCAGCGGGTGATGGGGGAAAAGTCCCGGTTTGCTCAGGGGAAGGCGAGGCCCTCCTGCGCCTCCCTGGCCCTGGCGGAGGGTGGGGCGGGGGGGTTCAGGAGTAGCAGGAGCATCCGTGGAGATCCGCGGCTGTCCCGGCTGCCAGCGCTCCCCACGCCCTCAGCAGCTCAGGGCGCCTCGTTGGAGGTGGCTCCGTTGCCTTTGTTGACGTAGAAGGGGCGGTAGTGTGACTGCAAGGAGAGATTGGGGCACGTCAGTGTGACCCCCCTCTGCCCCTGACCGCCCCCAGCCCGCCCATCCACACCCTGCAGGGAAACCCATCCGGAGGGAATCGTGGAATAACCCTGAGACACCTCCTGTCCCCAGGATCCACCCTGGCACTGCCCACAGAGCCACCTCCTGTCCTTGGGATCCACCCTGGAATTGTCCATGGATCCACCTCCTGTCCTTGGGATCCACCCTGGCGCTGTCCACAGAGCCACCTCCTGTCCTTGGGATCCACCCTGGCGCTGTCCACAGAGCCACCTCCTGCCCCAGGACCAATCCTGGAGCCACCTCCTGCCCCAGGATCCACCCTGGAATTGTCCATGGAGCCACCTCCTGTCCCCAGGACCAGCGTCAGAGCCACCTCCTGTCCTTGGGATCCACCCTGGAACTGTCCACAGAGCCATCTCCTGTCCTTGGGATCCATCCTGGCACTGTCCATGGAGCCACCTCCTGTCCCCAGGACCAGCCTCAGAGCTACCTCCTGTCCCCAGGCTCCACCCTGGCACTGCCCACGGAGCCACCTCCTGCTCCAGGACCAGTCCTGGAGCCACCTCCTGTCCTTGGGATCCATCCTGGCACTGTCCATGGAGCTACCTCCTGTCCCCAGGATCCACCCTGGAATTGTCTATGGAGCCACCTCCTGCCTGAAGAACAGCCTCAGAGCCACCTCCTGCCCCAGGACCAATCCTGGAGCCACCTCCTGTCCCCTGGCTCCACCCTGGCACTGTCCATGGAGACACCTCCTGCCCCAGGACCGGTCCTGGAGACACCTCCTGTCCCAGGATCAATCCTGAAGTCACCTCCTGTCCCCAGGCTCCACCCTGGCACTGCCCTGGAGCCACCTCCTGCCCCACTAACCCAGCCTGGCCGGTGGCCCCCCTGCCCACTGCAGGGTTTGCCATGGGGTCACCTTCAGGCTCCAGCCCAACCCAAACCCTGCTGGTTCCGTGCTCCAGGCCCCACAAGGAGCTGTCACTGCTGCCTTCACTCCGAGCCACCCTGGGGTGTCACTGAGCCCTGTCCTGAGAGCCCCTTGGGGTGTCCCAGTGTCCCCTGCACCCCACATGGGCCAGGGAAACCCATCAGCCTTTTCCTTAGGGAACCATGGGATAATTGGGGTGGGAAGAGACCAAGAAAAGCTCATTTCATCCACCTCCCCGCATTAAAAATGTTAATTATTGCACTGCAGCCCTGCTCCCTGCTCAGGCCAGGAGCTCCATCCTCATTTCCTGGTGTCACTGAGCTCAGGGGGTTCCTGCCTCAACACCTCCAGCTTTTCCAGCTGGCCAGCAGCACTGCCTCCTTCCCCTCCTGGAGGTGCTGGAGACATCAAATGCAAATAACTTGGCTTTTTTTTTAATTTGGTTTTTGATTTACACACGTGCTTTGCATGGCCCTCGCTGCCGAGCCAAATGATGCCTCATGTAAAACCTCAGACTGTGACTCACAGCTTGATGAGAGAGGGGTTTTTTTTAGGGAGAAGGGGAATGTCACCTTTATTTTTATGCCTCTATCAGTGTGTTTTAATTGCTCACTAAGCTGACAGCTCAGGGGAGCTGTCACACTCACGGTTATGCAAGTTTGGGGTTTATTTGTGCTCTCTGGCTGGCAAACCCCAAACTCGTGTGCGTGGGAATCCTCTGCAGCACCCCAGGTTTGTGTAAACAGAAACAGAAGTGGAGAGATGGGGCAGAACCAACAGGAATTGGCATTTTCTGCCTCTCCAGCTGGGTTTGCTGCAGTCCCTGAGTGAATCCCTTCCCACCAGGAGCTGCCCCTGGGATTTCACTCTGATCTGCCCCATTTCATTGCCTGCACAATCCCCAGCCTGGGTGGGAATATCCTCCCCCCCCCGAAGGAATAATCACGGAATTCAGGGGAAAAAAAAATGGACAGTCCAGTCTGTCCTAGGTTTGTTCTCAGAAGTTGGGAGAGACCCCACAGCTCCCTTTTAGTGCAGCCCTGTTTAATTTCAGGAACATGTAATTAATTAATATCAGCAACCCCAGCCCATCTCCCTGCCCAGTGCTCAGCACCTCCTGCTCAATGTTCCCTTTTGTTGAGATTCTTTTCATTTTATGGCTTTCATTTCCAGCAGAATTAAGATATGAAAGAGGGGGGGCTTCATTTAAAACAGCTCCCCGGGCGTGAAAAAGACCTTCCTCCTTAAACAGCACAGTCCTTTGTGAAAATTCATATTTACAGACCTTTTAGAGTGTATATTACTTAAATACACATTTAAGGATGTTTTAAAAGCCAGATTATTGGCCCAATAGACCATAAAAGCTCCTGCAGAGATACTGCAGCCTGGAGTATGTATTTCTATTTTGGTGCTTTTAAAATGCTTATATTTATCAGCTCAATTGTTGGGTTCAGGGCTGTGCGGTGAATATTGGCTATAAAAAGGAAATGGTCATTACAAATGTGTGCACGGGAGAGGAAGAGAGACAGGGAAGGGAGAAATTATCCAGATTTTCTCTGTGGGAATTAAGGAAAAAATCACTCAATGGGTGTGGGTGATGATGTTTGAGGGTCGAACCCAGGGCAGGAGGGATGGCAGAATTTTGCTGGTTTGCTGCAGCACCTTCAAAGGTTCAAGGCTGGATTTCCTGGAATAATCTGCCAAGGAACATCCCTTCCACAGGAATTCTCCTCCTGGGGAGCCTTGAGAACGGAGCAGATCCAGCTGCAGTCCTCAGGCAGCCACTTTCTACCTGTTCCCAGTGTGGGAATGCTCTCAGCTCCTGCCCCTCTGCTCCTCACAAGCCTCATTTCCACGGGACAATAAATCATCTCTCACAAATGTGCGATCAGAAATGACAAAAAAAAATCAAAATATTTCATTTGTGGTGGCAAAAGTCCGACAGCCCTAATTCAGACCTTAATGCAGCACAGTGTGAATAAAACCAGATTAACCTGCTGCTCCTGAGGCGCTGCATTACCTGGTTGTGTATTTGAGACTAAAGCCCCAAAACATCACTGCCCTGTGCTTTTTATCACAATCAGTGTGAGGAGGGTGGCTGGGAGAGGTAATTTCTGCTCCCAGCCTGACCCCTCAGCTTTGATCCTGCAGTGCAAATGCAGGACACGATCAGCCAGGCTCTTTTTTGGGATTGTCTGTGGTGTCACTGACACCTCGGGGATGTCACAGAGTGACACGGAGTGGGTGACACCCCTGCAGGCAGGAAGAGTCCTATCAGCATCACTTCTGAGCATTTGCACTGTTCCTATCTTCTGCATCAAATTTTAGACCAACACCTTTCAAAACATCATTTCTGCAGCGCTGATCAGAGCTGTGGGAGTTGGGGGGTTTAATCTGCATCCTGAACAGGAGCAGCAGGGTTGAAACTTTTATTTCCACATTCCAAAGGACCCATCCTTATCCCTGAACCCTTTCCTGAAACAGCCTGAAGTTCTCCCAAGGAAAAATTGTCATTTTTCTTACCAATACAGACTGCTTGGAGAAAAATTGTCATTTTTCTTACCAGTACAGACTGTCCCAAGAAAAATTTGTCACTTTTCTTACCAATACAGGCTATCCCAAGAAAAAAATTGTCATTTTTCTTACCAATACAGACTGTTCCAAGGTGAGACCTGGAGGGGGCTGGTTTTATCCTTTCACATCCTCAAACCCCTCAGTGCTTTTTCCCAGCAATTCCATCCCTTTTTTTGCATCCCTTTTGTCACATCCTGCCCTGCCACACCAAACCCTTTCCCCTCCGGTCTTTATGAGGGGAAAATAAATAAAAATCATCGTAAAGTGATGATGTAAAGGATAAAACCATAATTTTTCTTACCAATACAGACTGTCCCAAGAAAAACTGTCATTTTTCTTACCAATACAGACTGCTTGGAGAAAAATTGTCATTTTTCTTACCAATACAGACTGTCCCAAGAAAAAATTGTCATTTTTCTTACCAGTACAGACTGTCCCAAGAAAAATTGTCATTTTTCTTACCAATACAGACTGCTTGGAGAAAAATTGTCATTTTTCTTACCAATACAGACTGTCCCAAGAAAAAATTGTCATTTTTCTTACCAGTACAGGCTGTCCCAAGAAAAATTTGTCACTTTTCTTACCAATACAGGCTATCCCAAGAAAAAAATTGTCATTTTTCTTACCAATACAGACTGCTTGGAGGAGGATTTCCACGTCTGTGGCGTCACCTTTGCAGACTGGTGCCTCACTATGGAAGGGTAGGCTGTGACAACACAAAACACAACCGGTCACAGAGCAGCCCCTGCCACTGCCACCCCCGTGTCCCCTCCCTGGCCAGGGGACCAGCAGCAGGACTGGAAGTGCCACCTCGTTAGCATCGCATTGCTCAGCGTGGAAATGCAGCCATGCCCGGGGTGGGACAGGACAGACAGACAGACAGCCGTCAGACAGATGCCTCTTCCACCACCCCACCAGGCAGGAAAAGGCAGCAGAGGAGGCCTGGCTAATTAAAACGTCTGAGGAATGCAATCAGACCAATTAAATTGGGGCCGAGTCCCACAGTCAGCACTCTTGCAGGGAGCGCTGCAGGCTGGTTAATTAGCGCCAGGAGCTGAGCCCAGCGTTCCTGCAGCTCCTCTGGCAGCTTGCTGAGGCCTGACCCCCTCCCAGCACCCAAGGGTGCAGGGGGCACAGCCAGGGCATCACCCCATGGCCCTGCCCCACCGTGCCCAGCTCATCACACCTGGGCACGTCCTGGTGCTCTGGGTTCACCTTGGACAAGAGATGGTGAAGGGGGTTTGGTTCTGCTGGAGGAGGACGGGCAGATCCTGCATATTTTATTTTTTTTAAGGTTGTGCCGTTTGGTTTTTTTAGGGTTGTGCCATTTGGTTTTTTTAGGGTTGTGCCATTTTATTTTTCAGTGATGAAGCTAGAGGGGCAAATGGCCATGGGCGTCTCCCTCAGGAATCTACAGTTCATCCCTACCCGTTACAAACAAAATTTAAACAAAATTTAAGATCCTGTTTCCCTAGATAAAACTTTAATGTTTGTTAACACGTTGCCCTGCTGTGCAGGGGCACTCAGGCCGAGGTGAGGATGCTCCAGGGCAGGGTTGGGGGGTTTTTCAGCTCGGAGGGGCAGGAGGAGGGGAGGGCTCAGTTCCTAGTACCGGTCTTAGTGAAGAGGCTCCCGTCAGACTGTTTGCTGAAGTCACCGGGCGGATTCTGTCCCACCGAGGAGAACTGAAAAGGCAGCTTAGTGCCATTGCCTACTGGAAGACAGAAGAGCTCGTGTTATTCCGGGGGGCATTCCCATTTCAGGACACTGCCTGCAGCTGGCCCTTGGCTCCCTTTTGGGGACAAGAGAGCTGCTGTGTGTGGGTTGAGGCGATGCCAGCACTGCAGGCAGGGCTGAGCCTTTCTCCTGGGAGCCCCCGGTGTGGCAGCTCCAGAGGCAGCAGGGCTGACTCCAGCACTGCCCTCGCCTCCCGGGCTTCACTCAAACCCCGCTGCCATCAAAGCTTCATCCTCCTGGGCTCCCCGGGCTCAGGAGCTGAGTGCCAGAAGGAATCTGAGAGCAGGGAGAGGAGAGGGACACAGCCCTGCCCGTGCCCTGGCAGGCACAAGGGGCTCAGGTGTGGCTGGGAGTCACCAGAGCTCCCGGGCAGGGTGGCCCTGGCTGATTCCAGCAGGAAGGGAAAGGCTGGACCTCGTAGGAATGGAGCAAAGGAGGAAAATGTTGGGAAAGGAAGGCAGGGATCTGGGAAAAAAAAGGCATGAACGTGGGCCAGGCTGTGTCTTTGAGAACTCATTAACAAAAGGCATGATGGAAAAAGCCCCCTGTGCTTCTGAGACTGGCTGAGAGGATTTGGAGTCTCCTCCTGCTTCTGCCACAACCTCCACAGAGTTTTCTGCAAGCTCAGGACCTGGGGGTCTTTGCAAACTGCCTCCTGTGTTTTCCACCTCCTTTCTCCGAGATCAAGGAGAGCCAGGGGTGCCTTTCCCTGCTCGGAGCGCTGGGCCGGGCTGTGTGCACACAGGGCTGACAGGAGCTGGCTCTGGGGTTCTCAGGTGCCAGGGCAGCCAGGAGGGGCAGCAGGAGAGGTGGGTTAGTCAGGCAGGAAGCTGTGGCACGGGGGGTTAGATCCTCTCAAGGTGAAGGCGGAATTACCCGTACCAAGTGTTTCCTCAGTCGCTTGGAAGGAGGAAAATTCCCATGACCGTGGGCTGAAATTGGCTGTAAAACAAGAGCATCCAGTTCAGCAGTCAGCTCCTGACCAGCTGCCTCAGAGGCCTGTGCCTGGCATTGCTCTAGGAAAGGTCCCCACCGAGCTGGGAGCAGCCCCGAGACAGAAATGTGGGCCCAGGGAGCAGAGGAGAGCCCGGGGTTTTTCCTGGTGTTGGGAATGGGAACAGGCTTGTCCTGCAGGGAGCACAGCCCTCAGTGCCACAGAGCTGCCAGCTCAGGTTTGGGTTCTCAGGAGAGCTCTGCAGGCAGAGGTTTGGGTTCAGAGCTCCAAAGGCACCAGGACAGGGACATTCCCTGCCCTGTGCCCCAGGCCTGCACCAGGACACAGCTGGTGCTGCTGCAGCCCTTTTATTGGGCTCCCAGTAAAGCAAAAAGAAGGTGGATTCTTGGAGCTGCTCTGCTGCCATCCTGTGGGCTGCCTCTCTGTTTAAGATGTGTTTCTGTTCACACAATTCTCTCTCTGTGTGCCTGAGTCCCTTCTACTCTCCATTCGAAGGCTTTCAAGATGATTTTCCATCCTCCTCCTGGCTTTGGCCAAACTGTTTGACACATCAGGAGAAAAAAGCTCAGTGGGAGAGGACAGAGAGGAGTGTGGAGCAGTTGAACAGATTGTTCCTGTCTCTGAGGCAGTGTTTGAAATGTTTTATGCTCCTCTGTCATCCCTGCAAGCAAATATTGGATCATAGGATTGTTTGGGTTGGAAGAGACCTTAAAAATCATCTCATTCCAGCCCCTGCCATGGGCAGGGCACCTTCCACTATTTCAGGTTGCTCCAGCCTGGCCTTGGACACTTCCAGGGATCCAGGGACAGCCACAGCTTCTCTGTGCTAGGAAGAATTTCATCCTAATATCCCCTCTAAACCTCCTCTCTGTCCGTTTGAAGCCATTTATTATGAAGCTCAGGAGCAGTGGAAGTCTCCTTGACTTTAAGCAGGGCTTCAAACCAAGAGGCTCAGCTGGAATCCGAGCAGTTCCTCATTTTGGGGCTGCTGTAATTAGCACAGAGCATTCCTCAGTCCAGCAAACAGACTTTCCACTGTGGCCTGGGGCACAATCTGCAGCCTGGCCAGAAACAGGGTGTGTTAAAAAGCTGCCAGGAGCTGCTGAGGGATTACACAATGCAAAGGGTGGTCCTGGTGTTTTTCCTCCCGTTTTTGGGATTCTTTAGCAAGGATGCAATCAGCTGCACTGCTGCACTTTGGTGCCACAGGGCAGGGCACAGAGAGCTGCAGAGAGTGAAATGATGATGGGGATGTTGCATTATTCAGCGGGTAATCCTTGGCTAGCCAGCCTGCAGGCCAAGTGGGTCACTCTCCTGCTTTGCCTGCTGATTCACCCTCAAATCCCTCCCCAGCGTGGCTCCAGCAGCTTCCAGAACCTTCCTGTCACCCCTGAGCCCTGCTGGGGGCTGCTCAGTCCCTCTGTGTGCAGTCGTGGCCTTGCTTGTTTTGGTCACAGTCACTTCACTGAGAGAAAGCTCAGGGTGAGGAGCTGGGCAGGCAGCAGTGGCTGTGTTTCCATAGGGCTGTGGGGTGGAATAAAGCCTGCCCCAGAGCCTGGGCAGCCAGCAGGAAAGAGGGGGATTGCTGTGCAGCCCTCACTCTGCTCTGGGCACAAACCACCCCAGGGATCCGGAGATCCCTCCTGGATCTCCTCAGGCTGGAATGCTGCAGCCCGGGGGAGCCTCCTCTGCCAGCAGCTCCAGAGAGCAGCAGAGGGAAGCTCAGGCACTCCTGACAGCGCTGACCATGCTGTGCCATTGCCAAAATGGCTTTTTCCTTCTTTTTTCCCTTCCTTTTTGCCAGGCTGGGCAGTGTCCCTGTCCCAGACACACATGGGGTGACATTGTGGGGTGACATTGTCCCCCCCTGCCACACTCCTTAAATGCCTTTGGGGCTGTTCCCACCTGAAAGCTCCAGTTTGGGTAGAGATAAGCTCAGCCTGTGCAATGTTAGGGTTGATTTTCAAACTTCCCTCGGGGTAGGAAAGTTTTGGGTGCAGAGTTGAGTATGGTCTCAGCAGAATTTTCCTGGCAGCACAAGGGCATGGAAACCCTGAGGCAGCTGAGCAGGAGAGCAGCAAAACAACCCCAACCCTAAAAAATCTCCCCTGTGCCCCTGAACTTGGGAAGAGCCCTGCTCAAATCCTGCTGGCACTGGAATGGGAATGCTCCAAACAACATCCTCAGGGCTGCCAGGCGAGGGCTGAGGGCAGAGGAGAAGGGCAAAGTGGCAATCCAGACAAAGGGCTCAGTGTTGGGGTCTGGGTTATCCTCAGGAAACCCCTGCACAGGGCAGGAATGTGCCCTCAGGGAGTGTCCCTGCCCCTGTCTCTGTCCCTGTCCCTGCCCCTGCCCCTGCCCCTGTCCCTGTCCCTGTCCCTGCCCCTGTCCCTGCCCCTGTCCCTGCCCACCCTCTGTCTGCACAGCACAGCTGGAAACACCCAGCAAACCCGGGCAGAGCTGAATTTGGTCACTTGTTTGGTGCCACTCTTCCCGTTCTTTTGCTCCTCGCCTTGCCTGGGCTTTCAGCGCTCTCAGCTCCTGGCTCTGGACGCCAGTTTAGCCCTGCCAACTGTGATTTTTGAGCTGGGTGTGTTGGAAACATTGGTTCATTCCAAAAATGCAACAAATGGGACGTAAGCAGATCACCAGGGCTCTTGTCAGAGCTCAGAGAGGAACTCCAGGCTCCTGCCTTATTTTTTTTTTCCTTAGGACACATTCCTCACTTCTTCTGTCCTTTCCCTGTAAGGAACAATTATGTTTGGTGGTGAAAGCAAAATCTTAATGCTTAGTGCAGCTTTCACCTGATAGCACAGAGAGATAAGCTTTGGGTGGAGAAAAACACGGATTTTATCCTGGTAACCCCTGTCTAAACTCCCCTGTATTCACTCTTGGACAGAGTTCAGTCACTCCAGCTCTTCCCCATAAAACTGAGAACCTTTTCTGCCTGGTTTGAGGCAAAACCTTGCAAAGCTCTGTAAGCTGGAGAGAAAAAGTGCAGAGGGACGGACCTGGAACGTGAGGGAGAGCAAATTTTGGGACACAACATCAGTAAAGTTCCTTTCCTGAGCTGGGAGCCTGCCCGCCTCAGGGGTGCCGTACCTTTGGGAGACAGGAACATGGAAAATCTCTTCAGGTTGTCGGGCTGGTTCCACTCGTAGTTGTTCATCATGAACCGGTGGTCCCCTGGAGAGGCAGAGCAGGGCGTGAGCTCAGGGGTCTTTGGTGGGCTTTAATCCCCCTGGGGGATCTTTGCCTGGCAGCTCAAGCAGTTCTGGAGCTGCCCAGAGTCTAAAATAAAAGGTTCTGGAGCATTCAACCTCACAGCAGACACAGGATCTGCTAAAATCCATAGGGAGACCTGAGGGTTGAGGTATTTTTCTTACCAAAATGTTGTTGTGTGGCTGAAAATGACTCCAGGATTTGAGTCTGGCTCTTTGTGTGTTCAACCTGGGCACAGGGCTGGCTGATGCTGTCACTCTTTAAAGCTCCCCAGATCAGTTCTGGGAGGGTTAAATGGGTTGTTTTATTCACTTTTTAGAGACAGAGGCTGAAGCTGAGTTGCAGACAGCTCTGAACTCTTGGACAAGGGTGATTGGTTCAGGCTCCATGGATCAAACCTGCTCCCACACAGCCTGGGTTTGGATTTCTGACACCGACTCACAGGAAATGAGCCTTTATCACTACACTTGCTCATAAAAACATTCTTTGAAGGCCTCTATAAACCCATTGTTCTCTGCAAGGAAGTAAATTCAGTTTTCATGTTTAAATAGCTCAAATCACTGAACTAACTTTTATTCCTCCCATTTATTTCGCTGCTATTTAAGCTCCCTGATTATTTGTCTCCTCTCCACCTTGGTACCTGTTATGACAACTGAAAGGACGTGGATTCCCTTTGGAGTCTGCTATTAAGCAGCTTTCATTCCATTAATATAATATTTCTTCCTGGGAAGTTTTTTTTTTTTTTACAGTAGAAGATCAAGCCAGCTGCAAATGAATTTGTTGCAGTGACTCAGGGGGAGTCCGAGTTAATAACTCCACAGTTCCTTAATGGATTTAATTCCCTCGCAGCCGCTGGATGCAGAGGGAATCTTTCATCTGTAACCATGGCTTGGGGAAGGGAGAGCTCTGAAGCTCCTGGGACTCGCCATAAATAACATTTCCCGCCTGTTCCCAGGTTTTCATTAGGGCAGAATCCAGGCTGTGTCCCTGGTAAAGTCCTGGAAGCACCCAGGTTTCTGCCAGGAGTTAGAAATGGTTTTGGCACTTGAATTCCATGGATTTCAAATAACAACGAGGGCTTCTGGCATCAATGACATGGAGGGGACCCCAATTAAAATAATCAAGAAGTAATCAGGCTTTATCCTGAGCTGCCAGAACAGAGTAGCTGCAGAATCTTGTTGGGTTTTAAAAATGTCCAAGGAAAATGCTCCAGGAGTGGCAAAACCCAGCCCAGCAGATGGAAATTCTGCACAGCTCCAGGTGAACGAAGAAAGAAAAATGCACAGAAGTGATTTTTAGATCTGTCATCTGCTGATATCGAGTTATTGTCAAATTTCCCAGTGATTCTGGAGCGTGTGGAGTGTTGAGAATTTAAACAGGAGTGTTGCAATGCTGAAGGATAAGCAATGTGCAATTCCTGGTGCTCCTTGAAAGGCAGGGAGAGCTTTCCAACCTGCTGTGCATCCTGAGCACTTTGGGACCCCTGACCTTCCTGAAAGGCTGGTCCAGAAGGATCTGGTCCATTTAATTCGTGTCTGATGGAGAATGAGGGCTCTGGACAGAGTCATTATTAATACAGGAGGGGTAAATCCAGTAAATCCAGTGAATCTGAGTGAATTATCAGCCATTTTGCAGAGTTCCTCAGCTGCCTGTGTTGGACGAGTTGGCCTTGAAGTTACTCCTGCCAATTTTGGACTCCCACATCCTCCTGGAAGAGCAGGGTGCCATTTATCCTCCCCTAACCCTGCTGGCCTGGTATCTGGGGTTCCTCAATGACTGAGAGGTTGCATCCAGGTGAGATAACCACTGGTTCCCATCCCTGCTGTTCCTGGAGCAAGAGGTCATTCCCTGGGATTGGGCAACACTCCTGGGGTTACAGAGGCTGCAGACAGCACAGCCCCGTTGTGGTGCCCTGTCCTAACCTGAGGTGTGAGCCTGATGCAAGACAAGTCCTTTATTCACAGCTAATTGTGAGGAAGTGGATTATAAACTCAAAAGATTAATGTTGGTGCTGTGGTGTCAGGCTGTGACCTCTCTGTTCACCTCAAAGATCACCCCAACACCTCTGGAGTGGGGGGAACAGGGCAGGCAGGAAAACTGCCCCGAGTGGGACAGGGAGTGTGGTCAGAGTCATTCCAGCTCAAGTTGGAGCTGAACACACAAACAGAGCCCATTTTACTCGGAAAATTGGATTTTCAAGTATTTCTTTTTCAGTGACAGGTGCTTGCAGGGTATTTCCAGGCAAGCAGAGGCTGAAACCACACACTTGTGATATTTGATGTCACCCAGCACCCTACAAATGCTAACTGAGTGCACAAATAAGATTTGAGGCCCTTTGTGCCACCGCCTCCGCCCTTCACTGAGCTGCCTCATCAGATCTGGGGAGTTTCCCCTCCTGGAAAATGTCCTGCTCAACCTCCAGGGGCTCGCTGGAGCCTGGGGCAGGAGGGAAGGGTGGCTGCTCTCCACACAGGAGGCGGCTGAAACCTTTAAATCCTAAACATGAAACCCTAAAATGAACCAAGAATCAGGAAAGTGGGGCCAGTTTGGTGTCCTACACGAGACACCCTAAATCCCTGGCAGTTCAGCTGATTCCATCCCCACACAGGAGTGGCAGAATATTCCAGAATTCATGTTCTAATAACTCTCACACTCCAGAATCCATTCCAGCTACAGGAGCTGCTCCTCTCCCAGGTCTTTGCTTACTTTCTTCCTCATCAGGACTGCTCATCATCCTCACCACCCCTGACCCTGCACTCCAGGGAGGCAGGGAGGGAGGGCAGGGGGACATTTGGGACATTTTACCGTTCTCCATGTGGTTCCTCTCGATGAAGTTTCGGCCCAGGTCTGCCTTGCAGATCTTCTCCACGTGCCTCATGCAGACGTTGAGGAGGTCGTCCCTGAGCAGCCCCATGGAGGGGCTCATGCTCTCCCCCTCCAGCAGCACGCTGTAGGTTGGGAGGGATGGAGGGGGCACATAATTCCTCATCAGAGCCCCAAATTCCTGCCAAAAATAAAATTAAAGGGGGAGATCACAGTTAATGGGGAGCATAAAGGTGTGGAGGCTGAATCTGAGGGAACTGGTTGATGTCAGACTCCAAAAGTGCAGAGGAAAGCGGTGAAGGTGGGCAGGGAGATGTTCTGTCCATGGTCTGCAGCCATCCAGAAATGTCCAAGTCCATCCCTCCCCTCCCAGAGCACAGACAGCTCCAAATGTCCGGGTGGATCCCTGCAGGGATGTGCAGTGACCCAGGGAGGGCTCACACCTCTCACACCTCTTTGGGATTGTCACTGGGACTGATCCCACCCTCGGGTGCCCAAAGGGAGGGTGAAGGAGAAATGGGCTCTGGCACCTGCAGGAAGAGCACGGAGTCGCTGATCTGGTGGATCTGCTCCCTGTTCTCCTTGTCCTCCCGCAGCAGCTTCGCCCTCTCCTCCAGCTCATCCACGATCTCCTTCACGTTCTCCGAGGCGATCTTCTCCCTCTGGTCCAGGGCAGCCTTCACCTCATCCCTCTGCCTCTCCAGGTCCCGGATCAGCTCCTTGAAGTGCTGGTCCACCGTGGCCTTCTCGTTGGTGGTGTAATTCTGGGTGGGGAAGGGGCAGAGAGAGGAGGCAGCGGGAAAGAGGAGCAAGAAAATGTTAAAATTCCACGGAGTTCTTTGCTAACAGAGGGGGATAAATCCAAATATTCAGCATTTAGACTACGGAAACTCCAGCTATGCAAGTCTCAGCTGCAGGAAAGTTGTGCCAGGAGAAGCAATACCTGTTCCTGCAATAATCACATGGCTGCAACCCAAAAGGGCCACTGCTTTCCCAGGGGAAAGAGCCTGCCTCCTGTTTCAATCCAAGCACTCACAGGTGATGCTGGAAAACATTCTGGAACCTTCTAAATCAGGCTTCTGGCTCCTGGACAATTGGAGGACCCAATTCCCACCATTTCAAAGGATGAAAGGTGCTGAAACACTTTTTACAAGCCTGACCTCGAGGTGCCTCTGAAATATTCCTCAGAAGGACTGGGGATGTAACTATACTGAGAGTCAAAATTTCTAGGTCAGGTTTCCAATAATAATAATAATGCTAATAATAATAATAATAATAGTAATAATAAAGCAGATGAAAAGCAGAGCTGGTGAGCCAATGTGCTTGCACCACATAAAAGGGAGAAGAATGGCTTTGCCTGTTAATATCATGCAAATTTCCTGGGGTGTCTCCAACTTGTGCTTTCACTGCTTTATTCAGTTGGGCTATAAAAGAAAAAAAAAAACAACCCATGACTATTCCAACCTTTACCACGGTGCAAGAATTATAAAGGAGCCCTCTCTCAGCATGGAAATAAGCTGTTCCACCATAAATGAGATGTTTGTTGGGGTAAATTCATCTGCTCCTGCTGTCTTATCTCAGTTTGGGCAACCCAGAGCCCTTTGGCAGGTTATTTGTGGGGTTTGTTTCTAAATCTGCCTGGCTGCTGGTGATGGAAGGGCCATAAAGGACCTAAAAAAGGAGCCAGAGCAGGGAGGTGCCTTGGGTTGGTATCGGGGCTCGATCTCCACGCAGGGAATGTCGCAAGATGACTTCAGTGGGAGTTGTTGTTTCCAAGATTTGGCTTGGAGTTTGGGATAGGGACGGGACAGAGGCCGGGGAAGGGATGGAGTGAGGAAAGGCGAGGGATGTGGGAGAGGGGAGGAGGAGCTGGTGATTCCAGCAGGAAGAGGAGCTGCACATCTCCAACGCACCTTGATGCGGTCCCGCTCCTTCTGCCACTTGTCCACCTCATCCTCCACCTCGATGATCTTCAGCTGCAGCTGCTCCTTCTGCAGCGACAGCTCGGCCTGTGGGGAGGAGAGGAGAGGAGAGGGAGCCTGGTGAGCTGGGGTGGCCCTCTCCAGACATCCCCGAGGCTGCTCTGCTGCAGGGGAGCCCCGGGCACCGTCCCAGCACATTCAGCACCCTCAGCAGAGCTGCAGCACCCACCTCCCAGGCTGCCAGGGCGCTGCTCTTAATCACACGGGAGTCATGAGCTCCAGGGGAAGGGAGCTGTTTCAAAATTCAGCTGTGTGTGCAGAGCAGGGCCCGGCCCAGGGTGTGCCCGTGCAGCAATAACAGTTTTCATGTAATTACGGAATGACGTTTGACGGGTGTTGCAACAGGAGGATGATGCCTCCGGCAGGAATTCTGTTTAGACAGGATTGTGGATTAATTTGCTCTGAATTGAGAGCTTTCATGTAGCGATGGAGCTGGGGAATGCTTGGAAAAAAAAAAATTGAAAGGGAAAGAAAAAAAAAAGCCGCAAAAGGAGGAGGGGAGAGGTGTAGTCAACCTGCTTGGCTGAGATCAGCAACTTCGCTGGGGTTGGTTTGCATTTCGTTGTGCAGTGGCTCCCAGAGAAGCTCAGAGCTCAGGCTGGCACAGGGATTGGTGGCAGTGGAGACCATGCACTGTTTCCCTGGATTGTTTTTTCCCTGGATCGTTTTTTCCCTGGATCGTTTTTTCCCTGGATCAGCCCTGGACCTGGATGTTGGCAAAGCCTTGTCCCGTTAATTCCAGTGACCAAGAGCTCCATCTCTGCCCCACAGACCCAGCCCCAGCCTTTGCTGCTGCATTTCTGCATTTCTGCATTTTGTGTGTGTGCAGGTTGCTGTGGGACACCCAGCCCAGAGCTGCTGAGGAATTCCAGAGCTGGCAGAAATTCCCTGTATTCTGTCATGTCAGGAGAGCCCTGAGAAGCTGCTGCTCATGTGGGATCTCCTGGAAAATCCTTGGATTAACCCAAAACATTTAAATTCAGGCCAACAATTGGAGGCATGGATGGATAAATCCAGCCTCACACTCCAGCTGTCCATCCAAGAACGTAATGGAACGTGGAAATCTGGGTCTTTATCAATCAGAATTTAAAAGTTTTCAGTTCTCCACTGAAAATGAAGAGCAGGGAAGGAGCTGTGCACCAGCCCAGACAGGAGCTCTTGTCCTGATGCCAGTCCAGTGTCTGCACTCCCTCGGGAGCTGGAATCCACCAACCCCAGCTGCTCCCATCCAGAAAATCTCTGTGCATGGAGGGAGAATGATTTGTGCTTTTGTTGCCTTATAAAACACGAGAAAAGTGGGCAGAAAAAAGGGAAGAGTGCTCAGAGGTGTCTCAGTGCCACAAAAGCTGCATCCTCACACGGTTTTTAGGAGCTAGGAGAGCACTGGCTTTCTAAACATTATCCACAGCCCCTCAGGAGTGGCCTGAATGCTGCCAGGAGCTGATTCTCACCCTCTCCAGGGGTTCAGGGCACACAGGAAAGGATTTTGTGCCACAGGGAACCCACACTGGCTTCCAGATGAGAAAATCTGCTCTGCTACTGATGGAAAGAGCAAAGGGAGGAGTTTGATCCTGTAATTTTCCCATTTTCAAGACAGTGGCTTGGAGGGATTCCTGCTGGCTCCCATTCCCACGTGCAGTGGGAGATGTCCTGTGCATCGAGACTCTGCACAGCAGGGAAATGCAATGAGATGAAAATATTCCAGATCCTTTTATCCACTGCATTAACCAGTGTGAGGAATTACACCCAAATTCCAGTTTCCTTGAGCCACAGAGCCGCATCCAGGTGGCATCAATTGTTTGGCAAGTAAAAGCTCATCTCCAGAACATCCATTTCCCTCCTCATCCCCAAAAATCAGGACATCCTCATAAGAATGTGAGTGAAATCCTACAGAGAAAGACTGGAAGGAATTTTTGGGGAAGAGCAGAACTTTCACAGCCACCTAGACACTCCCAAACTCAAGGGATTTGCAGAGAAAATGACAGGGAAAAAAAAAATCAGGTGATGGCTGGAAGGTGATGATAACAATATTATGCTTTTATAGTCCTTTCTAATTAAGATGGGTCTCCAAGGAATTTTGGGAGCTATTATTTGTAAAAGTGATCCAGACTGTCAGCAGTTCAA
Organism: Prinia subflava; assembly: GCF_021018805.1. Lineage (NCBI taxonomy): Eukaryota > Metazoa > Chordata > Aves > Passeriformes > Cisticolidae > Prinia > Prinia subflava. The sequence goes on from NC_086268.1 coordinate 2,274,926, forward strand.
ACATCCCCCAGAAAGGTGGTGTGGGATGGAACAGCCATTTAAGAGCAGAGGCACACAACAATTTGGAGCGAGATTCATGACTTGCAAATGGAAATTACAGAGATGCTCCCCAGAGCCAGGATGCAAATCCCACACTCAGCAAGATTTGGCGAAGGGGAAACGCCAGCACAGACTCCAGCAAGGGCAGGGGAGGTGAAAAGAGGTGTGACTGTGGGCTACTGCAAACAATTAAATAAATACTGCAAAAAAAAACCACCATAAACACAGGAAAAATGGTAAATAGAGGTGCATGGAGACTCTGGAATAATGGAAAAACTGGTGATGTGGGCAGAGGGGTTCAGGGAGGGTGCTCTGGAGGTGGAGCACAATATCAGGGGTCCAGGAGGTGATTTCCTGATGGTTTTAAGGCTTTTTTTTTTGTCTGGAAGGTGCTTTGGCTGCCCATGTGTGTCACAGTTATACAGTCACAGTATGGGGGCCACAGGTATTAGGGACAGGCAGTGCCTCAGCCTCACTCCCTAAGAGAAAACTCCGATCTCTCTTCATAATTCTCAGATTTTACAGGGTCAAAAAATCCTTGATGGATCATCCAGAACAAATCCATTGCAAGATTTGTTGTTCAGAAGACCCTAATGAGAGAAAATACAGCAATGCCCCTATGGTGAAGGCCCCTCCAGAGCAGAAATAACAGGAACAGTGGGGGAAAAAAATCCAGATTTCACCAATTTCTGAGCACAGCAGGCTGAGAAATGAAGGCACTGAGAACCTTCAAGCTAAGATTGGATCCCTTATTAGAGCCTCAGTTAATTCAGTGAAAGTTCAGAGCGTGCATCCAAGCAGGCACAGCCCTGGTGCTGTGCAGGCCCTGCAGAGGGGGATTAGCAGCACTGCAGGGTGATGCAAGAGCAGCAGCACAAGCAGCATCATGCCCTGAACACCCTGGGAACAATCCCCAGCCTGGGAGAGATCTGCTAATTCACCTGCCAGAGCATCCAGAGGAAATCACAGAGCTGGACAAGAGCTGCTCCAACCCCCTGAAAAGTCAGGGAGTTGTTTGGGACAGGGTTTCTGCTGGGTAACAACTGCATTTTCTCATCTCTGGTAAGCACAGCTGGGTGTCAGAGGGATGAAACCTCTGGGGATTCTGCCACATTCCCATAAAATGCCTCTGGAGCAGCTGAGTCTCCCTGCACAGCTTGGAAGAGAATTCCTTGCTTGCACACAAGTGGATTTTCCCTGTATTCTGTACTAAGTGTAGAGGATTCAAACAGAACTTGGACAAATTTACTCTGATTTCCAGCTGGGAAGAGTTCCCTTCCTGCAGGAAACTCCGAGCAAAGAGCGTCTGTTTTGAGCTGTGTCCACAGAGCAACCACAGCTGGTGAAAATAAAATCTCACAGCCACGCTGCAGCACTGGGAAAGGCCCCCAAACCCTTCCAGGCTTTAATTTTATTTGTTCTCTGCTCAGTGAAAGTGATGCAGGGATGGAAATCCCTCTGTAACCATCCCCCGTGGATGGTTTTCTTCAAAGCCTGGCTCAGCTTTTGTGAAATCCCTCCCTTTTCAAAGCTGCTCTGTGGGAAGGAGGAACACCCGGCTCCCCTTCCTGCACAGCAGCTCCCTGCAGCCATGGGGAAACTTTGCTTTAAAAGATAAAGAATTACAGAAAAAAACCCCCAAAACAACAAAACAAAATAAAACAAACAAACAAAAAAAACCCCACAACAACAACAAAAACCAACAACAAAAAACCCCAAACCAAACCAAAAAAAAACCCACAAAAATCCCCAAAAAACCCAACAAAACAAAACAAAAGAAGAAAAAAAGAAGAAAAAAAAAGAAAAAAAAAGAAAAAAAAAAAAAAGAAAAAAAAAGAAAAATATCCAAAAAACCCCACACCACAACCAAAAAGAACCCCAAACCAAAGTGTTTTTCAGCAGAGCTGGCCTGGCCTGCTGAGCACCAAGGCTGGTGCTGGAAGGTGATGCCAGGTTATTTGCAGCTCTGGCACTGGCAGGCAGAGGTGAAGGTGTCTCCTTGGGAGAGCACCCTGTAAAACAGGTTTGGGATGAAGGATCCCTTTTGAGGGTGAAGGATGCTGGCTCCGAGGGGGTTCTGCTGATCAATCAGGGGTTTATTGGACTGTACAAGCTGCTGTGGAGTTCTCACTCTTCAAGTGTGAGTGGTTATTATTACCCAGCCTCTCAGAGCTTTTCCTGCCTGGTTTTTTGTGCTGGTTCTGGTGCAAACTGCTCTTTTTCCTTTAAATCCGCAGCAGGAAACGAATGCAAAGTGGAACTGGGGAGAGCATTAAAGGTTTGCTGGGTAAAATAGGCAAATAGCGCTGGGTGGGAAGTCAGGACAAGTGTCTGAGTCCCTGTGCCTCTCACTGTGGCTGCTCAGCAGGAACAGGGGGTGGGTGACTCTCACCCCAGGCTGTGAGAAGTGGAAGATGCTGCTGTGTTCTCTGTCTGAGACAGAGCTATCACACCTTGCACTAACTACAGGTGTCTGTGTTGTGCCTTGTTTGCATTCCTCTCCTCTGTCTGCAGCAGGAGCTTTCCCAGCTCTGAAGGGCAGCTCCTCTCCTCCCTAACAAAGACAGGCTGAAATCTGAATTAATTCTGCAGAGCTGAGGGGCAGAGGTACCTAAACCAGGCTTATTCTGTGACACTTTGGTGCTGAGCTGCCAGGCTGGCAGAGCAGCAAAACCAACACCGGTTCTGGAGTCACACAACAGCCAGGGACGAGGAAATCCTTGCAGATAAATCCTGCACATCCAGCACTGTGTGAAAGGCTCTGCCAGGACACAGCTTTATTCTTTATTTATTTTATATTTATTTGTTTATATTAATATATTAATATATATGTTATATTTATATATTTATATATTTATACATAAATACTAATATATTAATATATTGATATGTTAATATATTGATATATTGATATATTAATATATTGATATGTTAATATATTGATATGTTAATATATTGATATAATACCATAATGATATTAATATATTTATATTAATATAATTTATTTATTTATTTATTTATTTATTTATTTATTTATTTATATTCTTCTTTATTTATTTTATACCACTCCAGTGGCAGGATGGGTTTGGAGGCTCTAAAGCTTCTCTGGAGCTGCTGGGATTCACCAGGGGGTGACCTGGTGTGAGGTTGTTGCTTATCCCTTCCAAAAGAGCAGCACCAGCCCTCTCTCCCAATTTGTGGCCACATTCCATCCCCTCTGATAAGAGGAGCTGTTGCACACCAGAGCCTTGGAAATATTCATTGCTCCTTGTGGCTCCTGCTGAGGCTCCACCTCTGGTGAATAAATCAGGGGTGGGGACAAACATTTGTAGGCAACAGCGTTCGTGCTAATTGTTTTTGTCTGAGCGAATGCTCGCTCGAGTTCCAACACGATCAGACTCGCTGTGGGGAGAAACTCGCACATGTGCATGATTCATGTTGATAAATCCCAAATCCTTCAGGCTGAGCCAGAGCAGGAGCTAAAGGTGGCACAAGGACTCTGAGAGAGGAACCAAACAGCGTTTAAATCCCAGTTCTGTGCTCACCCGTGGCTGTGGCTTTAAAATCAGGGTGCTGGAGGTGTCTCCAGCCCCAGGAGGAAGGGTCTGAGCAGCTTTGCTTCCTCAGGAAGCAGCTGCTCACCTCGTCCCGGGCAGGACTTGGACAGACACCAGCCACAGCTCTGTGTTAGAGCTCAGGGCTGCCATCAAAACCACGAGGACAGGCAATTATGGAACAAACAGCAGGCTGGCAAGCCCGGCAGCAGTTTGGGAAAGGCTGGTTGAGACATGGAAAAGGCTTTGTCTGGTTTCAGCGAGGCTGCACGTGGAGGTGACACGGCAAGGAAAGGCCAGAGAAACCAGAGATAAGCTCTACACAAGATGCTCCTTCAGCCTGATGAGATAAATCTTCCCAGCTCCTTAGAAAGGGTAAAATTGTTCCTCCCATGAAGGGAACTCAAGGATTTCTCACAGCGGGTGCCTGTGTTTGCCTGGTCACCACATCACAGCACTGGTTTGGGGTTTAGGAGATCTTAGTGCCCTTCCAGGTTCTGACTGTGTGACTCCAGGCACGTTGTTTTGTATAATTATTATTTTACAGGGCTCCTTTTTGGCATCTCTCCTGTCTTAGAAGGTTTCTAGGCCAGCTCCTGCTTTTACCACGGGGATGTGCAGCAACAAGAGTGGCGAGACCCTGATTTTTAGCTAGAACAAGTGAAATCCTCCTCATCCGCCCAGAAAACAAACAACAGGAGGCTTTGAGCAAACAAAGGTGAAAGACATTTCATGAGTGAAATCTCCCTGGATGTCCATCCTCTGAACCTGTGGTAGTAACACCTCAGGGGAAATGATCAGGTTTTGTGCTTGCACCAGGGTTTGGGTTTTTTTCCATCTAAACTTCAAAAGATTTTTTTCATAGGTGTGGCTCAACAGAAAAGGAAAATATCCAAGACCTGATCTCACTGTAAGCAGCTGAGATAGCAATTTGTTCTTAGTCCCCCTGGGTAACTTTAGCAGCCACTGATTTGACAGTTTGTGTTCTGGAGGTGCTGACCCTGAGCAGAGCCTGCCTTTGTGTGGGTAACTCCAAACAAACACTGTCAAAACTCAAGAATATTTTTAAAAACCTTAAATTTAGGCTTAAAAAAACCCCTTAAAAACTAATCTAGAGCTTTGATTCAGCCTCTGCTGGAAGTCAGGTGTGCTGGCAATCAGTTTCTCCATCCCTAAATCCAGCCTGCAGCACAAGTGGGATCTGCAGCTGCTGGGAACAGGAGGAATGAAAGGAGGAATGAAAGGAGGAATGAAAGGAGGAACGAAAGGAGGAATGAAAGGAGGAATGAAAGGAGGAATAAAAGAAGGAATGAAAGGAGGAATGAAAGGAGGAATGAAAGGAGGAATGAAAGGAGGAACGAAAGGAGGAACGAAAGGAGGAATGAAAGGAGGAATGAAAGGAAGAATGAAAGAAGGAATGAAAGGAGGAATGAAAGGAGGAATGAAAGGAGGAATGAAAGGAGGAATACCAGGAGAACACAGTTACCTCTTTGCCCGCCTTCTCGATCTCCACTGTCACGGTGCTGTGGTTCTTGTGCTCCTGGAACATGCAGAGGTAGCAGATGCACATCTGGTCCGTCTGGCAGAACAGCTCCATGGTCTTGCCGTGCACGGGGCATTTCCTGGCCTCGAAGTCCCTGATGGGGTCCAGGAGCTGGTGGTCACGGAAGGCCGCTCCCTCCAGGTGGGGCTTGAGGTGCAGCTCGCAGAAGGACGCCTGGCACACCAGGCAGGACTTGACAGCCTTCTGCTTGTTGTCGATGCAGGAGTCGCAGAGAACGTCCTCGAGCTTCACGCGGGGCCGGGAGCCCGCGGCCCTGTCGGCCTTGTTGAAGGGTCTCCTCAGATCCCCCGTCTCCACCAGAGGCAGGGAAGATTTCTTCAGCTCCCCCATCTGCCCCGCGGAGAACAAGGACTTCCTCCCTTCCCCGTCGGCGGGCAGGAAGCTCTTTTTGGAATCCAAGGAGAACAGGGACTTCCTGAGGTCTCCTTTCTCCGGGAAGTTCAGGGCCGGTCTCCTCATGTCTCCGATCTGACCGCTGGCGAACTGCATCTTCTTGGAGTCTGCCGAGTCCATGCTGAAGTAGGTTGACCTCTTCTCGTCGGATGACTCCACAAACTGAATGATGGGCCTCTTCCAGTCACTCCCAGAGAAGAGGGAGCTCTTGATTTGCCCTGTCTCCAACGCAGCACCGCCCGTGCCTTTTATAGCCTCTTTCTCGCCTCCGCCAGGGCTCGTGGCCTTCTTGGCCTCCTCTTCTTTTTTGGGGCTAGTTGGGCTCTTCACATCCTCGGCCTTGCCGGCGGTGCCGTTGGTCCTGGCTGCGCTGCCCGTCTCCATGGTGGTCGGCGGTGTCTGTGCTGGCTGTCCCTGGCTCTCAGCCCCCTCCAAGGCAGGCAGGCCCTGGTCTCAGCGAGGAGTGGTTTGGAATTCGGGCTGCAGGGAGCCTTTCTGCCCCGGTGACGCACCCCGAGCTCCCCAGGAGCAGCAGCGCGCCCGGATCGCGCCCAGGTGGATGCAAGGGGGAGAGGAAGGAGGAAAGGAAGGAGCAGACGTGGAGGGATCAGAAGCTCCAGCTGTGCACTTAATTATACAAGGCAGTCCACACCCAGGAACATTCTTGTCTAACCAGGTTGGGGAGGAAGGGCTGTTTATATACATAGAAATGTCTCCTTAAAAAAAAAAAAAAAAAAAAAATTAAAACAAAAAATCCATTTTCATTAAGATGTAGCAACCAGTTCCACCGCTTGTTTCAAAAATAATTTGGCCAGCAGCTGAAGTTCCCTCCTTGCAGAGATGGGCAGGGTCGGGGAGACCACGAGATGCCCAGGGTGGGTTTGTTAACTGGGTCATAGCCGTGCACCAAAATAATTGGGGTTGTAATTAAAATGAACGCCTAGAATAAAGCATTCTTCGAGCAGGCTCCCCCCAGGGCTTGCTGCATTCAGGAGGGAGGAGAAATCCACGGTTAATACTGGGTTTAAACGGCCCCATTATCTTTATTTTGATTTTATTTTGGGGTTTGTGCAAGGTCTGTCCACTTAGACCTGGAAATAACCCAGCCACGGATCAGAACAGGTAAAAATTGGCTGGGCCTGCTTTTCCCACAGGCAGTCTCCAAAGGATGAGTGGTGAAATAAAACCCCCATTGTGTGCTCTGAGGTAAAGGTTCAGGTGCATCCTATGTAGCTCTTCCCATAAATGTCCCCGGAACTGGAACACATCTGGAACACACCTGGCAGAGGAACCATTTTGCAGCTTGGGTGCTCAAAATATCTCTTTGCAGAAAAAAGAAGTGAAAAAGGTTTAAAAGCCATCTGTCTCCAGCAGCTGAATTCCTGGGAAATGTTCACTTGTTGGAATCACAGATGATTTCAGGAGGAAAAAAAAGCTCTTTATGAGCACTGGTGGATTCCAGAGACTTCTAAAGGATGAGGTTGATCTTCCTTCCACATCCCTTCAGATTATACTCGGAATTTCAGTGAGGTTTTTCTGAGATGAATGCCCAGGGTGCAAATTAACCACGCCAGAGATTTGTGCTTAATTGAGTTTTCTCAGAGCGCCCTGGTGGCGCTGCTGAAGGTGGTTTTTAACCTGTAAAAAAACCTCCTTAAACACCCACCACGAACCCTCTGTTGGAAGGGATTTGAGTCAAAATCCAGCGTTTTCCAGCTTTTTTTGAGGTGTGGAGGAAACGGAGGAAAAGCAGGAACAGCATAAATTCTGGATCTGATAGGAGAAGGAAAGAACTTGTCTTAAAAATGCATTTTTTAAAGGTCTTGTCTGTGCAAAATGAGAGAAAATGAAAGTGAACTTCTTTTTCTGGGCCCCTGGCTCCTAGATCCAGCCCCTCTGGCTGCCTGCATGTCTTTACAACTCTCTCTTTATGAAAAATGCCTCGGCATTCTGCATTTTTTGGATAATAGTTGTTGGGAAAGGGCATTTCTTTCATTAATAATTTTTTATTAATAGGCCCACAGCCTTCCATGAGTCAGAATTCATTCCCTGGCACAGGAAAGGGCAATGCCATTTTTTAAGACCCGATTTCATAAAGGAAAAATTTGACTGACATCAATGCATTTCTTTCCCCCTGGCTTGCTGGGCTGAGCTGTTCTTTAGAACATCAACAGTCCTGTAAGTCTCCAAGTAATTAAAAATACTGCAGGGTGGAGGCTCCTGTTCTCACGTGTACTGAGGAGACTCAGCAGAGCTGTTCCAGCCAAGGTTAATCCCAAAAAACATCCCAAGGAAGAGCTCTGGCTTGGACAAAGGTGGCCTTGGTTTGTTTTGCTGATGCTGTGATAAGATTTTGGTGCAGGTAAGGCAGATAAAAGGTTAAGAATTGGGATTTTAGATCTTGGTTTTGCTATGTAAATGCAGAATAAATCCCAGAATCACGAGATGGGTTGGGAGGGACCTTAAAGCCCATGGGCAGAGAGCCCTGCCACTGTCCCAGGCTGCTCCAGCCTGGCCTTGGGCACTGCCGGGGATCCAGGGGCAGCCCCAGCTGCTCTGGCACCCTGTGCCAGGGTACAATTCCTTCCTAACAACCAGCCCAAATTTCCCCTCCTGCAGTCTGAACTCATTTCTCCTTTTCCAGTTCCTGATCCAGAGTCCCTCTCCAGCTTCCCTGTAGCCCCTTCAGATCCTGGAGGAGCTGTGAGCTCTGCACAGAACCTGCTCCTCTCCAGCCTGAACATTCCCCACTCTCAGCCTCTCTCCAGCCTCTTCATCAACCTCGTGGACCTGCTCCAAGACTTCCATGTCCTCCTCGTGTTGGGGACCTCATGGTCCAGGTGACAATTTTTGCACACACACGTTTTCCAGGCAATTCAGGAGCCAAAACACAACCCCAGCCTGGACATCTCCTTAACTCTGCCCCTCCCAGAGGCGGCTCCCGCTGCCTCCAGCACGAGTTCATTTTTGTAGGAGCATCCCCTGGGATTGTTGCTGTGGTCCCTGCACAGGACAAGTGTCCTGTCCCAGCACACAGGTCCCTGGCTGTGCCGGTGACTCAGAGCACACACCCACGGGTGGCATCTGCAGGCCCTTTCATCTCCACCACTCGGCAGAGCTTCTCAAAGGTTCGCAAATTAAACCTGACAACACCTTTGCAAAATAGGTCTGGGCTGGTAACCCCACGTAGCAATTAGGGAAACTGAGGCATGCAGTGGGGAACTGGCTTTTTTTTTTAGCAAAATGAAAGTTTCTTTCCCCCCCCTGAAATCGCTGTGCAGCTTTTTTGCTTTCTCCTAATTTTTAACTTCTGCGCTCTCTTATTTTTCATCTTTTGCTTCGTCTTATTTTTTCACAGTTGTGACCCCTCTAAATCCTTGCACTTTTTTAATGAATACATCATGCTGCTGCTGTTGTTGTTTAGAATTTCACTCTTTTATCTTTTATCAGAAAGTTTGGGTGTTTTATTGCTCGCACCGAAACATTTCCACTCTGCAGTATCGCTGCACACGGCTGGCGTTGGAAAACCAACCTCCCCAGGATGAAAAAGTGAAAGAAACTGGGCCCACTTCAAACTAAATAGACCAGAAACAGTTAAGCCAACCCCGGGGCACTCCTTTAGACAGGCTCCAGAGCAGGTTTTCAAACAGCAGCCAGTGATGAAGTCATGGGGAGTCAGGGAGAATTAGCTCAACCAGCCCATGATTCACTGGCCCTGCTTCTCACAACTCCGAGCCAAGCAGGAGCAGGGAACCCGCCTGGTAATTGCCTGCTCCGTGCTCTGCCCACTAATCCACGGTGCCTTGCACATCCTGCATATTTCCAGCCCTTTCTCATTTCTTCCACCTTCACATGAAACGAATCCCCGGCCCAGAGAACGTGACGCCAAGGTGCAGCCGGGGTGTTGCTGCTGCTGCAGAGCTGGGGGAGCAGTGCAGCAGCCCTGAGGGGACATTGGGCAATGGCAGGGCAGCAGAGCAGCTCCCAGGGTGGCAGCAGAGCTGGCAGAACGAGTTCGGGGCTCCGTGCTGCTCCCACGGGTGTCACATCCAGGTGGGTCACTGGGGCTCTCCTGGGAGAGAGGGCAGCTCTGCAGAGACTCCGGGCTGTGGTTTCACGATTTGGGGTGGAAGGGACCTGAAATCCCATCTCATTCCAGCCCTGCCATGTTCAGGGACACCTTCCACCATCCCAGGTCACGCCAGACTGGCCTTGGGCCCTTCCAGAGATGGGGCAGCCACGGCTGCTCTGTGCCAGGGCCTCACCTCCCTCTGAGTAAAGAATTTCTTCCAAACATCTGTTCCAACCCTGCCCTCTTTTCGTGTAAAACCACTGTCCTGTTGTTATCTACCCATCCAAAAAGTCCCTCTCCCCACTTTTTATAAACCTCCCTAATACTGGAAAGCCACGGTGAGCTCTCCCTGGAGCCTCCTCTCCCCCAAAAATGCAGAGTTCATGTGAGATGGACTCAATTTAGGTGAGATGGACTCAGTTTAAGTGAGATGGACTCAATTTAGGTGAGATGGACTCAATTTAAGTGAGATGGACTCAATTTAGGTGAGATGGATTCAATTTAAGTGAGATGGACTCAATTTAGGTGAGATGGACTCAATTTAGATGAGATGGACTCAATTTAGATGAGATGGACTCAATTTAGGTGAGATGGACTCAATTTAGGTGAGATGGACTCAATTTTTAGGGCACAAAGCTGAGCTCAGATGTTTGTGATGCTTTGACCTTCAGCTCTGTGTCTCACATTGGGGGATGAAGGGAAGGAAAGCTGAACCAAGAGGATTTGGTAATTTGGGGGATGAATTTGGTTCAGTTCTGCTCAAGCCCTGCTCAGGATTTGCCTTCCTACACCAAGACTTGGACTTTTAGGGTGCTTGGGGCATCCAAGGAGCTCCTCCACAGGCCCAACACCCTTCCAGGGTTTAAACCAGGCCTGCAGGCTATGAGCAGGACCATGGACAATCCTAATTACTGGCAGAAGTGGCGGGCAGGACTCGAGTGCCCCGTTGTGTAAGAGCGATACCGGGCGAGGCAGCACCAGGGGTGTGACAGCACCCGGGGTTTGTGCAGCCCCGGGGCCAACCCCTTCCCTGGGCTTGTGCTGAGTCTGGAAAGGCCAAAACGACAGCTCAGCATTAAATCAGGGCACGGGCAGAGGGGAGTCTGAGGGAAAGGCCAATGCCAGCTCAAACGGGGTGGATTTACTCATTGAAAATGCAGGCTGGGTGTTGTAATAAATGAGCAGGCAGGGCTCGGTTTTCCCAGGCAGCAAAGCCAGTTCTTCACTCACAGAGCTGATATTTGGAGGAAATATCAGAGGCACTGTGTTAAACCTCACTGGGCAGCAGTACAGTGACACTCAGATCATTGATCAGCAAGGGCTATTTTATATATATATATATATATATATAAATTTTTCTCTCTCTAGATATATTTATATATTTTCTTCATTGATTCTCATGGGACAGATTCATTGTTCATGCAGGTCCAAACTTTTCTCTCTGAGAATAGGTTGTTGTGTTCATTCTTATAATTTTTCTTTATGAGAACTTACAAACTCCTTCCAGCTTAGCTGGAGCAGCAGGGCCTAAACCATATTTTATAAGGCCTTTCTTTTCTGATATCTCTACCTGTCTGCAACAGCTGGGAATTGGGGGAGCACCACAGGGGCAGAGGCCGGGCTTTGGAGCAGCCTGGGGCCCCAGAACCCGGGATTCTGCAGCCATCAACACGTTGCATAACTGCAGAGGATCCTGCATGCCTGCACCGTGCTCACAGGGCTTGTTGCGCCACGTCCGTATTGTTTAGAATTAATTCATTAAGGCTGCGTCCCAAGGCTTCTGCTGGCTGCCTGCTGGGGCCGGGAAGGATCCCCACACACACATTTCGATGTTTAACTTGGTTTCTGTGTCACTGGGTTTGAGTTTTTGTTTTCTTTCCCACCTCCTTTTCACTGGAGATGGGCCCGGTGGAGAGGGAGAGTTGGCTGCACCTCCCAGGTGCCTGCTCAGCCCTCAAACACCAGCCCCAAATCTGGGGTCAGGAAGGGACACTCCTCAGCTGGACTGGAAAAGAAACCACTGGAGATTTCTTGCCCTCTGCCTTGGATTCTTGGTCACTGGCAGTTTTCAGGCTCCGTGGCTCTGGAGTGGGGTTTCATGGATGATTCCCTGTTCGAATTTGGGAGATGGAGATTCTGCTCTGCCCCAGCCTGCTTGAAGTGCTCTGGGATCTCTGGGAATCCAGGGAGAGAGAGATTATTTATGTGAAATTGATAGTTTAGAGAATCTTATGCTTTCAGGGGGCTGTAGAAGTCTTATACAACATTCTGCTCTTTTAATTATTTATTCTTTATTTATCCTGCAGCTGGCAGAACTGACTGTATTGAGATCTGGTGGCTGCAAGAGGTTTTATTTCCACAAGTATGTTTGGTCCTGGGCTGTAGCTGCCATCAAGGGTCTGTGGCCCCCAGATCTCCTTTGAGGATGCTCCTTTGAATCTGAAATCAGAACTTTCGGCACAATTTGCTGCTGCCCCCAGCAGCAGAAATCCCTTTGCTGGTTTAGTTCTCTCTGGATTTGCATCCCAGCAAGAAATTCCCTGCAAAGCTGGGGAATGCCACCTCCATCGTGTGCCTCAGGAAACTGCAGCCTGCCAAGGCTGGGAAACTCCCCAGAAACCCAGAGACTGAAATCCCCAAGCAGAGACCTGTGTGTCCCTGTCCCACAGCTTTAACACTTCATTTTCCCCCTGGAGTTCCTTTTCCTGCCTTGTGGGATGCACTGAAGTCCTGGAGCAGCGTCAGGAGATGGGAAAGGCTCCCAGGGCACACCTGGAGCAGGGCACAGGGAGAGCTTGGCTCCCTCTGAGCTGCTCCAGCTTGTTCTGCTGGGCTCCTAGACTGGGACAGAGGTGCTGTGGGACAGAGCCCAGGCTGGGAAAGGGTTGAGGGCACCACTTTGTGCAGATATCCAGGAGCTGTGTGATGCTGGAGCTGCAAAAAGCTCTAAGATAAAAGCCACTGATAGAAGGAACTTCACCTCTTGCTCCTCCTCAGTCTCTTTCTAAAAGTTCTCCCTCCCCTTCACGGTTCCCTGTGTGCCCCTCCAAGCCTCTCTGCTGCTCCCCAGTTCCTCCCAGTTTCCTCCCCAAGCTCCAGGTGCAGCTCCCTGGCGAGGGCAGGGAGTGCAGCTCCTGCCTGGGGATGGGATTTGTGACCCACAGAGCCCAGCCTGGGGACAAAGTGGGGAAACAGCAGGAGGGGGAGCAGCAGAACAAGGCCTGGCAGGGCAAGAGGCAAAGGGCAGCCAGGTGTTAATGAAGTGAAATGCTGTGAAATCCTCTGGATTTGGCAATCCCAAGCCAAGCATCGCTGCAGGCCGTGGTCCAAGGGAGCTGTGCACGGAGCACTCCCTGCCCTGGCCTGCCCTGGGGACAGAAACTGTGGCTCTGTCCCTCCTGAGCCACCCAGGGCAGCCTGGCAGGGTGCAGGGACAGGTGAGGATGAGGAAGGGGCAGCGCCTCCTCCCCTCCCTGTGCTGGTGAGGAGCTGGGGATGTTGGCAAACTCACGGATTTTGGGGTTTTGGCCGCTGCTCAGAGCACACCTGGTGTCCCTCCAAGTGTTCCCTCCCCTCTTGGAAAAGCCCCCAGTTGGATGGGACTCCTGAGAAGGCTCAGGGGGGTGGGAGGCATCGCCCAGCCAGGGCAGGGCTGAGCAATCCCACCCTGCTCCCGTGGCTGCTGCCCTGCACAGAAACCTCCCCCAGAGGCTTTAGAGCCACCTCAGCACCTGGGGAGCTCCAGCTGCCCTGCAGGGAGGCTTTGGGTGGGCTTTGGGTGGGCTTTGGGTGGGCTTTGGGTTCCTGGAAATCAGGAAAAGGAGGGGGAAATCCTGAGGAGCGAGGCCACCACTCAAAGGAGAGGGAGCTCAGCCCTGGCTGTGCAGAGGAATTCTGGCTCTGAAAAGCCCCTGGGAAGTGAAATGGGAAAACGTGTTGGAACAAGGACACTTATTCACCCTGTGACTGAGCAAGACAAATATCCAGCCCGTGTGTGTGCCTGCACGTGTGGATCTTGATTTACACCCCTCTCCCTTCCCACTGTAAATACAGAATGAAAAAATAGGGCAGCAAGAGAAATAGGAGACAGGGGGAGAGAGCAGGAAGAGGGGAAAACACTGGGGGAAGGATTGAAAAAATCAGAGCAATTCTGGGGGATAAACACAAATATAAACACAAACACAAACACAAGTACAAGTACAAATACAAATACAGATACAGATACAAATAAAAATACAAATACAAGTACAAATACAAATAAAAATACAAATACAAATAAAAACACAAATACAAATACAAATAGAAAATCTAGATAAGAGCATGAACTTGGGGCCCAAAGCTGCCTTACTCATGGCAATAAATTCAGGGTAACGTGGCAGGAGCCGAGGCAGGCGGAGGGTCAGGGCCAGACCTCGGGGAGGGTTTTGCATGCTCCACTCTTACTCAGCAGCAGCAGCACAGAGCTGCCTTGCCTGGGCTTGCAGGCCTGGGTCAGCATTATCCCTCTGCAGCCCAATCCCACCCTCTGGCTTTAGGGTGGTGGCAGCTGCCTGGGAAACAACTCTGCATGTGTGTGTGTGTGTCATGTCATCCCCTTTTCCAGGAACAACCAGCAGGAGCAGCAGGCTGCAGGCCAGGCCAGCTTTTCTGCAGGCAGCAGCACAGAGGGGAGGTTTTGGTGGCTGGAGTTTCGATGGAAATGGGATCGGGTAGTTCTTGACACAGCTCCTCTTCCCAGCTCCCTTATCTGCTCCTGCCAGGGCTGCTCCGTGGTGGAGCTTGGGAAGGGAGCAGGAATTCAGCAGGAGCATGTGGCCACCAGCCCTGGCTTGCAGGGATGGGAGGGAGGTTTGGCACGAGGGAAGCAGCGCTGGATGGAAAATGTCTGATGTTGTCCTTGGAAAGGGGCTGGGGAGGGCTGAGCACAGCGCTGACGTCAGGGCACTGAGCTCAGGGCCTTCCCTCAGCTCCTGTTTGTGTCTGCATGGCAGGGACTCGCCTCTCCCCCGGCTCCTGCCTCTCCCCAGGCTCCGTCCTGGGCAGTTCCCTGCACCCCAAAGTGCCCTCAGCAGCCTCCACCATCCTGCCTGCACTCTGAGCCCTCCTGGCCTCGCTCCTACCTGCTCTGGTGGCAGAAAATGCTCTGGTGGCAGAAAATGAAAACGCTCTGGTGGCAGAAAATGCTCTGGTGGCAGAAAATGCTCTGGTGGCAGAAAATGCTCTGGTGGCAGAAAATGCTCTTCCCAGCCAGCAAAACCAACCTCTGAACGCCCTTCAGAGCAAGGAGCATCCCCAGCAGCACCTGACTCAGAGCCAGGGCAGACAGTGAGGTTCTGGGTGGCACAGCAGTGACCACCTGCTGCACCCCTGTCTGTGCATCCCATCCCAGCCTGTCCATCCCATCCCTGCCTGTCCATCCTATCTCTGTCTGTCCATCCCTGCCTGTCCATCCCTGCCTGTCCATCCCATCCCAGCCTGTCCATCCCATCCCTGCCTGTCCATCCCATCCCTGTCTGTCCATCCCTGTCTGTCCATCCCTGTCTGTCCATCCCATCCCATCCCATCCCTGCCTGTCCATCCCATCCCTGTCTGTCCATCCCTGTCTGTCCATCCCTGTCTGTCCATCCCATCCCATCCCTGTCTGTCCATCCCTGTCTGTCCATCCCATCCCATCCCTGTCTGTCCATCCCATCCCTGTCTGTCCATCCCTGTCTTTCCCATCCCTGTCTTTCCCATCCATGTCTGTCCATCCCATCCCTGTCTGTCCATCCCATCCCTGTCCATCCCATCCCAGCCTGTCCACCCCACCCTGTCCAGCCTCTCCCAGTCCCTCCAGGGCAGGATTTGCCGTGTGCCAGCCCTCTCTGGCCTGGGTGGCAGCTCTGTCCCTGCAGCAGCAGCTCTGTGTGGGGCTGGGGTGCCCAGAGCAGAGTGCAGGGAGCAGCTGGCACTGCCAGCAGCAGCGGGGAGGGCACAGCCCGAATGTGGCACCTCACTGTCACCCTGCGCCCTGCCAGGGGCTGCAGAGCTGCACTGCAGCTGCACGGGAGCTCTGGGAAGTGCCCGCAGGGTGCAGAACTCCTGCATTCCTGCCTCCCCGGCGCGCAGAGCTGCTCCTCCAGCGGGCTCCCACCTCCTCGCAGGTTGTGAAAGAGGGGAAAATCGCGGGCGAGACTGGCAGGAGGGAGCGGGGAAGGGCTGTTGCTGTTGCTGCTGCTGCTGCTGCTGCTGCTGCTGCTGCTGCTGCTGCTGCTGCTGCTGCTGCTGCTGCTGCTGCTGCTGCTGCTGCTGCTGCTGTGCACGGGCAGGGCACACCTGGAGCCTGGGCAAGGAGCCCCGCTCCGCTGGGAGCCCGGCCGGCGCTCCTGCCCGCCCTTCATTACGTTAATTGCATCCACGCTGGAGGCTCCATCGAGTCCCAGCGCAGCCTGGTGTGGCGTCCCGGGGCTGGCTGGCACCCAGGGAGGGGAGCCAAGGGGTGGAGGGAGGTTGGGTGGTTGGGAGAGGAAGCTGCGGCTCCCTCCTGGAGCAGGGAAGGGGCTGGCCCCGCACCCCGGGGCTCCCTGGGCAGTGCCAGGGACAGGCTGGCACCCAGGGGTGGTGGCACTGCTGGAGGGGTCTCACCCCTCTCCCCCGAGGCGTTGGTGCTGGGATGTTCCTGCCCTCGGTGCTCACACCCTGCCCGTGCAGCGAGGGAAAGTCAACCACGAGTGGAGCTGTCCCTCCCAGGGCACTTTTAGTGTTGTTTTCCCTAGAGCAGGACCCTCTGAGCACCCAGCCAGCCCCCCAGGCTGCTTGTGCAGCCCTGCTGACCACCCAAATCCCTCCTGCCCTGCCCCAGGCTCCCCCAGCACCCTCTGGCCCATCCCAGCTCCCCTCATCCTGCCCATCCCCGTGCCCTGCACAGGCTGGGAGCACACGGGAGCTGCCCATCCCTCCCTCTGCCTGCATCCCTATTCCCACCCCAGGGAGCGTCCCAGGGATCCCCCATACATCCAGGGCTGGGCTGGAGAGGTGCTGAGCCCTTCCCCTTTCAGGCAGGGAACAAGGACAGTCATTGTCCCTGCCTGGAGGATTTCCCGGGATCTGGGGTTCTGTGGGAGCATGGGGGGTGGAGAGGGGACATGGGGATGGAAATGGAGAAAGGAGAGAGGAGGAAATGGAAATGGAAATGGAAATGGAAATGGAAATGGAAATGGAAATGGAAACGGAAACGGAAACGGAAATGGAAATGGAAATGGAAATGGAAATGGAAATGGAAATAGAGATGGAGGAGGAGATGGAGATGGAGAAATGGAGAGGGGAGATGAGCATGGAGAGGAAGGAAGGGCACAGAGAGGGGAGGGAGATGGAGAAAGGTCATGGAGAGATGTAGAAGATGAGGATGGAAAAGGGAGATGGGAGATGGGAGATGGGGAGCAGAAAAGACGCAGAGAGAGGAGATGAGGACGATGGGGAGGACGCAGAGGCTGGGGAGCTGTGCCCAGCAGAGGAGGTGCTGCGGGGCAGGACACCCCGCACGGGCTGCCAGCCACTAGGTGTCCTCCGTGGCCCACACACGGGTGTCAGGGGCCCCAAAAATCCGGGCGGGAGATGGGAAGAACCCTCCAGAACACGGCGGGTCAGTCCCTCTCCACCTTGGGATCGGAGCCGTGCCTGGAGCTGAGCCGGGGCAGGGGTGTTATCCCAATTCCATGGGTTTGGGAGGATGCCTGGACCTGGAGGCTCCATCCCTGGTGGATCCTACTGGATATGATCCTCCTGGAGTTCCCATGCTTTGGGAAAGGGGAAAAGCCACCGGGATTGCCATGTGGAGGATCCAGTGCGCTGGACCAGCTTCTCCATGTGCTGCTCCCTGCTCCGTGCCCACCCTGCAGGTCCCGGGCAGGGTCAGCACCCTCGGGATTCCCTTCCAGCAGTACCAGGGCTCCCCGGGGCTTTGGCAGCCCCCTTTCCTCTCCTCCTCCTCCCCGCTGGAATTCCCCGCACGCTGGGAAGCGATCCGTTGGGTTTACAGCGGGGTAAACACCCCAGATTCCATCCCGGGGGAGAAATCCTGGGAATCCCAGCTCTCCTCGTTCCGTTCTTCTGCCCTGCAAGGACCTTGTCCCTAAAGGGCCTGACAGAAGGGGCCGGGAGGGAGCGGTGCTGCCTCTGCAGGGTGCAGGAGGGCATTTCCCAAACACTCTGCAGAGCACACCCGGCAGTGTCCCATGCCCCTGTTCCCATTCCATTTTTCCCGTCCTCATGTTCCCATCCCTGCGTTCCCATCCCTGTGTTCCTTTCCCCTTTTCCCCATTCCCTTTTTCCCATTCCCATTCTCCCATTCCCATTCTCCCATTCCCATTCTCCCATTCCCTTTCTCCCAATCCCTTTTCCCCATTCCCTTTTCCCCGTTCCCTTTTCCCCGTTCCCTTTTTCCCATTCCCATTCTCCCATTCCCATTCTCCCATTCCCATTCTCCCATTCCCATTCTCCCATTCCCTTTTTCCCATTCCCTTTTTCCCATTCCCTTTTCCCATTCCCTTTCTCCCATTCCCTTTTCCCCAATCCCTTTTTCCCAGTCACTTTTCCCCATTCCCTTTTTCCCATCCCGGTGTTCCCATCCCCGTATTCCCATCCCCGTATTCCCATCCCCGTATTCCCATCCCCTTTTTCTCATCCCCTTTTTCTCATCCCCTTTTTCCCATCCCCTTTTTCTCGTCCCCTTTTCCCCAACCCCTTTTTCCCAACCCCTTTTTCCCATCCCGGTGTTCCCATCCCGGCGTTCCCTCCCGGTTGAAATCCCCGCCTGCCGCGTTATCTTATCAGCGCACCCATTCTCCCCTCTGAAGCACCGTGTAAACATCCCGCAGCAAAGCGCTCTGCAGGACAATTTCCTCTCGGAACAAAGCCCTTCCCGGCTCGAGTGATGCTCGAGAGGGAACGATCCCTGTACCTGCTGCTGTTTGAACAAGCCAGGAGCAAACAGAGCTCCCTTTTCTGCACCGTGCACCTGCTCGGCCGAGTTTCATCACAGAAAGGTCTGTGGGAACTGCTCATTAAAATCCTGGCAGCTCCTAACCTGGAATTTGGCTGAGGGAGGGAGATAACGCCGGCAGGAGCTGCCAAGGGAGGTTTTTTTTACACTGCAGGCTGTCAGGCAGTCGGGTTTGATGTCTTATTCCAGAGGATGGCACATGGGTGGCAGGGCTGAGTGGGGAAGGGCTTGATCACAGAATTTTGGAGCTGCTGCTGGGCACCAGTCAGAGAGCAGAGGAGGGATGACAGAACACTCATCATCCTCAGCCAGTTTATGTCATTTTTTCATTCTTTCATTCATTCCCTGCCACCGCTGTGGGATTTGGAGCAGTCCCTGGGCAGGTCCTGCTGGAGACAGCCCAGCCCCTCTTGGGGATTTCAAGGGCTTTTCTTCAGCCTTTCAGCCCAGCCTGAGGAGCCCTTCCAGCCCTCCCTGGTGTTTCCTCCTCCTCTGAGTGCCCCAGCCGGGCTGGAGCAGAGCCCTTGGCCGCCTTCCCCCCTCACTGAGAGACAGAAAGAGGGAGGATGGGGAGAAAGAGGCAAAGAACAGGAACCAAATTAGTCTCCCAGCTGGTGGCAGCGATTCCAGGAGCCTGTCCAAGTCCTCCTCCACCAGTGGTGCAGCCCCTCGCCTCCCTGCTGAGCTCTGTGCTGGCTCCTCCCGAGGGCTGCGCTGTCTGCTCGCAGCCCACCCCGCTCCCCCTGCCCTCCCAGCTCCTGTCTCACATTTTCCCTTCCTTTCCCCGTGTAAAAAACACCAGACCTGGCCCCAGACCGTGCCCCAGCCCGCCAGAGCTCAGCCAGAGCCGAGCCAGCAGCATCCCCCAGCAAAAAGCTTTGCAGCCCAGGGAGAAGCACCGGGAGGAGAAAGGGAAGAGTTTTAAACAGGAATTTAAACACAAAAGGGCAGAAAATCGCCCTGGGTGTCGTGCCCTGAGTGCTCTGGTTCCTCGCAGGGATGTGACGGTGCTGGAGGTGATTTCTGTGCCGCTCCACAAGCCCTGGCACACTTTAAACGAGGTGCTGGTGCACGGGATGCTTTGCACGCTCGCCCTGTGTCCACACCAGCTCTTTGCATTTATCCAGCAGCTGCTGAATGGTGACTGGGAGGAAAATTTAAATACCATCTTGGGGGTTAACTCTGGGGTGGTTTTTTTGGGTTTTTTGTTTGTTTGTTTGTGGGTTTTTTTGGTTTGGTTGGGTTTTTTTGTTTTTTTCTTTTTTGTGGGTGTTATTGTTGTGGTAGGGGTTTTTTGGTGGTTTTTTGTGGGGGTTTCTTTTGGGGTATTTTTTTGGGGGGGCGGTTTGTTTTTTGGTTTTGGTTTGGTGGGGGTTTTTTTTGGTTTTTTGGGGGTTTTTTTTTTGGTTTTTGTTTTTTTTTTTTTTTTTTTTTTTGTTTTTTTTTTGTTTTTTTTGAAGCTGGAGAGATTAGAAGTGAGAGGAAAGGTAAAGCCTTGTCCATTCAGGGCTGAGTCCTGGTTTCAGCAGCTCCCTAGCTCAGGGAAGTGCATTCCCTCTCCATTTGCAGCCTGCCCTGCTTGCAGAGGATGAGTTTCACCTCTCTGGTGGAGAGCAGGAACACTCTGAGGCCAGATCTGAAATAATTCCCATTCCCTGAAGGGATGAGCAATAAAAGGGGCAATACAGAGCTTTAGAGTGAGAATCCTCCAAGTCCTGACATGCTGTAAAAAGAACCTACAAGGCTAAAGATCAGCAGGGAAAGGAAGCTGGGCTGGTCCTGGCACTGTCAGGAGGGTTCTGAGCATCCCCAGGACGTGCAAAGAGAATTCTGCAAAATTATTCACCTGACACAGGCTGAGAAAATGCGTTCTTAGGAAGAGAGTCTCTTACTTATCCTGCAAATCAATGACATTAATAACAGCAGGGAAGCTGTTCTGGCGTGGGATGGAGATGAATTTCCTCGGCAGTGTCCACTGGAGCAGTGCCCTGTCCCGGGGTCAGTCAGACCTCGGCTGCAGGGGGGAGCTGCTGATGCCGTGAAAATGGAATGGAAAGGCAAACAAAGCCTGCAAACCTCCATTTCAGACAGGCAAATCCTCCCTGGTGCAGAGAAATCCACAGGAATGAAAACTGGGCTCAGGAGCTCAGAGGGGCGAGTGCAATTTTTCCTAAAATAAAAAAAAAAAAAAAAAAAAAGGCACCGAAAAATAAAAAGAAAAAACCAGGCAGAGTTCAAAACGTTTGAGAGGACACCTTCCAAAGGAGTTTTGCAGCTCCAGCTGGATGAATAACCACCTCAAAAGGATGCTAAGAGTCATCAGAATGCCTGCAAGGGATGGAGAAACAGGCGGGATCAGCAGGGAGAGCAGAGGTCGGAGCGTGGAGGAATCAGCTGTCAAAAGCCGGGCTGGGCAACCTCGAAAGAGGCGCTAAAATAACCGGCCCCGGGGTCTGTGGGTGCAGAACAAAAAGGGCAACGAGGACGGAGAATGGGCGACGTTTTGCAATCGGAAAAGGGGAGGGATGAGTCTCGGGATTGCCTGAAAAGGGTTTAATCATCAGTGGGAAAAGGGCTGAGAGCGGGGCAAGTGCAGGCAGAGGTCCCAGAGGGAAATTGCCAAGTTCCCGGCAGAGGTAAAACTCAGAGCTCGCTCTCTGGGGAGGAGGATTCAGGGAAAATCCTTCCTCCCTCTGGTTCTGGAGAGCAGGGGAAAACCAGGGGTCCCTCAGCGGGGTTTTCAATGTCTCACAGGGCCACAGCACCTAATTCAGGATCTGCAGCTGAAAGGGGATGGAGCTGGGAAAAATGAGTGCAGATTGACACAGAAATGCTGCTTCACTCCTCAGCAGGATGTCACAGAACCCCAGAGTGGTTTGGGTTGGAAAGGACCTTAAATCCCATCCCAAACCACCCCTGCCATGGGCAGGAACACCTCCCACCATCCCAGGTTGATCCTTGGACACTTCCAGGGATGGGGCAGCCCCAGCTGCTCTGTGCCAGGGCCTGCCCACCCTCCCAACCAGAGCAAATCTTTCGTGGGAGAAGAGCTGAGATTACAGATAAATGGAACACAAATTGAACTGTGGCCGCCCAGGTTCATTCTTCTACCTGGTTGTTTTTGTTTTCTAAAAGAATTCAGCTTGCAGATAGAGCCTGGGGGGAAGGAAAAGCCTCTGTGTTTTGAGGAAGGCAGCTGTGATATGATTTATCCTGAGGTCACTGCAGCAGATCCGAGCCCTGGCTCTGTGTCCTCCTCCCACGAGTGAACTGTGACCCCACTCTGAGAGGACAGAGCAGATTCCAGCGTCCTGCTGCTATTCCCAAACACAGCAAATCCAGGTCTGCTCTGCTTCCCCGCACAAAGCACCCAGAAACCCGAGCCCGTCCTTCCCCTTCTCCTCACTTGCCTCTCCTCCTGCTCGGGCACGTCCCTGAGGAGGCCAAAAGTCAGCGCTGCTCCAGGAGGGAGCCCCTGCAGTGACACGGGGGGAGCGGAGCCAGCTGGCAAGGGGATGGCTCTGGGAGAGGCGGCAGGAAAAGGGCAGAGAAGGCAGAAAAAGGTTGAGGATGGAGAAACCATT
Organism: Prinia subflava; assembly: GCF_021018805.1. NCBI lineage: Eukaryota > Metazoa > Chordata > Aves > Passeriformes > Cisticolidae > Prinia > Prinia subflava. Next base: position 2,297,112 of record NC_086268.1, read on the forward strand.
TTTTGGTCCAATTTGTGAGAAACCTCCCTGTTGTGCATTAGCAAAAAGTCTCCTTTTTTTTTTTTTTTTTTTTTTAATTTTTAAAATTTTTTTTCTGCAGCAGCTGCAGCCTCGAGCTCCAGCCTGGAAGCTGGGGGGGGATGAAAGCAAAGGAAGAGGTGGGAGAGGGCCCAAGCCTCGCTCAGGCAGCAGGATGCGGGATGCGGGATGTGGGATGTGGGATGTGGGATGCGGGATGCGGGATGTGGGATGTGGGATGTGGGATGCGGGATGCGGGATGTGGGATGCGGGATGCGGGATGCGGGATGCGGGATGTGGGATGTGGGATGTGGGATGCGGGATGTGGGATGTGGGATGTGGGAGCTGCAGCAGGGCCTGGGCTCTCAGCTGCTCCCCAGCACTGCCCTGGCTCCACATCTGAGCCTGCACAGTGGGAAGGGGCTGCAGGGAGGCAGGGATGGGGATGGGAAGGAGGGAGAGGGGGAATGGCAGGAGGGCTGTGCTGCCCAGAGGCTCCTCAGTGGCCACAGAGTGCCCAGGCCTCCCTCAGGGTCACTCTTTGCCTGCCAGGACCTTGTCCAGCGCTGCCTGCTCTGGATAAAAGCTCCTCTCATGCCCTGGCTGGCAGGCAGCAGTTCCACCCAGCACCAGCTCCCCTCCTGGCACTGCAGGAGGAGATGGGAAGATCTCCTCGCTCGGTTGGAAGGGCCTGTCCTGACTGTGGGGTTTTTATTCTTTATTTCAGACCACAGTTCCCGTCTGCAGCGCTGAGCTGTGCTGCTGGAACCCCCCCGATGCTGCTCTGAGCAGGTCTGCTCCTGCTCTGGCTCAGGGAGGGTTCAGAGAGCTCCTGCTCCGGCTCAGGGAGGGTTCAGAGAGCTCCTGCTCTGGCTCAGGGAGGGTTCAGAGAGCTCCTGCTCCGGCTCAGGGAGGGTTCAGAGAGCTCCTGCTCCGGCTCAGGGAGGGTTCAGAGAGCTCCTGCAGGGCAGGGGAGGGTTCAGAGAGCTCCTGCAGGGCAGGGGAGGGTTCAGAGAGCTCCTGCAGGGCAGGGGAGGGTTCAGAGAGCTCCTGCTCCGGCTCAGGGAGGGTTCAGAGAGCTCCTGCAGGGCAGGGAGGGCGTTGGCAGCTTCATCCTCCCTCTCCGAGCTCTGTTGTGACCCTGCAGCTCTGTTCTCCCTCCTGTCCACCCCTGCGTCCCTCCCGGGGGGGTTTGTGGGCAGAGCACCCCTGCCCCTCTCCAGGAGCTCCACTGGAACCTTGTCACCCTGCAGAGATGCCAGATGAGCGCAGGGCAGCGCCACCCATCCTCCGAGGGGCTGGGAACACCCTCCCCCAGCTCCCAGAGGGGAAGCAGCCCCCAAAGGGCACCAGAGAACCCAGCCCAGGACAGCAGCCAGGGTTAATCATGGCAACAAATGCAACAAATGCAACAAATGCAACAAATGCAACAAATGCAACAAATGCACCAAATGCAACAAATGCAACAAACCCGGGGGGCTGCAGGGCCAGGGGAGGGCTGTCCTGCCCTTCTGTGCCCTGCCCTCCTCTGTCCTGCCCTCCTCTGTCCTGCCTGGTGCCTTTAATGCCCACATGGCAGCGCTGCAGGAGCTGTGCAGGGGATGCAGCCTGGCATCCTCTGCTGCTCCTGTGCATGGCAGCACTGCAGGAGCTGTGCAGGGAATGCAGCCTGGCATCCTCTGCTGCTGCTGTGCAGGGGATGCAGCCTGGCACCCTCTGCTGCTGGGGCAGGCTCAGCTCCGAGGGAGCAGCTCCGGGGCTCTTTGGAGCTCGTGTTTGGAGCAGGGGCCTCTCTCTGCCCCCACCTCCTTCCCCCCCTCAGCTGGGAGCAGCGCTCTCCTGCCAGCCTGGCCAGCTTTAGCCGGAACAATTTCCTTTGAACTCGGCTTGAATGAACATCTCCATGGAGATGGGACCAGGGCTGTGTCTCTGCCTCCTGCCCTTGACCTTGGGCACGAGGTGGGCAGGGATGGGCAGGGATGGGCAGGGATGGGCAGGAATGGGCAGGGGTGGGCAGGGATGGCAGGGATGGGCAGGAATGGGCAGGGATGGGGAGGGATAGACAGGGATGGGCAGGGATGGGCAGGAATGGGCAGGGGTGGGCAGGGATGGCAGGGATGGGCAGGGATGGGCAGGGATGGGGAGGGATGGCAGGGATGGGCAGGAATGGGCAGGGATGGGGAGGGTTGGGCAGGGATGGGGAAGGATGGGGAAGGATGGGGAAGGATGGGCAGGGATGGCAGGGATAGGCAGGGATGGGCAGGGATGGGGAGGGATGGGCAGGGATGGGCAGGAATGGGCAGGGATGGGCAGGGATGGGCAGGGATGGGGAAGGATGGGCAGGGATGGCAGGGGTGGGCAGGGATAGGCAGGGATGGGCAGGGATGGGCAGGGATGGGCAGGGATGGCAGGGATGGACAGGGATGGGCAGGGATAGGCAGGAATGGGCAGGGGTGGGCAGGGCAGGGCTCCCGAGGGGGAGCAGGGCAGGTCCCCGCTCAGGCTGGAGGAGCTGAAGGGGTGGCTGTGGAATCCAGGTGGAACCGAAGCCACTGAGGTTGGAAAAGACCTTTGAGATCACCGAGTCCAGCGCTCAGCCTGGCACCACCATGGGCACATTTCCCTCTGCCACGGACAATCCCAAACAGTTTTTCCGTGGCTGGCTCTCTCTGGAGCAGTGAAAGGAAAGCTCCTGCTGTATCCAAACCTGGATTTTCCCCTCCTTTCCCCTCCTTTCCCCTCCTCTCTGCTCCTTCCCCTCAGCCTTGGCAATGTGCTGCTGCCCAAGGAGCTTCTCCCGTGCTCCCAGGGTCCATCTCCCCGTTTCCTGCTCAGATTCTCCTCCCTATTCCCCCTCCAGCTGCCCCAGAAGGAAAATCCCTCTCTTGGGGCTGTTCTGAAACTTGACCTTTCCAGCTCTGCTCCTGTGCATCGCCCCCAGCGCGGGCCAGCCCGGCCAGCACATAAAGAGCCACTTTATTCCCTCGCTGGCCCACTCCTGCTCCCAGCCCTGGCCCACGTGGGTCAGGCTGTTTGGCAGGAGTGGGCTCTCCCCAACAATATGGGTTGTTTTTTTTCCTCTTGTGCTGCTTTTGCAGCCAACTCCGTAGGTGGGGAGAAAAAAAAAGAAAAAAAAGAAGAAAAAAAAGGCCTTTTTCTTGGAATGTCGGGTAAATTCTTTGGGAGCTGCCTCAGGGGGGGTTCACAGTTCGGTTTCTTCTTTTTGGAGGTGATGTAAACAGTGCAGGGCTGCTCCTCTTCATCCTTTCCTCTGCTCCTAAACACCCTGGGCAGGCAGTGCCCTTCCTGCGTCCTGGGTTTCCAAGCCCCGGGTGGGTGTTTGGTGTGCAGAGAGGATTTTCTGGGGGTTCCACTGAAGTCAAGGCCGTTCCAGCTGTGATCCCCCAGGATTTGGGGAGCAGGACGTGCTGGGGCCAGGCTGGGTCCAGCACAGGGACACCAGGGCAAGGCTGAGAGCCCTGAGTGCCAGGCAGTTTCATTTCCTTTTCCACCTCTCTCTTCCCCCTGGGCGCTTTTCCTCCCTCCTCCCAGGGAGCTGCATCCCAGCAGGAACTTTTCATTCCCTGTTAATGAGAAACTCCTGCACTTTGTCCCTTGAAACGGAGCCACGTTCCCCACGTGGGAAGGGCTCTGGCACAGGGGAAGGGATGAAGTGGCTCCAGGTTCCAGGGCTGAGCTGGGGGAATCAGAGCCTGCCTGGAGCCAGGGAACGGGGATCCATCCCCTTCCCAGCTCCTCCCGGCCCCATCCTCGCTGTGATGGGCACGGCAGGCACAGAGCAGCCCCCACTGCCCAAATGCTGACCCAGGCACCGCTGGGTGCTGTCCTGCAGCTGGACAAGGGGCTCATTCCTTCCTCACCTCCTGGGAGGGGCTGCGCTTGGCGGGAGCAGCTTTTGGGAGTCCCAGGTGGTCCCAAAAGCAGATTCAGGAGGGTCCCTGGTAGGAGGGAAGGGCAGATTTCTCTTCCACGAGCCTCAGGAGTGTTTTCCCTCCTGGCTCTGCTCTGGGCAAGCAAAGCCCGGTGCCTCAGGCTCTGCCTCCCTCCCGCTGTGCCCAACACCTCTTATCTCCAGCAAAAAGTCTCTCTCTCCTTGACAGAGTGCCCTGACCCTTCCGTGGCTCCATCCAGCCGGGAATTGGTGCTCTCTGGCACTCCTGGCCCTGTGAAGGGAATTGGATGTGATTTCTCCTGCAGCCTGATTAATCCTGGGCTGCAGCGTTCCTCAGAGCCCGCAGGAAATTCCTCACCCGCCAGCAGCAGGAGGGATTCTCTCCAGCCCGGCACTTCCAGCTCCAAGTCTCCTCGTTTTTCCACACCAGTTTTTTCTCTGCAGCTCTTCCTGCACCCGTGGGGAGCTGCAGGCTGACCCCAGCTCCTGCTGCAGGCTCAGCTGCCCGTGCCCGCTGCAGGTTTGGTGATGCAGCTCCTGCTGCAGGCTCAGCTGCCCCTGCCTGCTGCAGGTTTGGTGATGCAGCTCCTGCTGCTGCCACCTCAGTGGCACGGGCAGCTCCAACTCCTTGGCACGTGAGAGCAGGCAGAGAATTGGGATGGCTTCCTCATCTTTTGGTGTGGAAATCCCTGGTTTTGAGGTGTGGGCAGGGGGAGAGGGTCCCACGTGAGGGACAGAGCCTGGCCTGGAAGCGCCTGGCAGGGCAGGCACAGGCAGGAGCGCCCTGCTCTGTCCTTGATCCATCCCTGAGCTCTGCCACGGTGCTTTGGGCACACAGACCTGGCTCCCACTGGCAGCTCGGTGTGATTCCAGCTCCTGAGCCCCCTCGCTCTCCCCTTTCATTCTTCTTCTGCTTCCCTGAGTCACCAGCTGATGGTGGAGCAGAAAGACACAGCCCAAACTGAGAGGCACAGCTGGAGCCAAACCTCCCCAGCCTCTGGGATATCCGAAATTCAGAGTTCAGGCCTTTCATGAGTGAGCTCTGGGGGTTTGAGTCTCCATTTTTTGGGGTGGCTTCTCAAAAGGTGCTGCTGATTTCTCTCGCCTGGAACAGAAAGGGAAGGCAGAAGCTGGGCTGGAGGGAAGAAAAATATTCCCAGCTCTGGAGGCTTCCCAGGTTTTGCATTCCTGCTTTCCCCACCTCCTGAAAGGGGGGAGGGCGAGTGAGGGGAACAGGAAACTCTCAGCCAGCTGTGATTTTTCACCAGACCCCGACAAAATGCCTGAGCTCGGCAGCTGCGCTTTGAGGTGGGTCATTAAAATGACAGAGCAGCTCTGGCTGGGCTGCAGGGGAGCAGGGAGGGTCTGGAGAGCAGGGCTGGGGGAAGGCTCTGCTCTGGAAGAACTGGGAGAGAGAAAAAAAATACAAAAAAACCCCAAACAAAACAAAACAAAAAACAAACCCAAAAATCAAACAAACAAAAACCCAAAAAAAATCCCCAAAACTTTGATAAGAAAAACATTTCTGTAAATTCTGATGCTGTTCCCAGCTGCAGCTGCTGTGTTTTTCCCCCACTGCTGTGGGAGCAGGGGAAAAGGTCACCTGGAAGAGTTTGGTTTCCTTTGCTGGCCTCGTGCTTCTCCTGCTTTATCAGAGGAGCCGAGGCCGGGCGAGGGAGGGATTTATTAATTTGGTTCAGCTTTGCTCCATCCCCCAAACGCCACATCAGCAGCAAACTGCAGGATGACCTCAATGAGGAACAGATTGTCCCTTGGCCTGCCTCCATCTCCCCGCCCGTGGGGACATCAGCCTTGGGAGATGAGGGAGGCTGGAGCGGCTCCAGGAGCCACGTGCTGGGAGAGTCAGCGGGGAGATGGAGACGGGGCTGGGAGCCCCGGGGGGATTTACAGAGGGGTTTGGGAATTACAGAGGGGTTTGGGAGCTGCAGGAGGGTTTGGGAATTACAGCAGGGTTTGGGAATTGCAGAAGGGTTTGAGAATTACAGAGGGGTTTGGGAATTACAGAGGGGTTTGGGAGGTGCAGGAGGGTTTGGGAATTACAGAGGGGTTTGGGATTTACAGAGAGGTTTGGGAGGTGCAGGAGGGTTTGGGAATTACAGAGAAGTCTGGGATTACAGCAGGGTTTGGGAATTACAGAGGGGTTTGGGAATTACAGAGGGGTTTGGTAGATGCAGGAGGGTTTGGGAATTACAGAGAGGTCTGGGATTACAGCAGGGTTTGGGAGCTGCAGAAGGGTTTGGGATTTACAGAGGGGTTTGGGAGTTAAGGCAGGTTTGGGAACAGCAGAAGGGTTTGGGGAGCTGTGGAAAAGTTTGGGAACAGGAGCAGGGTTTGGGAGCTTCAGCAGGGTTTGGGAACAGGAGCAGGGTTTGGGAGCTTCAGCAGGGTTTGGGAACAGGAGCAGGGTTTGGGAGCTTCAGCAGGGTTTGGGAGCAGCAGCAGAGTCTGGGAGAAGGAGCAGGGTTTGGGAGATGCAGGAGGGTTGGGGAGCTGAGGAAAGGTTTGGGAATGGGAACAGGGTTTGGAAGCTGGAGAGGGATTTGGGAAAAGGAGCAGGGTTTGGGAACAGGAGCAGGGTTTGGGAACAGGAGCAGGGTTTGGGAACAGGAGCAGGGTTTGGGAAAAGGAGCAGGGTTTGGGAATGGGTGCAGGGTTTGGGAATGGGTGCAGGGTTTGAGAATGGGTGCAGGGTTTGGGAATGGGTGCAGGGTTTGTGAGGTGCAGGAGGGTTTGGGAACTGCAGCAGGATTTGGGAATTACAGAAGGGTTTGGGAGTCACAGCAGGTTTGGGGACAGGAATAGGGTTTGGGAGCTGCAGCAGGGACTCCAGGAACAGGCACAGGAGGGATTTTATTCCACCACCTCAAATCTGCTCCCTGGCATCACCAGCCAAGCAGAGGGAGGGATGGGAAGAGCCTGGCTGGGAATTTCTGCCCATTCCCTGGGGTCTGCCCTGTGTGGATGCCCAGAGCCTTGCAGGGGTGGGGGCAGCTTCAGGGGACTTCTTTGGGTGGGTTTTCGTGGCATTCCTGCATTTCTGCAGCGTTTGGGAGCCACAGGGGCCAAGAGCTGAGTCCAGGAAAGGAAAATAAAAAATTATTCCAGAGACACATCCTGTCCCCTGTGCCCACAGGGACACCTGGGCTGAAGAGGTAAAACCTTCCTTTGGTGTAAAATCCAGAAGGACAATCCCAGGAGAATTTATTCCACAAAATCAGAGGCTTTTTGCTGTTCTCACATAACTGAGAGCCCAGGGAAAGCAGGAGGCTCTGCCGTGCCACTGGAACAGCTCAGTCACCTCCCAACTTCCCAATTTCCAGCTCTTTCCCAATTTCCAGCTCTTTCCCAATTTCCAGCTCACTCCTGCATTCCAGCAGTCCCATCTCATTCCTTCCAGCCTGAATCAGGCTGGGGTTTAGGGGATGCTGCTCTGCCACGTCCTCGATTCCAGGAATGGGTTCTGGGAGGTTTGGCTGGAGGAATTTAAATCAGAGATGAGATGCAAAAGTGGTGACTCTGTGCTGGTCATCTCCAGCTGTTTGCTTCAAGCTGATCTCAATGATTTAATGAAAAGAAAAAAAAAATAATTATTATATTATAATATATTACAATATAATATAAATATAATAAATATAATTTACAAAACTATTTCAATTACTTTTAAAACCCCATTGACACAAATGCTGTCCCCAGGTGTTCATCTGTCCATAAATAAATTAAATAGACATTTTGGTTAACTTGGGTGGGGTTTTTTGGGGTTTTTGGGTTGGGTTTTGGGGGTTTTTTGGTTTATTTTTTTAAAGCTATTTGACTCAGTGGCTGCTGAATTCTGCCTTAATGTTTCAGAAAAGCACAGGAAATATTTCCAGCTAAATCTGCCAGAAAAATATTTGCATTTTCCTCCAGGCTGATTTTTGAACATAAATTCTTGGGCTTGGGGGTTTGGGGAGGGGGTTGCTGCTTCCCAGCGAGTTTCCACAAAATAGATCTTTTCCTCTGCTCTGGAAAAAAAAAAAATGAAATTCAGGCCACTGCAGATGCTCAAATGCCAAATGACTTTCATGCACGAGAAAATGTTGGAATTACAAGAATAAAACATATGGCACTTCGGAGGGAGATTGGAAGGGAAAAGCACAATTGTACAGCTGAACTGAGGGTGTTTTATTATTCAGAATGAAAATACTTTCTTTTCGCTAAAGGCAGCCGGAATTTTAAGCAGACCTGGTTATTTTCTGAAATTGATTTTCTTTTTTTTTTCCCTCCCCCAAAGACAAACAGCATTATTGATTACGATTATTTGGATTGTGGCTGGATTAGGTCAATTATTGCATCACTAAAGTGAAAAGAAAAAAAAAAAAAAAAGACTTTTAGGAACTTATTTTATGTGCAAGTGGAGGAAAATGGAAACTACAAATGAGATTTTTTTCCAGTTTAAGGCAAAAATTGTCCCTGTCTGTGTCCGACAGCAGATTTGGGACAGTTCTGCTTTTAAATACAGGAGGTGAGGGCGGAGGAGAAAATCCCCAAATCCTTCATTTTCTTTTTGTTGTTTCACTGTACCCAGGACAGTTTGGGTTGGGAATTTGGGTGGGAAATGTCAGGGCTGTGCTGGCTGAGTTCTCCTGAGCTCCCACAAATTCCTGCTGGGCTGAGCCCCCCCAGAGCTCCTTGGCTGGAATATTCCATGATTCCCTGGCATTATTTCCACTCTTTATCCCACAAAACCATCCCCATTTCGCTGCCTTGCCCTGTGAAACGTGGGCCAGAATAAATTGGGATTCAGAGGAGCTTCCCTGACCCTTTCACAGCTCCTCATTAACCTTGGTTGATTCTTTGTGGTTTTTATTGCTCAAAAACCTCTCCTGGTCCCCCTCTCCAGCTCCTCTCCTCTTCTGTGGGCTGTGATTCTTCTCGAAATGTCCATTTTATAAATCACTTTAATTAGTTTTAGATCATCCTGCTTTATTTATAGCTCTTGATTTAGGGTGCAGATTGCTTCCGTTACATCTCCTATATTGCTTTGATTTTATTTATGGTGTTTCTGGTGCATTTGCATTGCTTTCCTTAGATGGATATCATTTTGGCTGGATTTACAGTGTATTTCTCCTGTTAGATTTATATCACTTTAATGAGATTTATATCCTTTTAGAATTTGAGGGCTTCACTGAGATTTATAATATCTCTCACACCACGCTTGCCTTGCGAAAAAATTCCCATCCTTTTTTATTTTTATTTTAAAGGATATTAACTCCACACTGGCATTGCTTTATCTGTTCTTTGGTCAGCCTCCCAATTAAAAATTCACCAATTCACCACTTGGAGGTGGTTTTTTGTGGGGATTTTTTTGTTGTTGTTTTGGGGGGGGGGGGGGGTGTTTTGGTTTTGGTTTTTTGGTGGGGTTTTTTTTTGTTTGGTTTGGTTTGGTTTGGTTTGGTTTGGTTTGGTTTGGGTTGGGTTAGGTTGGGTTGGGTTGGTTTGGTTTGGTTTGGTTTGGGTTGGGTTGGGTTGGGTTGGTTTGGGTTGGGTTGGGTTGGGCTTTTGGGGTTTTTTGGGGGGTTTTTTGGGGTTTTTTTTTTTGGTTCTTTTTGGGGTCTTGGGGGGGTTTTTGGTTTGTTTTTTTTTTGTGTGTGTGGGTGGGGTTTTTTTTTTTTTTTGCCTTTAATTCCCACAGGAATCATTCCAGCCTAAACTGAGCTGGTTTAAATTAACCTCTCCCAAGCCAGAGGCAGCAGGGGTGTGCTGGGGAGCATCTCCTGCCTGGATCCCTCAGGGGTGCAGGGACCCTCGGAGAGGCCCCGCGTTCATCCCTGGGCTGGTTTGGGTTGGAAGGGACACGAGAGCTCCTTCCCCCCTGGCCCTGGGGCTGTCCCTCCAGATGTTCCCAGCAGGATTTTGGGTTGTTTTCATGGGAACACGAGCTCCAGGGCTCAGGGCAGTTGCTGCTCCCAGCCCTTGCCTGTTTTTGGCTCCAAAAGCTCTGAGGGGCACGAGCTGATGGAGCTGGATTGATGCTGCCCCCCTGGATTGCTGCACTCCCCAGGCACAGCACGGAGCTCTCTGTGTGCCCAGGGAGCTCCCCTCGCCCAGCTGGGCACTGGGGGATGACTCCAGAGCATTCCTCACCCTTTCCATCCCTGGAAATAGCTGGAAGGTTTTCCCTCTGCCCGCTTTCACAGCACCCCAGAACAATTTGGGGATTAAAACTCATTAAAACTCATTTTGTCCCACAAGCAGGGACATTTCCACTGAATCAGGCTGCTCCAAACCCTGGCTTTGAACACTTCCAGGGATGGGGGCAGCTTTGCAAGGTTTGTTTCTGTGGGTTTTGATGGGATTCCTCTATTTCTGCAACATTTGAGAGCCACACAGGCCAAGAGCTGAGTCCAGGAAAGGAAAAGACAAAATAATTCCACCTCCCAACATCTTCATCATGCCCTGTCCTCCTTTTTCTCTCTCTCTGACCTCCCCCTCTTTGTGTTTTTCCCTCTGTGGACGGGACAGAGGCAGCAGGGAGGGGAGGAATGTGCCCAGAGATCCTGCTGGGGTAGTTGGATCCAGATGTTGAGGGAAGGAGCAGGGCTGTGTGAGCAGGACACAAAAGGGCTGCAGCAGGAAAATGAGGAGCACCAAGCCTGACTCAAAGGGAATGGGAATGGGAATTTGACTTTTCAGGTACAACTTCTGCCCTCAGGGACAGAGGACAGGAGCAAAAGGGGCGCCTGCCCCAATCTCCAGTGCCACAGGAGGCACCCACAGAGGAGCTTTCACTCCTGTAAGGGGCAGTGCTGATCATGAGGGAGATCTTTCCCGTAATTTCCTTGTACTTCCCAAATCCACATCACCTCTGGGAGTTTTGTAGTGTTTCCTGACAGGCCAGACCCTTCCACATCCAGTCTTCATGGCCTGCCGAATAAAGGGCAGCCCAGTTTGGCTGGGTGGTCTCCACCAGCTCCCACCACTCAGGATTTCTGTCTCGGGGCTTTGGGAGGGATCCTCACCTGGGTTGCAGAATTCTCATTTTGTGGCTCTCCCCTCTCCCACCTGAAGCAGGTAACACCAGGCTTGTGCTCTCGAGTCCCTTCCCATGAGTGATCCAGGAGAAAAGAGGCAGCACCCCCCCTGCACACCCCCAGAGCCTCCCCCACTGCTGCCCTCCCCCTCCTGCCCTTCCCCTCCCATCCTTCCCCTCCTGCCCTTCCCCTCCCATCCTTCCCCTCCTGCCCTTCCCCTCCCACCCTTCCCCTCCTGCCCTTCCCCTCCTGCCCTTCCCCTCCCGCCCTTCCCCTCCTGCCCTTCCCCTCCTGCCCTTCCCACCCTCCCTGCAGCTGCTGGAATCCCAATTAACGTGTGTCTAATCAGGACAGCATCCCTGGACAAGCATCTGCAGCAGCTTTAAAGCGCTCAACCAACTTCCCAGTGCTCTGCCACGGGGTCCTGCTCATTTAATTGCACCCAGGCTGCTGCACTGCTCAACCCGCTAATTGCCCAGGACAGAGAATGGGGAGGCAGCCAGGTCAGAGCCAGGAGATGCTGGGCATTGTTCTAAGCCACTAAAGCTGTTTTTCACCCCCATTCAGGGGCTGGGTTTATGTAATTGCCAAGGAAAGGAGGGCATTCAGGAGGGGCGGCAGGGAACGCTCCGGAGGGATGCGGAATCGCTTCTAATTAATGAGAAATGACTCCAAGCCCGGCTCCTTTCTGCTGCAGTGAGATCTCCACTGAAACACCACAACACAAATCCTTTCCCAGGGCTTCAGATCAAGCCATAGGTCCTTGGTAGCAATATTCCTGATAATAGCTGGGATTGAGTCTACAAGCTGAGGGACCAGGAGAGTGAAAAAAATATCCAATTAACTCTCCCTGAGCTCGTTTAGTTCTGCAGTGCTGGGAACAATGGCAAATGGCTGGGTTTTGTGTGTTCAGCTCCCCAAAATACTTGCCCTTATTGAATCCTTCTAAAAGCACTGATGGCTCTTTCGAGGAGCTTTAAAAGTGGTTTGGCAGGGAAAAATGAAGGATGGGAGATTAAAGAGCTCAGGGCAGAACGTTTGGGTCCGACCCCTGACCTCAGCTCCAGCAACCCGAGCTGGGATTAGCACCAGAGTAAACAAAACGAGAAACTCGGGCACTGGGCAGGCAGTAAAAGCTTGTTCTTGGTGGGTTTTAATTCGGGAGACTTCAGATCTTTCAGGCTGTCCTGGATGAGCGGGGTTTGCAGAGCACAACCAAAATTCTGGGCTTCCTCCCCATTCCTGCCCTGAACTCCATCCGTGCAGGGTGCTGGAAGGAGCTGAGCGTGCACAGAGCTCTCCTCAGAGCAGGCAGGGAAATAAACCTGCAGGGGACACAAATCCTGCTGATCCACGGGCAAAACCCCTCCGGGCAGCCCCACCCTGCAGGATTCTGCTCTTCCCCGGGTTTGTGGGCACTCCTGGTCTGCTCTGAGCTGGCAGGACCTGCTGTTGGACACCTGGCACTGACAAACCCGGTGGGTGCTGCTCCATCCCTCTCCTCCATGCCCTGGTGCTGTGCACAGCTCATTAGACACAGCCTAATTAATCAGCTGGCAGGGGCAGGGTTGGGGCTGGATGTTGTTGCTGCTCTTAGGGGATGGCACAGAGCTCCTGCCCGGCCGTGCCCCTTCCCTGAGGGCCAGGGGAGTTCCTGCACGGAGTTTCTGCCCACGGTGCCTGGGGCACAGGAGATTTGGGATGGCAAAGAGGCTTTCTGGAAGGGGCAGGGACAGCCTGGAGGACCTGGAGCTTCTCTGGGAAGTGCTGAGGCTGCGGATTCAGCGCTCCGAGGGGAGCCAGAGGGTGCAGCTCTTTCTGCAGCAGCAGAGCTGGGTGGGACTGAGACCAGCTGAGACCTGGCAGAGCTGTGGGGCTGCACCTGCCCCACATCCCCCTGCAGCCACCCCAAAAAAGGCAGGGAAAGGGTTTTTTGCCTTTTTCTTCCCCATTTTTCAGCCTCCCCCCAGCCCAGGGTCACCCAGATTTTTTCTCAGAACAAGCAGCTGGTTCCCAACAAACATCCTCCCTCTTTGATGTGTTGTTGTGGTGCTTGGGATGCTTTGGTTTCATGCTCATAATAAAACAAACTGGCCACAGAGCTTTACTGTAAGCTGTGAGAAAGTGGCCGTAATTATTCCTCTCCTCCTGGGAGGAGAAACTCTGGGTGTTCATGGCCTCTGGAGCATAGGCTGATTACTCACTTCGGGGTGAAACAGCAAAGGGAAAGGGCCTTCACTTTCTTTGCTCTTAGAAGCTCCTGTGCTCACGATGTTGGGCATTCTGACTACATAAAAGATATTTGGATTAAGAGGGGAAAGGATGAATTTATTTTATTTTATTTTATTTTATTTTATTTTATTTTATTTTATTTTATTTTATTTTATTTTATTTTATTTTATTATTTTATTTTATTTTATTTTATTTTTTATTTTATTTCAATTCATTTCAATTCATTTGATTTTATTGCATTGTATTTTATTTTACTGTATTTTATTGTATTGCATTGCATTGTATTGTATTACATTGTATTTTACTTTATTGTATTTTATTTTTTAGCTGTTCTATTCTATTCTATTCTATTCTATTCTATTCTATTCTATTCCATTCCATTCCATTCCATTCCATTCCATTCCATTCCATTTTCTGGAGGGGTACAACACCCCACGGCTCAGGGACATTCCTAGGATGGGTGAAGTCAGGGGTTTTTTTCCTTTTTTTTTCTTTATTTTTCTTTTTTAATTTAATAAATTAATAATTATGTTATTTGTTTAATAAATAATTTTTAATATTATTTTTAAGGTAATAGGAGGTAGAGATAAAGTAAAGGGTTAAACGGTTGGGTGCTTGGTATTTAGTTAAGGGTATACTCTATTATTTTTGGAGGTGTTTTTAAAATACTTTTCTTTTACATTAGCTGGTTGCGATTTTACAGATTATTATGCATATTTATATTTTTCTACAAATCAGTTTACAAATTCCAGGAACTATTTTGTGTGGCCCCTCTTTGGGTCTGATTTTTTAGAGTATGTCTGGTTTTTGGATGTGGTTTTGGTCTTCTTTCATTATCACTTTTAGTTTGGTCTTTGCTTTATATTTTTATAGATGGCAGATGCTGATAACATGTTAGTTAGCAAGGTTTTTATTAAATGTTTACTGGATGTCATCTTAATTAAGTAGACAGTTCAATTACAAGCATAACTGTATATTAGCCATCCTATTACTATTTTTAAGTTTTGTTAATAGCAGAAATAAAAGCTATATTTATATGGCAAAGTAATTCCAACATCCTACATCCAGCATTTATTGTAGTATTTGTGAACAGCCAGTAATAAATTATGTATTTATAATAAAAATCATCTGTCACAGCCCAGGATCCAGGGCTGAGGTAAAACCTGAGTTAGCCCCAGTGCCAGAGGGATGTGGGATGAGAAGATTTGGGATGAGAAGATTTGGGATTTGGGATGAGAAGATTTGGGATTTGGGATGAGAAGAACGCTTGGGACTGGAAAACCTCTGAGGCTTGTTTGACCTCGTGGCGCTCTTCCCTGCAGCCCCTGCTGGGATCCTCCAGGTTTTTAGCATAATCTCCTCTGAATAAATTCTCTGTGTGAGTGGGGCCTTCTCCTTTTGCAGCTTTTGTCCTGAGGATCTTTCTGTGCCTTCCTACCTTGTGGGCCCTCCCTCTCTTTTTGTGCCATTGCTTCCCTCCCCCGTTTGCACCTCTTAACTTTCCCTTTTCTTATTTTTAGCACTGCTATTGTCCTGAAAAACCTTTCAAGGAGCCAATTTTGCTTGAGGCGAGCTGTGAAAATTTAGGGTTAAAGCTTGTGTGAGGTCACACAAAAAGCGCTGTTGGGACAGGGGTGATCTCCCTGCCTGGAGCCGGGTTTTAAACGCTTTTTTCCATTTATTTCTGTGCTTCTTCTCCGAGACCCCGACCCTGCTGCCACAGTGACCTTTGTGTTTGCAGAGAGACCTCTGGAAATCAAAGGGGCCCTTCAGCAGCATCTGCCCATCTGGAAATGATCACAGGGAAGGTGAAGGGCGCATCGGGGGCGTTTGGAGAGCGAGCTCTGAACCGGCCCAGTCCCTCATTTCTGGGAGGGACACCTTGGAGGGGTCCCAGGTCCATCCTCAGGGGCAGGGATGCCTCCAGCGTGGCTCACACCAGGCCTGTGGCACTGTGAGCCTGAGGAATCACACCAATATCGTTTGATTCACTGCAAGAACATGCTCAGAAAATTCTTTGAGTGTATTTTATTGTGGCTGCCCCGTCCCTGGAGGTGTTCAAGGCTGGCTTGGATGGAGCTCTGAGCATCCTGGGCTGGTGGAAGGTGTCCCTGAGATGGGGGTGGAACTTTAGGTGATCTTTAAGGCCCCTCCCGACCCAAACCACTCCATGATTCCATGATCTGAGCTGGGCTTTGCCTGAACGCTGCCCTCCCTTCTCCCTTCCAGCTGCACTTTGCAGCCAGCTGGGGCAAAAACACAGCGGGAACGTGGGAATGCTGAGGAGCGGGCAGGAGCAGGACCTCTGTCCAGGCTGGGACTCAAATGATGGATCCGTGTGTGGGGTGGGGTTCTGGGTGGTGGAGCTGCACTTTGGGGGATTGTGGATGATGGATGTGCAGGGCTGGGGCTCTGGAGGATGGATCTGTGGGGCTGGGGCTGTAGAGGATGGATCCCTGCACACACCCAGAGCTCTGCAGGATGGATCCCTGCACACACCCAGAGCTCTGCAGGATGGATCCCTGCACACACCCAGAGCTCTGCAGGATGGATCCCTGCACACACCTTGGCTCTGGAGGATGGATCCCTGCACACACCCAGGGCCACGGAGGATGGATCTGTGGGATTTGGGCTCTGGAGGATGGATCCCTGCACACACCCTGTCTCTGGAGGATGGATCCGTGGACACCCCCAGGGCTCTGGAGGATGGATCCCTGCACACACCCAGGGCTCTGCAGGATGGATCCCTGGACACCCCCAGGGCTCTGGAGGATGGATCCCTGCACACCCCCAGGGCTCTGGAGGATGGATCCATGGGGCTGGGGCTCTGGATGATGGATCCCTGCACACACCCTGGCTCTGAAGGATGGATCCACGGGGTTGAGGCTCTGCAGGATGGATCCCTGCACACACCCCAGGGCTCTGGAGGGATCCATGGGGTTGGAACTGTGGAGGATGGATCCCTGCACACACCCTGGCTCTGCAGGATGGATCCATGGGGCTGGGGCTGTGGAGGATGGATCCCTGCACACACCCAGGTCTCGCCCGCCGCTCGCCGCTCCCCTGCCCGGCCCGGCGCTGTTCCTTTAACGACGGGGCGGGCGCTGCTCGGCGGGGCCGTCCCGGGTCCAGGGGGGAAGTGACGGGCGGGGGGCGCGGGCAGAGCCGCGCGGGGAGGGAGGGAAGCAGCGGGCGCTGAATGAGCCGGGCGAGCGAGCCACCCCCGCGGGGCGGCGGGGCCGCCTTCCCCGCCAGCGCCCCCCGCCCCGTGCGCGCCCTGCCCTGAGCCCGGGGCCGGGGGGATGCGCGGCCCGCGGCCGCGGCTGCCGGCGCTGCCCGCGCTGCTGTGGCTGGCGCTGGCCCCGCTGCCCGGCCCCGCGGCGCGGGCAGAGCTGCGGGTGCGGGTGCGGCTGCCCGGCGGGCAGGTGACGGAGGAGAGCCTGCAGGCCGACAGCGGCGCCGACTGCGTCAGCCTGGAGCTACGGGCGGCCGACGGCGCGCTCGTCACGCTCACGGCGGATTTCAGACAGGTACGGGGCGAGGGAGGGCATCCCCGGGGGGATCGGGCAGGGACCGAGCTGGGAGAGCGTCCCCGGGGGGATCGGGCAGGGACCGAGCTGGGAGAGCATCCCCGGGGGGATCGGGCAGGTACGGGGCAGAGGAGAGCATCGGCGGGGAGTTCAGATCGGTACGGAGCGGGGAGAGCATCCCCGGGTTTCGGATAAGAACGGATCGGGGAGCGCATCCCCGGGGGGTTCGGATAAGGACGGAGCTGGGAGCGCATCCCCGGTGGGTTCGGATAAGGACGGAACTGAGAGAGAGGGTTCCCGGGGGGTTTGGATAAGGACGGAACTGGGAGAGCATCCCCGGTGGGTTCGGGTAAGGACGGAGCTGGGAGAGAGGGTTCCCGGGGGGTTTGGATAAGGACGGAGCTGGGCGCGCATCCCCGGCTCCCGCGGTGCTTCCCGGCGGGGCTGGAGGGGGGTAAAGGCTGCGGGGTGGGAGCGCTGGCCCTTCGCGGAGGGTCTGGTCAGGGCTTTTTGTGAGCTCCGTGGGCGCTTTCTGTGGGATGAGCCCCGGGCATGGCGATCCTTCCCGTCCTCCCTCCGGATCCCAGCCCATCCCAGCTCGGAAGCTGGAGAATCCTGACTGGGGGTCCAGGAGCCAGAGCTGTTCCAGAGGCGTGGAAGGGCCCTCGGAATGCGCAGGGAAAACTCCATCCATCCTCTCGCAGCGTCGGGGGCTTTGTTTGAGCTCTCCCGCCCAGCTCCAGGACACTTAACCAGGCTCGCTGTCCCCAGCGGTGTCACAGCTGTGCCCGGGGCTGTCCCCACGCTGGGGACAGCTGGTGACAGACCCCAGTGGGGACGGCAGCAGTGTCCCAGCTCTGCTGCTCCTGCCTGAGCTGTGAGCAGCACGGTTTGGCACAGCTCCTCACAGCTTGGCGTGGCAGGCTCGGCACAGCCGGGCTCGGAGCGGGGTCAGGGCAGGAGAGGCCGGGCTGGGGAGATCTGGGGTTCCTGCTCTGCTCTGGGGGTGATGTCTCTCTCCGTGATGCCATGGGGTGCAGTCCATTCCCGAGGTGGGTTCCTGCTGTTTTGGGGGCTGTGTGTGCTGTGTTTGCCTGGCAGCTGGCAGAGGGGCTGGGCACAGCTCGCCCGTGCCCAGGGAAGAGCAGCCTGCCCGGGGTGGCAGGGCTGTGTTATCTCATTCCCACCCTCCCTGTGTTATCTCATTCCCACCCCCCATGCCGGCTGTTTGCCCAGGTGGACTTTGCTTTGCAGCAGGAGGAGCCCAGACCCACGAGAGAGGAAGGTGCTGTGTCCTCCCAGCCTGCTGTGAACCTTGCAGCCTTTTCGCCAGGGATTGTTCAAATGATTTTTCCACTCCTCTGACCTAAACTGGGTTTCACCAAAGTCAGGAGTTTATTTTATTAAATTATTATTGCTATTATTTTTCCTCTGCTGGCAGTTTGTGGTTTCCAGACCAGGGGCTGCCTCTTCCCCTTTCAGTCTCAGTCTCCCTGCAAGCCCCTCAGATGTCCCTTTTCCTCTCTGAGGTGCCAGCAGAAGCCGTGGTGATTTTGGAAGTGGTGGCATGTTTCAAACACTCCATCATGCGTGCAGGGAAGCAGCCCTGTGACTCCTATTAAAGAAAATAGTGAATAATTGCAAGCCATGGCACAGCAGGGAAGTTAGGAAGGGCACTGAAGCCTGTGGGTTGCAAACTTACACATTCCCAGGAGAGAGAAATCCAAACTAACTGCAGATCCTCTAGGCAGGGAATGTCTGGGATGTGACCTGTGTTGATCTGCTGATTTTTTCAGCGTTTTTCACTTGCTCCAGCTCTTCCTGAGAGCTCAGAGCTCACCCACAAACCCGACTGAGTGTGTGTTACGCCTTCTCTCCCTCCCATCCTTATTAGAGCTGAGTTTCTTCTGGGCTGGGGCTCTCTGGAGGTGTTTGGAGTCCATGGGTTAAACCCTGAGCTCCTGCTGGAATTGATGGTCCCCAGAGGGCTTTGCAAGCATCCAACTTGCAGCAGTGCATTCCTGACCCTCAGTTTTAGGACAGCTGGGGCCTGACCCTCTCTGCTCCATGGATTTGCTGGAAAAATAGCTGGGAAAAGCCAGGGAAGCATCAAGGGAGCAGGGAGCTGGCTTTGTGGTGAGGTGAGTAATGTGTGAGCAGGCAGCAGCGTGGCCGGGCTTCCCCCTCTGCCCTGCTCCAGCTGCAGTTCCCTGTTCTGCCCTGGAATTGCACAACTGCTCCCTGCACTGGAGCTCGTGGGGCTCTGCGTGTTCCCAAAAGCAGCTGGGGTTGTTGAGCCACTGCCCCTGAGCCTGATGATGTGGCCAGGATTGCTGGGGTTTTTCCACAAATGGTTTTTCCACTC
Source organism: Prinia subflava (assembly GCF_021018805.1). Taxonomy (NCBI): domain Eukaryota; kingdom Metazoa; phylum Chordata; class Aves; order Passeriformes; family Cisticolidae; genus Prinia; species Prinia subflava. The sequence continues at coordinate 2,316,201 of NC_086268.1, forward strand.
CTCTGGCTCAAACTGCAGGGGGTTCGTCCAAAATCAGAGGTTTATTTGCTATTTTTTTATTATTTTTTTTCTCCTCTGCTGGCAATTTGTGGTTGCCAGACCCAGGGGCTGGAGAAGAAAGGAGCTAAATGAGATCATTGTTCCTTGCTTTGCTCTGACACTTGGTAGGGACTTGAGCAGTGCCTGGGGCTTCTACGGGGCTGGGATTTTCATCCTTCCCTGGGATTTTCATCCTTCCCTGGGGTTTTCATCCTTCCCTGGGATTTTCATCCTTCCCTGGGATTTTCATCCTTCCCTGGGGTTTTCTTCCATCCCTGCCTGCCCTCCAGGGCTGGAACCTGGGGGAGCTGTATCCTCACAGCACACCAGGTTATTTTCTTTATTTTCTCCGTGGTGCAGCACAAACTGGTCAGTGCCAGTTCAAACTGGGACTCGATGTTTTCTGGGCAGAGCAGGGGTGACCCTTTCTTTTCCTGCAGTTCAAAAGAAGGGACTGAAAACGCTCATTTTTCTGTGGTCAGGCATAAAATGTATTTAAAAAAAAAATGAAATAATGAGGGGGCTCAGGAGCCCTGAATGTGGTGTCTGATTGGAATGGAGTGATGTTGCCAGTTGTTAAACACGGCCTGAGAACAAAGTGGGTGGGTTTATTTCAAGGTCAGCACAAAGATACAGAGAAGTTTCTCCTCCCCTTTGATTGCTGGAAAAGTTGGGGTTGGAAAAACAACGGAGGAAGCCTGGGTAGTGTTTTAACCCTTGCACTGCCAGTCCTTCCAGTGTTGATAAAGCTGTTGTGGTGTGTCGAAGTGGCGGTGGCAGAATTTCCTCGTGCCAGGGGGGGCCACGTGTTAGGTGACAAATCACCAGGTGACACTGGAAAACATCTGACCACAGATTTTATCTGGGTGATTTGGAAAGGAGATTCTTCTCTGAACAGATACCAAAAGCAGGAAATGAGGGACGTTCAGGAGTCTTGAGAGGGTTCATTAAAATAACCTGGTGTTCATTACTCCGTAGAATCCTATTTCTTGCTCAGAAAATGTGCTTTTTATTCCCCCTCTCCCAGCACATCCTTGATTTGCCTCTACAGATACCTGGATATGAAGCAACACACCCAAACTCTCCCTTCCAGCCATTTCCAGAGGCAGAGGGGTTAAAAACCATAATCCCCACGCTCTCAGGGTGGCTCAGCTGGCTGGACCCTGGTGTGGATGCAGCACCGAGTTCCTGAGCTGTGCACACTCAGGGAATTGTGCTGCTTCCCTGGGGCACGGGCTGCTGACAGCGCTGCTGTCACCCCATGTCCCCTGCAGCACATTCCCCTTCGCCAAAAGGGGAATTTTGCCACTGCAAAGGCAAAACTGGGTCCCCACAGCAGCACTGATGCCCTCAGGGGAGAGAAATTTGGCAGCAGAGCTGAATGGGCTGCGGGGAGGGAGGCACTGAAGTGATTTATTTCCCTGGGAACTGGTTTGCTCCACTCCACGTGGGATCCTTGCTGGGCTGGACCACACAGGCTCGTAAATCCCTGCTGGAATAAACCCCAGGCAGGGGGGGCTGAGCTGCTCTCACCCCCCAGATGTGAAATGCAAAGTTTTGTTTCGTGTCAGGGAAATAAAAGGAATCTGTGTAATTGTAATTGTAGAACACGGCCATGGGACAGTTATAAAGATGAGTTCTAATAAACAACCGAGGAAAGCACGGAAGAAGGTTTTTTTTGCAGTTACCTATTATAAATCTCAAGCTATTCTTGAGATTTGTAATAGGTAATAAGAATAACTTTAGAAGCTTGTTTTGTATTAAAGAATTTTAAACTGTAGCTTTAGAATGTAAAAAGGCTTTCTCACAGACTGGTAGAAAAACATCCTGGATACAGAAAAAATACTTCAGCTCGCTGATTTAGGATTCCTGAAAAAGGGAAACTGAACATCACTGTCAAAGACTGATAGACCTGGGAAATGGAAGCTGGAGCCCACCATTCTAACCCAGGGGACAGCCCCTGGCTGAGGAGGAGAGGAGCTGGATGATTTCCCTGCTCCTGCTTGGAAGTGCCTTGGGTAGGGACAGGCAGCCCGGGGATTTTGGGAGCTGGGAGTGCTGCTTTCCGTGCTGCCTTGAGGAGCTGCCGTGGCCTTGCTGCAGGGCTGGCTGTCCCCTGCAGTGTTTGTCACCCAAAGCCAACCCCCAGCTGTCACTGCACCCACGCAGCGCCCAGGATTCCCCACGCCCCGAGTCCATCCGTGCTCTGCCCTGCTGGGGCTTGTTCCCTGCTGGGAAATTCTGCAGGAATCCAGGAAATTCTGCAGGAACCCAGAGCTCCTGGTGCTGTTTGCTGCCTTGGCTGGGTCCCCACCTTGGCGCTGGTTCACTGCTTTTCCTGCCGGGAAAGAGGTGAGGGGCAGGGGAAGGTGCCCTGCGAAAGATTTGGTGGCTCTTTCCCTGTGCAATCTTTTTTTAAGCAGCGTGGTTTGGTTCCTGCTCCACCTGGAGAGCTGGGTCAAAGCCAGGCAAGGATTTGGGACAGAGCAGGGAAAAGAAGAGGCTGGTTTAGCTCAGGACAGAGTGGTCACTGCAAAATCCACTTGGCTTTGCTGGGAGCCAGGTAAAGGTGGGATTTCTCCCCTCAGAACAACTCCAGGATCCAGATCCTTGAGAAAACAGCTTTTTTTAAAAGCTGTTTGAGTTCTGGCAACCCAGCCCATTGCTGCCTGTCCCAGTGCATCTCCCTTGGTGTCAACAAATGCTCTGGAAATCCCTGGCAGCCGGAGTTGGAGTCGTGAATTCCTCGTCTGCATCAGCCCTGAGGAGGAAGGAGCTGGCTGGCTGAAGGCTAATTCTTAAATAGATGGATCAGGAGGATTAATCAGCTGCTCAGCACGTTCTCATTTTACAGAAATTGCCTCCAACCTGGGAAGTGCTGCACTGTTTTTAATCTCCCCCTGCCTGTGGAGGTTTTCGGCCTGAATGCAAAACGTGGCTGTCCCTGCCTGCTTTTCCCAGACTGTTCAAAGGGAATTAGAATTAAATCCACAGCTGAGGAATATGCCAGAGTCAGCTCCTGGCTTTAGCCCGCTCATCCATGGGTCCTGCATGCTGTGGGAGCTCCCAGCTGGAAGCTGGAGGGCAGCTGGGCCAGATGTGGGTGGGGAATGTGGGTCCTTCCAGTGGTGCCAGTGCCTCAGTGGGACATCTCCCCGTTAAATCTCTTGGAAAAAAGTAATGATTCCACAGCAATTTCACAAGGATTTTTGGTATCTCTTGCTTCTCCAGCCTCCTCCATGCGCTGCTCTTTGTTTTGCAGTCAACAATTGCACCAGAAGATGATTTCTCCCATCCTGGGGGTGGGAATGCTGTCCTTGCAGCTGTCCAGATGTGCACTGGATGGCATTCCCCGTGCTCTTGTGGGCATGGAAGAGAGGTCAGGAAATAAACAGTGGGCTCTGTGAGCAGGACAGCTCAGCTGGGAAAGAGAAATGCTCCGTTCTGGGGCAGAGGGAGCTGGGGGAGCCAGGGCAGGGAGCAGAGGGGTTTGAGCAGCTCTGCTCCCCAGGATCTGCCCAGCTCCTGTGCAGGGGTTCTGCTGCAGGAGGTGCCAAAGGCAGGGATTGCTCTGCCAGTCCCAGTCGGGGAGGGATGGGCTGGCACCAAGGGCTGCCACACTCCCACAGGGGGCACCGATGCCCCTGAAGCCAGAGGCAGGGATTGATCCCTGCAGAGAATTCAGGGTTTGGTGCCAGAGCAGGACACAGGGAGGCTCTGCTGTTCACCCAGGAGTTCTGTGGCTCCACATGAAGGATTTCCAAGCGGGTTCTGGAAAGGACTGCAATCCATGTCATATAAAATGACAAAATCAGTGACCTGGGCAGAAAAGGAAGTCAGCTGCAGCTGCTCATAATGGCTCCTTCTGCCTTTAACAATTTCATTTTCACTTCTGTTCCACGCATTCAGGGATGAGTAACTTTTTCTCCAGGATGTCAAGAAGCAAGTGAGGGGAGGCAGCAGAGGAAATTTGGGGCTGTTTTCTCAGTAAGGCATGAAGATAATGGCTCTGTGATATTTGCACAACAAAACCAACCCAAAAGCTCCTTGGAGCTTTGCTTCCCTCCTTGGGAAGGCACAGGAACCCTCAGCTGATGGATGTGGGATGTGATGCCGCAGTGGGATTGTGAGAACCCTTCCTTCTCTGCAGACACCAGGGGTTCTGCTGCAGGCTTTGGGGTGGGACTGGAGCTGCGGGCACACCCCTGTGCTCAGGGCATGAGACCTTTGCCTTTGTTTTTGGGCTGGAGCCTTTCTCTTTGACCCCGACCTCTCAGTTCACCTCGCTGACGCCAAAGATTCGCACCTCTCACTCTTGTTACTCCTCTCTCTGTCAGGAAGTGAAGATTTTCCGTGCCTTAATCCTCGGGGAGCTGGAGAGGGGCCAGAGCCAGTTCCAGGCCCTGTGCTTTGTGACCCGGCTGCACCGCAACGAGATCATCCCCAGCGAGTCCATGGCGAAGCTGCGGCAGGTACGGCTCCAGCTCCCTCCAGCCTGGGATTCCCACAGCTCTCCTGCCTGCCTGCCCTTCCCAGGCCACTCAGCTCCTCCACCCTCCTCTGAGCACCCCTCCTGCCTCAGGGGTTTGGTTTTCTGCTGAGTTTGTCAGCGGGGTTGATGCTGGTCTAGTAAAGCACTTTTGTGATTGAATTGAGCCTCGTTTGTGTCAGGGGTGGGTGAGTGGCTGTGAAAATCCCTGCCTCAGTGAAGCCAGTGCTGATCTGGGACCATTTATTGAGACAAAACACAGAGAAGCCACCATAGGCAGTGGTAAAACTTGGTGGTTTCAGGATCTGCAGGTTATTTTGAAGCTCCTCTCACCCAGGCAGGGTGCAGGTGTTCTCACACTCAGTGCTGGCACCACACAAGGGAAATACAGGTTGGATATCAGGAAAAAGTTTTTCACGGAATGAGCGATAAAGTACTGGAATTGTCTACCTGGGGAGGTGGTGGAGTCAGCATCCCTGGATGTGTTTAAACAAAGATTGGATGTGGCACTGGTGCCATGGTTTAGTTGAGGTTAGGTTGGGTTGGACTCGATGATCCTGAAGGTCTCTTCCAACCTGGTGATACTGTGAGTGAGCTGCACCCAGGGCTGAAGCTCTGCTGCTTCCCCCTGCAGAAAAACCCCCGGACAGTGAGGCAGGCAGAGGAGGTGCGGGGCTTGGAGCACCTCAGCATGGACGTGGCTGTGAACTTCAGCAAGGCAGCGCAGCTGAGCTCCCACATCCACAACGTGTGCGCCGAGGCCAGGGAGGCCATCTACACCCGCGAGGAGGATGTCAAGTTCTGGCTGGAGAAAGGTGAGTTCCCGAGGAGCTGTTCCTGTCAGGGGGCTGGCACGGCGCCCTGGTGGCTCCTGCCAGCTTTCTGGGCATCAGCACGGATTGTTTTGGCTCTGGGGCACGTGTGTCACCCTGCAGCAGCCCGAGTGTTAGCAGATCTCACTCCTCCTGCTGGCGCTCCCCGAGTGAAGCTAATTTGGGATTTTAAAAGTAACCTTCCACCTGCTCCACCACCCGGAGGAAAGATGTTGGTCTGCGGTCTTTTGGCTTGCTGACCCCAGGGTCTTCTGTTCTCCTGTGGTTCCTATTCAGATTTAAGTCCCTGGAGATGCTCTGTCCAACCTCCTCCTGACCTGAGGACTGTGCAGATGCACCACAGCTGCTTTTGGTGGCTGTCTCCTTTGGCTTTATCCCATGGCAGCTCCCTGAGGGGTGTCTGTCCGAAGTGCTGTCATGGAGCTCAGGCCTGCCAGACCTTCCTTTCCTTGGGGTCCTTTGCTCTCCCGTGACTCCCATTCAGATTTAAGTTCCAACAGCCCCTAGAAATGCTCTGTCCAACCTCCTCCTCAGCCTGGGGGCTGTGTGGGCATGGCTTTGGTGGCTCTCCTCTCCACCCTGAGCTCTGTCTGTCCTTGCTCCCACAGGAGTGGGCAGCTCCACATTCCAGGTGCTGCTGCAGAGCTCGGACCTACTGGACCTTTCTTTCCTTGGGGTCTTTTATTTCCCCTGTGTTTCCTATTGAGATTTAAATCCCAACAGCCCCTAGAAACAGCCCCGTCCTCAGCCTGGGGGCCGTGTGAGGATGGCTTTGGTGGCTCTCCCCTCCCTCTTGAGCACTGTCTGTGCTTGCTCCCACAGGGGTGGACGGCTCCATGTTCCAGGTGCTCAGAGCTGCCGGACCTTGCTTTCCTCGGGGTCTTTTACTTCTCCTGTGTTTCCCATTTAGATTTAAATCTCAACAGCCCCCTCCTCAGCCTGGGGGCCGTGTGAGGATGGCTTTGGTGGCTCTCCCCTCCCTCCTGAGCGCTGTCTGTGTTTGCTCCCACAGGGATGGGCAGCTCCACGTTCAAGGTGCTCGGAGCTGCCAGACCTTTCTTTCCTTGGGGTCTTTTATTTCTCCTGTGTTTCCCACTGAGATTTAAATCCCAACTACCCCTTCCTCAGCCTGGGGGCCATGTGGGGATGGCTTTGGTGCCTCTGCCCTTCAGTTCCCCTCCCTCCTGAGCTCTGTCTGTGCTTGCTCCCCAGGCGTGGACGGCTCCATGTTTGAGGCGCTGCCGCTGGACTTGGACCTGCCAGACCTTGCTTTCCTTGGGGTCTTTTATTTCTCCTGTGTTTCCCATTCAGATTTAAATCTCAACAGCCCCGTCCTCAGCCTGGGGGCCGTGCAGGGATGGCTTTGGTGCCTCTCCCCTCTCCCCTGAGCTCTGTCTGTGTTTGCTCCCGCAGGGGTGGATGGCTCCATGTTCAAGGTGCTCGGACCTGCCAGCTCTTTCTTTCCTTGGGGTCTTTTATTTCTCCTGTGGTCCCCCTGAGATTTAAATCCCAACAGCCCTCTCCTCAGCCTGGGGGCTGTGTGAGGATGGCTTTGGTAGCTCTCTCCTCCTTTGGTGCCTCTGCCCTTCAGTTCCCCTCCCTCCTGAGCTCTGTCTGTGCTTGCTCTGCAGGCGTGGATGGCTCCATGTTCGAGGCGCTGCCGCAGAGCTTGGACCTACTGGACCTTTCTTTTCTTGGGGTCTTTTATTTCTCCTGTGGTCCCCTTGAGATTTAAACTCCAACAGCCCCTAGAAACAGCCCCGTCCTCAGCCTGGGGGCTGTGTGGGGATGGCTTTGGTGGCTCTCCCCTCCCTCCTGAGCGCTGTCTGTGCTTGCTCTGGTAGGGATGGGCAGCTCCACGTTCAAGGTGCTACTGCAGAGCTCGGACCTACTGGACCTTTGTTTCCTTGGGCTCTTTTATTTCTTCTGTGTTCCCTGTTCAAATTTAAATCCCAACAGCCCCTAGAAACAGCCCCGTCCTGAGCCTGGGGGCCGTGTGAGGATGGTTTTGGTGCCTCTCCCCTCCCTCCTGAGCTCTGTCTGTGCTTGCTCCCCAGGCGTGGACGGCTCCATGTTCGAGGCGCTGCCGCCGGGCTCGGAGCTGCCGGGGCTGCCGCGCTGCCGGCGCTGCCCGGGCCGCTGGCGGCCGTGCCTGTGCAGTTACTCTCTGAGCATCGAGTGGTACCCGTGCATGCTCAAGTACTGCCGCAGCCGCGACGCCGCGGGCAGGCTGTCCTCCTACAAGTGCGGCATCCGCAGCTGCCAGAAGGGATACACCTTCGACTACTACGTGCCTCAGAAGCAGCTCTGCCTCTGGGATGAGGAGACCTAGAGGCGGGCCGGCCTTCCCCCCGGCGAGGAGCCGGCTGCCCCGAGGGAGGGATGCTGTTCTCAGTGCTCTGGGTGTGCCTTTCCCGTGCCTCCCTCCCCGCCTGATGCTGCCCTGTGCTGTCACCACCAGGCTCGGCTGGCTGGGTGTGATGCTGCGGCTCCCTGGAGCAGGAGATGCAGGTTTTGGGGTGAAGCACGGGGAAAGGGCCGTGCTGCCCTGCTCTGGAGCTCCAAGAGGCAATTCCCAGCCTCCAGCTGATCTTGCTGAGCTGCGTTGCCAAACGTCTGTGCCACTGAAGAACCCCCCTGGCTGCCTTGGCCACCTCCTGGTGACACAGCTGGGTTTGGGACCACACCCTCTGAACAAGGATGCTTTGAAGCCCACCCAAAGCAAGAGCCTGCCTGCAGCTTTTCCCAGTGCCTGACTGGCTGTTACATCCCCCTGAGGATGGAAGAGACACCGGGGGGATGTAGCCCAGCATCTTGTGCCACTAAAGAGCTGGTAATTAGGGCTTTAATTAATCCCTAGCTAAGCTAGTGAAGGCCCAACTTTTTGTGTTGGTCTCGTGGCTGTTCCACTGAGAAAGAAACTTCTAGAGCCTCGTGATAACCCTGTGGTTGCAAGGGGAGAGGAGGGTCCCAGGTGGGTTTTGAAGAAGGCAGGATTCTACATCCACGTCCAGTTTTGTGTCCTGCTCTGCCAGCCATTCACAAGAAGCTCTTAAATAACTGTACTGCTTTGCTGTGCCTTGGTTTCCCCCATATGCTGAACAAGGGTGACACTGAAGTTGTCCTTGGCCCTGGAATGTTCCTGGAGGGATCAGACAAAAAGCACTGCAAGTGCTGCTTGGTTCTGTGTCCTTTCCACTCAAATTAGGACAAGCACAGAGGGGAGAGAAGCTCTTGGGGTCTCTAGGAGCCCCTGTGCCTTCACAATGTGCCTTTTTGCCTCAAATACAGGAATTTTTTGCAAAAGAAGAAGAATTTGGTCACAATTATTTTTGTATCGCTCGCTTAAGGGGGTGGGGGGAGAAGGGAAAGGTATTTTAATATTGGAACATGAAGTAAAACACACTTGAAATGACTTTTTTTAAAAAACAAAATTATTTATCATTTGTAAGGTAAAATAAACAATTTTTTTAAAGCATCTTTGGCCTAAAAGTTTCTCTGTGCATGAAACCCTGTGTGTGAATTCAGATTTGTTCCTTCGTGGGTAAATCTCAGACCTGCACCTGCTGAAGATCCAGGTGCAGAACCACCTGCACCTGGTGAAGAGCCGTGGATTGGGGGAGAACATCCAGGAATTTTTGACTCAGCAGCGTGATGCTGAGCCTCAAACACCTCATCCTTTCAGACCCTCCATGGGGAGGCAGGTTTGGCTCATCCCAAGGAGCTGTGGGAGCTTTTTGAGTTCGATCTGTGCTGGATAAATCCATCAGCACAGGCAGGTCCGGGGGCTGGGGCTGCTCCTCTCGCTCAGGGGTCCCTGAGGCTTCTCTGGGGGAGATTCCTGCTGAATTCCCTGCAGCTCCAGCGGCTGAGGGCGGCGCTTTGGGGCCAGCCCAGAGCCGCCGGTGGCTGCTGGAGGGAGAAACGCGGAGCTCTGATTCCCTCTAGTGTGGGGAATGCGGGGATGGGGCGGGCGCTTCCAGCCTTTCTCCGCCTCGCCCTCCAACAACCCGCCCTGTTCAGGGGAAGGGGGAGCAGGGATTTGTTCCCTGCTGCCTCGGCTCCCGCTCCAGGGGGACACCGGGTGGGTTTTCCCGGTTATTTGGGTTAAACTCAGCTCTGGGGCAGGCGGGCTGCCAGCGGGGTGGGCTTGGACTGCAGCGACCGCAGCGCACGGGGGGTCTGGGACTGGCTTTGGGACGGGCTCTGAGAGCTGCGGACACGTCCCAGGAGGCTCCGTGGGTTTGGGGTTGGAATTCCGAGGCTCTGGAGCGCCCGGCAGCCGCTGCAGTTCCCCGGCCTCCAGCAGTGGGTGCTGGCGGAGCGCGGCTGTGCCCGGCCCCGTCGGGATGTCGGGATGTCGGGACAGGGATGCTCGTGGTCCAGCCGGTCCCCCGGAACCCCCTGGGGATTTTTGTGGCGTCTCCCTGCGGTCTGAGCCCGTCCCAAGTCCGCCTCCCATAAATCAGGTGCTACCCGCAGAGTTTATCTCCCTCCGAGAGGGCAGCGAAGCTCGGCAGCAGGAGGGGAAGAACGCGGTGCCTGCAGTGAGGAGAGCGGGCAGGTTACGACCACAGGGGGAAAAAGAAAAGGAGCAGCCCGTTTGGTGGTGCCTGGGAGTGATTTTAGCAGTGGTCAGAGTAAAACCAATCCTGCCTTGCCCGATAATCTCATTTCCACAGCAGAAAGAATTGGTGATGCAGCGATCCATTCCCATTTTTCATCAGGAGGGTTTGATCTCTCCTGCACATCACCAAAGCTCCGGGTATCCAAGGGGATGGGCTTGGCTGCCGCTGCTAGCTGGGGAGAAAACCACCTAAATATTCAAATTTTCCCGCTGTTTGATTGAGCACAAAGCAACAGCCAGAAAAAAAAAAAGTCATTCCCAGCTGTGTCTGGGGCCAGGAGAGGGCACTGGTGCCCTGCCCGTGGCCGGGACAGCATCCCTGCCCAGAGGATGCCCGGGATTCCTGCCCGGCTGGAGATGCCGCCTTGCTGGTGGGCTCTGGAGTGCGGGAAAAGCGCCAGGAAGAGCAGAGAGAGAAGGGAAATTCCTGCTGGGTGAACAAAAGGTGCTGTGATGCCGGGAGAGGAGAGCTCCCGTGGTCGCCAGCCTTTCAAGCTGGCTGGGAGCCACCAGCAAATAAATTCCTGTTTGACGCAGTGAAGACACCCGATCACGTCAGCCTTCAGGATGGGGAAAACCCAGAGAAAAACACTCGAAAAGAGGGCGGCAGCTGCCCAGGAACGCCGCAGGGCTCAGTGGCCGGACGGGCTGGGGCTCGGTGGCAGGAGTCCAGCCCCGCCAGCAGCTCGGCGGGAGCTGCCCGTGCCAAGGAGCCGGTGCCACCTCGCTGCTTCCTGGAGGCTGAAATCTCCCCTGCCCTGGGAATAACCGGGAACCCCCAGCTCCCCTCGGCTTTTTCCCTGGTAGGGTTTGGTGGAGCTCCTCCGCCTGCCGGGGTGTCCTCTCTGGCCGTGCCGCGGGCCCCGCAGCGGGCTGGGGGTGAGGCTGGAGATCCTGCCCGCCCACCCATCCCTTCGGAGAAACCTGTCTTTCCAGGGAGGGAGGGCGGCATGTGGGAAAGCCGAGAGCCCTGGAACGCGAATTACCCAGCGAGAGATGAATGTGTGATAGCTCGTACCTGGCAGCTACTAATTGAGCGTTAACGCTTTCAGCGGGGCTCGGGGCAGCGCCCAGCTCGGCCCTGTCACACCGGTGTCCCCAGGGGTCACCGGGGTGGCACATGGCAGCGACAGGGAGCAGCTGCCTCGGTCCCTGTCACAGCACGTGGGCTCTGGCCTCTGGCTGCTTTCTGCAGAAGAAGCCAAAGTTCGGGGATTTTTCTTGCCTGGCTTCCCGGGAAGTTGGTGAATGCTGCAGCTGGGAGCAGCAGGGATGAGGAGGAGGAGGCTGGCTGCCACTTCTCAGGGGACAGAGACAGAGCACATGTCAGCAGAGCAGGCTCTCCATGTGCCAGCCCTGAAGCTGCTCTTTAATTCCAGCCCAGCCAGGTTTCTTTGGTGCTTTCACCTTTCTTTTCCGTGCTGGTTCCCTCAGCACCAGACCCGGAGGACACAGCCCCAGTGCCACACGAGCAGCCAGGAGTTACCAGAGTGACCAAAAAGCGCTGTCCCCCCCTCCAACACCTTCCCTGGGGGCGCTGCCCGGCCGGGGGTGCCCAAAGCGGGGCAGGAGGGCTTCGGGGCAGGTGCTGCCGGCCGAGGGCGGGCGGAGCTGAGCGCCCTCCCTTCGTGCCCTCCTTCCCACCCCACCCCGCAGCCTGGCAGCGCTGCAGGGACTCATCCATCCCCCAGTTACTAATATGCAAATGGCAGCGTTTGCATGGGCCTGACGCCAGGCTGCTGGGTGTCAGGGCACCCGAGGGAGCCGGAGGTGGGGCGAGGCGTGGCACCGCATGCTCACCTGGCCCTGCATGGCAACAGGCAATGGAGCTCTAGGTCCCTTCGGCAGCGGACCCACGGCCGGTTCGGGAGGCAGCGGGTGGCAGAGGAGGGAGGGCAAACTGGCAGCCCCTGGCAACCTGGGGCTGACGGCAGGAGGCTGGGCACACCGCGGATTTCCCCCCGCCGGCAGGATGGTGAACCTGGAGTCCGTGCACGCAGGTAAAGGGCCGGGGCTGTGGGCTCGGCTCGCTCTGATCGCCGTGACCTTTCCTCGCCCCTTTCCCTCCTCTTTCCTGCCGCTGGGGCGCCTGGTGAGGTGCCCGCGTTCCTGCCGGGGGATGGAGGCTGCCCTGATCGCTGGTTTGGGGGCTGCCAAGCCGTGCCCGCAGCGTGCGAGCGGCGCTGCCAGCCCCAGCGGGGTCAGGGAGCAGCGCAGGGGGCCCTGGGGTGCCTGGAAAAGGAGAATTGAGTGCCTGAGCCGTGCCTGTCACCGGGACAAAGCTGGGAGGAGGGAGAAGGGATAAACCCGCCGAGGGATGCGGCGAGGGTGGAGGGAGGCGTGTGAGAGGGAGCGGGACACGGGCTGGAAGGAGAAAAGTTCGCGGCAAAGAGGGAAAAGGAGTGAGCAAAAGTTCGTGGCAAAGAGAGAAATGAATGAGGAGTGAGCTGAGGGAGGCTGGGTTGAGCCAGGAATGAATGAACAGCGATAGCCGGGAACTCCTTCCAGGGGTCTGATCCGGAGGTGCAGCTCAGGCGCTCTCACATCCCCTCTGAGCAGCCCTGCAGCGAGCTGGGGACCGCAGCAACCCCTGCCGAGCCCCCCGGAGCTGCGCTGAGCCCCAGCTCGCCCTGCCAGAGCTGCCTCAGCTCGGCCCCGGGGGCAGCACCGCATCCCGGGGGCAGCACCGCATTCCGGGGGCAGCACCGCATTCCCGGGGGGCAGCACCGCATTCCCGGGGGGCAGCACCGCATTCCCGGGGGGCAGCACCGCATTCCGGGGGGCAGCACCGCATCCCCGGGGGGCAGCACCACATCCCCGAGGGCAGCACCGCATTCCGGGGGGCAGCTTCACATCCCGGGGGGCAGCACCGCATCCCCGGGCACACGGAGCTGGAACCAGACCCCGGCAGCCCCGTCCTGGCTGCGGCTGGCAGGGAGATTTTGGGATGCAGGAGCCGCGTGCCCCGTTAGTGCCTTCAGTGCTGGGCTGGGAGCAGCACAAAGCGCTGGGGAGGGGAGGATGCTCCACCAGGGTGTGCCGGGCTCATCCCCTGGCACAGCCCGGTGGGAGCTCTGCTGCTCGGGGCACACCCGGGGGGCTGTGCCCGGGCCTGGCAGCCCCTCCACAAGCCCGTGGGCTCGCAGACAGGCCTGCAGGGCGAGTGCAGCAATGCCACCACCTCAGCCAGGGCCAGTGACCAAAGCCTCTGCTGCACGCCCATGTCCCAACCCCTCCACGGCTCTGGGATGCCTCTGTGGCCATCCTGAGTGGGCTGGGAGCCCTCGCCACGAGCAGAGGCTGCCAGGGAGGGAGGCTCGTGGTCCTTGAGCCCGGCTGGTCGGAGCCCCTGCCCTGAGTGTGCCTGTGCTGGTGTCTCTGGGACCCCCGCAGGCTCCAACCCACCCACCCACCCATCCACCTCCTTGTGGGCGGCTCTTTCTCCACGGGGAGATTCCCAGATCCATTCTGTGCCCTCTGTCACAGCTCCCAGGCTGGATTTGGAGCTGTGGGTGCGTGCGGTGATTCCACCCCCTCCAAATCATCCCCTCCAAATCATTCCCCCATATCATCCCCTCCAAATCATCCCCCAAAGTCATCCCCCAAAATCATCCCCCCCAAAGTCATCCCCCTAAATCACCCCCCCAAATCATCCCCCCCAAATCACCCCCCCAAATCATCCCCTCCAAATCATCCCTCCAAATCCTCACCTCCAAATCCTCACCTCCAAATCATCCCCCCCAAATCATCCCCCCCAAATCATCACCTCCAAATCATCTCCCCCAAATCATCCCCCCCAAATCATCCCCCCAAATCATCCCCTCAAATCATCCCCCCAAATCATCCCCTCCAAATCATCCCCCCCAAATCATCCCCCCCAAACCCTCCCCTCCAAATCATCCCTCCAAATCATCCCCTCCAAATCATCTCCCCCAAATCATCCTCCCAAAATCATCCTCCCAAAATCATCCACCCAAAATCATCCCCCAAATCATCCCCCCGTGCTGTCAGAAAGTGGAGCTTGGAGGAGACTTTTTGCAGGGAAAGGAGCCCAGGGCAGGTGGGAGCGGGTTTTTCACCCCTGTACAAAAGCAGTTCGATTTTTTTTAAGCAGCTTTGAGGCCCCTCTGTAACGAGCTGCTGCAGAGCTGTGCTTGCTTTTAACCCCGATTTTTTTTTTATCTTGGAGGTCTTTTCCAACTTGAATGGTTTTAGGAGAAGACACAGCCCCCAGGGGGCTGCCCGGGCTCCACACGCCCTCCTCTGTGCTGAGACACTGCCCTGGGGGCTGCCACCACCCCCTCCCCGGGCACTGCGGATATTTCACCTCCCTGCAGCCTCCAGAGGGGCTCAGGCACCCAAATCCCAGAAAACTCCGGGAGATGCTCCCAGCCCAGCCCAGCTCCCCCCTCCTCCACGATCGGATTCCACATTTAAACCCATCGGGCTGGCTCAGCCCTCACCCATGCCCCAACAGCTACCGGGAACGAGGGCTTGGGAAAGGCTTTATTTGCTGACACCGTTTGTTTCGGCAAAAATAGAGATGCAGATCCATCCCCGGAGAAGTGTCTGCACTGGCAGAGCTGCTTTGGTCTGGCTGAACCACCCAGGCTGCCCCTGCCCCTGCTCACTTGGGGAGCTGGGGAAGAGCAGCACATTTTTAATATGGCCCAGGCCACAGTGGCGGCTCCTAATAGGGCTGTGGTTAAGAGTCAGGCAGTCCTAAGCTGGCTTATTTTTCCCAGAGAGGTTTTGGGTTTGGTTTATTTATTTCTTTTTTCCAAGCCTGATTATCCTGTGTGTATTGCTAAACTGGCAAAGCTGCATGGAAGAAGCTGG